>NW_027466108.1:0-600000 GCF_046127955.1 Nelusetta ayraudi
GTTGAAATTTTCCTTGCTTGTGTAAGAAGTTTATGCAGATTCGTCTTTCGCCGTTTGGGCTCGAAGCGCTAAAAAGGCGGCCGAGCGCCGAGCTGACCTTCCGCACCAACGGGCGCTCGGCCGATTATCTCGCGACTGCCTCGGACGCGCTGTCCTCACAGAGCAATTTCAGGGTTCAAAAAAATCTTCCATTTCAAAACAAAAGGAGAGAGAGAGAGAGGTCTGTCTTTTTGTCAAAACGGCATGCGGGAGGTTTAGCGAGTGTTCTTTATGTCACAATGCACCGCAGTCACGCGCAAGTGACTGCCCCTCCCCGCCGCCCTCCTTTTAAACATCAGGCTTCCGCAGACCCACAGTGTCTGTCGGGGAAAAAAAACAAAAACAGACAACCAACTGTCAGCGGTGGAAGCAGCCGTCTGTGCGCGTCTCTCCGAGCCTCTGCGGAGCCGTAAAGCCCCCGAAAATGGCAGCGGCGTCGCCAAGGTTGAACAGTCAAGTGCCATCAAGAGCAGTTTCGCCGCAGAAATGGGTCCATCTGAAAAGCAAACAAAAGTGGGGAAGGGGGTGGGGGGTTGGTGGGGTGCACGCACTCGACTCAACCCGCTCGGCGTACGGGGGGCTAAGTGCGCGAGAGAGAGGCTCGTCTGACGGCGGCAGAGAAATGGCTTTCTGAGCGGGAGAGGGGAGACGGGGGAGGACAATAAATGTCACTCTGGGAACTTTCCCGCAGGGGAACAAAGTGTTGCCGCTCGGCGAGAGTCAAAGGTGTCGAAGCCGGAGGCTTCAAGTCGCCCTTAAACCCTGAGGTCTTCTCCGTGGTGAAGGAGTGAACTCCGAGCAGCTCGCCGACACCGACGCGGTGCCGCGTTACAAAAAAATAACATGAAAGTAAAAAAACGCCAGCGGAGACGAAAAGAAAGAACAATCGGGTCGCCGACACCGTCCTGCCCTTTGGCGCCGACTCGGAAGTGGCCCAGTCAGTCGCGCAGCCGAGACGAGTTGTCGGGCCGAAGTCGGCGCTCGGTCCGGACAAAACAGCCGCGAGCGCAAGACGGGCGTGCGTGCGTGCGTGCGTGCGTGCGTGCGTGCGTGTGCTCGACAGGAAGTGCGCTTACGTTGGTGACCATGCGCCGTTTTTTTTGTGCACCCCCGGTGCCTCGCTCTGCCTTCTATTAATGGTGCTAAGATGTAGGCCAAATTATTTTTG
This sequence comes from Nelusetta ayraudi, assembly GCF_046127955.1. Taxonomy (NCBI): domain Eukaryota; kingdom Metazoa; phylum Chordata; class Actinopteri; order Tetraodontiformes; family Monacanthidae; genus Nelusetta; species Nelusetta ayraudi. The sequence goes on from NW_027466108.1 coordinate 1,208, forward strand.
GAAAAAAGGTAACAAAACTAACCAACTGCTTGCCCTGGATGTGCAGTAAGGGGGCATAATCTTTATTATCATCACTGTGTAAACTTCTAATTTTGACCTGAACGTGCAACAAGTGGCTGGCGGTTGACTGTACCGAAAAGTTCGGGATTCTTTATGCAGTGTATCAGAAATGCATGAGGGCATCCACAAATAACAATTTTTTTTATACTCGGAGATGAACTGAGAGGGGCAAAGGTCAAACACATTTACTGTCTAAACCATGTTTGTTTTGTAGTTGGTGGTCCATAAATACATAAATTAAAGTGTATAGTCAGAGTACAATAAAAATAATTTTGTTTTTTTTCTACCCTTACAACGGTTGTACACAAATATAAAATTATAATTATAAAATTTACCTTGGACCTTTAATGCCTATTTGTACTATTGTATTTACTGCCGTTACGACTTGTGAATTCTTTGTCTAAAGAAAAAATATCAGTCTGGCTGACGTTTTGAATGCAATGCATGTGTGTGTTGCAACTGTAATATAAATGAAAACTCAACACTTGGTAAAACTGCATGTGTGCGTGTTTGTGTGTCTCATCTCGCCCTCCAGGCTCAGTCCTCCTCCGGCAGACCAACAGTGAAGGTCAGACTCCGCTGGACCTGGTGTCCGAACCCGGCCAGAGGGAGCAGCTCCTCCGCAGCGCGCATCTCGGGGACGCTGCCCTGAGGGACAGGGCCTCCTCCGAGGTGACCAACCTGCCCCTCCTGGAGGCGGGATCCACCCTGCTGGCTCACATCCTGGTCTCCTACCAGCAGGAACGGGGTCTGTCCGGCCTGGTGCGGCCCAGCGGGCCGGGCCGCAGGCTGCTGGCCGCCCTGGGAGAAGAACCGCTGGGGACGGTGACTCGGGGCTGGGCGGACCAGCGTGCGCTCAGGCTGGCCCAGGACACGGAGACGCTGCTGGAGCTGGGCAGGGGGAAGCACGAGGGGCTGGTGTCCCGGGCGGTCAGGGAGTGCGAGGGGGAGAACACGCACTTCCTGATGGAGATCGTGGAAAATCTCAGGTGCCGAGTGGAAGAACTGCTGAGCTGCAATGCAGAGGAGGAGATGACTCACTGAAAGAAAAAAAAAAAAAAGACTGGCACGTCCACGTTAAAATGTTAACGCCTCAAGAACTACATTTGCGTTGAGCCTGTTGATCCTACGTCGCTGTTTTTTTCTACTGTTTTTCTATGTTGTTAACTTTAAGAGAAATAAAAATTCTATATATATATAATATATAACTATTCACCTGCCCTCTTTTTTCCTGCAGTGCTCTGATTCTCTAAAGCAGCACTTCTCAACTGGTGGGTCACAACCCAAAAGTGGGTCGCGGAGCTGTTCTGATTGGGTTGCGGCACGCACACACACCCACACACACACACACACACACACACACACAGAAAATGTTAGTCAATTTCAATTTACTTACTCGACGAGATAAAAAAAAAAAGTGGGCTCGCGTCCAATAAATTTGAGTGCCGTGGAATAAATTTGGGTCGTGACTTCATGATAAGGAAAAAAAAAAAAAAAACTCTCCACCACTGATCTAAAGTGCGCCGTTCTGTAAACTTACGCAGCTCCAGACGGCGTCGGCTGCCGCCGGTGACCTCTGGAGGGCAACAGAGAGTGAAATGGATTCTCTGGCGGGCCGTCCTGACTGAGGCGCTGGTGTGGACTCGGGACATGAGCCGCGCTGACCGCAGTGAGGGATGAGCAAACTTCCTGGAGCTGAACAAGACTGAAGGAGGAGGCCGAAGCCTGACTGACGGCAGAGTGGCGGAGCGAAAGACTGAAGGCTCTGAACATGCGCACAGAATAACTTCAAAACACGCTTCAAGATGATAAAAAATATTTATTCTCGTGTCCCCCCCCGCACCCCCCCTGCCCCCCTTCAAAATGAGTTACACGTATCTGATGCATTACATCTTTCAAACTTCAAAATATGTTTGTTTTTTCTTTTCGACCTTCTGCTGACCAATCAGCGTCTCCGCTCTTTATTGCTGCCCTAAATTGCTATTGGTCAGAACAGTGGGCACATGAAGATGATGTCCAAAAGGCAGGCAACATCGCAGGCGGAAAAAAAAAGAAAAAAAAAAAAAAAAGCGACAGATCATATAAAATGAAAAGGCATACACCGACATTACGATATCATAACCGGACCATCAACAGGCATACCGTATAAAATACCAACATAAATTAGTAAGTAGGTCGGACTGTACAATATTATTCCAAAAATAAATAGTCTTATTTCAACCTCGGTGCAAATAAAAGTGCTTTTTTTTTCATCCTCCCCCCGCCCCCCCCGCCGCCCTCCCCAACAACGTTACAGCCGTCAGTCTGATACATTCCTTCATAGAACTGATTTTCTCGACATCTTGCATGATAAAAAACACTTTGGTTTGCTTGCAAAAGGAAACGCAGCCTAATCATAAATAACAGAATAAAAGAAGGTATCTGGATGCAGGACCACACAGTACATCACCACGATTTTCTTTCTGGAAAAGGAAAAAAGGAAAACCCGACATACAGTAGAAGACACGCACGTATCAGGTGTTTCCGCCGGTCCCTCCGGGCGTTATAAAAAGCCATCCATCCGTCACCGGCCGCGCCGTGTTTGCTGAGGAGGCTGTAATCAGTCCGCCGGGCGGCTCTTGTGTGTGTGTGGGGGGGGGGGCCAGGCGGTTATTGTCTTTCAAGTGGATTCTTAAAAGCTACAAAATAAAATCAATGGCCCTCCGGAGTGACGGAGGAACCGGGGCCTGTTGATATTTAAGAGGAGATGGATGGGCGACGGGGGAGAGTGGCACACAATCAGGCCCAGAGAGAGGGTGGGTGGAGGGGTGGGGTGTGGGTGGAGGCGGGGGTGGGCGGGGGGGGGGCAGGGGTCGGGTGGATGCGATGGAGCCCGAGCTGCGATCTTTTAGCAGACGCTCAGCCAGAAGCCCAGAGTCCCCCCCCCCCGGGCCAGGGCCTCCAGACAGGGTTGCAACCCGGCCCACCGACGAATAAGGGAACCCGGAGAGAGGAGTGCATGCACGCATACGTGCACGCTCATCCCGGGCCCGAGCCCCCCCTCGGACTCTGGCCTGGTCGCGCCGCGGCTGACGTCCCTCCTCCTTCCTGCAAACCAGACAGCGGCTGACACTTCTGCTGCCGCTGCTGCTGCTGCGCCTGCCGCTGCCGCTGCGGGTAAACGCAGTCTACAGCTGGAGGGCCGATGCAACCGTGACGCACGCCAGCGCCGAGGAAAAAGCAACACGTCTTTGATTATGTAAACGCGAGCGCGCGCAAAGAGGAGGGAAAACAACGGCGCCCGCGCCTGCGTCTCTGAGAAGACGAGATCAAAGTTGAGCTGTGGGCGTGGGGGGGGGGGCAAGGGGGTGAGGGGAGGGGAGGTGGGGCGGGGGTACGGCCAGCCCGGGGCGAAGCATCACAGGAAGCGTGTCTGTGCGCGAGCGCGCCCGCGGTGGAGGCTGCGCCCGCCGCTCAGGCGGGGCTGCCGCGCTTTTCATCCGAGACTGGCGGGGTGCTGGCGGGGCGGCGTGATGGGGTAGGGGGCATCAGGGTGTGTGTGTGTGTGTGTGTGCGTGTGCGCGTGTGTGTGTGTGCACGGCCACCGAGGCAAATGCACGGGAGAGGAAAAGGGAGAGCAGCCTTTCAGAGCAGATTAGGACTGTGGCAGCCTGAAGGCCTCGGCTGCCTGGCGACACTCTGCACAGTCTGGGTGACGTCTCTATCAGCGGCGGGGCAGCCGAGGAGCCAGTCTGCTGCTGCCGCTGCTGCTGCCGCTGTCGCTGCTGCTGCTGCTGCTGCTGCTGCTGCCGCCGCTGCTCACAGGGACACAACGTGGGTGTGTCTCTCACTCTGATGGACTGGTTGACCTGCTTTCAAAGGGGCCAACTGAGGCCGCAGCTAATTAAATGACAGGGACAAGTGGTGGAAGAATCTGCATGTCACACCAATGTTCTTTCCTCCCTCTGACTATTATTTAATGATTATGTAATCTTAATTTTTATTTATTTTTTTCTTTACTAATACCTCTGCCTGCTGAGGTTTCAGTCTCTTCTTTGTCTTGGAGTCGCATCTTTGAATCAAACAATACAAGAGGAAGCCAATTTGGCCGTGGGTGGAGCGCAGACTGCTGCAGCCTTCAGCCCTGCCAGTCCGGTTTTGTGTACAAGGACGTATCTGGAGGCTACCGGCGTAATTGCAAATCAACTTGGCCGGCTGAGTTAAGTGGAGTCGATTCATATTAGTGCCGCTGAAGAGAATGTCATTTCATAAAAGAAAATAAGGGGGAAAGGGAGTGTAGGGGGGGGGGGGCAAACAGAAGCTGTTTCAGTATAAAACCAATTAGAAAAAACATCAACGTAATAACAAAATGATGTATAAATTAGTTTAAAAACTGTAAAATCTGTCAAAGTGAGGATGCTGAATGTAACTGTAAGGCTTGTGTTCGGGTGGACTGGCTGAGAGTGTGTTGTTCTGGGTGGTAAGTAAAAACATTACAACTTATAGCGCTTATAAATTATTGTAAGAGAAGAGTGCGTCACACAATGAATTAAAAATGAAATGCCACTCCATCCGTGTTTGCAAACACGGACCCGACGCATGAAAAACGATCAGGAGAAAAACGAGTGTGTCGTCTTTTTCGCACAAAAAGGAATCACTTCAGGAAACGGTACGGCACCATACAGACATAATTAAAGACGGAAATAAAGTATTAAGAGAAGCAAATAGGAAGGAAACGTAAGAAGAGGATGAGTTCAACTGGTCCAGGGTTGTTTTCCTCGGCGACTCGGCGTCCAGTAATAGACAAGAAGTGGAGAAGGAGAGACGAGTCGGTGGGCGGACGTCAGCTAGCCGGGGTTGTTTTTCTTCCTTTTATTTGGACTGGGATTGGGATCCAGTTTCAGCTCTCGGTACTGCACCTGTTAAAACACGCAGGAACACACACACACACACACCACCCGGTCAGGTGGAAAGAGCAAAGGATGCTTGAATAGCAGTGAAACCCTCCAGAGGCTCTCTGAGTCCAGCTGTGTGGAACAGTGGCCTCGGGGAGGGGATTACACACTGATTACAACAAACACACACACACACACACGCTATCTCTCTCTCTCTCTCTCTCTCTCTCTCTCCCCCCCCCCCCCCCCCCAAAAGTCCAAATACACTTGTGCTCGCAGAGAAACACACGTGTGCGAGCGCATACTTTCACAGACGTGGGACAGTGGCCGGAGGGAAGGGATCACACAAGCAAACAAGAGAACAGGGCAAGGCCTCATGGGAAAGCTTGGAGAGACAACAGAGTCGTCTCAGTGTGCCAAGATGTTGAGTAGCAGCAGCAGCCGCAGCAGCAACCGCAGCAGCAGCCGCAGCCGCAGCGATGGGAGGAGAAACAAGATGGGAACAGAAACGAGACTGCAGCGTCCACCGTTTTCTCACCCACCCGACCGTCACATGCAAGTCGACCATCAGCGATAAAGATCAGTAGACAAACAGGTTTTTTTTTAACAATTCTAAGTATTCATTTTGGCAACAGGCAAGAGAGGAGCAACATCTTCAACCTCCTGTGACTGTTCTGCTCTCGGACTCAACCGCGCTAAGTGAATCGTCCTGTAGATTTGATCGACTGCTGAAATTTAGTTTGATGATTCCATGCAGACTTCCCAACATTATCATATGTTATTTAGTAGCTGCTTCACTGGGTGAAAAGGTAAAAGTGGTCTCGCTCGTGGCTTTGGCCTCCGTTTACGAGTTTTGTTCTCTTGTCATTTGTTGTCATTTGTGGTTTTAATGTATGGTGATCTTGTTATGTTAAATGTTTTATGCTGCGACGATAGATGCAATTTAGCCTCCTTGCTAATCTTGCAACGTTTAGAGTACATCGTGTGTGTACTATTCATTAATATGCCCTGCCCCATCAAAATCAATCATCATCAGTCGCTGCGATAAATTTTCCGCACAAATCTCACAAAAAAATCAGTTATTTTACAAAATAAAAAAAAAATCGCATGACTCTTTACCCAACTTACTTTCTTGCCTGCGATTCTAAAAACTCTAATCGCATTTCGGGAGCATCGTCTTCAAAAAACACTCAAAGACACGTTCCAGCGTTCCAGCCAGCCGCCCGCTCTTCCTGTGGGGAAACCCCGGCCCCCTCCGATCCCCCCCCCCCGCCACCTCGCAGACGCCGATCGCAAAAAAAAAAAAAAAAAGTTTGGCGAGCGGAGCGACGACAGACGAGCCGCTCCAAAGTGATGGACACTCGAAATGCGACGGCATCACAGTGGCTGAGCGTCGACAACCGGAGACTGTCACTCCGGCAGTCCCTCGCTTTCAAAGTGTACGCACACACGCGCGCGCGCACATACAAACACACTTGTGTATGCACACTTGAATACAGTCTGGAGCCGAGACACTGACAAGCACTAGCCACTGAATCAGAATACTAATACGGATAGAAAAAAACAGACAAACAAACACGAGACAGTGGCAGCACCAAAGACCCAGTACTGGCTGTGGAATCCCTCCTGTGCTGCTCTACTGTAGGCTACTCTGTCTGACTGACTGGCTGACTGACTGACTGACTGACTGACTGTCTGACTGTCTGACTGTCTGGCTGGCTGACTGACTGACTGACACCCTCTCTGATTCTCCATGCGCACAACAAAGTGACGTCAGTGGGGGTTCGTCTGTTGCGTCTCGCGGCGCCTCCAGTCTGCTGTGGATGGGAACAGCGGCACCGCTCGGCGCCATGGAAGGGAACGTGGGGGGGGGGGTTCGTGGGTAAAGAGTTTGGAGGGGTGGGGGGGTCTTTGTCATCCATCTCATTCTGGTGCGGCGACGCTTTGGCAACACTTTCTTCCTGCGTCCTCCGCTGAACCGACGGGAACCCGAGAGTCGTGCGAGAGCCGGAAGACGGAACGAGGGGACCGAATGCAAGCGCACGCCGTCACGTCCGCGTGACCGCAAACTCTCTGGCGGAGTTAACTGGAATCCCCCGCTCAAAATGTTTCGCACGAGGCGGCCACTTCTGATCTGCGGATCTGCTTTTGTTCACGAGGCAGCAGCTGCACAAATACGGGACTGGGCCGTAATCTCCCGGGGCGACAGGGAAATAATCCAGGTGAGGCAAACAGGAGGAAGATGGGAGGTGAGAGTGAAGAGGAAACAATGAGTGAAGAGGAGCCGGGATGAGACAGGGTGAGGTCAGTGGGCACTCCAATGATGACAGATACGGCCTTTTCAGAACCCTGCCAACTAAAGCAGACAAAAGAGGAAAGGCTCAGTTGGTTGGAGTGTGTGTGTGGCCTCATGAACGTGTGTGTGTGTGTGTGTGTGTGTGTGTGTGTGTGTGTGTGTGTAAGAATAAGAATAAGAATGCCTTTATTTATCCCACATTGGGGAAATTGTCACCGCTCGCGCATCGCTGCACTCAGCGACTGCAGTGGCCTCGGATGACCGAGTGGGTGAACAGTCGGATCGCTTGATGAACTCGTCAACTATCAAGTGTCATCACACCTGCGTGAAACGTCGCTCAACATATTCAATGGCTGAGTTTTGAAGCAGGCAAAAAAATCCGGTGAAATCTTTTGTATTTTTAAACTTATCACCGCTCTTTGCGCGCTGCCGGCTCGGAGTTTAAGTGGATCCAGAAGTAGGACAGACGGCGGCGTACGAGATCACCGACTGCTGGCGCTCCCATTATACGGCCAAACGCCTACGGCAGCCGCAAACAACAGAAAAAGGAGCAGGCAATTTAATTCGCCGCACTGACATCCCTGTCCAAAGCAAACTCTCTGTGAGTGCAGACACACAAAGAAAAGTTTGCGTGTCAGGAGAAAAGCAGGGGTTTGTTTCCTCATGAAGAGGAGCGAAGGGGATCGACGAAAAAGAAAGAGTGCGGGTGGGGGGGGGGGGGATCGAATAAATATATATATATATATCAATCAAACAGGAGTTTTTCTCTGTGAAGAGCTGCCAGTCAAGAGAAATGTGTGTGTGTGTGTGTGTGTGTGGAGGGGGGAAGGTGGGGGTGGGGGACTCATGCGTCGCAGGTTCAATTCCACCTTACAGGTGACAGGCCTGCCTGACGCTATATACCCCTGGCTCCCCCGCTCACCTCACCCAACAACGAGAAGAAAACAAAACAAAACAAAACAAAACAAAAAAAAAAAACACAGCCACACGCACAAAAAGCAAACACACAGTCGCCCGAACCGAAAGCGGGAAAACAAAAGCTAGTTAAAGTCAAAAACAGAAGAAGAAAAAAAAAAAAAGGCAGAGGAAGACGAGGAGAAAGTGGGGCGTTAGCAAAAATAAAGGAGAGCGGAATTGGGTGAAAGTAAAAGAGCGCAAGGGGGAGGAAAAAACAAAAAACAAAAAAAACAAAAAGAAACGATGCGGCGTTAGCGTAAGCAATTTGGTAGCGCGAGTGGGGAAGCGTTAAAGGAAACATTGACAAGAGAGGCTGTGGGTAAAAGACCCGGCGCTGCTCAAAGGCTGCTCCGCCCTCGCTCCTCTCGGCTCCTCTCCTCTGCTCTCCCCAATGTTGACAGTACAAGTGCAAAACAGGCTTTGAAGTGCTGCTCTGCTGAAGGGGCGCCGTGTACTCGGCACCGCGCCTCGTTTAACGGTGTCACCCGCACAGCATCCCGGGACCCCCCCCCCCCCCCCAGCTCAATTCCCCACAACCTCCCACTCCCCCTCCTTCCCACCCCACGTCGTGCTGGGTTCTGGTCATGTCAGGACGGACACACGGACCAGGGTGTGTGACAGCAAATTTTTTTTTTTTTAAATAAAAAGACAAAATCAAAGCTTGCAAGACAATTCTTGGATTAATTCAGGCGTGGGAAAACTATGGCCCGAGGGCCATATGGGGCCCTTTAAGATTTTTAATCTGGCCCGCCCATCTTGAAGAAATTATGTAATCGTAAATCAGTCATAAAATAGCTGTATTTCCTCCATTTTTCAGTCTTTTCAGAATCATTTCAATCCAGAGCTAAATACTGTGGGGCTTCAAATATACTGATTTTGTTGCAACTTTTCTTCTGTTCATTTTCAATTGGCATTTAAGCACGTTTTCTACATATCCCTCGATATATTTTTTCCTCCTATAAGGTGGGTCACCAAAACACTCCATCCATCTTCTCCTGCTCCTCTGTCAAATGTTAGAACACATTGTGGCCCACCGGTCAAAAAAATTTGCCCACCCCTGGATTAATTCATTGGGGGGGGGATGCAAGCAGGCAACATCTTAACGACGCCGTGTTTTTCTGGTTTCTCCTCCCGTTTTGGCGAGTCTCGTCTCATGTGACGGCTAATGGAGCGCGAAGGTTATTAAACCATTCCCAGGCAAACGCGGGTGTACGTGTGTATGTGAGTTCAGGGACTCGGTACTCACGCCGAGGTGACGTGAGCCCCGCAATTTATTATTTTTTTTAACAAAGTCGGAGGGGGCGAGCTGCCGCGGCGGGACGTCTCCTGAGCAGCTACTAATTGGTTGCTAGGCGTGAAAATGTCTTAAGTTTGACACCGGAAAGCCGTGTAAAGCTGTAGACTTTCAGGGGCTGTTTACAGGAAGACGGGTTTGTGTGAAAACGGTAAGATATTTTGTGGTTGCACAAACGATCTTTGCTATCTCCGTGGTGCTGTGTTAGCGAGCTGCTAACACGCCGTCGTACTCCGGGTGTTCTTCTCCTTCTCCGCCTTCGGGAGTAAACTCGCAGCGCCACACAAGGCCTGGCATCGGTACTACGTCGATTTCAGTTGTTTCCAATGCAAGTTTTTTTAAAAGACGTCTGTGTGGAGGCGTTTTTCCATAGAGAGCTCCGGAAAATTGTCAGTTTAAAAAAAAAAAAAAAGCTGTCTCTATGTAAATAGGGCCTCGATAGGTCGATCAAGCTTTAACCTTTGGCCGTTGCACATCTGAAAATGGAAATCAAAAATCAAAATGAGCACAAACTTTAACTTCGTAGAGATGTTAAAAACGCAAGGAATTAATTTGATTTGAACCTCACTTCCGGCAACTCCAGGTGAAGACAATAAAAATCCAACAGCAGCGTGCTTCCGCCAAAAGAGTGCGTGACTCCCGTTGTAAACGCGCACTTTAACTTTGCTCCACACGGAGAGAACTAATGGTTTAAGTAAACTGTCCAGCTGGTAAAAAAGGTTCACCCCCACCTGCTGCCTCCCTTTTAAAGGGTGTTTGACGGTGCTGTTAGGGGCCCGGTGTCATCGGCCGAGCCTGCTTTCTGCAGGAGCCGTGTCTTAGGTGCACGTCTGCACACGCGATGACGGACTGCAGTCCGAGCCTGGACGCCCTTTTGTATATGAAGCCATTAGAACCTCATCAGGTCTTGGCTGCACGAAAGCACCTCTAAATGATGCGGAACGCTACACATCCCCTCCCCACAGCCCTCTCATGCACTACTGCAGGGCGTGTGTGTGTGTGTGTGTGTGTGTTACACCAGAGCCTATAAATGGACCTTCATTAGTCATCCAGGGTATCAAAGCCGGTCGGTGCTCAGATGCCGTTGGCTGCTGCGGACATGCAGGCGGCTGTGGGGGCGGTGGGGTAGGAGTGGGGGTGCTGCATTTGGACCCCGGCTCCTCTGTGCACCACCAGGCAGGCGGGTGGGGAGGTGAATCCACCACTGCAGGCGGCAAGTGCGACGCTCCGCGGAGCAGAACGTTCTCTTTTTAGCCGCCGCGTGTCTTTGCGGCAAATTAACCTCAGCGACACAGGACACAGACTGTTTTGCAGACTAAGCAAGAAAATTATTTTATTAAAGTTTTAACTCCTGTTTTCGGTCCTCACACACATTAGGACACCTTACACAAAGTCACCAGAGTGGTCATTTCCTCATTTCGACCTTATGTCCCTTCCTTTTCCCTGTGTGTCGACTGCCATCTTGCTCTGGAATGCTCAAAGTTGTCCGTAAAAACCCAGCAACACTTACAGTGTCGACAGCTGCAGCAATAACCGCCGCGGTAGCGCTCGCGGTGTTACTGCAGTGACGGGGGCGACTGGACCGGAGCGACTGCGGCCGCCGGCGGGGACCTCATTAGGGGCCTTGTAAAGGCCTGGTACCTGCCGGTGCAGGGGCCCCCCTGCGCTCGGCTCCAGGTGTGCAAGGTGGCTGCACTTTACCAGAGGCTAATTTACCGCCGCTAGCTACCTGCCAGGTGCCCACTGCAGCAGCAGAAGCCAGTAAAACTGGGAAACTGTAAAACTGCGCAGGGGCTAAAAGGGGGAGGGGGAGGGCGGGGGCGGGGGGTGGGTACGGAAGGTTGAGGAGGGGGTATAAGGGAGCAAGGATTATGACCCCGTAAAGATGAAAGCGGTCGTGGGCAACGAGCGATCAAAGGGGAAGCGTGTCGGTGCTGATGTGGCAGGGGATTGGTCGTATCAGAGCCCGCGACGTGTGTTTATCTGCGTGCTGACGTGCGCGTGTGCGCGCGTCGAACTCAGCACGGCGGGGCTTAACGGCCACGGAGGAACACCGCCGGCGCTGGATAACGCCGCGACTTTCACAAGCATGCGGCTTAATTGCCGTTTAAACTGCACTTTGTCTTACGCAGCACGGCCTTACGCCGTCCACGCTTTTATTTTTTTTTCCCCTAACGAAGCAGCCACAAAGTTAATCTGATCTCACGCTTAATGTAAAGGCAGAACCGCATGAGGCTGGTTAAACAGCCGGTTTACACTCAGGTCCAATTACTAGCATAGCCGGGAGACCGCGGCTAACTGTAATTGTGCGCGAGCGAGCGCGCAGTGGACTCAATCAAGCTAGTTATGGGCCGGGCACTAAACTCACTTAACCTTGTTATCTCGTTACACAGCCGCAGCTACGTATGTGAAAATTGAATTAGACAAAGAAGGCTTTAATCAAAGGCCGAAAGGCTCTCAAACAAATGAATTAGATCCTGTCGCGGACAAAACAATCGATCGGCGGTGACGGACGGTGAGACAGAAAAAAAAGTTGAGCCATGAACCAACTGAAGCAGACTTCAGTAAATGGAAGGAAGGAGTGTTCTCAAAGAGACGTATGAGGGATTGAGATTAAAGTTAAAAAAAATTTAACCCACCACTTGCACATCTGAGGGAACTCTGGACAGGAAATCTAGCAGCTCATTGTTATCGATGGCGTACGGGTCTCGCAGCTTCTTGGTGAATTTATTCACCCCTGCAGGGGAGAGAGAAGTGAATGCGGCATCCATTTCTTAAAGCTTTGTGAATCCCAACTGATTTCCAAGTCCGTCAACATTCTACAAAAAAATAAGAAGAACAATAAATAGATTTTTATGGCTCACCCCAGGCCAGCACGATGTATCGCAGAGGGATGAAGTAGATGATGGTGGTGGCCACTCCGAAAGCCACGATGGCCAACCAGCTTAAGAAAGGCACGGTCCAGTTGAATGTGCTGCAAGAGAGTAGAGAGTGAAACAGAGATATGAAGACACAGTCTCAGTATAGTCAAGGAAAAATAAATAAATAAATGAATAAAGCAGTGAAAGGGAGTCGGCAAGGGCATTTTAATACTTTGGAAGCAAAACAAGCTGATCTGGATGCCCTCACCCTACAAATCCATCACAAGGGTATGTGAGGACGACACGAATGCAAGGGTTATTGCAGGTCGGGGAGAAAGTCGCCGGTGACTCATTGCGTTTTACAATATGGGCTCTGCAAAATGCTTTCAAACGTACAGAAACACGGGTCAGAGTTGTTCCAGTCTGATTTAAAATGTTTGTTTGTCTTTTTTACCTGCAAACCCGCGACCTTTAATCAAAAACTAAACGGACTGCCTTTATACTCGGCCGGCTTTTTTGAAACACCGGAGCACCTGGTCGGAGGCTGGGTGGGGCAAACACACACTCGCCCGTTTGCGTTTTCCGATTACGCGCTCAATCTATCGGGAGGTCGCGGCGGGTGAGGCGAGGTGCGACGAACATAAAGGCAGCCTGTTTGTTTGCCTCTCGGGGGGAGGGATGTGGGGAGGGGACAGGACGGGGGAGGAGCGGGAAGGGGTCACACTGGCAGCGTCTCCTGAGAACAGAACCCCGGCTTTTGGATTCAGAAGCGGGGCAACCTGGCACTGCTGGAAGGGTGATGGAGCGAGGGAGGGAGGAAGGGAGGGAGAAAAAAATAAAAAATCAGAGTGGGACGCGCGGGCCGGGTGCCGAGGAGCAGGCTTACGACTCACTTCTTTATCCTCTCGCCATAGGAGGCCACTTCATCCAGCGCATTCTGCACACTGATGCACACGTCCTGAATGGCATAGAGCTTGTTCATGAAGCCCTTTCTCTCCGAGTCCTGCAATGAGGGCGATAGAGATGTAGGCGAGGGAGAGGGAGAGAGAGAGAGAGAGAGAGGAGTGGGGTGTGGGGGTGGGTGGGCATGAAAGACGGCGAGGGTGAGGGCGAGGGACGGAGAGAGAGAGAGAGAGGAAGTGAGAGAGGGAGACGGAAGACGGAGGCTGGGCTCCGGCACCACAGCGGAGACAATAGATGTTAAATAGCGTCAAAGATTTGCAGCGCGGAGCCAAATCGTCGGATATCCTGAACGCACCAGCAGCGGCACCGGGTGGAGCGCTCCCCATTCCCCCACCCCCACCCCGCCGTTTCCAGGCAGTGATGGAGATATAAAGTCGGCAGAACAAATCAAAATGCTCCCCTCCAACTTAAAAAAAAAAAAGGCTCACGCAGGGAAAAATCTGAATGTGCGAACAGAGAGGAGGAATTCAAGCGTGAGCCAACTGGATACGTCAATCTCCGGGCGAGTCTTCCTTTCTCTCGGCGGCAGCCGCTGGCCAAGGCCGCTCCGAGGACTGGGGGTTGGGGAGAGGGGATGAGAGAGCCCTCTTTTGTTGTGGCTGGCACACTGTGATGTCACCGGCCGTGACATCATTATCAACCTCATGAACGCTGTCGCCCGCCATGAAGAAAGAGCTCCTCTCTTTCCAACTTCTGATGCAGGACAACTTGAGAACAAGGGGAAAAAAAACAACACGAGGGGTCCGGGAGCCATCGAGAGCTGCTGTGCTTAAAGTGAGGACACGCACACAGTTGCAGCTGGATGTGGTTGGTGGACATGCGAGAGGGACAAACACACCGGGAGGAGGAGGGCGACCTGCTATCACAACCTGAAGTTACAATAATGTGCGTCAATAAGGGGGCAAACTGGAAAAAGAGAATTGTTGGGATCTGAAGTCGTTTCCTGTTTCTCCTCCTCACTTCCTGTGGTTTTCCGTCTCCCCTGTTTGGCAGCTGGCCTGGGAGGCATCATCCACATGATCAGCTACACCTGCTCCCTAGCTGCCGCTGGTCCACCTGACTGCCTTCTGCTCATCTACACCTGTGTTTAAACCTGCTCTGATCACCTAGCCTCTGCCAGTTTGTCAGTTACTCTGAGAGCACCGTCCGTTCAACTGCATCTTCGTCCCAGCTCAGCCGTTGTTTTGCAGCCCTTCATTTTTGGCTCGACACCCTTATTTGAATCCTTAAATATATTCAGTTAATACATTGACTTGTTCAATCTGCATTGTGGGTCCAGCTTCTGCGAAGCAACTGGTTTCAGATATTACAGAAGTGTAATTGTTCGAACTTAAAATGTGGTTGAAATGCACATTTCAGTTAGAAACAGTTCAGGTAATAAAGAACCTTGATTTTAAAGGGCACGAACAATAGAATAGAATAGAACACCTTTACTAAAGATAGTATGTTTGTATGACTGTGAGTGACATGAAGAGATGCAAAATAAATTGAACATCTTATCTGGGGAAGGATGATTTCTATTGGATCAGCGATGTCACCATGTCCATAGAAGACAACGAAGCGGTCAAAGACTGAAACCCCTCAGAGTCTTTTACCTTATTTCGCTCTATCAGCCCCCTGACCCTCCCCTTTCCCCCCACTGAGACCCTCCTCTTCCTCTCAGGCTCCGTCCAGGATGGGAAGATGTGAAAAATGATCACTGGCCTCCCCGACAGAACCGGCAAGACAAATAGATATAATTAGACAGTCGGTCCCTGGGTTATTTTTCTTTGCAAATGTTTTAAAATGCCCCATCTTTTCCCCTCTTGCTTTCTTTCCTCCTCCCTCCTCCTCCTCTTCCTCCTCCTCTTTGTCAGTCCCCTCCGCAGCGTCCATCTGTTTTCCATTGGCTGGCCAAACAAATCTCGGGACTAAGCGAAGGTCCGTTGCACCGGGACGGGTACGGTCCCGCTTCGCTCTCGGGCTCAGGGGAGAGTGTGTTTGGGGCCGAGGGAGTGGTGTGAGAGAGCATGTGGGGGTGGACGGGAGAGGTCAGAGGTCGCCAGAGTATAAACCATTGCCACATGCCCCTCGGACCGCGGGCCGACTTGTATTTCCTGCCTTCAAACGCCACTCGGGGAGGCGGGAGGTAGCAATAACACAGAGGGCCGTGGAGAGCCTTGTTTTCCCAGCTTCCCTGCACACTGTGCACATATGGAGCCAGGCAACCTGTTCTTATAATGGAACCTAATACACACACAGGCACACACACACCCTTCAGCTATTAGATAAGGTTGATGTGCACACCTGGTCTTGCTGTGCGGCTCAACAAGCAAGGGCACAGATTAGACCAGAAGGGTCCTGGACTTCCCCAAAGCCGCAACCATCAAATAGGTTTTCAGCCTGGACTAACAGGACTGACATAGTGGACATGTAAAGGGAGGAGACGTCACCATGCCGCAGTGTAGTCCAGGTTAAAAGTTTCTACAGGCTTCACAAAGTATGAGGGATAGCTGGGCTACAATGCTGCTGTGTCTCTTCCTGTCAGTCAGGGACACTAAGTGGGTTTTTGTTTGGAGACCTGAAGGCACAGTTAATAAAATGACATCTGCGGGTGGGCCCCCCCTTGTATGAACTCGGACCTCATTGCAGGGTCCACGTTGATGCTTGTTGAAGAGACTCCTTCCTTAAAAGGATCTTACAGAGCTGACGTGGCACAACTGTGAATAAGCCATGCAAACACGTATTTAAGTCAGCAACACTGCTGCAGGACAGTGCAGTGCATCATTTGAGAAACTTTATCTAATTGTTTAAACTGCTTCAAGGTTCAGCTTTGGTTGCATCTTGCATCTTGCAAGATTAAAAAAACATTAAATGAGAATAAGTATCTATAATATTGTAAAATTGATTGTTTCATGCATTACATAGTCACACTTTGATATATACACATATACCATTTAAACATTACATTTTATGTATATTTTTATCTTTATATGCATATATCTACTACTGCATATGTGTACTGTGGGTGACTTGAAGTCAGGACAACTGAAAATCACTGCGGTGTGAAAATTGTTTACCCCCTGGATAAAATGCTGCTGCGCGCAGAGGAGAATCTCTGACATCAATTAACTCCCATCAGGTTGGCAGCGGCAATATTTTGTGACTCTTCGCGGGAGGAGAGCTGCCTTAATTGCGCGCGCGCCCGTTTAAAGCCCATAAACGCTTTCTTTTGTGGTTGTGTCGAAAGTTTGCATCATTGTCGGGACGCGGGGAGCCTCCCGCCCGCCAATCAGCTCGCCGGCCCGGCGTGCATGCGTGCGGGCGGGCGGAGCACGGCCGCATCGTGGGAGCGCCGCTATCAGGGAAGACAGAGACGGGGGGGGCGGGGGGGCTTGTTAAGGCGATGCGAGCTGTTTGCATGCGTTAAGGAGAAACAACCCTGTGTGACATCAGAGTGAGCCCAGGGACGCTCGCGCACAGCGGGGAGGCGCGCAGCACACAGCATCGCTATAGGCTAACCGCACTGCATCTGCTGGTAAATCGCGGTGAACAAATGTGGTGAACTCGCTTGATTAAATATTTAATAAAGGGAAGGTGCCTGTATGTGCGTGTGCGTGCTCGCTCCCTCGCTCGCTCGGCTGCTCCATTTTTCTTTTCTGACGCGCCACCTTGCAAAGGCAGAAGTGTGGAGAGGGAGCAGCTGTAAACTTTGCAAAGACGCTGCGCTCTTCACTGACCCAGGGCCTGGAGCTAAACAACAGAGGTCGCAGAGGACCCGGCCCATCACAAACTGAAATATCTGCCCTATATATAGAAATATATATATAGATATATAGATATATATATCCTCATATGTAAGGGGTGAAAACAGAGAGGGCCATTTGAGACTGTTTTTGCCTCTGATCACATTGCTGGGTTATGTCATAAAAATGATAAAGTGGGTTACACTGTATAGGCACGTATCCCATCACAGCACAGAATCACTTTGAAACCACGAGACGCCGCCGCCGCTCATTGCTGCCGTGTTGAAATTGCACCTGTTTTTCTTTGTTTTTGTTTTTTTTTTTTTACCCCCTCTCTCCCTCCTCCTCCCCCCGCCTTGCCTCTCGCACTCTGGCAGCGGCACTAAAAATTGAAATGTCATATAAAACGTGACAGGATGCTAATATGCGGCTCCCAGAGGGCATCTGAAAGTGTTCTTGTTGATTTTGTAACTGCAGAGGGAGCCGGCATCCCTCCAATTTTCACCGCGGGAAGGCGAGAGGAGGAGGAGGTGGGCAAAAAAAAAAGAGAATACATTGAGAAGTTGAGCGAGTGGAGGAATGCTTAAGCAGCAGCAGAAAATCAATTTCCACAGCGTTTGCAAGATATCGGTGGAATAACGCAGTAAATGTCACGCGCATGCAAACACTCATTAGACTTTAAAAAAAAAAAAAATCCATATGTAGCTATTTTAAATAATTGTTTATAAGGGTAATTATTTTGCACCGCGCTGCATTATGTTCAATTCTGAAGCACCGTTCAATGAAGACTCAATTTATTCTATTTGGAACAAATTTAACACCTTCAATTCTATACTGTGGCAGAAAGCAAAGCAGTTGATTAAGATGAAATAATTGCGAGAAGTGTTTTAGAAATGGCTGCGCAATAGAGATCATTTATTCCTTTTTGCCGTGGCCATTTTAGTCGTTTGAAAATCAGTCAATTACAAAAATGGCAATGAGCTCTCGACGTTGAAAACACTTCAAAAGTTCAGCTTGTGAATCGGTGGAGCCACTGACTGCACTCATGGCGAAAACTCACGTCAGAACCGGAGCGGAATTAGAACCCTGCTTCAAACACGGTCGACTTCCACCGGGGGAGCCGTGAGTCACAGATTCTGCCCAGCAGGAGGTAAGAGAAGTCCCACAAGGACGGGGGGGTGGGGGGGGTGGACTTGTGGCCTCACCGAGGGAATGACAACAAGATGAGACAAAGGCCCTGTGACCGGCCTCAGAAACCACCGTGCTGGCTGGCTCCTCGCCAGCGCCACATGAAAGAAGCAGATGTTCCTCCTCCCTCCCCCCCCACCCCCCCACCCCCTTTTGGAGGCCACGGTTTTAATAAATTATTTATCCCGTACAACAACTAATCCGAGGGTGAATGTGGGGAATACATCTTTATTTCCCTGCCTCTCTTCTTTTTTTTTGTCTTTAATCATAAACACATAAATATCGGCTTTGCCGGGCTGTTGGGATGCATGACACGTCCTGCATCCACCTCATGCGCATAAAAGGCCGTGCTGGAGCGCGACTCCGTGGTGCTGCTCGTACAGGCTGGGATGAGACGTGTGCATGTGTGTGTGTGTGCGGCAGTGGGGTTTCCTTGAAGAAGGATGTACGTGCCGAGGGTTTGCTCCCAAACTGCCGAAGACAAAATCCAGTTACAGGGGTGTAAAACGAAGAAGGAGCTGGGAGTCAACCTATGGCCCAGGGGCCATATGTGGCCCCTTCAAACTTGAAGAAACAACATTAATAGCCAGTCAGTCATATGATAGTTGTCATTCATCCATTTTTTCAGTGTTTCAAGAGTCATTTCAAGAAAGAGCTAAATACCGTGGGGCTTCAAAGACACTGATTTTGCTGAACTTTGCTTTTGTTTGTTTTCGATTGACATTAAATGACGTTTTCTACAAATCCCATGACATATTTTTTCCTCCTATGAGGTGGGTCACCAAAACACTCCATCCATCTGCTCCTGCTACGGCTCCTCTGCCGCATCTTAGAACCCATTGTGGCCCACCAGTCAAGAAGCTAGTCCACCCCTGCACTAACGTGACAATATGAGGGCAACGTCCTCACACAGTGCTTAAAAGCCAGGGACGGCAACACAACAGTGTGTTTTTGCATGACCTCTGCCTGGGAAGCCGACCAGTGACTACAGTTCATCTCTATTGTATCTGGGGGGTCAGGAGGTCGTTCTCCCACTGATCATCTTTACCCATCTCACCCATCTCCCCCTGGTGACTTCTCATCACCTCCGGCCCAGCAGCCACTTCATCAGGCTCAAGGTCGGGTGCGCAGACACACGCCGCACCGCACCCAAACTTGTGCACTTGATCACTTTTTCCGGCCCGGACACCCCCCCCCCCCCAGCCTGGCCAGTATCGTCCCCCCAACCCCCAACTCCCCTCACCCCCAGACTTTGTCTCACCTCTGCTCCCCTGCTCCCGCACTCTCCTTCCCCTGTCCTTCCCACCATCCAGGCTGGCAGTGGGTGATGAATGGGCCAACATTACTCTTGTCCTCTGCTGGCCTGGTTTTAACTGCGGAGGCCCATCTACACCTCCCACCCCCTCCACACACACCCCTCCCCATCCCCATCTGTCTGTCCGAAACCATCCGTTTGTCTGTCTCCACGTCTGGACGGCCTTAAAACATATGGCACTGCACAAGATATACATTTTTTTCTTTTTAGAAAAACTAGATTTACTTGTCTTGGCCTACAGCCAAAGATAGGGGTGTAAATGAGTCCCCGTATTTTTAGGAAAGGCACAGAAAGGGTGTTTGTTTGGATGGGATCAGACAGGCATTTGAAGCCTTTGACACCGGGAGGTGAAGCAGATCCAGTGCATCCACCTTTCTATTCTGGGGAGCTGATTGAGATTTTTCAGTATTCTATATTTATTGTTTCTTTGATTAAATACCATCTTGCGGCTGTGCAGGTTAATATCCGTCTGATTAATCACCCTGGCTTGCAATGATCTTTCTGGATCTTTCTAACTTTGGCGCTACCTTTAATTACATATTCATGTTCAGAGAGGCGCGGGGCCTGGAAACAGCTGTAACAGCCACTGTCTTAAACTTTGTTTTGAAAGGGAAGTGGGAGTGCATTCCTATGAAGTGAAGGGATCACGTCTTCAAAAAAGTAAATAAAATATGCATCCTCTCTGTGCTCATTACAGATTTATGACTCTTGTTAAAAGAAAAGGTGGCGGCTGCCTCCTAACACGTCTGACTTTCAAATTCAGACGACACCGCTGTCAAGTGTTGTGCTCCACATTCTGTCCAATGAGAGACCGCGAGGGCTGACTGTGTGCCGTCTTTAACATCCTGTTTGGTGAGAGCCGGGGAGAAGAGTTACTTCTTTGGGCGGATGAGAACACACACAAGAACTCCTCACCTACAGTGCAACCGAGTGCCGCTTTGATGCATAGTTCATCAGTCAAAAAGTTCAGTTGGTTCAGCCGCTTGTGTGCACACGATTCAGAACAATAACAGTTGGGGGGAGCCGGCGTTGCTACATTAGGCATAATGAGCATTGGGATTTGCTCCGGCAATATGAAATAGTTTTGCTGTCTCAGTAGCAACTTTTAAGAGGCAAAAAAAAAAAAAAAAAAAAGCATTCGGATCAGCCCATCATCCATAACCAGAAACACACACACACACACATAGGCGCGCACACACATTATTTGCACAAATCATTTGGAATTAGGTTGTTAGGTGCTTGCTAGCAGTGACTTGGGGGTCATAAGGTGCGAAAACAATCATTATTTGTGAGAGGAAAGTAATTAGGGTTTGAAAACACACACGCACACACAAGCAAAAAAAAAAATGAAGCTGCTAACAGTCAAGTGTTTTGTTTTTTTTTTAGTGAGGGTTTTTGAAATAATAAGTAACACCCTCAAGCATCTGATGAAGGCCACCCTCACCCAGAAGATCATTTGAGTCAATCCATATCACCCCCTTCAGTGGCCAGGATTCAAAAAGTGCTGTTAAACGGAGCTAACGCACCTTCGCACAACAATCCAGCAGCCGTCAGACTGCGGCGTGACAGCTCCGCAGCGCTGAGGGAAAGCCTGCCTTCCCCCCGCTGAAGCCCCATTAGTTCCTATTACCTCCATAAGGAGCAGGCAGACGTGGGGGGGGGAGGGGTGGTCCTGGAGCTGGGGTGTGGGGTTAGTGAGCCGAGCGTGCAGCGTGTGCTTGCGGAACGAGACGCAGACAGTGGACAGGTGACTGTGCAACAAAACCCCCCGACAGGACGGCAAAACAGGAGGCCTCCGGACAGACGACGAGCTGAGAGAGGTGGAGGGGGGGGCCAGAGGACAGCGACACACAGCATCAGGGTGTAGTGGAGGAGGCGGAGCAAGGGGGGGGGGAAGAGTCGGTGCCAGAGCCACACACATGCCCAACTTACCACCATCACTCGTATCCACTGAAAGTGCCAGGAAGCCAACATATCCTCAAGGATATGGTTATTATCACAGCTCTCCTCCCAGGGGTCTGCTTTAGGGCCCTTGTGGATAAATTACAGTGAGACGAGCTCTTTAAAAACCAGGGAAATCAAAGTGCAATGCTTACAGTAAACACATGGATGTTTTTCTTTCTTTTTTTTGCTCCCGGGGCATGTTTTTGTTCGCCCTTGCAAGTAGCTTGAGGGTGTTTCACGGCGTCACGCCACGTCTGCCGGGTTTACATCGCGGACGTGACGTGGGCAACGCTTGAAAAGCATGGAGAGAAAAAAAAAAAAAGCTTCATCCTGCAATTGAGAAAAGAATACTCACCTTTTTATGGACTGAGACTACAATCGATGACTGTGATAATATTTTATGACACCCCGAGTGAAAAGTGTGACGTGTATTCAGTTTCAAAGGGCAAACTGAAGATATTAAGAATGTTGTGGGAGCAAGAAAGGTGCAGAAACGAGAGAGAGAGAGAGAGAGAGAGAGAGAGACAGAGAGCAAAAGATAAAACGGCAGATATGCATCTGCGGGGAATAGAGACGACCCAGACTGGCGCGCGCATGTGACAAGGAGGGGGAAAAAAAAACAAACTAACAAACAATGCAGTAGGTTTTGCACAGACTGACAATACCCTCCATGCCTCTTTCACCCACCTTTTCTGTTTTCCTCCCTCCCTCTATTAGCAAAACATGATTAAAATGCAGTTCCTACTGGCGCGTCTCTGCTGAACAATGAAAACAAAAACGGGGGGGAGACAGCGAGATGGGAGGAAAAATGAAGCGAAGAAGTCAAAAGTGTCTTTTGCGGCATGTAAACAATCAGACTCCCTGAGCAGTCCCTAACCCCTTCAGTACCTGAGGACCCCCCCCTCCCCACCTCCCCCCATCTCCCACTCCTCCAGACCCAAAAAGATGATGCTCGCCCTATTCAACACTGCGTGGCGCGGAGAGGCTTGCCACCTGCTCAATGGTGCGAGCAAAGAGAGAGGCAGCGTCGTAAAAAACGACAGAGGAAAGAGAGACTGAAAGCGGCGATGCTATACTAAGATCAGTAACAGCTGTGGGGTCTGAAGGATGAAAAATGTCCACGTGCAAGCTGGTAGCGTTTAGAGTCGGAGCTCCGCCGCAGCTGACGGCATTCTGAGCGCGCACAGGATACAGGTGCACGAGTCGCGGCCACAGCGAGAGCAGCAGAGGCGCAACTACAGTGTCAGCAAAGACAGAGTGGCTTAATGGTGACACTCAAAACTGAAGATACACGTTTCAACTTGTTGTTCTACGAGAGCGAATTTAGACGAGAAAGACGAGATGTGATGCTCAGGGATTTTTTTTTTTTAACCAGTCAAGCAGGTTTACAGAAAAAAGGGCTTTGGAGATAGATGCAAATAAGAATAAAAAAAAACCTTTAAAGGTAGGTGTGTTATGTCAATGTGTGTGTATGTGTGATAGAGGGCGAGAGAGATAGATACAGATAGGCAGACAGAGGGAAAGAAAGAGAGAGGGCTCGCATCGAGCAGTAAGCCTGTGAGCAGGACATGATTGCAGTGTGTATCTTATCTGTGTCAGGCCCTCCTGAGGCTAGCGGAGCCGAGCTGCACGGAGCACCAGCGCTTCAGTGACCAGTCAACCGTGTGAGGGTAATCTCCTCACTCCTCCGGTCTCACTCGCTCTTTTTCCAGTAAGCCAACCGCCGCCAAATCCCCCTCTGGGAGGCAGCGGAGCCGCACACGCACACACGCACACACGCACACAGACAGACAGACACTTGCTCACACAAACAGTGAAGCGAGCGCAGGGCCTGAAGGTGGTGGCTACATGCTAGCGGTGGACAGCGAACCCACAGGTGAGAGCTGAGATCACCGAGAACCCTGAGGCGCCAGCAGACCGCACAGTGGTTCGGCTTTACGTATGAAACAGACTCGGGGATCTCACACCATCTCGTAATGTTACTTCACAGACAGATAGAGGTAACATGCCAAAAAGATTCCTGACAGGAAGGTTCATGTCCTTAACCTGGAAATACATTTTAATAGATGTGGTTGACTGAAAATTTCACTTAACCGAAGGTATTTTAAATTGCAAAAACTAGGGATGCACCAATAGCGATACCAGGATCAATACCAGTGTTGAGTACTCTACCTGTTCTCGTGAATATTATGTGCAGATACCGCGACACCGACACAAGTTGTACACGCATGTAAATGACAATTTTGTTCAATTTGTGGTTGGACTGCAGTGAAACTTGTGACAGTCACCCATGTCCTCCAAAAACATGCTGAGGAACGTTGTTCAAATAAAAGAACATCTGTGGAATTTATATTTTTTTAGATCCAAGTAATTCTATAATGTGTGATGGTGTTATTATGTACTCTGCATCGGTATTGGTTAATGATGAAATGTATCGATGCATGCCGGGTGAAAGCTACAGCAGCACACTGCTGGTGCGCTCAAGACATTTCAGGTCACACACAACTGCATACAACCACACAGTGCGAATGAGCCTCGGTGAAGCCGGCCCACTTGGCTTTGGCAGCCAAAACATCCCCATCAAAATTAGCCAAGATGCTGGACTTCCATTGAGATGAAGTGACTAATATCAACGCTCGCTCAGGAGAACACAGAACTCAGTACGCTAAGTCAAAACACGTGGCGATTCAAGACCAAAAAAAAAAAAGCCCTGGCTGCAAGGGGTCCTCCACGCAATGAGAAACAGGTGCTCTACTTTTTGGCCATGTAATACCCCATTTAGCCTCTGGGGCAAAGGTTATCCAGCTAATAGCTGCCTTGTGGTGCACTGGGAAGAGCTGCGCACATGGCTGAAGTAAACATCTGGGACAGATTGAACGCACTTGCAACATATGCTTCAAGTTCAATTAAAATGAGGCCTTGGCATATTTATTAATCTCCCCACCCCCACTCTCATTTTTCTGTTTCCTCTTTCTCTCCCCTATAGGGCCTGTGCCATTAAAGAGGCCCTCTTTTGACCCATCTTTCATACTTACTCACACAAGCTGAGGCTGCACCTCATATCCAATGTAAAAGACAATTTTCTTAAGCCTTGAAACTCTATTTGTTCTGCACTTATGCAGGTTGAAGGATGAGCAAAGGATAAAGACACAGGGAGGAGAGAGAGAGAGAGAGAGAGAGAGCCAGCGAGCGAGCGAGCGAGCAAGAACGGAGAGGGAATATATGTCGGAATAAAAGGAAAAAGACGGGCGCAACAGGGGGATGGGAGGGAAGGGTGGGAGAAGAGCGGGGGGGGGCATGTAGGCAAAGGAGGAAAAATAGAAAAATGCCCCCTTTTAAACCTTCCTACGGCTCAAATGAAATGCTAACAGTCGAGGGGAGCGATAGATCAAAATGTATGAAGCCAGAGTTTGTAGCCTTTGTGGCGACCGCTCTATCCAGCGTCCCAGCCCTGTGTGAGCTCAGAGAGCAAGGCCCTATTATGTGGAATAATCAGTTTTGCACCAAATCTGTCAGAGGCCGCAGAAGCTGCTGCTGCTGCACCTCATTTGAATATGAAAGTCCAAAAAACGTATTTCATACAATCTGCAGCATTTCACATGTACGTATTATTTATTTATTATTATTTCTTGAAAAGGGAAGGCACGCGACGACGGCGAACAGATGAAAAAGAAAATAATAATGATAAAGAAAGGTTCAGCGCTGCCTGGTGCTCATCTCCAGTTGGTGCACAGGCGTGCACGTCGGGCCTTAGAAGTTCCCAGCCGTGACATGTTGCTTCTGCGAGCGCAGTGGGACAGGGCGTAATGCTCACGTATCTTTGTGTGCTCATCAGTCACCCAGGCTGCTGCCTGGTCGACTGATTGGCCAGACCCGCCGGCAGGAATGACTGTTTGTCCATCCGCGCTACAGATGGAGGTTTTTAAACCTCTTTGTCGGGCCCTCACAAAGCCAGAGAGACTTCGCAGCTCCCCGGGAAAGTACGGAATGTCCTCGGGCCAAATATTCATTTTCTCAAAGATGAAATTGCCTGGTCAAAGGCCTTCTTCATACTTACCGTTCCAAACACCCAGCGCTGCCCCTTCCCCAAAAGACGGCCAACGAAACAGAGCATGCATGCAGAGTGGAAGCCCGCTAACCTTTAAACTGTGAGAGTGTGGCTGAGAGGCGCACGGTATCAACTCTAAATCACAAGTCGGGGACTCGCATCCGCGCCCTTGTTGGACATACCGCAGGGCTAATCTGAGCTGCAAATCAAACGTGTCATAATTCCAAGCGTGTTTAAATAAAAAACAGGTGACACACAAACACACAATGCGCTGCTAAAGAGTTGCAGCGGTCCAGCGGCGTCCACAGTGGATTACCGACACGTTACAGTCTCCGATCCGGCGGCGTTTGTTTCAGTAGCTGCTCTTGCAGTGTAAACGAGCGGAGGCAGTAAAGTAGCCACCTGTTGTTACCTGATAGTGTCTGGACAAGCCCAGATGCTGTTTTACTGGGACATAAAGGAGCAGTGAATGGAGCTAAATAGCTAACTAAGCACTTTATACGGCCGCGTGTTCTCGCAGGAAGCGGGGGGGGGCGGGATCACAGCGTCCGTGTCGTAAATTCGACGGAGGGGAGGAAAAAATAAGCGCGACGGAAAGGATTGCAGAAGAGAAAGAAAAAAAGGTGGGAGAAGTGCGTCTCTTGACATGGGCGAGAATGAAAAGGTTGCGAGGAGCCGTTGCGATCACGGCACACAGTGTTTGCGCTGCGAGGCAGAGGGGAGGAGGTAGCAGGGAAGGGAAAGAAGTCATTTTGTTCATCTGTGTGTGTGTGTGTGTGTGATTTTCCTGGTGTATGTCGACCCCCTCCTGTGGCGTGTGCAAGAGCGCGTGCGCAATTTATTTTTTTTTTTTTGTGCCTGTTTGTCGAGACATAATTACCTTGTCATCTTTGTCAAAGTCCTCGTCCTCGTCCTCCAGCAGGTCCTCCATTGCTTGCTGACGAGATGAAAGAGAGGAAGAAATAAAGAGGAAATTAAAAACACTTATATAAGACTCGCGGCGGCGCCGATGCGCGCAAGATAACGCAGGGCTAGCGCGTCATCAGCGCTAAAGCGGATTGGTTACGCTTATGTCTGGCGCGGGTTCGCTAATGAGTATGGGAAAGCACGCCGGGCGCATGCTAACATGTCACAGGGCTCAGAGTGACTCAGAATTAGTATTTCATTTTGGCAACAGTCTGTTGTTCCGACGTGTTGACACTTCTGGAAAATGCGAGCTTTGATTTCCGACGGCGGCCGAGGATTAACGCCGCCTGTTTATCCACTCGAATCGCGTCGTGCAAAAAGCATTAAAACCCGAACGCGTTCGGCGGGGACGACGAGGGCAGAGCTCGTCTCTTTCCATTTCGCTCGCTCTCCGCCGACCTCCTTGACCTTTTTTGCTACCTGTACCTCCCCGCCCCCTCGCGTAATGACGCTCCGCGGGAGAACAGAGCCTGCAACACGGTGGGGGGAGGGGGAGCCACGAGGAACAGCAACTATGTGCTTCAGTGGTCCACGACAGATGAAACCGGAGCCGGCGGAGCTCCGAGGCCCCAAGACACCTCGGTACGTACTGTACAACCGGAGGGGAGAAAAAAAAAAGTGACAGGGACACACTGATGCGCAGACAGTTGGAACCAGGAACACAAAGGCACATATGGACGCTGCACGTCGGCACCAACTCAGACTGAGGGCCTGATTTACTGTAGGTTTGCCTTGGGAAAAACGGCCTAAAACGTCACATGCTAATTAATGAGGACGCTGATCTGCTGGTGGCAGAATAAGGGTCGCGACCGTTACACGGGCAAGTCTTTTTAGCTCTTTTGCAGAAATGAATATGTAGATACGGGCGTTTCTGACAGAACGTGCAAAATATTGGTTAAGGTGGATGCAAATAAATTATTCAGAGGGCGCACTGTTTAGCAAAACTGAAACTGATGGCGGTTGTTATTTTTGTGTTTTTGTTCAACTCCTTTGAAAGACAGGCATTTTCAATTTGGTGCAGCACACTGGTTGCACACAGATCGAGCCATGTTGGCCAGGCTGGCGACACGAGCGATCCGATTCAAAGCCAGTTGTAATGAAACCCATTGAAAGTAAAGCCTGCGCCTTTAATTCAAACACCTATGAGGCATGCACACTATCAGGGTCTGTTCCAAATCTGCGCAAACCAACAAGCATACTCATACCATGGAAACTCGAGAGCGGTCGACCTAAAGACATAAAGTTCCGCCGAGACTCAAGAACAAAAAAAGAAAGAAACCAAAATCACCGCAGCCCCCTAACAACCTCCAGAAGAGCAAAACTAGTTTTGGAGAAATCCAAAAAAAAAATCATTACTCGACGAGACAATGGCTTTTGTCCTTTTCGGTTTTCAGTGTGCGGAGGAGGGTGAGGGGGTGTGGGGTGGAGGGGGGGGGCGGCTGACATAAGCCTCTTATGTAAATGCAGCTTCCCACACAAACAAAGAGGAGTTCAGAACGGCAGAGTTGAGAGGGGAGAGTCAATAGCATGCGCGTTTGTGAGTGCGAGTCCTATCAATAGCTCGCCCATCGCCGAGGCAGAGCGCTTGTTCTGCGTGCGCACGTTGCGTCGCGCTACCGGCCGTGAACCGTCTGCTGGTGGAGCACCGTCAGCGTCTAGACGGAATAGGGGTAACCAGAAGTAACAAAGTCCACAACAAACACTTTGTTACTGAACTTAAAGGTTCTCTGTGTAATATTTTGGGATTTTGAGAGGAAACGGCGACATCGAGTGGTTACATTTTAGATTGCAGCGCTCGTTCACTCACCCTCCCACTCCTGAGCTTGCCAGTGAACTACTTTTATGAATTTATTTATGGCCAGTATATGAAGCTTCTACCCATAGTAAATCAGGCCAAATTTTACACACTGGACCTTTAAGTAGATTTTTCAGGTATCTGTACTTGAGTATTTCTTTTTCTGATGACTTTTTACTTTTACTTCCGACATTTGTGGGAAAAGAGGCTTGTTACTTTTGTAAGTGTCTAACAAATACACATTTGTTAAAAGTAATTCACTTATTACATTAGTTGTTTAAACTATAATGTTATGTCGTTCGATATAAAACTTTCCTATCAACAAATGTATTGTTTTATTAACTGCAATTACTTTTTACTCAAGTACATTTCAGAACCTGTACTTTCTTGCTTTGACTTGAGTAAAAGGAGTTGAATCAGCACTTTCACTTTCGCCAGAGGGTTTTTCTCCAAAAGTCTCATACTTTTCAGTCATACTTTTACTTTAGTACAGCTTGTGAATGCTTCTGACACCGCGGCCGCAACGCTCGGCCTCGGCCCCTGCATAAAACCCTCCACGGCTTTGTAGCGACGCCGCGAAACCAGAGCGAGGTGAAAAAAATCTCCAAACACAAACGAACTAGAAGCGTTTATAAAGTCGCAGCGGCGGCTCCTCCCGAAATCCCTTCGCCCGCTGCCAGAACGCAAACACAATGGATCCCTCCGCGCGGAGGGCTCTGCTAAGGCGCGCCTGGCACGCGCTGCCCAACTTTAAACAAAAGGGAGGGGGAAAAATGAACATGAGCCTCGCTGGGAGAAGCACGACCTGGAGAGACGGAGGGAGCGATAGAGTCGTTTGTCTCCTTCCTTCCCTCCCTCCCTCCCTCCCCCACCTCACCGCTCTGCTCTCTCTCTCCCTCTCCCCCTCTTCCATCGCCGCTGGTTACAGAGAGAAGTCATGTTTCCCGCAATGAGACACAGTGTAAAATTAATAAATAAAAAGACACCGAACGTGTCATCTGCCCCGAAGATTGCCACGGCTAAACGTGCGCGCCGAGGCTCCTGTCGCAGCGAGGGAGGATATAAATTACGCTGGTGCAGCCGCTGAATTCCAAACATCTCTCTCTCTCTCTCTCTCTCCCCCCGTCTATCTCTCGCTCTATTTGTCTCAGTCTCTCTCTCCTTCTAAGACCTGTTCGGTGTATGATATCATTTGTCTGTTTACACCTCCGCCCCCCACTCCTCCCCCTCCCCCCCCATTATCATGTTGTTTGAATTACTATCATTACAGCACGGCGGCATCAAAGCCTTCCTGTTGACAGGATGGCGTGGAAGCTCGCGCGCGTCGCCCCTGCAGAGCCGCTTCCAGTCGATTCAATATCTCGCCGAGGTGGAGATTAACATATTCAGACCTATTCAAAATGATACGGGAGGAATGCGGGGCTATACCCTCGCAGATTACACCGTGGCCCCATAAACGCGCACAAAGGCAATGATAATCTAAAGAAAAAACACACACACACACACACACACACACACATACACAAAATAAAAGAATAGATCCGGCGACAATGACATTGACATTGAGAGTTCCAACCCTTGCAGAGGTATCAGTGTGTGTGTGTGTGTGTGTGTGTGTGTGTGTGTGTGTGTGTGTGTGTGTGTTTCTGCACCTTGAGATCCTGGACAATGGATGCGCACGGTCGTCACTTTATTTAGTTTTTTGTTGTTTTTTTTCTAAATCATGCAGAACGCTAATTGAGCAGGATTTACTGCTGTCAATTACAGCGAGGCTGTTCTTACAATTACAGGGGAAAAACGTGTGAATGGCTCAATTTCCGACGAGAGCGCGAGCAAATTAGACCTCAGACACGTCAAATCACAGAGGAGAAGCGCGGTGACGTCCTCGTTCAGCATCCGTGTCCCTGTGTGTGTTTGAGAGCAAATGAGAGGGGAGGAGCTGAAAAGATGGAGCGAGGTGCAACACTGGCAACGGCACAGGAAGTTTCGTTTGGAGGTCTGTTCTTCAAAATGTTCCCACTCATTAGTTTCTGCCGCGATATTCTCGTCTATGGACTGCAACAACCGCGAGTGAACAAACTCCTGAGTTCTGTGGGGTCAAAAGGTCAAACGAACACGAGAAACTCTGCGCTTCTTTAGCTTCTGCTTTGCGGGTTCACAGGGCTTTTAGGCGAACTGACGGAGCAGGAAGGAAATAAATACTCGAAATAAAAGCAGTTTGACGGAGCAGAATTCCGCCACGTCAGAAATGCCTTCAAATTCCACTTCTTAGGCCAGCACGAGTTGCTCTCGCACCCTTTCCCCTCCCGCCCCGCTTCTCACCTTCCCAATGACACCCGCGGGGGGAATTGATGGCGAGGCAGACATCGTGGCGAACATGAAGATATACTTATTCCCCTTCTTCTTTTTTCTCGCTCCATCCCTCCCTCCCTCCGTCCTCCTGCTGCTCTTCCTCTTTGAGACGCGAGGGGGTTTTAACCTTTCCAGCTGCTGAGGTTTGGCCGACTGGCTGGTGTGTGTGTGTGTGTGGGGGGGGGGGGGGCTTCGGCGGCGGCTCTCAAGGCCCTACTTGGTATGCGCTGTCCGTGAAGCGCCCCTTGTCTGTGTGTGTGTGTGTGTGTGTGTGTGTGTGTGTGTGTTTGCGCGTCGGCGCGTCGGCGCGCGCATATTGCCAACACCACACTTTCCGGCAGACTGGGGGAGGCTCTGCGCGTCTGATAAGGGCTGCTGGCTGAGCCTGGCTGACCCGCGCGGGCCCTTCACAAGCTGTCAGAGCCGCGGCCCGCCGAGGGGGGCCGGGGCGGGCGGGCGGCGGGGGGGGGGGCCTTCCATCTGCACTGCCCCAGTCTGGGGCGAGGCCCAGCAGGGGGCCGGATTGAGAGAGAGGCTGGGGGGGGGGGAGAAGAGAGAGGCCAGGGTGCTACTGGATGCTGCGAAGGAAGGAAGGAAGGAGGGAGGGAGAGAGGGAGCGTGTTCATTAAAGCCGCTGCAAATCCGCCAGAAACTGAAAGAGATTGAGTGGCGGGATGAAAAGCCCGTCGTCGCTAAGACCGGCGCGCATCTTTCCCCGTCGTCTTATTTGCTGACAAATCGCTGCGGCTGTTTAGTCTGAGATTCGGCAGCTATTTAGGGGGAGGAATTGCAGCCTTTTTACGCGCTCCGTTTTTCCCCCGGCGACTCGGTAACCACCGCCGACGCAGCCGCGCAGCGTTCGTCCCTGACAGACAATACTGTGGTTTTTTTCGTTAAATACGCAGCCGGGGCCGAATCCGACGTCGCAATCGATGGCAAACAAATACGCAGTCCCGTCCTCGAGTTCAAGGTTCTGAAAGTTTGCCGGATGTAGCGTGCAGACAAAAGACACACAAAAAAAAACGAACAAAACAACAACGACGACAACAGGCGGCGAGACGGAGGCAGACACGCCGCGCTGCCGACGTTGTTAGCAGAGAGCAGCGACAGTCACGGAGGTTCACGGGGGGGGAAGAGGGGAGGTCGGGTGAGGGGGGAACAGAGAGCGACGAGACGACATGATGAAAAGGGAAGGCTGGGAGGATTCCGCCGCCCCGGCATTCCCGGCGCTCCCGGTTCTCCCGTCCCGCTTCAAACTTCAGCCCCGTCGCCTCTCTCTCTCTCTCTCTCTCCCTCTCTCCCTCTCTCTCTCTCTCTCTCTCTCTCTCTGCCTGCCAGCCTGCCATCCTGTCTGCCAGTTCAGGCGGCGAGAGCAGCAGAGACGAGCGCGGCGATGCCGGGGCGGCACGGGGGAAATCAGTGGGGCACAGGCGCCTCCCAGTTAAAAGTGACATGACCTTTTGATTTTGTCACCTGTCACCGACTGCCATGTCTGACTCGGCGCCGAGGAGTGCCTGCCATCCGTCGCCGCCGCTCTTCCTCTGCCTCTCTCTCTCTCTCTCTCTCCCTCTCTCTCTGAATTCTACTCCTCCTTCGTCTTCTTCTTTTTCTCATGCCTCTCGCTCCCACTCCATCGACTTCTCTCCTTCTCTCCCTTTCTTTCCGGAGTTGCGGTTTTATTGGGAGAAAGTGGAGGTGTGACTTTTCCGGAGGAGCTCAGATATAATAGGGAGAGTTTTCCCTTCTGCTCCTTTCAGCTTTTTTGGTGTTTTTTTTTGTTTTGTTTTGTTTTTTTCACGCCTGCTTGTCGCTACCTGCATTGCGCGTGGCTCTTAATGAGGGCAGGTGTCATGGCTCGGTGTGTTTAGAGACGCGGATTATTTGAGATGTAAAAATTGGGGGGGGGGTTAATGCAATATTCAACTTTTGGCAATGAAACCAGACGTGGAATAAAAATATTATTTTTACACCCAAGAACTGCACGGCGCTATTATAGTGAGCACACTCACAGTCGCGGCTTTAATGATCGAACCGTTTAAAGTTAAGCTAAATTGATTCAGCAAAAGCTATTTTCTGTTGTTTTTTTAAAGGATGGCAAAGCTACATTGATTCGTTTAGAAAGAGTCCCGAACCTATGGATGTCCAAGTGGGACTGAGGCGCTAGGCTCCGTCTCACCGTCGGAGGCGGTATCTAAGTATCCTCAGACTATTAGGCTTCTCTCTACTGTAATGGGCCGGTGCATCTATGTAATGGTCTGAAGAGGGGGGGGTTCTCCGGTGTCGTGAGGCCTAATTGCCCGTCATTCTGTTGCGGAGAGAGACATCACCGCGTTCCGTGTGTGCCCTCCACGCCGGCCCTGGACTAAAATTAACACCTTCATAACATCTGCTCAGGGGCCTTTCTGGGCCAACAGAACAGCAAGGAAGGCTCTCTACAGGGGATGTGTTCCGCTCCGTAATCTCAGAGACCATCGTATGCACTCAAGAAAGCGCACGCACGCACGCACGCACACACGGATACAGTGAGGCAGCAACGAAAAAAGACACACGCGTCCACACTCGCAGCCTTTTTCCTGTTCCAGCAGCGCAGCCTGTCCTCTAGTTGACCGAGCCCAGCCTACTGGCAGCTTCCTTTTGCAGCGAGCGCAGGATGGATCTGAGCCCCAAACTGTTCCAGGTTTCAAAACAGGATGGAGCAGGCGAGGTCGCGGGGTGCTCCCTTCGCATTAAAAGAATACACACAGATGCAGAGATACGGGATGGGCCGTCAGGGACGGTACATAATCAGCTCTGAATGTCAACGTGAGCGCGGCGCCCCGTGCCTCGCATGCAATTTTTACGTGGCGGAGGAAGAGAAGGTGGTGGAGGCGGAGGAGAAGGAGGGGGGGGGGGGGATAGGCTTTTGTTTGCTCTGGCGGTGTTGCGGGCCCTTGGCACGGAGGTCAGCGAGCGGCGTCGGAGTGTCAGGGTTCGCGGGTCAGAGTGCTACACGATAAAAAGAGGAGGTCGGAGACCTTCCTGGTGCGCTGCCTCCCTTTAATCGCTGTTTTGAGGATGCTCTGACTGCTTAGCAGGCACTGGTCAAGGTTGGGGCACGGGCAAAAGTGGGGGCCGGCGATCCGGGATCTGTTTGCGAAGCAGCGCGTGGACAAAACACAATGCGCGGTGGCGGCAAGCGGACTAGTACAGCGTGTCGGGAACGGGGAGTTTTGTTTGTTCGGCACGAGGGGGGGGGGCTGCATCCTGCGGTCGCGGCATTAAAATCAGAGCGGGGCCGCTCACATTGAACCCATCAGATGAAGCGAGGCCGTTGGGCTTATTAGGAAGTCTCTAATAAGTGCGCACTTCTCTTCCCTCTCCTCTCAGCCCGCGTTGCCAGACCTCTCTCTCCTTCCCACCCTTGTGAGCGAGGTCAGCAGAGATTCCTTTTGTATTACCCTGCACCCCAGACTGCTGGAAGACCGCAGCGCTCCGGATGCTGACCTTACTAGGGCTCGGCGCAGCGCATTCATCTGGCATGTTGTTTAACGTAATTAAAAAGCCCTTTTTTGCTATCCTCCGGTTTGGTTTTCTCTCTTCTTTTTTTGACTTGTTTCCCTCTCCCTGCCAAGTGCAAGAGGGAAACGGCGAGTCGTCCGTGACTCGCGCCCGATAAAGACTTGGGAGAGGAATCCAGGGGACTGGAGGAAGGAGGAAGTGAAGATTGCAGATACTGTATGCTCTCGCTCGCTGCACCCGCTTCCCCCCTGCAACGCCGAACTGAAAACAAACAGGGACAGGACTCGGGGGATGCTCCAGTCTCAATGTGCATGTGCAAGTGTGTGTGTGTGTGTGTGTGTGTGGTGAACACAAATGCTTAAAAAATATACACAACGTTCATAAATCACGGCAGGCTACCTTTCACGATAGATTATTCAGTGCAGGCAAATTAAAGGAAGAAATTTAATGAGAAGCCAGAGATCAAAGTTCAGCCCTGAGGCTTAATTCTAACACACACACACACACAAAAAAAGAGATTAATTGTCAAGAATCTTTCTCGCATCAAATGTGCTGCTCTTTACTGTTGGGCGCCGCAGTGGTAGCGCGGTTGGTTCTCCGGCAAACGCTTTGCTAATTATTATTTCCTCCTTCCATATTCAAAGGCTACTGCAAAGAATGCGTGCACGCGCACGTGTGTAAGGAATGCTTTGGTATTCACACTTGTACTCGCGGGAGATAGAAAAACGCACTTTCTCCCGCAATCGCACACCACAGCTATCTTCAATTCATATTTTGCATCCGCACTACATAAACATACACCTGGAGTGACTCCCATTTCAAAGCGCGCAGTAGGCGCGTCCATGTGTGTGTGGTTGTGTATGCGTGTGTGTGTGTGCCTCTGCATGACCTGTAGTCGTGCACGATGGATTTTAACCTTGGAATAAGAGAAAACATCTCCCAAACATAAAACATCACAACAACCACACCATAAAACACATAAAACTCAGTATTCATGGATTATACACAGAGACAGTCACACACACACACACACACACACACACACACACACACACACACACACACAGACATCTTGCACACATCCATTCAAACTATATAGAAACCTGATGCACTATTCTATTGAACTTTGTTTTTCACAAACTGAACCAAACCAACTTCGACAGTATACCGGATACCCTCACCTACACACTGCAAGGCTGCCGAGCTGCGTGCCACATACACACTCAAGTACTTGTTTTAGACCATGAGATGTTGTACAGTTGAGGATATGTTGAGCCCTGCGTCCAACAACATGTGTCTCTGTATTTCACATGTGAGATTAAACTAAAAAAAAAACAAAAAAAAACTGTTAAAGTGAGCGTTAATAAGATAAGGAGATGACAGTGCTTATAATAAACAAGACAAAGTTAGGACAAAAAAGTAACAACAACAAAAAAAAAAAGCCGTCAAAATTCTTGGTGTATTTAGATCAGAATTAACAGGCTACATTAAGAAGTGCACTCCTCAATGTTGAGGCTGAAGTTTCAGGGTTCAGTGTGTCCTCTTGTTTCTCAGCATGGAATGCATTTGCTCAATTGTCAGTATTGTCAACTGAAGGGACACTCGGCATACGTGTATAAACACCACGAATGTGTGATAAAGTTCCAACCAACTACTGAGGCACTTCAGAGACAATGGCCCCTTTTCAAGGAGTGTGAAGAAACTATTTTGCATGACAGATGAATTACATGTACTTGCTCAAACGACCTTATTGTTGTTGCTATTGTTACCTTATTTCATTTAGGACGTATACAGGGAAAGATACTGAAAATACAGGTGAGGGGACAAATCATCTTGCCTGGTGTATTGTCTTAAGGCACGGCTGACTGTTTTTTGTCAGGCAATGTTGCCATCTACAGGCCGACTTGCACATAAACCCTCTGCATCGCCGTAAGAGAGGTGTTTCATCTTTGTTACTTGGACCTACAATTATTTGACTCCTGATTATTGATTGATTCAATTACAGTGGGTCAAAAACTACTGTAAAGCCGCTTGATTACGGTTGTTTACAACGGTTCAATTCTGTCCCGTATTTTGCTGTTTACGGCCGATTTTAATGCCAATGTTTAGCATTTACAAAGATAAAACTAAACTTTACAGATTTTACAAACAAATCAATAATATTACAAGTGATGGGCCGCTTTGCATCTAATTCTATCTAACGTGCAATTTTTCAGCCCTGTGTGGTAATAACGTTTGGTTTATTATCATGACAGAATTCAATATCGAGCCTATATCCAATCTAATTAAAAAAAAAATTCCTTATGAGAAGATAAATATACACACACAGAAGGCGAGAAACCGAAGAAACCACTGCGGCCTATTCACCAGTGATTCCCAACCAAGTCCTGGGAAAATAGCACTTATTAAAATTAATCACTTCATTGTTCACGCTTCGGCCGTAGCCCGACTCGCTGTCGTCCCCTTTTCACTCCGTACTCACCAAATGTAGCTGGCAGTGATTAAGACATGTCTGTGTCTTCACTTCACACTGATTTCACATTGTTTAATTGGTGTAAAAGACCGAAAAAATATAACTAATTAAATATATACAAGAGCAGGTAAGTGCTCAAGGTAACAGCCTATTATTTCTCCCCTACAGCTGAATCAAAGAAGAGGTTCCCGTGCAAAACGTACACAAATGAGTCTCCTCATGAGGAGATGCATCTTCATTATAGCTCCTAAAAAAAATAGGAAGGCACATTTAGAATCTAAACGCAAGGTTGTTAGGTTTAGACATCCAAAATTTCTTTGTATTGTGGTCATTACTCACGTATCTGTACACCAGTAGTGATGAAATCATATATTTTTGCAGCACCAACATGTTGATGCACGGTTATTTTGTGTCATTTTTGAATCAACGGAAAAAGAGCACAGCCAGGACTCGAGGATGGACGAAACGTTGCCTGTCAGTTGTATATTTAAATCAAACTATCGGGCTACTCACCACATCTTGCCTGGTGTCCTTCCCCGATGTGATGAGGATGTAGTTCCAGGCCAGGGGCAGCAGCAAAGCCAGGGGAATCATGTAGAGTTCAAAGTTCCAAACGACGATGACAAAGAGCTGAGGAGCAGAGAAAGGGACAAAACATTTCAGCCCAAGAAAAGAGCGAGCCCACAGAGTGCGTCAAGGTTGCATACATTCAGGACCTGCTGTTGACCCCTCATGAGCGTAACTCCTGAGAACATTAAGCCGACCATATGTGCTGCTGAAAATGACACGCATTCATGTCATAACTACCATGGAGCAGGGCATAAAAATAAGGGTGAATTTAAACAAAGGTACAGGTCTGCTGTCAGTGGGCCTCGGTTCACCACGCTGACCCTAAAGGCCTCCTCCAGCCATAAGCCTGAAGAGGAGGACGGCGAGGAGGATGAGCCTGAGCCGTCAGAGCCCCTTTACTCCTTGCCAATCATCCCGAGCCTTAGGAGCTGTACCGTTTTCAGCCGCGGGACGTCAAAGTTGATCCATCCATACACAAGTCTCAAATACGAGCCTCTGACCTCACACACCCAGAGTCCCTAACCCTGTCACTCCAGGCCCCAATACCCTCTCAGCTTCCCCAAAAGGCTCCTGTGCCCCATCCCTAACCTTCTCTGCACCCATCTGCCAAAACCATAACCCCTATACCTCCCCTCTCATTACCAGACAAGAAAGGTACCATCTGAAAAATTAACCTCTCTCGAAACCCCGCATTCTCCGTTTGACAGGGCTCTTTAGCGGCAGACTGCAGCAACCAGAGAAGATGTGTGTGGGAAAGTAAAAACTGCTAATGACAGAAGGCTGCTTCTTTGGGGAGGCACTGGGCCAATTGTGAGAAGATATTTTGTCCACTAATTCAAGAGAGTTTAGCAGGGAATAAAAGATTTGGATGGTAATTAAGGAACGAAAAAGAAAAGCTTTTTTTTAAATAATTAAAAAAAAACAAGCAACAAAATCTTTTCAAAAACAGTTAAAAAATGCTGAGACCCCAAACCAGTGCAAATTATTTTCTTATGAAAACATATTAATTAAATTCAAGTGCAAAAGACACCTTATTTCTACATATGAGAAAAGACACAGTTTAACTTAATTATCCTCAGTATGAAATCATGTTTTCCGATCAAGGATTTTTTGTTTAAAAAAAAAGGTGTTAAAATGACTGTACGAGAGAGAACGAGAGAGAGGAGAATGGAAATAAAGCTCTTCATTGTGTTTACACTCTGAGGTTAATGTGAATATGAGGTTCAACAGCCCCTCCAGAGTGTCTGCAAGTCTGCTGTTCTATAGCCGAGCCAGTCAGACGAACTAACACGGCGCGCCGTCGCCATTTCATTTTACTTTCGCACGTGCAAACACATGCAAATTAATATCAACGCAAACAATGGCATCATAGAAACACAGGCACCCAATTACATTTTCCCAACTTTTCCACTTCTCACATTCAAAAGTTTAAAAGGCCTCGTCCAAACTTCTCGAATAACATGCTAGAAAGCAACTGACGGCGGGCGGACGAAGCAAAAAGACAAACACAATAGAGGTGAAAATGCTCAGTACGTGAACCCGAGTGGCCCGAGATCTTGGTCTCAAGCTCAGTAGCTCACGTGAAGCTTTGAGGATATTGACAAATAAAAGCTAGTGAATCATGAATAGCTGTAGACTAATAAACAACACATCCACTCTGAGTTGTATATAATAAAAAGCAGAGACGACTGTGCGAGCTGGATAACAGAAACAGAGGAGAAGAAACAACAAACACACACGCACACGTTTTTCCAGACAAAATGCAGCCGCGCTAAAATTATCAATTTTCTAACAAATTACCGTAATTTACAAATCTGTACAATCTGTGTGCAGTAGTCTCCACCTCAACCGTGTGCATAAAAAAAGACTTCAGTCAAACAAAGGAGCTCGCTTGTTTTAAACTATTCTGGTGGGGGCTATAAATAACCGCACACTTACAAACATCTTCATCAGACGCACACAGAGCCGCTTTCAAGTCCTGCTATAAATATGCGGTACAGTCGACATGAGCTGTAAAGATTCACTCATTTCTCACAGCACAGCTGTAGCAAAACTGAAAGAAAACGTGTGCTTCTCACTATCCTGATGTTGATATATTTAAAAAAAAAATAAAAAAATTATTGCTTTCTTCTTTGTTTGCCCCGAGGACGGATAACCCGCCATAGCCTCCATTCCATTTTTCCATTTGCTTAAAGTAGCTAAGGGCAGAGTTTTGACTGGCAGCTAGAGGAAGAGAAGACCCGGGGTCAGTAGCGGCCCGCCCTGCCCCGTCTCCATGCCCCCTGGGTTGGGTAATATGGGACCGGCAGTGCCTGGACCTTCCCACCAGGACCGAGCGATCACAGCCACCCCCCGCTGCTGCTTAACTACACCAGATAGGGGGGACGTTCGCCTGGGGAAGAGGGAGAGGGAGGGAGGCACGCCGAGGATGTCAACGACCGGGAAAAGGTGGAAAAAAAGGACAAGGAAAACACGGCCGATGGAAGGAAAACAGAGTGAAATGCAAAAATAAAAGGTAGAGACGTGGTCGGCGGAAGCAGTTTAGTAGAAGTGTGTGCGTGGTCGGACGCACATGATTCTGGAAGCAGTAGCTGACAGTTTTCAATTAAATGGACGCAAGCAAAGAATAAAAATAAGGCTGGATTTCAACAGAGCTGTTGGTGTAAAATATTATCTTTGTCATCATTTGAAATCTGTTTAAGAGTTATATCATATTTATAGAGGTAAAAATTGGTTAAATAAGCACAGTAAATCTCTTTGGAAAAAAAAATATATATATTAGCACTTTCCAGTACTTCAATGGAATTCACTGATTGATTGTTTTTCTTTAACACCAGACTGCACAAGTAAAAAAAAATAAAAATAAAGAAATACTGCCAAATCAGACAGATCATTTCAAATAAAGTCAGTGTGTAAGCTGGACAAACTGTATGACTTGAAAAAGGCTGAAATTAAAAGAATAGCAGACGTGAAATTAAAACAGACAGCCACAAGCACAAGCAAAGTCAAATCATGGCTGGATAATTTTGACTAAACTGTCATTAAACAAAATGAGCAAACTGGACTGCTTTGATGAGTCTCTGCCGTTGAATTTAATAACAGATAGAATACTTGAGGCTTTCGGATAATATTAAGAAATTCCCACTACACAACAAGATTTAAAGGCAAGTCAAAATGATTTATTCAGGCACTCAGTGTGTCACGTTGAGAGCCGTGTCTTGCATTATTTGTTTCAAAAAAAAAAAACAACAAAAAAAACAAGCCGCGTCCTCACGGCTCCGAGCCTCGGCACTGTGGGAGGGTAATATTCAGTGCTTTGGCTTACATTAGCCACACACCAGGCTAACTTTCCTCCTGCAACTGTCTCAGTGGAGTGAAACTGAAGTTTGGATTCCAGAGTTTCCCCCCTTTACCTCTCTCACATCAGCTTCCATGCTGGCACTAAATGTTGCCAGATAGCAACAAGAAAAGTCCTGTTAAGTTCAAGAGACTGAGAGAGGGAGGGAGACTGTGTCCTGTTTGTGACCGGACCCGGCTGTCGTTCTGCGGTGCTATACTGCCCCCACCTGGCCTGTTGCAGAACAGCTCCGCTGGAAAAGAAAAAAAAAAAACTATGCTGGTGGAAAGGTAGTATGAAAAACAAAATCTAGAATGCAAAACCTTTCAAAATGACCTCTTTCATTTTTAAAAATGTGAAACAATCCAAAATAATGTTGGGACAATGTGTTGATGCAATGCCGCACAAGGGCCACAAACAAAGGGGGCCGCATTCACGACGGAACAACGGGTCTTCACGCCATTTCCGCCGAATCTCAATCTCTGGTGATTAAAGTCTGACTTGGTATTCCCGGTTAGTCACGCCACAGCATTTCAACTGTCGTTCGTTTTGCAAATCAAGAGAGTAGTAAAAATGTGAAAGTATGTCTTTCAAAGCTGTCCCTTGCTGTGGGCAAAGACGAACTCCCGACTCTAAAACTTTTAAAAGTGAGACAGGCTCTTTGAAGAGGAGTCAAAGGAGCAATTTAAAGAGACCTGGAGTGGTGTGTGTGTGTGTGTGTGTGTGTGTGTGTGTACCGCCGTTTGCTACGGCGTTGTCTCCGCACTTTGTGCAGTGTGTGTGTCAAACTGTCAGCCGAGCACGTGCAAACACACACACACACACACACACACACACACACACACACACACACACACACACACACACACACCTACTCCAATAGTTGCTTCTGTACCTGTCTTTGCTTTTTTTTTTTTTATTTCAGCAGGGTGAATTTTTATCTAAATGCAAAGCAGGTGATAGGTGCTCCAGTTTCCTCTAGAAGTAGCTCCCTTGTCTGGGCTCTCTTCCTGATAAGAGTCCTACTTTGCCTGACATAAAAGAGCTCGGTATCATTTCCCCTGCCTCCCCAACAACCCCCAGCTCGCTGCCCTCGCCCTTCCCTGAGCTCCACAAAGCTGCCTCTATTTGCTCCCAATTCAGGGCCCAATTGCAGATAAAGTTACAGCAAATTTGTTTGGAGGAAGAGCTGCTGAGGCCTGCCGTCCCTCGGGCAATAACAGCCTTGTCTCGCAGGGGCCGTCGGGGAGGGGGGACGGGGGGGGAGGAGGAGGCTGCCAGCGGCAGGAGAACAGAACTCAACACCAACTCCGGGCCCCACAATGGCCTCGACTCTCCGGCATCGGGAGGGGGAGCGGGAGATAGAGGGAGGGGAGGGGATGAGGGAGAGCCGAGATGGACGGAGGGATGGCTGCACAGACGGGAGGGAGAGAGAGAGTGAGAGAGAGACGGGGGCCTGCAGGTGTGGAGACGGGAAAGCGGGCGCTTAACCCCCCCTGGACGCAGGGAGAGTGAGACACCGGGACCCGCCCACACACGCACTTAAGCACAGACGCCACCCATCATGCGGGACAGGAGGTAACTCCAGTCCCGTCCATTGTGCCAACGCCTCGGGCAAAGCTGCCACGGCGGCTGATTCTCTCCGGAGATGGGCGTGCGACAGCAGCGTGGGTGTGAGAGAGAGAGAGAGAGAGAGAGAGAGAGAGAGAGGGAGAGAAAAGGCTGCATGTGAGGCATGTGCGATATCTCTTTCTCTCGTGCGCACGCACGCACGTACGCACACACACACACACACACACACACACACACACACACACACACACACACACACACACACACACACAGTCATCACAGCTGGCACTAATGATGTGTACATGCGGCTGGCATGGCAGAGCCGGGCAGACGGGGGAGTTTGGGGGACCGTGAAGAAAAAATGCAAAGTGCTTTTATGGGGAAGGAGCGTTTTGAAGTGACGACGACGGCATTTTGATTTGCTTTGGCGCAACATGGAATCCTTAAAACGTGTGAAGGCGCTCGGCGGAACCCCGTCACTCAGGCTTACGTGAAGACGTTTGCTGAGCTTGGGCGGCGAAAAACATCCCGCGACTTCGTCGGACGGTCGAGCGCAACATCTGCCTGGAGAGGCGGCCCCAGACGGGAACGCGCGCCCGGAGTGCGTCCGCGCACAAGCGAAGAAATAAATAAATAAATTTAAAAAAATAAGAAATCGGCAGACACGTGCGCCCGTGATCGCACGCCGCCGCCACCGCACACCTTTGTGAACGCACCACCTTGGCCAGATGGCCCCCCATAAAAACCCACTTAAAGAGATGAGCGAAGTGATTAAGAGGCCTCTCAAAGTGAGAGAGGGATGAAGAAACGGAGGGTAAGAGAGGGAGGGAGTACCTGTATAAGAGCCGAGGCCCTAAATACTCTGATGCTTTTAGCTAAGTGCACACTCCTACAATAACAGACTCCCAAAAGAGCGAGGGGAAGGAGAGGGTGTCGGGGGAGTGGGGGGGGGGGGGGCACAATGACACCTAAATTTCAAGACTTTCTCCAAACTGTAAAACGTCCTTGGCCTAGATACGCGGGCTTTGTCGTCATCCCAACACTTTAAATTTAAGTGAGCACAATGAGACTATGAATAGTCTCCAACTGCTCATCAGGAGCGGATGTTCTTTACGCAGCGCTTGATTTGGAAAAAATAAATAAAATAAAAGAATAAAAGGTCGGAAGGGTCACGCGAGAGAGAGAGCAGCGCTAACTGATCAATATTACGTCTTGTGATGACTATGACCTGCTGCACAAATGCCACACACACACACACGCACGCACACACAGGGCCAGGCTGGGGTCTGTGCGTGTGTGTGTGTCCACCTGTCCTGAAGCTGCTCCCGTCAGGACACTAAAACCAGACAGGATTAAATGCCGCTCTGTCATCTTTAGGGCAGGGACCTTCCAGCAGTCACTCAACACCTTTTTGCCCATGTCTGCAGCAGATAGCTTCACTGCCCAATTACATCTCACCTTTTAATACCAGACACAGATGACAGGGGAGAGAACATGTTGCCATTTCCATTGTCTGCAGCTACAGATTATTGTTTGTAGTGGGTCGCTAGCAGCATTTTGTCGACGCGCGGACGAGCGTCTCCTTTGGAACACTACCTCGCTGAGTCAGCACTCGTTTTGAGCTGCGCATCACAAAAAAAAACAAAACAAAAAAAACAACTGTGAATTTTTGCGTTCGATTGAAATCTGGAAAACACTCATCCTGACAGTCGAATCAAGACGTGCGTGTGTGTGTAAATAACAGAGCGTGCAGCACAGTGCGCTAATGCACTCAACTGGGACCCGAGACATCAACGATCTCTTGTGGTAGAGGGTGCAATTACTATGTACTCATTTGGTGTGCGGCTGTCCAGCGGCGCTGCATGTGTACCGATGTCAACTTGCTGACAGTCTCAAGCGTAAGCAGCACAAACGTTGTGATACAACACAATGCATCAATGATCCAACACCGTGTGTGAGGGGTTTTTGACGACATCAAAGTGCAAGTCTGGAGGGCTTTAGAAATGCAGGAGTAAAACCAAATCAAACCGAACATAAATGATAAATTAACAAGGGTGCAATTTAATGACATTTGCAACAATAAAGAAGCCTAACCCTCAAAAACGTCCAATTTGAGAAAGTGCAGTGCGACATACCACGAAAGCGCAGATGCTTCTCTGCGGGGATTCCCACTCGAAGCAGCTGTTGATGTAGTAGCCCGTGTTGATTAGGAACATGATGCAGCGGCGAACTCTGTTGAAGTTGCGCAGCAAAAGCTAAAAAAAAAATAAAAAAAAAAGAGGCAAAAGCACAACGAGGCATTATCGCATTGTCATTTGAAATGAGAAAAACGGAAAGGGGGCGAGAAAATGAAGAGGATGGCAACACAGCAAAGCACTGAAGCAGGCGATAAATCG
Organism: Nelusetta ayraudi; assembly: GCF_046127955.1. NCBI lineage: Eukaryota > Metazoa > Chordata > Actinopteri > Tetraodontiformes > Monacanthidae > Nelusetta > Nelusetta ayraudi. Next base: position 45,692 of record NW_027466108.1, read on the forward strand.
CAGCACATTTTCTGCCGTTGTAAATAAAAGCAATAGATTATCTGTCGGCCGACATGAGCAAAACCATTACGGTGTCACAATATTCACAGAGAGGAGACGCAGGCTGATAAGGGATTTGTTTTTACACATTAGCTGTACAATTAAGAAATGACAAAGTGTCTCACTCTGATGTCAGTGGGTGAAGTCGACTGGAACTGTGATTTTTGCAGATGTTGATTCATCAGTGCTAAAACACTGAGAGCGGCATCTTGTACCTGCTACTCGCCAACTAGCAGCGCAGACAGATTAAAGTGACTCACGCGGTTCGGCGGAGTCTAGTCTCGCAGTGATAAAAGTTAAGCAAAGATAATACCAATTTCCTGCACAGTCTGTGCACTCGCCTCCCCGAGGGTCCTGGGCGCATTCTGCCAGACAGGAGAGAGAAACTGGCTAACTGCTGTCCTCCCTTTGGGTTTCCAGCCACGCGGGGAATAAAATAACGGCGGAGCAAAATGCCAGCCACCCAATCAGGTCAGCGGGAGTAGAAAAGTGCTCCCACAAGACAAACTGCCTTTGCAAATTGCACCGTGGAGGAGTAGGGGGTAAATAAATAAATAAATAAATAAATACAAGAAGGTATTGTTTATTTCACTCTTTGAAAAACTGGGTGTTGACTGCAGTCACTGAGTGGAGGTAAACTGCTGGCGCTAAGAGCAGACAAGGCTGCAACTTCTGTGCTGCAAGAGAAAGGACTCCTTTCCCTGCATGTGTGTTTAAATGTGCAAAGCCATTTGTCTTTGAATTGACAACGGCCGTGCGGTGTCCTGCCGAGGACGCGCGAGACCCCCGAGGACAGCGAGCCACGGCGTGACTCATCCCCTTCCACGTTGTGCCGTGCGTGCACTTGATGCGCGGGCTCAAGTCTTGTAGGCTCATTACTGCCTTAACTGCCTCGATAAGGACGTTTCATTTTCCATAAATTATTAAGAAAAAAAAAAAACAGCCCTCAGTTATTCCTTTGAAACACTGACTGAGCAGAGCGGCGGAGACATTTATTTAGGCAAATGTCATAATTACAATGGAGCGGTTTTGTTTCTGAGGCTGCTTATTCGCGGTCTTTTTTTTTGTGTTTTTCCCCTGCCCTTCTTCGGTGCGTGCGTGCATGTGTGTGTGTGTGTGCGCGTCTGCACGCTGCTAAGCGGCCAGCGACAGCAGGGGAGCCGCCGCTGCACAAAAGAGCCGTCGCGGGGCGATCCCTCCAAAGCAGCCAGTGACATCATCATCGCGAGACACTGACACGGGTCATCTCTGTGAGTCAGAGGTGAAATGGGAGATGAAAAAAAAAGAGCCTTCAGCGCTCGGTGGGGGGGTGGAGTGTGTGTGTGTGTGTGTGTGTGTGTGTGTGTGTGTGTGTGTGTGTGTGTGTGTGTGTGTGCGGGTGCGGGTGTCAAAACAGCGAGGGAAGACAGGAGCGAGCGAGCGGACGGACGGGGAGCTGACAAGGAGTGACGCGGTGAGCCGGCGCAGCGCAGCGCAGTGCGGGCCGTGCGTGTGTGCCGTCCGCTGTGGCGAGGCCCAAACGGTCAGTCAGTCGTATGACACGTCTGATTTGGGCCGGCCCCAACCATTCAACCCCCTTTGTGGTGCCGCCGCTGCCACTGAGCGGCGTGACAATGAAGTGCAAAGCAGCAGCAGTGGCAGCAGCAGAAGCAGCAGAGGCGGCAGCAGAGAGGGCCGACTATGAGGATGGCCAATCTACTTATGCACCCCAGAGCTGACAGCTTGACATTTCTATTCACCGCTCGCAGAGGATGCGAGAAAGGCTGGAGGGGGGGGGGGGGTTTGAGGGGGTTAGGGGGGGCAAAATGCTGTTTTTCTTTCAATCATCCTGTTGTATCTTGCCCACACAAGCGCTGGTGGTTTGCAACATGCCACTCTCAGGGCATCGTTGGGTTTTTTTTCGTTGTTTTTTTTTTTTTTTCTTTTTTTTTTCACTTAAGACAGTGAAGCCAAGCGGCGGCGGCGGCGGCAGCGGCGGATTTGAAAAAACAGACACGGTGAGTGAATGAGAGGGAGAGTGATGGAAGGAGGGAGGGAGGGAGGGAGGCAAGTGTGGTAAGGAGGAGATAAAGCACTGGCTGCTGCTTCTACCTGTTTGGACACTCTGGGCTCCTCCTCGATATACTTCTGCTCAATGGGAATCAGCGTCCTGAGACCAGCCTTCAGCTGGAGGAGGGAGAGAGGGAGAGAGGGAGAGAGAGAGAGAGAGAGGTAGGTAGGACACACAGCGTCATGCACGGCGGGCGTCACAGTGCCGACAAAGTGAAAGGACAAAAACACAGAGGCGGTGGTGGCAATGAGACTACATTCAGAATATTTCATTTGAATTTTATTTATTTTCCGATGGCAAGAGGGCGCCGATATTAAAGGCTGCGTGCCCCAGAATGCCAGAGTCTGGGGGAGAAGAGCTGTAAGATGGCTGCCGTGGGACACACACGGCGATGGTTAAGCGGGCAAACAAAGGGCTGCTGAGAGGGAGTCTTCGATAATTAAAGCCCCCGACGAGGACGAGGGACGAGAAGCGGGGAAGGAGGAGGGGGGGGAGAACAGAAGCGATGTGAGGAGAGAACAAGGGAGGGACGGAGGGACAGGATAAAGTGGGGTTGGTTGGGGGGGAGGGGTAGGGGGAGGTGGCACAGCAAAAAAAAAAAAAAAAAAATCCAGGAGGAGAATCAAAAAGGCGAAAGAAATACTTACGGCATTGAAAATCACATCTATTTCGAGAAAGATGACCCCTTTGGTTGGCCCTGTCAGCTCCTTGCTTTTCAAGGCGTAGGCTTTGCGTTCTCCATTTTGGATCTGCGGGAGAAGGGACATGACAGGCGTCTGTCTGGCAATACCCGGCTGAATCGGCTCCCCGGGCCACCTCTTGAACCCCAGCTGCTGCCGCTGACAGGGAACCCAAAACAACTGTGGCAACTCTGACAAGTACCTGTTCATTACCCAGCGCAGCTCGGCTCTGTCAAACAGAAATTAACTATCCTGGGGAATCACGGCGCCGCACAGCCCGCCACAAATAGAGCAGACATACACTTCTTTCACACACACTATCTATATATATAGATATAGATATATATACATACATATATATATATTTTTTTTTTTATTTTTTTTTAACATAAATGACACTCTTCTCGTGAATCAGACCACTCTATCCCTCAATCAGTGTCATTTTCATAACAGTCGCCGTCCTTTCCTGTCGTCACTTTCTTTCTTCTCACCTATCAATCTCCTCTGTTTTCTCGGCCATTTTTCCCCTTTATGCCATCTCCCCCTCTCTTCCTCTCACTCTCTGTGAAATAATAACAGTCTCCTCTGTGAAGTTACAAAAATAACCTCTGCTTTTTATATCTCCCACTGCATGTTTTCATTATTCCTGTTCCTGTATGTTCCTTTAGCGCTATTATCCCCAAAGGAAAAGAAAAAGGCACAAAGACAGGGAGAGAGAGAGAGAGAGAGAGAGAGAGAGGAAGAGAGAGAGAGAAGAGAGAGAGATGTGCCTTTGACTCACGTTTAGCAAAGGGATGGCCACTTTCCCCAGGAAGTCTGCGCTCCTGTCTCGGTCCTCGTCGTAAACAGTGACCTCGAGCACTGAGTGGATGTCCTTCACATTACTGGACCGCACACAAAGACAACACAGACGCGCGAGTCCTTAAATGTGGGCTAGACTGTGAAAGCTACCAGACGTCTTCCGCGATGCTAAAGGAAACGGTTTGAGATCTGAAAAGACATAACTAATAACAAATTTGACATTCTAGCGTCATAGTAACATAAAGGAGAAGAAAAAAATGACCACGAGCATCTTTGCCAATGCGTGAAGTAGGTGGAACTAAAGTGGGTAGCTGAAACATGTCATCCTCTAAAAACTAGGCTAGTAAGACTATAGCGGATGTTATGTATAGAAAAGAGGCTAGGAAAAAAGATCCGCACTCAAAGAAAGACTAAATTAATCTGCCCCATCACTGGGAATAGACATTTGTACTCCTGAATCAAATTGCGTCTTATATATAGGAAACCAATATATAGAGTGGGAACTAGATTAACATCCATTCATGGCCTGTGGTGCAACTCCAAACTTAATGAGGGACAAGAATATTCAAAAGCCTTTAAAATATAAATAATAACTGATTGATTGATAGATACTTGATTCATCCCCATGCATATTTCTAAACAGTAGTCCCTAAAAACAACCCGCCAACCCAATTAAAATCTTAAATTGACTTGTATTGACGTGAATTCTATTTTAAGAGGAACTCACAAGGTGAAGACCTTGTTCCACTCCGGGTTCAGGTTTTTGTAGACTGTGTGTGTCAGCAGCCGATCGTTGCTCAGCTCCACCACACAGAAAGGGTCACTCTTACCTGCAAAGCACCAAAACAGGCACTGATCAAGATGATTATTATCAGCCATCAGTGCAACATGTGATCATGCAATTCTTTCATTTTAAGCTCTGATGTGGTGATGCGCGTCACACAATAATACATCAGTCAAGCTGCAGCCAGCTGTTTCTATCAACACTGTGAAAAGATGGGCTGCTAAGAGATAAGCTTCAGGACAACTGTGCTCTGGGCAGTCACAATATAGAGAGGAAAATAATGAGTAAATAAACTAATGACACTGAGAGCAATGTGACTCTGCAGGTCCAAAGAAGTTTAAGGCAGAAGACAATGACATGAAAATTAGGAATGAAAGAAGAATAAGAAACAAGGAAGGAATGGAGTTGAGAACAATAAAATAGTTACTTGAGATTGAGACCTTTTTTTGCAGAATTTAACATCAGATTCATAATTCTGATTGCAGGCAATACACGTTTTATCCTTGTTACTGTAAATATTTATTGAAAAAAACAACTATCAACTTCACGCAAAGTGCCATATATATCAGGTACATTAGTGTTGCCAAAAAGTGAAAGGAGGAGGATTTCAAAAGTGTTCAAAAAGTAAGATTTGACATAAGATTTAAATATCATTCAATTTATTGATAATTTATTCCAAAAATAACTTTCAATTCAGAAAATTACTACAGTTATGTAACCAAGTTAAGAAAAAAAAAAACCCAAAGAGACAAACATGTTCATTGTGTTCTTTCCTTCTCCTGAGAGTAGCATGCTGTACTGAAATAACCCAAACCAGTCATGTCCCGTATAATTCTCCATTTGTTTACCAAAATCTCACAGTTCTTTTTCTTCACACACAGAAAGAAGTGAGATCTGCTCTTCCCATGCCTGCCATCCCACCTCCCTTCCACTGCTTTAAATGAACTGGGGGGGTGGGGGGGGGGAAACAACACAACAACTCATAATTCTGGCTTTGATCGTGTTAATCTAAGCTGTTGGGAGCCGTTGTGCTGTGTGTTGCAGCTTATTACCTTAAAAGGCCGGGTCAGGAAGTAAAAAGTTTATATTTAAAATCCCTTGACGACATTCTTGTATTTGCTTGTGTGTGTGTGTGTGTGTGTGTGTGTGTGTGTGTGTGTCCATCTGCGAGGTGCATGCGAGTGTCATTGATCGGTGCGATTTTCCTCAAATGTTGTGACAAGGGCAGGACATTTAGTGGGCGTGCAAAGTAAATGTCACTGTGATCAATGGCGAGCTGTAGGTGTTGCCTTTCATATTTGTTGTGGCGCTCTATTGACGCGGCGGGTTGGAGGTGGATATTGACGCCTGCGACTCCCACCATGAGAAACCAGACACTTTTAAACCGACTAAAAAGACAATGGACTCCCGAAGCACATTCTTATTGTGTTTATGTTGCTATGTTGTGACGTTAACGGTGTGCAAATAACACTGCTGGCGTACTGTGTCAAATACAAAACCCCACAATGATTCCGTACTATAAAATCTTTAAGTGCAATAATTATTACAGGGGCAAACACTGAAATCATCCTTGAAATTCCATGGTGGAAAGGATTAGAACGCCGCGCGGGCCAATCAGCTCCCATTTAATTTAAATGCAATCAATTAAGAGATGGAAATTACTCCGCCCTCCCCCTCCCCATTTTATCTATAACGTTCTGTTTTTTTAATGACACGGCAGGCAGGCGGCGGCGCCGCGGAGTGCCAGTTGTCGCCGGTGATGAACTTTCACCTTATTGGCCGCCGGCGCCGGAGGCGGCTGTCTTAACCAATTACACGCTGGGGATTGAGCGCCACTCGGAGATCGTCCAGGTAACGTCCGAGCGGCGCTCCCCCCACCCCCGCTGGGTCCCATCACTGTGGCGCGGGGAGGAGTGGGCTCCAACTCATTTCAGGGTGGCCTGAGATAAGGGTGGAGGACGGATACACGGCGCGGCGGAGGGGGGTTGGCGGTGGAGGTGGAGGTGGTGGTGCTGTAATTGCCTGGCAAGGAGCTCAGAGTTCGCAGTCGGGATGGAGGCTCGCATGTCTAAACACAATTAATTAGAATTCACACTGAAAAATGAAAATTAAGACGCACGTTTGTTGCATTTTTTTTTTTTTTTGTGTATCTTTTTTTTTTTTTTGGTTTAAACCCATTTTTAATCACTTCTAAATGGACCGTGCAGGATTAGCGCAGTGCTCCTCTGTGTGAGCCGTGGAGAGTTCGCACTTCACCAGCAGGTTGGGTTTCAACGCCGACTGAAAAAGAAAGAAGGTGGACGCAGGCATTGCTGGCGGTGCCGCAGTGCGTGTGCGCGCGCGCGCGTGTGTGTGTGTGTGAGCGCGCGCTTCACTATTGAAATGTTCTTACAGTACAGCATCCACTCAGAGAGACAAGAGCTGGCAGACAAAAGGGATTGTTGGTTTTAGAGACTATTTTCAGTTATCCTACTCGGGCTGGAGAGGAGCTACTCCACAAAAACACTTCAATTAGAGAGGGAGAGAGAGAGCGCGAGAGAGAGAGAGAGAGAGAGAGAGAGACTAGCAGGAGGGCGAGCGAGCGAGTGTGGCGGGAGAGAGGGGGGGAGGCTGGAGACAGTGGAGGGGACGGGCAGCATGAATGGGTGAGAGATGGTGAACTCTCCCTTTCTCTCTCTGACCTTCCCCCCCTCCCCTCGCCCCCCACACCCTCCCTCTCCCCTGTCTGTTTGTCTGTCCGTCTGTTTCTCTCTCACCTTGCTGCTGACCCTCTCTTGGTCTGGCCTGTTCAAATAGGGTGTTCATGCGGTGAGGGCTCTTACGTGGCTCTCACAGAGCTATTGTTTCTGCCAGTGACACACACACACACACACACACACACGCATGCGCGCGCACTCGCGCGCGCACACACACACACACACCCAGAAAAGCAAGCGAAGTGTGCGCACTGTGCAGCCTCAGAAATGGAACAGTAAACATGTCCATACAATTTCACACGCTTAAAATAATAAAGAAAAAAAGTTTTTTAAGACACCTCTTTAAATTTAAGTTATGGTGAATTTTACAGAAATCTCATTATTTTTGTCAAGAAGGTTTATTCAGCAATAAATGTGCAAAAATGTTAAGTCACGTTTTTGGACATTTTGTACTTCGTATTTTGGTATTTGAATTAAGGAGGAAAATAATTTCACAATTCTAATTTCACCAAAGTCTTCTCTTTAATTGTGATAGAAGTTAAAAATGGGATGAGCAGTGATGACGCAAACCAAGACCAGTTCAGATCAAACATTTTAAACATGAAGCACTCCTTTCCAAAAGGTCTATATTTAGTCTTCAAAAATTCTGAAATAATTTGTCGGGGCGATGTAGCCATAATTTGAAATCACCACAGGCTGTAGAGATACTTTTCAGAAATCACACTCACGCTCACACACACACACACAGCAGCAGATCGCGAGTAAAAGGCAACAATCAGCCGATGGACGCTAGATTTCCACACTTACGCCCTTTTGTTTTATTTCTAAAGCTTCTGTGAGGCTCAGACTGAATGATGAGCTCTACAACGAGGTCACAGAACAAATTTGTGCTCCAAGTGAAATACAAGAGCCAGAGAGCCATTAGCCCTGCTCTCCGGCTGCTCCCCTCGCTCTGCGCAATAACCCAAATCAACCAGCGCCACTCTGCATTGGCTAATGGGACTGAGCCTCTTTCAAATGGAGTAAAACTCTAGGCGCTCTCTCACTCGAACACGCACACACACACTTCTCTCCCAGTCTACCAGATAATACAGAGTGAAAAACTAGGCCTGTCCACTGTAGACCTAATTAAAAGTAAGAATTAATGGAGAATGGAGGATTCAGAGGGGGAGCAAGCAGAGAGAGAGCAGGAGGAGGGCGAAGGAGGGAGAGGGAGATTTGTTGGTTCAAATATGTGCTTTTTCTCTATTATTCAAATGAGCGCGCAGCGTGTTTTCTAAAAGTGCGGAGACAAACTCGGCGTCCTGCGCCGAGTGGACTCCAACTCCCTCTGAGGACCCTCTGAGAGAGTCGCAGCTCAGGCCGAGGCCGCAGTCGCACCGCCGATGTTAACAAAAGGTAAATCCAGCCTGAAGACTTGTTGAGAATGAGAAACTGTGTGGAACTTCGGTGTTCTTCAAAGCTTTTCCAGTGCTCTGTAGCGCGGAGTGAGCGGTGGGCAGCAGTTGCAGCATGATAGGGAGAATTACACTATACTCTCGTCTGATGATCTTGTGGCATGAACAAACAAACAAACAAATCAAAACAAAAAAAAAATTCAGCATGATAAGCTTGACCTCTGCGGAGGTTCACGCCCTGCTGTTTGGACGCTTGGGTCGCCGTCCTACCTGTGACGTCCGCCGCCATCAGTCCCTCGGCTCTGATGACCTTCACCTGCACCACGCCGACATCTTTCAGGTTGTGGAGGGACCTCCAAATGCTCTGAAACATCACAGGCACGGGGCGAGAGGGGGGGGGCAAAGGTACAGAGAGGGCTGCAAATTAGCGCCGGAGAGAAAGTCAGGTCAATAGCTTGACATTTCATTAAGTGAGGAAAGGGTAGGACGTGTCCTTTTACAGTCCTTATTTGAAAATGTACGGCGGGGCTGGCATTTTGTAGTTGAGTCTAACGGAGGACAAATGGCCAAATTTAATTTCACTTAATGGCCGCGCCTCTCTCTTTTAAATGTTCCCTTATGTTGCACATTTTTAAAATACATGGCGACATCACCGCTTTCCAGCCGAGGCGACGCAACTGCGGGAGGGATTTTCACAGAGGATGCATCTCCCACAAGCAACGTGCGCATGTTTGCCCCTTAATGTGACGAAGTGAGTCACTTAATTAACTCATGCTGGAATATTTTTCCCCCTGCAGAAGAGAAAAGACGACCATAGCGGTGGTTTAAAGACACAACGCGTTGTTGTTTTAATCTGACCTCAACAAAGACAAACGTAGTGATTGGAACAGATCGAAAGCCGTTCTAATCCCTCCATACTACTGTCCCAAGTTAAGTCAGTTTAATTCAGCACTAAGCGTAGTTTTGTGCACGTGCAATGTGGCAGAAACTACGAACTTTAAATAAATCATGCAGGAATTTACTTCCCAATGTGCAGAAATATTTTTGTAGCACTGTCTGCTTTGTTTCATTTTGTTTGTCTTCATGCACTTCACACTGTAAACCTAATCTAAACTAAGTTCTGTGGGGGGAAAAAAGCAAATCACTAATAGGTGACTGAGTAAATACGGGTCTATAAATTGCAACCTGTGGAAACCACCACAGCCCATTGGGGCAAAAAGACACACACACACACACACACACACACACACACACACGCACACACACGCACACACACGCACACACACGCACACACACGCACACACACGCACGCACGCACGCAATCATAAAATCATGCTTTTGTTCACTCCCAAATCCTCAGGTACAAACACACGCAAAGAAAAGCCACACTGAGGCCAAATTGAGTAGCATGTAGCGCGTCTTAAAAGCTGAGTGGAAATGCACTTCACTTCAATTTATTTCACTCTCTCTGGCAATAACCCCGTCCATCCCCACAGGAGTAATTATAATTTAAATTTCAGAGTCAGGGCCAGGCTACAGACTTAATTCATTATTACCAACTCTGTCAGACTCTGCCTGTTTCCAGCGATATCATTGTCCAAAACCTCTCCAAAGGAGATGAGAGGAGGGAGTGTTTGAAAGAGAAAGAGAGGGGGAAAGAGAGCACGGGAAAGAAAGGAGAAGGGAGGGAGAGAGGGAACTCTCAATTTTCAGGCACGATTTCTCTGAAGATACAGCTGCTTGTTGTGGTTATTGGGGAGCAGTTCAGAGGAGAGACGCCGGGAGAAAACGAGTCAGAGCGAGGGCACGGAGGAGGCAGCCGAAGAGGAAAGAAGGGCAAAGTAATGGATGACTAGTTTAAAGCCAGAAACAAGACAGAATTTTTCATTTTTTTTACTGGGATTTCTTTTGGCAGTAAGAAGAAAAATTCTACTAAATTAATTCTCTTGTCCAGCTTACTAGTTTCGAAGAAAATATGAAATCTGTGACAGCGGCCAATGACTGCAGAGTTTCCATGAGTCAGGTGTTTAACTGATACTGGACAGGAAAGATTAGCTCATAAAAGATTAGTGTTATGATTGATAGCAGTAGCGGCCGTGTATTGGTGCAAGTTCAATTTCAGACAGAATAACTTTGACATTGATACTATGTTATTATAATTTCCTCGCGTGCAGTTTGCTTTTTCCAGCCATAAATGAAAGATATAACAGTGGAGTCGCAATGTTGGACTTCCTGGAGTCCTGGAAGTCCAAAGTTCCTGGGAACCACTTGTATCTGAATGCTAAAGAATTGTGAAGGGTTTTGTGAAAATTAAAAAAAAAGATACTTAAAAAGCAAACAAACAAACATACAATTGTGCATTTTCACTTAAAAGCAACTGATGATTGAAAATACTCGCGGCATCACCACAACAGTTTTTTTTCCAGATTGAAACATGAAATGACGCAAAGACGGTGGGGAAAAAAACAAAATAATTGACACAATTATTGCACGTATGGATGCAAAGATATTTCTCCCCCTCCCCAACCTATTATCCATGTTCCATCCCTTCCTCCCACCACACAGGCTCCCTGAGGGGACAATCCATGGTTCGGCCTGGATGCTGGAGGAAACACACCCATCCTCCACAAGGACTCAAATCCTCGACAGAGAGACGGACAGCAGAGGATTGAAAAGACAGACAAACAGAAAGGTAGAGTGAGGGGGGGAGGGGGAAAAAAAAAAAAGATATGAGGAGAGGCCTGCGACGACCCCCACTCCCTCATTTACACCCCCATCAGCATGCAGGTGGAATGACGGGAATAAAGAGGGGGGTGAAAACAGAGAGACGAACAGAGGACAGAGGAGGAAAAATGAAAGGACGGGAGTCGGCGCTTACAAAACAAACCCCCGCCCCCCCCCGCTCGTGATTGGCATCTTGTCACCGTGACATCTTCCTCCCGTCCGCCGTCACACTCGACAGACACACAGATGAATCAGCCCTGGCGTCGGCTTCACCGCGCTCTGTCATCTTTGCATCGTGTCACCTTTCATCAGCGCTCGCCGTAACATTTCGCGACGAGGCACTAGGCGAGCGTCCGGACATTTGATCGGATGACTGTGAAACGTTTGAATGCGAACCCTATGCCAACAACTTCCTCCAATTCCCAGGCCTGCCTCATCAGCTCGGAGGAGCGCCCGTCAATCTGCGGCCACCGACGCGCGGAAGCTTGCGGCCCCCTTATCTCACTTCCTTGTCCGGGTTTTGCGTTTGTGGGCGCGCATGTGCGCAGGGGTGGGTGTTGAAGTGCCACCACTCCAGTGGAGGTCACCACGTCCTCCTTCCCCCCCTCATACGCCCATCTTGCGGCCACCCCTAAGCCCATTAAGAGCCATTAGCGCGCGCGTGCTCCTTTGCAGTCATAATGCATAAATCTTTTCCTCTCACGTTGCCGCTCTCCCTCTGTTCCTCTTCACTTCCGAGAAGCTGTAATTAGGGATGAAGGAAAGGTTACGGCGAGCGACGCTACGTCTAATGTGGTCGTCGCCAAGCGATGTTTTCCACCGGGTGGGGGGAGTGGGGTGCATGATGTGAATTCATTCACAGGCCGACATATACGGTGGATACATGGTAACAAAGGCCCTCGCATCACAAACGCATCACAACGTGCATAGAAATGCCAGCATGATGGAGTATGTGCTATATAGCGATGTATGCTAACCTTCAGGTCGTCCATTGTTCTGCCTTTTCTGAAGCAACCAAACCTCTGAATCTCACACTCTAAATGTGAGCGTATTTGTTTTGTGTTCGGTGATAGAGAGTGTATTGCTCATTTTGAGTTGAATCGTTTCATCAAATCAGTTTATGTCTACTTAAATTGTATTCCGCCCCTGCCTACGTGTGAATATTGTCTGTCAATGCTCACATGTTGCTACAAACGAGCCTTGTATTTTTGTGAAGAACAGGTTGGACCATGCTGGCGATAAAAATAAATAAATAAAGAAAATAAATAAAATAAATCCTCCCAAAATTTCAATTTGCATTGCCAAATTGTTCATCATTTGGGAAGATGTTCTCTTTTTAAAGGCTGCGACGATGTCAGTATGGTACTTCAAATGCTCTGCCAAACCACATCTTTTTGTGAGGCAGCTGACGAAATAAAAAAAAAAAGTGCCTTTTTTTTCACCCTCCTTTTCCACCACGGGTCTGCATGTGTGTGGCTGTTTGTGATTAGGTGCAGTGGGACGCTTTGTGCAGTTTCGAGCCGGACAGCTGATTTTTAACTGATAATACTCGGCAGTAAAAAAAAAAAGTACAATAACACACACATACACACACACACACACACACACACACACACACACACAACAGCACGTACACACACATACTCTTACACACACGGGCAGATTAGTGGGCTTTGAGCAGCACTGTTATGTATTAGTGCTGGTACTTGGTCTTATCAGGAGTCTTTGATAAAGTACATCTTTATTAAATTTTCAACCTGAAAGACGGCCAGTGGGAGGGTGAAGAGGGGGGAGGAGGGGGGAGAGGAATATGTTAATAGGTAGCGAACATTCAAGTCTTCCAACCGACCTCGCCGTGCCCCTCCATCTGCAAGCCTCCCCGCTCTCCACCACTTTCCATCTCTCCATCCCTTCATCTAATGGGAGGGCCACGGTGGCGGCAGACAAAGAAGAGCCGGGCTGCAAGCCGGGGGAAGCAGGACAGAGATGAGGCGAGAGAGAGAGAGAGAGAGAACGGGCGAGCGAGGGAGGGAAGGGGGGCGCAGAAGGTGGGCAAAGGAAAGGGGAACGTCTCGCCTTCAGCCGAGCAGAAAAACGGGGTCTGCGAGAGTTGTGAGAGAGGTGAAATAGCTTTTTCTTTTCATTTTACACGCCTTCCCTTCCTGGTGCAACCCTCATCCTTTACCTCGCGCCCCCTATTACGCACACGCTCACACAAACAGACGCAGCACACATGCACACACACACACGCGCGAGTAAGGCGCCCCATCCTCAGCTGTGGTCTGCGTTGTTTCCCTGCCTCGGTCCTAGAGCTCCCCCCTCTGATACCAGCTGGTCTCTGCAGCGCCGGCAGAGAGCTAATACGCTAACACGGCGCCGCTGTGGCTACCTGACACCAGCGTTTCGGCCTGCCGGGGCCTTGACACTGGCACCCGGGCGCGCGTCAAAAGGTGATAAACTCACAGCGGCTCTCCCACGGCGTTGAGTGGAGTCAGAAAAACACTAGCTGGACTATGTTTTGCTAATGTGAAAACAAGTAACAAAAAATAAAGAACATAAAGAGGTTACAGGGCCCAGGCACACGTTTGTGTTGTTCCTTGACACCTACTAGTGAGATTCACATTAAAAAAAAATTGCTTTCAGACGGACGCTTGAGCGCTGCTGGCCGTATTTTTTTTTTTTTTTTTTTTTTTTGCTCACGAAAAAAAAAAACCCTACAACTCTCTGATGCAGGGGTGGGCAAACTTTTCAACTGGTGGGCCACAATTGGTTCTAAAATGTGACAGAGAGGCCGGAGCAGGAGCAGATGGATGGAGTGTTTTGGTGACCCAACCCATAAGAGGGAAAAATATATCAGGAGATATGTAGAAAACACGTTGCATTATGTAAATTGAAAATGAACAAAGAATTACAACAAAATATCTGTCTTTGAGGCGCAGAGGTATTTAGCTCTTCATTGAAATCAATCTTAAAAACAGGAAAAATAAATTGATGAAATACAGCTATTTTATTATTTACTGACTATTCATAGGTTTGCCCACGCCTGCTCTCATCTTGCATCAACCCAGCAGTGCAATACTAAATAAACAAATCTTCCGACCTGGACTTTGACTTTCTGGACAGCGTGAGAAATGAGAAAAAAAAATAATCTCAGAGTTTTTGTACAGGCAGCAAGAAACGGTTTGAAACTGAGTTCAAACAGGTCCACAGATGCAAGACAACGCTCCGACGACGTGCGGAGAGGATGCCAAGGCCGTCGCAAATCCAGTCTATTGAAAGTGCGAAAACGTGTGCGCGGGCGTAACTCTGAGGCGGCGACAGAGGATGACAGGGTGTGAAGGGTTAACCGGGGCTAAGACAAAAGACGCAGCGAGAATTGTGTGGAGTGAAGGGCCTCTGGAGCAGATGGGGCCTTAACGTTCTCTTTCTCACTCGCTCTTTCCAATTTTTGAGCGCAATTAATTGATGCCTGGTTAGGCGAGCCAAGCTGCTGTGCTCACAAATAAATGAGCCGGCATGCATTAATCATAAATGCAAAACGCACGCAACTTAGTGCGGCGCGCTGATGCAAATGCACCCCCACACTGGCGGAGGCATGAATCAGGGCCACGGAAACAAACTAGCAGGGTGGGGTTCAATCTTACAGAGGAAAAAAAAAAAAATCCAGCTACACAACTCCTTTTATAATTTATTTAATCTTCAAAGTTCAAACCACAGTCACTGACAAATGGATTTTATTCCAAATCATTTTTCTTTAGGGTGACGACACCCCTCTTGATTGAACAGCCCGGGTCGCCATACGCTGAGGCTTTTTAACAAGCAGACGTCTAATGATGCGTCTCTGAGGAGGCTGCAGTTTTGGGACATTTGTCAAACTCATAACTCAAAAGAAAAACTCTGCTTCCATTTTTGTCTTTTTGACTTTAAAACATGAAGCGAGTCGAGGAAACCCCACGGCCTCAGGTGCGAGGTCCATTAGTCAGTGGCAGGTGTTTAAATGTTGTTGCACTTCAATGTGAACGAATGAAAAATATTCTAGAATATAAAAAGTATGAAGCATTGTTTGTTTGAGGAAAAAGGTTTTCTGAATTATAAATAAAAACATTTTAATCTTTGATATTCAAAAAATATTTTCTTGCAGCGTTCCATCATTAGCATAATTACACTGAAAATACTGGACATACCTGCCTGTAGGTTAGGCAGAACTAACTTCTTGACAAAACAAAATTCACTCAACGCTGACACGCGCACACACACACTAGCACACTTTGCAGAGGAGCTCAAGATCACAAACTTACGTATCGCTGCATGATCTGGTGTCTCTCGTGAGGGTCGTCCAGCATGTTGACCGACAGGTCAGAGATGGAGACGGCGGCCGAGGCGGTGAGCGTGACCAGCAGCACCAGCACTCCTCTGCCTTCCTCCAGCGGCACGTCCAGCTTGTGCGTCTGTTCCTTACTGAGGAGCGACAGGTCAATGGTACACCTGCGGTACACACACACACACACACACACACACACCACAACAGTCAGATGCACACGATCCCGGCAAGCTAGATGTGTACAAACCTGAGCGCCGTACCTTCCCATGAAGTCGTCCTTCTTGCCTGCATCTTTGTCCCACACCGTGATGTCCACAAAGCCTCCCTGCTCTTCGTAGAGGTGGAAGTCAAACTGCTCCCTCCACTGGGGGTTCAGTGTTTTGGGAATGGTCTGACAGGGAGAGCATGGCAAAAAAGAAACACACAAGAAATGCATTTGACTCAATACTGCCAACAAATTCGAGGTTAAGAGAAACGACCCGGTTGTTGTTGGTCAAATTTATGTAAATCCAGCTTTTAGCTTGAATCAGATTGGATCGCAAGGCCTTACAATAAGTCTGAGTACTATCACATTTCAAGCTGGACGACTAACTTGACAACAATCAAGACCCGCTACCTTGCTCTTGTACTTCTGGTGGCCCATCCTGAATTTGACGTAAGGGTCACTGAGGCCGTTGGCGTCCATGGGCTGGAGGCCACAACCTTCGATCAGACTGATGCTGACGATCCCCCGCCACAGCTGAGCTTTTCTGTGCACGTCGGACAGACGCATACTTTGATACTGCAGCAGGCACACACACACACACAAATAAACAGCGTGTTAAAAGGAAAAGAGTTTGTGCAAGCCCTCTGGCAGATAATAAAAAAAACGTGGCTTCGTTAACATTTAAACAACCATTACAAAACACGTTGAGACAACACAGCGAGGGGCAGGCAAGACGCACAATATTCAACCAAACAGACAATGGCTAAAGCCTGAGCTCACTTGACAAGGTGTGAAGAAGCCTTGAGCAACTGTATCTAATATTTTATTGTGAGATTTTCTTGTTTCCTTGGTTTTGTCCTCTGCAGTTATGGGACAGGAAGCTCATATTTGGAACATTGACGTGCATCATACAGGTGTTGTGCGGACATTCTTGATCCACACGTATAAAAAGAACGTTGACCATATGGTTTGTTTTAATTACATATGTGAGCCAGTGATGTGCAAAACAAGCCAGATCGCCGGCTTGTTATTGCGATGAAAGTTAATTTCTTGCTCCGTCTGTGACTTTGATAAGGCTGTAAATTCAGAGCGGTGATATGCCATATACAATGTTGTTGCTTTTCTTCTTCTTTCCAACCCCCCAGTCGTTTCTGCGGCACTTACAGGTCTATTTAACCTCTCTTTGAATCATGTCAGTATCTTTCACGAAAACAAAGAGCAGGGTATTTATTTGTCAAACAAATACACCCCTCACTCTCTCCCTCGTTCTGCCTTCCCCTCCCCTCCACCCTCATTAGGGAGAATTTATTAGCATAGCTTTTGTTTTGTGGGTGAATTTCATTAAACTCTGAACAAACCCTGCCTCTCAAGTGGAGGCCTTTGATCTGAAGACAGAGCCTCTTAATTTCCATTCTCCAGACATGAAACAATGCGAATGGTTCCTTGCAATATAGGCAACCGTACACTCAGCAGCTCCCACATCTTTTATTCCTCCTTGTTCACTTGCTGCAAATGTACTGTGTACTAATACACGGAGGGCACTCTTGCGTCCGACGTTGGTACATTACAAAATCTTCCCTTGTTTTGTATCACAAATTGAATGCTTTGGGCTATTTGTATAAGGAGTCCAAATCTGTCGTCGACAGAGTAGCACAAGGATGCCGTGAAAAGATGTTAGAATGCAACAGAAATGTCAGGAAAAACACTGAATGCAGGCTTGCGCATGGTTCGATTTTTGTTTGTTAGGCTTTTCTGAAAAAGCAAGAATTTTTAAAGCTGCAAAAAAAAATTAAAAAATTCAAAGGGGTGAAGTGATTTCATAAAGTACGATTTAATGTGCCTGTGACTCAAGCCATTTCTTGAATAGTTTGCATCTTGTGCCGCGGGTTCAGTGCTCGTAGATGCTTCATTAAAAAGGAGGTGCTTGTGTAAAAATAAACCATGCACTGTATGTTGTCGAGCACAGAGGCAGGGCGGCACTCAGGAGCCGTGCCTTTTTTGGAGGGGTGGTAGGGTAGCTAGTTAGTTAGCGTTTGAGGTAATTCCCGAGTCACAGGCAGGGTGGCCCAGTTTGCAGGCTTCAAAGGCACGGTTTGGGGAAGCACGATACAGCAGGACGCCTGCCCATATCTAACCGAACAAACCCTCTGCGTCTCCCAGTGAATGCAAAACTTTATACTGTTGTGAAATTACAAGGCTTTTAGCAAACATGCCGTAAACTGTTCAATTTAAAACAACAGGACTTTCTAAAACAAAAAGTAAACTCATGAATTGCAGTCAAATGTAAAAGGTGGATGCATCGTACAAATGTGAACATAATCACTTGATGTGAAGTGTCCACGGGTGCCTTTTCATTCGCCCATGTAGTTGGTGGAGAGGAAAAAAGAAACAATGATGCACATAATTCCATTAAATCAACTTAAACCCCTTATATCAACTTAAATGCTTGATGTTCTCAGAACGCAGCTGCAAAACACTGAGGAAAGCAAAGGTGGAAGAGGCACATTTAATTTATACTGACGGTTGACATGATTATACATAAATAGACTAGCAGCTCAAGAATTTAGGCGCTGCAAAATTTAACTACTGGTCAAAAATACTTTGGAAGAATGAGCAATTGTTCATTTGTAACGTATTAGTATAATCTGTAAGTCATCACAGTAAGGTCCACCTTGAAGACTGACTGAGCTTTAACTGTGATTAGAGCTCGGTGAGTCAATGCGTATATCCTCTGCGGCCATGTATTGCAGCTTGTGGACAGCATAAAGAAAGAGAGAGCAACTGCTAGCACCACGGTGGAAGGAGGAAAGTAAAAGGAGACCAGGGAGACTCTTTTCCATGTACCAGGGACACAGATGAGGGGTGCAGGACAAGTGAGGTGCGTTGCGGTAGGTAGCCGAGTTACAAGTACACGTCAGGGGTTTGTGGTTGGAGTTTCATGCTGTTTTAGTTTACCTTACTAGATCGTTTCCAGTTCCTTCTCAAAAGCATGGTCTGTAAATGAGACAAAGCTGTTACAGAGCGCCCCCAACTGCCTCCCCGTTAGAGCTGCAGTGTAAGAGGTTAAAGGGGAACAGGGAGGGTATGAGGTACAGGTGTTAATCCTGGTCAGGGGCGGCAGAGCAGCCGGTATTCATGCAGGTTAAATGAGCAATAAGGGCACAACGAGGCCTCTTTGAAAAAAAAAAAGTTTTTTTGTAAATGTGGACATGCATATGTGCCACATACACACAAAGATAAGCATGGCTAAACACAGCTACTTTTGTTTTCCATGATTTCAAAGAGGGTTCAGAATATATTTCCAAAGGCTCTGCAGTCAGAGGACCCCTATATATTATTATATAATAAAGGGTAATAAGTAAAAAAATAAAAATAAACACTAAAAAAAAATATGAAGTATGTAGTTTGGACTCAGATAAACAAATTAGAAAAAAAGTTTTTTTTAAAAAATAGTTACAAATATTCTGAAATTCTCCCTTACACTTTTACACCAGTAGATGGCAACAGCGGCCTGGATCCTGAATGTACTACTAGTGTAACCTTGTACCCATTTCCTTCACAGTTGGAGAAACCCAAAATGATGCTTAACCTAAATAGAGTTTATTTGTTCTGTCAAATGTGGACTCTGTGCACTGCACTAAATAAGCAGCGGAATGAAGACATCAGATCAAAAGGAATAAAATATTTCCCCCATGACTCTGCCTTGTTCCGGATCAAGCATGCAGGGGTCCAATTAAACAAACAAATAATTGAACAGAAATAAATGCAACACGGAACATGGAGCGTGTCCGCAGAGGCAGCAGCCAACATAATTAGGAAAAGAGGAGCCAGTGCTCTTTGAACATGGAACTTTTCCACAGAACATATTAATTACACTTGTGTTTATGCATATGTATTTGCTGAGTTGAAGAGTTTCCAGCGGCTGAGGCGGACTGCAGCCAGCGTGCTCCATTTGAACACAGCGTGCGTGTGCTCCTGACTTATAGATGAACAGTTTACTGGTTGAGAATTGCACTGTTGCTGAACTTTGATAATAAATTATAGAATCTGATTACATTGATTTGAAATGCAGATATATTTAGCGTGGGCCGCCACAATATTAGTATAAAGGGCAGTGTATGATAATTATTTTACATTTTGGTGTGGTTCAGGGGTGAGGAAATTAATTATTTACCTAAATGAGTACAAGCAAAAGTTGTCTCGGTAAAAAATAGGGATGAGTTCAAATATCAGAATGGTCATAAAGATTTCTTACAGCGTCCCTTAGGTCTCCTTCCTTTGGGGACAGGGTGACCGATAAGTCCAGGGTGCCCAGGTTGTTTTCAGGGTACTGAGGGTCTTTCAAGTCAAGCGTAACGTCAAGAGTCCTGCAGAGAAGCCCAATAAATCATGTTGACAAAAAATTAAAAATACGGTTGGCTAAAGAGCCAGTAGACATTATCATACTGCATAGTTAACCTCCCTGAGCCTGACCGTAACGTTGACAGTCGCCATTTGGACAATACAAGGTAGATACTGCAAAGTGGGAGATTACAAAGAAAAAGCATCCATGACCATGAAGTGGGTACGACCTGCTCCTCACAATGTTTCTTGGTCTCAAAGAAGAAGAAAGCAACCAGGTCAAATCAATTTTCTATCACTTATCCTTTTTTTTTAATTTGCTCTGTAATGACTGCACGGAGAGCAAAGGCCAGCCCTCAAAACCCACCAACAGCGAACTAGCACCTGGTTCTTCTTGGTGGAAAAGAGGTCAGACTGAGCACGCCTATGTCTGAACATGTGCTCAGAGTTGCAAAAATCTAAAAATGTAATTTAGTTGACTATTAATTTTCAATAACAGCACCCTTCTCTTTTTTAATAACTTTACTAAAAGCATCACATTACTCCATACACACTGAGCAGCGCTAAAAAAAAACTGCTGATTCACCCATCCTAAAAAGGTGGTGTCACCTGCATTTTTGTCTTTTTTCTTTAAAAAAAAATCTCTTGTAGAAAAGGCAGCTAATTGGGAATACAAAGTAATGACTACACCTCAAGTTTGACAGCTCCAGCACCCTCTTGTGGTATTAATGTAAACTGCAATAACACGTGACAAGCAGAGCTCTTGGTAATACAGCGTCGTAGTTAAATGGCTGAGACTCGTCGTAAAATTAACACCAGTCCTTTGATTTGGTCTAAAATATTTGCTGCACTTTATTCCTGTGTGAGATGACGTACTGAAAAAACAATATACTGTTTGATATACAAACGTTTCTCCCAGAATTGGCCAGATCAGACTTTTGAGAGGGACTTCAAGGTAAAAGAATGTATTCAGTATTAGAACACATTAATGTTCTAAAACAAAAGAAGAGTTTATGAGTCAAAGAAACATGAAAATACTGATTGAATTCAAAGTCCACTGCATTATATGGATCAGTATAATCAATTCTCAGCTTGGTTTTGTTGATCTCAAAGTGCAATGACACAAAAGAACATGCCAAAATCTTGGGCAAGTACAAGGAAAAACGTTCTTGCTTCTAAGAGAAAGAATTATGGAAGTTTTCTGCATGATGCATGAGTAAAGCAACGGGGTCTAAGTCGACCTATTAAAGACTACCACTAGAGGGAGACAACAGACTACTACAGAAAGACGGAGAGGAAATAACGGTTGTCAGATAAAAGGCTTTACACCTGTCATTCACTGCTTCCTATCACGGTGACCATCAAATGGCAAGAGAGTGCAGAGGAGACAGGTTGGATTATTATGGGGGTCAGGAGGTAAACCTAGGAGAAATGGGCAATGAATAATAATTACAGAACAACAGACCTCTGGTGTTCCAGTGACTCCAAGTGGAGATATGCCGAGCCCATGAAATCATCCTGAAGTCCAAAGTCATAGTCAAAAACCTACAACAGCAACAAAATGGATCAAGTGTCAAAGAGAGACAAACTATCTACAATTGCTTTATGTCAGGCAGCATTAATCTTGGCTTCCATTTAAAAATAATACGAAATAAATTGCATGTATGTACCTTGACGTACAGTGGATCCCTCAGAGTTTCCACCAGCAGGCTTACTCTCTCATCCCATACTGGATTAAGGTTCTTATGGATGGTCTTACTCCTGAACACCTCCTTCCCTGCTATCTTGAACTTCACATAAGGATCACTGGTTCCTACAACAAATTTAAAAAAAAAAAAGGAAGAGGCAAAAAAGAAACAATTTAGAGAAAAGGTGGATATCAGAGTGACAGTGAACTGCATGTGAATTGGAAAGCAGGTTGTGAAATGTTAATTCAACATGCAGTTGTTGTATAACCAGGCAGATGCTGTCAAATTATACTTTGTGTCATTGTCATTTTTCAAAAACGCCGTGAAGAGGCAAAGACATTGCTTCGCGATCAAGCGAGTGTTGAACGTTTGAATTTAAATTATACTTGCCATACATCAATTTGACCGCTAGATGGAGCCACTGTACTGTATGTGATGGTGGAGTCAACATTGTACTCTATGATCTGCCTGTATACACAAGACTTTCTCTGATGTTTAACTACATCATCACGGAAAACAAACGTCAACAAAATTAATAGAAATTTACGACTATTACCTCGTAAGACATTTATAAATTAAAACTGATGATTCTGTATTTGAATGATTCTTTCCCTTGGAGTAAATAAAATGTAAAACAATGAGCTCCCCTCTCTTCTTTTATCTGAAAACATTTGTCGTTTGTTGTCTTTTCCCCATTCAGGTTTTGCTCTGCTGGAGTTCTGCTGCTCCATTGCTTTTACTCCTTCCTGGAGATGCAGAAAAAAACGCAACTTTTGTTTGCCACGGTTGCATCAGTGTTTGCTCACAGCGGGTACAACTGCTCTAGACAGCTTTGATCTAGATAGCGTCGCCATGAAATGGTACCACACAGGTGTGTGGGTTTAAATATGAATTGAAAACAGAAGAAATAAAAACATATGTAACCAAATCAGCAGGTAAACGAGCCCGTAACAACAACATCTATCCGTTCATCACAGTACCACTGCTTATCCTGTCCTGCACTCAGGGCTACAGGGGGTTGGAGCTCATCCAAGGCGCCACAGGGCAAAGGCAGGGTACACCGTGCACACCATTACAGGACGGACACATGGAGACAAACAATGACTTTCACTCAAATTCTCACACACACACACACACACACACACACACACACACACACACACACACACACACACACACACACACACACACACACAGATTTTTGTTACCTTATAAACCAAATGGAATGTTCCTTACACTATGCCCAAATCATCTAAAACCTTTCCTCAGTTGTCAGGCCACAAGATAAGTCTAAACATCCTCCCCAATGAAAACATGAAGCTCATTACATTTGAACAGCGTTATAATATCAGTTAATGATATTAAGAGAAATAATACATTTATGTGCATCACAGTGCTGTACATGTGAAACACAAATGCAAAAATAACGTAAAACACTTTCAAACAATTTATAAAGTTCACAATTATTAAGTCTGAAACAGGACACCAAGAGTAAAACTAATGCACAATAGGGGTTTTCAACTTTAAAATCTGAACCGGTAACCTGAATCCGAGTGCATCGCTGCACCACGGCGCTGGTACATAGAAAGAAATGACCCGATCACCTACCAACTTCTTTTTTAACCTTCGGGACATTCAGACACTCAATCTTCTGGAATTGCAGAGGCCATGTGGGTACAGAACAATTGGCCAATTCGTGACATAACGTACAATAAGAACAAACAGCGATGCTGTAAATACCTGTGACGGCATCGATTTGTGACACAGACGAATATAAGTATCGGATAAAAATAAAGGGGGGTCTTATTTCTTGTTAGGGAAGCGGATTCATATTATGTTATCAATATGATGACACAATATGTGACACTTTAGTTCTTTTCTCCAGACCATAGTTACAAAGAAAGAAAAAAAAAAAGTACCCTCACTGCATCAAGCTGGTGAAAGCTATCAAGCCCACTCTCCTCCCTGGCAGCTCTGTGTGTGCTCCACCAGGTCGATATTCCCCCGACACACATCACCGCCTCGCAGTCTCTGCATCCCACAGTGCCAGGGCTTTTTTTTTTATGGTGCCATAAATGCACGCAGGAAAAATAGAGAGGGCTGGTTTTGCGGGTGGGTGGGTGGCGGCTCAATATGAGTGAGAGTGGGCACCGAGCAGGGAATAAATCACAGAGAGACCTTCCTCAAATTCAATCACATAGGTGACATTTACAGCATGGCTCTTAAACATAGTTGGCAGACAGGAGGAGAGACTTGACCGTGGGATTTAACAGAGCAGCTATGTAGCTGCTAAATATTTTGGGCCATGTAGCTATCATACTTGGATGTTTTGTCAATACTAAATAGACGTTAATGTTCAGCTTTATTGACTGTACCGCAATCTGAAATTACATTTTTGTACGTACATTGAAAATAATCAGTAATCCTTAAATGAATTGGTAATGGTTGATTTATAAAATGTATATAAAAATCAAAAAAAAAAAAAAAAAGTAGTTGGGTTTAAGACACTAGTGCGATGACCTGGTACACTGTGAGTGTTTTCAGTGACAGGCAGAAGGTTGTGAGGAAAGACTGGGTCCACCGGGTCAATGTGTCTCGTTCTGATAAACGGGCTCATGTACTGCGGTCACTTGAACGCAGTCAAGGAGAGTAAAAAAGGATTTTCTGTCACTTCGATATCGAGTGGCATTACCTGTAAGACGTGATAAATGCTGAATGTGAAAAACACACTCACGGAGGGAGAGGGAGAAAGTACGGCAAAAAGTTTTTATGTGCTTTATTTGCTGAAATCCTGTTTTCGGCTTCAGCGATTCCACTCAATACAATCAAGACCGACGGCAATTCTTTGATCATGTTTTGCTTCTAAAAGTGTCTCAGTAAAGAAGAAAGTGGTTTCTGATTAGCCCTGATAGACAATAACGCTATGCAACAAATTAGTTGGTTCTTGAAACTATTTTTTTCTGTGTGTGAAGAAGCGGGGTGATGAAAAGACAGTGGAGCTCATTTACAGCAACATGATATTCTTGAATTTTTAGGCTCAGTCCTTTGCACAGCTTTGATTGTGTCTTTCTTTGTGCGTCACACATTTCACATTAAATCTCTTTCAACACATTTTATATCACTCCAAGTGACTGCAATATTTACATTTTGAATCATTGGTCTAGAACGGCCATAGATCATCACAAACTGAGATTAAGGTTTTAATGATTTTGTATAATTACAAGCACAAGAGAGGCTTCTTCAATTTCCCTTCCGTTGTAAACAGCTTCACCTTTCTCACTCTCAGTCTCCGAGTGCCAGCACTCCTCTCAGCCAGCAGGCTGCTGTGTGAGCGGACAACAGTGTCTGCGTAAGAGGAGAAATAACTGAATGAGCCACAAAGTGGTCTTCATTTATTCATGTCATCTGATGGGATTAAAACCAACGACTAAACACTGTCAGAGTGAGAGGACCCTGCGGTGCACTCGACAACTACATTTACTGTGGGTGTGGCTAACAGGCTAAAAGCCCCTGAAAGACTTTGTATCGGATTGCTTCACTCCGTCTTAATGACAGTCAGTCTGAGATCAACAACCACAGATTCATCTCGGCTGAACACCAAATGGACAGCAGCCGTAAAAAAAAATATTTTTGCAGTGAGCTTGGCTGCGTGCGCCAGACAATCAAAAGTGGAAAAATAACGGCAGTACGTTTCACAGCACAGATGGAAAAATGTGACCAGTCTACTCCAACATTTCACTTAACTATTGTAATATCTTCTCTCGTCCTCTAGTGCCCCGCCATAATTATTTTTTTCCCCCTGCAATTTAAAAAACAACTTTCATCTCAGCTGCATTCTGCATAATTCCATCCGCCTAGGTGCTCCTGGTTGAAGAAGGTGAGCCCTGCATACAAGGACCTCCCAAGGAAACCGACCACGGAGAGGACAGTCATCCATGAACAAGTCTTGATTATAAAGAAAGGTTGCATCATAAGAAGAAGGTCGTCTGGCCCATCAGTTCAGTCATGCAACAACTATTGCAAATGCAACAAAGAGAGGAAAGTCTTATGACTCCTTTCAACGGCAGACCTGAGAATCTTGGCACTATTTGTCAACAGGTTAATTGTGGTTGTGTTGAGAAAGTTTGTTAACTTTGCAAAACTTTGTTTTTCACAGTTTAAGTTTCTACATGCACGATCTGTTTGCGTATTTCCACTGTATTACCAGTGGAATGTTGGTGAAGTGAAAATACATTACACAAGACTGTGAGTTATGTCTTAAGCGATTGTTGTTACCATATTTGGGGAAATTCCACGTTTAATTCAATACCAGAAATACCTAATATACAAGAATAAATAACATCTCTCAACTATTAGCTTTCCTGGTGCTGAAACGCAATTTAAAGAACAGCGAATCTGCTACCTGAATGATAAGGGGGGAGGCAAGACAAAAACAAGATTTATTAGCACAATAAAATCACAGCATCAGTGGCTGAGAAAGTGTCCCACATTAGGCAGAACTGGCTAAAAAGACCAATGCTGCTGTTGCAGAGTTAAAAGTAGCTGCCCAGTTAAAAACAAAAAAAAAGTCCTATAACTTTAAACACTAATGTGTGGAACACTCAACCCTGCTTTCTCATTCTCATCAGTCATGAGACACTCATTAGGCATTCATGATCAATAGTCTGCTGTCTCACTACAGAGCAGACAAACTGTGCTAAATTATTAACTGATAATAAATGAACAGGTAATTACATTTCTTGGGAGGACACTGTATTACCATATTCTATAAATAAGTTAGGCTTCCTATTTCTATCAGGAAATTAATAAAATGTGCCCAGAGCAGTAAGCACATTCCTCGAAAAAAATGCAAATAAAAGTATTTATGTTTATGCAACAAAGACATACAAAAAAATGCAAAAACATAAAATGAGAAGTAGCGTGGATGTGAACTTAATGATAAGATTTGTATTAAAATGTAAGGAGTACTGGTGACCAGCCACCAACTGACTGACTGCACTTGGAAGCTATTAATAATGTACGTCTGAAAGTATGCGATCACTTCAGCCTCCCAAACCCCAGTGATCTGTTCCACCCAAAAATAAACAAGAGAGAGCGACTCCCCCCCCCCAAAAAAAGACTTTTCTAGAAACAGCTTGCTGCCCTTTTTGCAATGGCGACTGAATTACAGCATTTTATCTATCGTAAGAGTTACGCAGACGTTTCTCAGTGCTAAAATGAAATAATCCACATCACAAACTGGACTCCGCATCCTATGTTCAGTTTTTATGCTGAATTACTCCACTGTTTCTTTAATTTTACACGGCCAGACCCAAGCTTTTCCTCCATGTTTTGGTTTTCAGTACCAGGACATCTATATGTTTAATACTTTCACTCTACTTTTTGAATTGAGATAAATCAGCATCTGTTTGCTTGTAGTTTGGCCTGAAAATACATTTTATAACATTTCAAATCACTATTAAGTATAATCTTCTGAAGGCCATTTCTCTTGAGGTAATTCCTCATAATGGATAAACTGCATGAAAAATGAACGGACTACCTTGGCATGGGTTTTTAATATCTCCCAAATGAAAAAAAATATGCAAAATGAACTTCAAGTTTATATAAAGTGGCTCAACAATCACAGCATAAACACTGAAAACGGTCTCTTCATATTTCCTGCTTCTGTGATATACAGTGCGGGAGAACATATTGCCAGTAGGCTGTTATTGAGAGCCACACAGAGGAGGAGGCGGCTCACTGACGCTTGCAATGGGATTGTGACAACAGGTCAGATGAAAAATGCAGTTGGTCATCAAACACTGAGTTGTGCACAAAGCTGGATCAGCACAAGACCGGTATAGGTCGCACGGCACTACGCGCCGCCTCGAAAGGGTGGCGTTGTTCTGAGTGAGTTGAAGCTTCGCGTGCAGTGCAGAAATTGATTGATGGTTGCAGGTCTGGGGTTTCCCATTACCCAGAATGCAATCTAGAAAAGAAGTATCGGCTAACGGGTTAAAGACTGGGAACTCCATCACTGGTGCCGACAGCATGGTTGAAAGCTTTGCTTTTTTCCTGATGCACGTGGCCACACACATGTGTGACTGTGCCTCTGGCCGGCTGGTAGTCCTTTTGCCTTCGAGCCCTCGGCTGATAGTCACCCAAAAGACTACCCTGCTTGGGCGTAAAAAGGATCTAGCTGCAATTGAAACTCGGCATTTTTTATGAAATTACAGAAGAAACGCTGGCTTAAACTGATGAGTTGAGGCAAATAAAAGATACAGTAGGTGTTGAGCAGTAAAGGTGAAAAAATAACAGAGAGGTGAGAGAGTATTCAAGGCAGCGTAGTAAAAGACATCAATCAGACAGCCGTGCTTGGCCCTATTTTTCCATTTTCAAGCTGCTGTGCTGAAGACAAGATCATTAGGCTCTCTGTGGACTGATTGATCTTTTTAGTCGTGCTTGGTGAAACAAGAAGTAAACACTGCACCCTCCGTTCGAAAACAAGCATGGCACAAACTGGAAGCCAGCCACTGACACATCTCCTCTTAAAGGGAGGAGGAGAGCAAAAACATCTGCGCCAAGCTCGACGGGTCTTGATTTGTACTGGAGATGGATGTCTGAATCAGTACGCAGAAGCAGTTGGAAATTTACTAGCTATTTTAAGACTTGAGTGGTGAAAATGTAATGCTCTGCAGATGAAACTGTGTTGTCTCTGAGGTTGGCTTGTTTGTTTTTGAAGTCATTGTTCAAAAGAATAAAAAAAAAGAGCAGGCTAGTGTTCACGTTTAATACCGGGTATCACTAGTTTGGAATTAAGTGTATATCATCTATCCTTTAAATTGCATTGCTGTGCAAGTCGAGAACAAATATTTGGGGTTAATGGGTTAAGAAACCATGTGCTGAGTATCACTAATAAATGCTAATCCCCGATACATTTTTTGTGAATCTCCAGTAAAACTGTCATATAGTTTACATGTTAATGTCAGTGCTTTTGTTAAGAATCTGTGCGGATAAAAACAGGCAAATTTTCCCAGTTCTACAGGGACATTATATGTTACAGTGAATATGTTCTAGCATTATCCAGTTCCTAAACAACATTTTAGAGCATATTAGTTGGTACGACATGTTTTTGGATAAAACATGAGGAAGATCCAGGCAGCATAGTTGATTTCTTATATCAATGGAGTTTCCACAGGGATTCTCTGAAGGCCTCGAGCAAAACATTATTTGCTAAACTTTTTACCAGCCAATTAAACCATCTAATATTATTTGGCATTATTGGAAATCCATTATAATATATAATGGAGGGCATATCGGAAATTTGTTTGGCAACGCTGACTATTTGTTACAACAATGACAAGAACAGGTCTGCTACATATCAGAAATTTAACAGCATTATTGCTTTGTTACGTCTCTCACATTGGACAACTGGTGGTCTTGATAGGCTCCAGACAGACAATTTCCTCCACACCTCCAAGACCACAGCATCAATCATATTCTCGAGCACTTCATTTCATAGAGAAGGGCCTTTACCCAACACACGTATTGTTCTGGTTAGTGAATGATTTCGTAATGTGACACAAAGGCACTGAAGTATCAGAATAGAATCAACTGTCTTGGTACCAAAGTGAAAATCTTTGAGTGAGAGCCAAAGTCGAGTTATTTTTATTTCCACATCTACACAGAATTTCTTGCATCGTCTCACATCACTCATTGAGAAAAGAGTGTTCTACTGGGGTGAAAGACAACATTTATGAAAGCCAACAATACGCTGCGATGTAGCAGTAGATAAAGAGAGTCAAATGGAGAGAATAGTGGCGCAAAAGGGATTATTAAGTCAAAAAAGAAGGTATATTAAAACTATACAAACTCAGTAAAAACCAATGCTGATTCAAATGGGAAATTAATCTTATTCTGGAGTCCATGTGAGACTAAAACCTAAGTGGCAGCCAAGTCTGCTGAAAACAATCACCATAACAAGAGTTCTAACCCTTGTTCATAGTTTAGCTTGTGTTGTCGCTACATGACTTCACGACACGCAGGTGAAGAGGAAAACAAGAGAAGCCTGACCAATGGGAAGAGAGGGACGAAATCCAGTTAGTGGTACCACATCTAAAGGGAATTCACTACTGGATAACAGGTAATTATACTCTAGCCTGGGTTACCACGAAACTGAAATGATTAATCTTTGAATTAAAAAAAAAAAAAAAGATTAATCTGACTCATCATCATCACTCATTTGCGTGGAGGAGGTCTGCTGGACCCCCACCTCAAACAATCCCTGGCTGAGGAGAAAGAAACCATGGCAACCATCGGTTCAGCCTTAACTTAGTCACAAATGTGAGTGAGCACATGCAGAAGAAAAATATATTTTTTCCCTTATAAGACTGGCTTCTTTAATAACTTTGTGAACAAACAGGGAAAGTACATCGACTCACATGTTTCTGGACCTGATACATTCAGCAATGCCCATCAGCCTGTCCATCTAATAATTGTCGCTGTAACAACCAACAGTGGCAATGAGACAGAACACCTACCAGTCCTGTCGCGGATGGCCAGGTTGTTCCCCTTCTTTAAGACGATATCCAGCTGATACATGGCTGGACTGGGTGGTCTGGGCGTGGGCTCTGCATTACTGGGCTCCACGATGTTGATGCCCTGTGGAGAAAAAGAAAATGACTGATTAAATTGTGCTGCAACGTATCACCTGTCAGGATAATATATTTAGTACGCCCAAGTGAGAAACAGCCTATATAAAACAAATGCAGGGCACTGTGCTCTATGGATGCCAGGTACAGCACTAAAACTTTTTTTTATCTTTTTGCCGAAGTAGTACCAGTACTTGGTCAGCTAAACTTTTACCAAAGCTACTCCAGTAAAGCCGAGGTTCTGTTTCCCATCAACATCGTCCTTTGTGCAATCCTATGCCTTTCTTTCTGTTACTTCATTCTCTGTTTTGACAAAACTATCAGCCAGCTTGTTGTACTTTCTCATCATGGAGCAACTAAACCTTGCGCAGAATCACAAGGATGCTGATGGTCCGGTCAGTTTAAAAGGACCTGAATCTGAGCAGTCCAGCTGTTTGGCAAAGGGGCAGTGTGAGTCAAAATAAGAAGCTTATCATTTAATTGCAGCCCTGTGACCAGCTGGTGAGTTGTCCAGGTTGTGCCATGTATCTTCAGCATCCTGTCAACCCTGGGTGCAGGATGCACCGGTACAAAATCAAAGGAGGGGTCAAGGATGGGGTTAATGCAGTTTAATATATGAATAAAATAAAATTTCAATTTTGGTCACATCGAATAAATCATAAACTATAGAAAATGAATTTCTTTTCAAACTAAAGAATGAAAGGAAAGAAATTAACAAATCTGTGTATGCCTCTCTCTCTCTCACACACACACACACACACGTACAGCCGAAGACATGCTGTAAATGAGAGGGTATCTCATGATACACCATGGTCTGCGAGGTCTTCGATGCGATCCACTTTGGCAGGGATTCCCTGAGGCTTTTATTACTGCGGCTCTCTTTGGAGGAGACCCATTAGCCGGACACACGATGAACTGAGCTATGCTCTCCGATCCACCACAGATTTCTTTTGCCTCCGTCTTCATATTTTTTTCATTTAACCCGGCCACTCTCGTTTGTCATTCCTCCCCCTTATTCCCAAGCCGTGCACAGGCATCGCTGTCGTGTTTCCACAACTTTTGTACTCTGACGCAGCTAAGAATAACTTCATAAGGGTATGAAACTACTAGCGGGCCAATGAGAGCAGGAAAATACGAGAAGAACAAGAAGAGCTGAACATTTGCCGTACAGAGAAATACCAGAACACAACAAGGCCAAGAAGGAACTGGCTGCTTTCACGATATTCTGAACCTTTTCTATGGGTGATAAATTGAAAATAAACACACTATTTCACAAGCAACCTTATTGTACGTTAATCTTACTAAAACCGTTACTTCAAGGTATATCACTGGATACTGAAAAGGCCTGTGAAAAGCAACGGGGTCAAACGAAAGGGTCAAAATGAACTTTAAGACAAGCAGCTCAAGGACACTTGCACAAAGATTATTATCGCCATTGTCATCATGTTATAGGAACAATAACCGCTTGATGATTCAAACTCATATTATTCATCCTATTTGTGCACTGCAGTGCAATAAAAGTGGTGCTGTGTAAAGCTGGGAATTGACAAATCCCAAAGTACAATTTAACAGCTCAACAGTTTTTTAGCTCCACAGTGTCAGCAGGTATTAAAACAGAAAGGTAACAAGAAAGGCAGGCCAGCTAATATCTGGAAAACAATATTGGCTCAAAAGCAAATACAGAGAGAGAAAATGTCTGTTCCAATTGCATGTAAAGAAGATCAACAAGATTTAATTCAAAGCACCTCAGATACATTTAACTTCCAGAAACACTGCAGTGGAAAGTAGTCGGAAAGCCATCAGCACTTTTTCAGGAAATGCTGCTGACCAAAATACTGACTGAATTTAAAATTAAAATCGATGAGATTTTTTTTTCCCCCCGTTAAGTAATTACTACTTTGATGGAATGAGGGGGCTCAGTGCTGCATTTTAAATAGTGATGGCAATCTTGCATATTTTTTTTTTCATCGTCTCGAAGGGACTGTGTTCAAGCGACGGTGGGCGTAGGCACATGTGTTCATTTTAATGTGTCTGGGACACGATGGCGTTTCTCCTTCTGAAAAAAGGTGCAGAAAGCACAAATCAATAGTATGAGCATAAGTAACATCACATCATACTGTTGTATAATGATGTAAAACAAATCTTCCTAACAAATAAATAGATAATTATTCATTTAACAGTACTTAATGCAGACACTACAAAAAAAACACAACATTGAAATCATTTTTGACAAATAATTCACAGAATATAGAATGTGATTTTATTTAAACTTCGCTTCTCCACAGTTGTTTGATTATGTTTAAGGCCAATAAAATCCTACCATTACATTTTCAGTTTTAGTCACAATGTCTCACTGTTAGTTGTGTTTGGCCAGAAACCAGAACATTATGCGAAAGATTTCACTGGCATTTATTGACTTAACTTTGGTAAGAGCACTGCTAACCTAATTGGTATTAAGAAATTGTTGCCACTGTTAAAGTGCAAATTGAATGCCCTCCTCCCCCAAAAAAAAAAAATAGTGAATAAAAGAGTATACAACAGTAGAGTCAGAATGCATCAACTAAGATGGGAAACACGAGCAAGAACATGTTTTGCCACTGTCAATGTCTAAAAGTGCTTGGGTTGAATAACTGCTGAATGAGACGTGGGGGAAAAATAAAAATAAAACACAGAGAGGTTTTTCACCAAGTTCACCTTTAAAGGGAAGGCTGAACTTAGAAACAGATAGGCTCATATTCCTCTTAGAACGTTATGTGTCATAAAAGTTGAGTCATAATAGAAGAGGAAGTCTGGATTTAGCCGGGGGCACCAAAAGGAGCCAGACTCGTTTCTCAGACGGATGGCAGGCAATTTCCAGGCTCTGTACCTCCATTTGTGAATAACAATAACCAGTTCCTGCTTTTGTCATTAACAAGGGTGTTATGACAGTTCTCCTTCAGTTAGCAGAGGTGCAATTTCCTTCAACCCCATCGTTAAAACCAATTTATCCATCATTTCATGCCAGAAATTCCTGTCTGACTAATTATGTCTGAGCGGGAAAAAAAACAAAAAAAATCTCACAGGTCCTTTTTTTCTATGGTTGGCCACTAGGGTAAAACCTCACTAGGGGACAGCACTGAGAGTGGGATGGACAGCTAAATACAGTGTTAGTAACAGAAAAATGTAGTAAAATGGATGTCGACACAGGTTGTGTTTTCTCATGTATTATGGCAATTGACACAAAAGTTAAATGAGTGCAGAAAGTCCCCGTGAAGTTCAAATATCACGTTAACAAGGTCATTAGGCACAGATTTTGAAATTAACACTTGCCAAGAGCAAGTGGCTTTTCCATTTTGCAAGTAAATCTCAAAGGGCTGCAAACCACATGAGAGATGAATGTTTGTTCAGACAAAATAGAAAAAGAAAATCAGGTAATCTAACAAAGTTGAGAGCAGTTCATTTTCGCTGTGTTGCTTCAGTGATCCATCGCCCATCGATCGACACTGGTGCACGTTATGTTAATTAGGTGATGAAATGCCAATTACACAACTGTTGATGGCACCATTGTTTGTTGCACCACCGGATTGGGTGCACATGCAACTTCACACGGACGCTAATGTGTGGTAATTAAACATTGTGTGGAAATAATCAGGAAGTCTTGCCGTTTGAATACCAAGTATGAGAAAATGCAACCATCAAAAAAAAAGAAAACTGACGCCCGCCACATTGGCATCACAAAATTAAGTTCTCTGAGAATAAAGAAAGCAGACCAACGTACATTGAATATCAGGTCACGTCTTCATCTCTTCAACGTTTTGTGGCTTTTGATCACTAGCTGATCAATAACGCTCATAGATAAGAAACCAAATGACAAGTGAAATTGAAATCGTATTTTAGCAGGATTCCAATCAAGACTGTTGAAGGCATTGTTTTGAAACAGAAATGTAGCAAACCATCCATCAGCTTGTATCAACATACCGCCATGATATTGACCGACTGATGGAGCCCTTTGTGGGCTGATTGGCTTCATTATCGGCAGACACTGCAACCCACAATTGGGGAAAATCCTGATTGCAGCATTTCCTTTCATTACCGCCAAGGACGGTTACTTTTGCCTTTAGCTTTTCAAACCCAAAGAGTAGCATCAAGCATTGTTACTGCGGAAAACCTACAGTACTAGAAGCTAAGGCTAAGACGACGACAACGACGACGACGGCTGTCTTACTTCACCCATAGCAACAGCATAATATCTCCTGCGGACAGTACAGCGCTTTTAGAGCGTATATATGCAACATAGCATGAATGAATGCCTACCGGGCAGAACGTGAAGATTATCACTACAAAAACCTGGAACGTAAAGACAGAAATAGTGGGGTAGGAAGTAAATGATAAATGAAATGGCAGGAATTGGAAACATAACCTTTTCAAACATTCTCTGCCTCTGCCCCCGGAACAAATGACCAGACTCTCCTCAAAGGAGCAGCAGTTCTTAATGATTATAATGGCCTGATCCATTCTCTTCTGAGAGATAATCACTATCCAGCTCTCAATGGTCACTCTTAATGTTGCCGCAGCCTCTGCGGGTGTGTGACTTAAATCTATAGCTCTGACCTGCATACCCACCATGGTAACCCAGTTTCAGACCACCCTGCCAGCTGCGGCAAGACTCCCTGGCCAGTTGCACCAGCTGTCACGACTAAACCCTGTAGTTTGGCCCACATAGGCCGGATGTGGTATTGGTGGTTAACATGTAGAGAACACCACAGGAGGACGCAGCTCCTCTTGTCGACAGTCTCATGACAAGCAGGATTAAGTTGACTTGTTAAGTGTGTGTGTTTATGTAGACTGTCTCGGGTTCAATCAGATTCACATGGCACACACGACACACTGTTGACTCCTTTCACCCAATGGGTGTCTTTTCAACTTGAAAACTCAACCCTACTGCAACAATTGTATGGATTTTTGTTTCGCGCAAGCCAACATTTTCTTTAGTTCGTCTTTTTTGAAGTAAAAAGCAGGAGTCGGAGCCAGCTTTGCAGATGTTGTGAACAGCAGTGTGTACAGGTGCACAGCAGAGGGCCCATCTACAGCCCAAACCAAACTCTTCTAATGTCTGTAACATCTGCATCTGCCAACCTATTCAGTGAATTTGTGCTGTTGGTCTCAGGCTGCTACTTTAGAGCTACCCTCACAAAAACAAAATGCTACTCCATCACACCTGCTACCATAAGGCTGCTTACCAGCAACCCTTATCTTGCATGACTTATGTTGGTGGTTGGCTTGTCTCACCTTTTTTGAGGACTATCAGTCCAAAATACACTGAGACATTTGTTTATGCATGGTGCTTAATTATTTAGCAAATTGCACATGTCCTTGGTCTTGCTTGTCCATGCACTGCCTGTGTGATATGCTGATGTGGTGGATGCAGGCTGCTTGTGTTTTCTGTGTTAGTTGTGCACTGGGTCTATGAAACTTAATGGACTGTGTAAATATTAATAAAGCTGTCTGATTCAGCCAGTCTTTTCATTATTTTTGTTTAATACAAAAGTCTTCTGTCATCAAGAAGCTTTTCATCACACAAAAGATGGGAAATGTGTTGTGGCTATCGAAGAAAAGTACACCTGCCTTTTGTGTCAAAAGGAGCCTGTAACCAGTCAATGACCACATTTAAAAATAAATAAATAAATCATGTGACGATTCATGTGACCATTATCTGCACCAAGATAAACAGATGAAAACGGTGCATTCATTCTGCATTGTTCTGTACAAATTGGTACTCTGTTGGATTGTTAGGGTCATTTGGTTGGTTAATCAGTATCCAGCAAAATTAGGACTAAAGATACTTCATGCCATTGAGGTCTACTGTCGGTCCAGACACAGCGCTGACTCGACGGCCTGAGTGTCCCCATAGAATGCACACATCTTCAAACAGTTCTCACCACCAATGAGACTGCACAGTTCTGGTCACAGCCGCGTAATCACAATCACGTTTCACTTGCCCTGCTGTCACATATTCTGTCTGACGGGCCTAACAACAATTCAAATCAGGAGGTCTCGACCACTTTTGCACCTGTTGTCAAGGTGGTCAGGCAATCTTAGTAGATCACCCACAACATGCAAACCAACAACACGCTCAACCTATGGGTGTGAACACTTGATTTAGCACTCTATTTGGGATCTTAGTGAATTAGGGCCATAGTATGTAGGGGCCGATATTCCTTAGCGGTAAAAACCACCACTTCATCTCAGTTCCCTTTCATTAAACCATTGTTCATAGAGGTGAAATGTTATGTTTGCATAATCTGATAGCACATAGCAAGTTTTCATTCTAACCAAGACACTACCTGGCATCTCACAGGTGCGTGCAGATGGAGAGAGGAAACTGACCCATTACATTAGCAACCAGAGAAGGTACAGACATGGGTAACACCCACCTCAGACTTTTATTATCTTATTTGCATGTGTAGAATTTACAACCTCTTCCTCTTCAACAATTGTATCCTCTTCTACTAAGTGTCATCATCCACTTTTCAAAGACAATAGCTCAAATTGTGGCAGCATCAGCCAACACTGAGGCACTCCAAGCTCCCGCAACACATCAAACGATGGAAATGCAGCTCCTGACTGCTGTAAAATCCATCGGAGTCAGCTGACATTGCCACGGTTTGAGCTTGGCCTTGCTCCCTTGCTTGGTGTTGCCACATGCAACTCCCTACATCTATGCTACTGCTTTGGCTCCACCACTGCAAAGTAGAAGCACAAGCCAAAATGAATGAATGAATAAGAATTAAAAAAAAAAAAATCCCAATATTCACTACACGCACTATGAGCGGATCTTGTATCATAGATGGATACCTTATTAATCTTTCACAGGAAATTGAATTGTTCCAGCAGCAGTGCGTTATTATGCGTCATTCATTCATTCATTCATTCATTCATTCAACACACTTAGGTAACAACAACCAAAATGAGAGAGCTATCCACAAAAATAAAACAGCTTATGTAATAATATATATAAATACATACTATAGATATACACACACATATACATGCATATACGTGCTTATCATATCCTTTAAAGGCACTCTGTTGTTTGGCAGATGTTTCATCGAACCACAGAAAGTAAAATCAGCTATTTCCTGCCCATATGCACGTAAAGTAAGACGTGAGGAATGTGTCAAAACCACATCCGTGTACAAATGCAAAAAAGGTCCCCCAGAAAGGAGACTGACAGAAGATAAAACAATAAAACACAGACGACAACATATTTTCTGAGATAC
The DNA here is from genome assembly GCF_046127955.1 of Nelusetta ayraudi. Classification (NCBI taxonomy): domain Eukaryota; kingdom Metazoa; phylum Chordata; class Actinopteri; order Tetraodontiformes; family Monacanthidae; genus Nelusetta; species Nelusetta ayraudi. The sequence goes on from NW_027466108.1 coordinate 83,307, forward strand.
ACAGATCACTATTGCGTATCACAATCCAAATTCTGGCAGCTACAAAATGTAGGTGTAGATACTACTTGAGAAAAAAATATGCAGGCAGACAGAGGTTGTAAAGGCAGGAAGATGAAGGCTATTCAAGACACATCAACGTACAACAAGACAGTAAGCTCTTGCAATGGCCAACAACAAGCATTTCTGCGCAACAGACTTAGAATGCTAAAGTCATATATAAACAACTGGATGACAAGCACTTAATATAATCAGATTTGATTTGACTTGGCTGACTTCAAGAAAATGAACCCCCTTGCAGTTTAGTATTCTAAAACAAACCTTTGGACAGTAGGGAAATATGGATGTTAGTTAAAGACATACATAATATGCGGCTGTGTGCGCAATCAATAACTGCAGTTTAGGAACCACTTCCCGCATATTGGAGAGTGATAAATAATTTTTTGAAGAAAAAAAAATTAAATGCCAAAAGAATTCATTCTGAACTTTATTGCCAAGGCAACATCAACACGCACGACATGCATATTGCAGAGAACTGCATGAACTGCAGTAAGTTTTACTCAATGGATGATCTAAGCTCATGTACTTTGTGAGACAACATATTCAGATGGAGCCCAACTGGCCTGGATGGCTGCCGGCCATGGATATTTCAGTGTCTGAGGTTAGCGAGGGGCAACTTTAAGCACATGCAGGTGAGCAAAGGAGTGAAGCATCAATGTCATGTTTGCAGTAGTGGAAGGGAAGGCGATGATATGCGACAACATTTAAGTGTTCACCCAAATTTAAACATGTACAAAAAACTCCAAAAATTCTCTGCAAATACAATGTGTTAGAATTTTTTACATTGAAAAGATACTGCAATAAATTGGATTTAAAATAGGAATTTTAAAATCACAATATAATTGAAACACATTAAACTTATGACACAAACGTTTCTGTTTGCAACTAAATCTATTTGGCAGTGGCAGAAGCCAAACACTTTTTAGCAAAACAAACACTTTTTAGACGATGATGATAAATATATTATTGAAAACTGTCTGTCTAATCTCAGTGGCATTATAAAACAGCTAGCATTTCGATTTTTTTAATGACACAGCAATGACAAGTTAAGAGAAGCAAATATATAGAGATTGCTGTGAAAGTTCACATCATTAAAATATACAGACAACACAACCACATAAGTGCAAATGTTTTGGCAGTCCACTAGTGTTCCTTTTCATATTAGTTTTTTTGTAGATATCATTAAGAAGCAGGTAATTAGGCTCTCTTGTTGGCCAATTCTAAAAATAAAATCACATTGGATCTCTTTAATGGAACTGATGGAATGATAGAGTATGTATTTTGTAGTGTTTGAGAAAAAAAGAATAGCAAGTAAACAGAATTGAGGGCGCAGTAGGTTTTGCTGCACACTGCAGATGATGGATGCGCAAAATAATAAAAAAGAAATAGAGGGGTAGCAATAGACCGAGCACGGGGGTTAAGAAAAAATGAATAAGTAAGCAAATAAATAAAACCATGAACGGCTGAGATGAAATTGTTGTCAGACCATGCAGTTGTGGAAGACAATCTTAAAAAATGTGTGTGGAATGTTTGCCACTGTGTAATAAATGTATGAATAACCCAGGTGTCAAAAACTCCTGAGAAATATCTATTTGCACTGAACAGTTTTCCAGAAAACACTTCACTGCAAGAGCAGAGATTTCACACAGTGTTCAGGCAAAAACGTGCGGTGATAACAATCCAAAAATCAGCATAGCAAATAAAAAAAAAGTATGAAAATGCCACATTATTGTTACACTCTCAGTATGATATTTGCAGAATCTAACCATTTTAATGATGAGAGCTGCATTCCGTCCTCCTTCCTCACATCTTTTTAGCTTTTTGTTCACTGCTCGCATTCGAAACATTCAGCAAAGAAACGGTGAGGATGAATTAAGTGAAAAACACATTGATTGCGAGAGAAAGCCAAAGATACCCTTTAGCCAGCTGCATCAATCCATTTATTGTTAGCCCTACCCTTGCTTTCAACATTTACTGCACTCTCCTCTTATTTCTGCATCTTCACTGTCTTTTACAGTATCCGTGTCCGTCTGGACTCTGACAAACAACTGCATGCAATGTCACACGAGCAGCCGGCTCGTCTTTCCACACTATTGGAAATTGGACACGGCGCAACCATTGCACCTCTAGCACACCTTCTGACCGCATGCCATACACAAACCCATGTATAGCATAGCAATTAGGCACGTTCTTAGACCGTCACAGAGTGCACTTGGGCAAGGCAGGTGCTCAGGTGTATGGAAATTTGGACTAAAAATAAAATTTGTTTTCGCATGCAAATGCTGAAATGCACTGAAAAGATGGAAATACGTTGTTTCCATTTGTGACACCTCTGTCAGCTCGCCCAACCTTGGTCCGAACATTCAACAACATTCAAATGATGAAGAGATAAACAGCTGGTGAAAAAAGCACAACAGTCAGTGCATATTGCGTATGTGCATGTCTATATATAAGCCAGTGCGTGTGGTGCAAGCACGTGTGTACCTACAGTGATGCTTCGTCCTGCAGCTGAGAGAGGCAGTGCAAACATCCAGACACCGAACACGTTCCACTGTACTACTGCTTCTGCTGCTGCTGCTGCTGCCGCCTCACTGTGCTATACGAGAGTCTGACACACACACACACACTTACGCACACCCACCAGATTGCTCCCTACGTTGCTCGCTCGCTCACTCACACACATGCCAACAGAGAGACACACACACACACCGGTGATGAACAACCAGCTGTGACGTTCTTGCACACTTTCCCTCAGTCAAACAACTCTGCACACACACACACACACACACACACACACACACACACACACACACACACACACACACACACACACACACACACACACACACACACACACACACACACACACACACACACACCCCTCCTCCCGCTTCCCCTTTTTCTCACTCTTCCTCTCGCTCACTCTTACAACAGACACCAGCGCTGTCTGTCACTGTCAACTGACCAATCCCACGGGACAGAGAACTTGAATAAATAAATAAATAAATAAATAAATAAATGTGTGCTGGGCACAAGAAGGAGTACAACCTCTGAGCGAGTTTATTTCAATCCAGTTCATTAGTCTGAGATTACATTTGTTTGAGATGACCATTTTGCTTGCAGGAGGAAACGGTAGCAAAGGGCCATGTGGTGAAGAAGGCAACACGAAAATTAAGTAAAACAGCAAAAAAGAAGGAAGTTGTGGTTTTGTTTTTTTTAATGGTTTAATCGCAGTGACCATGAAAAAATGAATAGGTCTGTCTGGTTTTCTACAACTTTGCTGAAGTTGATGCTATTCATCAGAATGCATTATGGGTTCATTGGCTTTAAAGTCCAGTCTTCTTTCCCTTGCGTGTATTTTGAAAAACATGCGAAAGAAATACTCCTCTTTGCAGAAAGCAGTGAACCAATACATTTGTTAGACCTGTCAAAGGAATATATAACATCTACTATTGAAGCAAGTGTCTCCCGAAAGCAGAACCTCTCACTTTAAGTTCTGCCAGTGTTGTTTTTCTGCCCGCCAGCTATTTCCATCAGACGTATGGTGGGGGCTCCAGAAGAAAACACAAGTCGGTATTTGTAGACACTGGCAAAATGTTCACAAGTCAGAAAAAAAAGTATGCATTTTGTAACTTGAGGAGGAAAAAGAGGAATAAAAGAAATGTGCAACGGCAGATACGCCTTAACAGTTAGATTGGCACAGAAAGGGAAGAAGAGGAGAAAGATAAGACGGGGGAGACAGTGAAACATCAAGCGGAGGAACATTCTGACAGCAGCATAGTGAGCAGCACAGATCGGCAGCAAGGTAAGACAAATTTAAAAAAAAAAAGATTTGGCACACATTAATATACAAAATGTTGTAAAGAAATAAATGTATGCAATGAGGCTCTGTGTAGCAGGGTGACTGCTGGGGGACAACCTTGTGACAGGGAGGCTGCAGGGTGCAGGGAGGTGTCACTCTGATTTCTGGTACAGACAGCGCTGCATATTCACAACAAACGCTCGTACAGTAAAAATTGTGTGTGTGTGTGTGTGTGTGTGTGTGTGTGTGTGTCAATCACAACAGAATCAGGTGCCAGGATGGAACAGCTGTTGGGCGTAATCAAACACAGTGGCACAGCAGAGCAGCAGAAATTAAACCAACACAAGATAAAAACAATGCGCAAATATGAACAAGTCCAGAATGATAAAATCGCAGAGGTGCTGGAGTCAGATTAACTGCACGTACAGCATCTTTGCACGAGCATGAGCTGAGGCTCGTCCTCTTCACGCGTGCATTAGCAAGGCAGCCTCCGAGCACTGCTTTTACGCACCAACAAGCATCTCTTCAAAGAAAAGGATGGTGACCGGTTGTTCTTTTTCCTCCAGCGCAGACACATGTATGTAATAAGAAAACACCAATGCAGTTCCCCCCCCCCCCATCACCTTTATCTCCAGTGTTGGCTTGAATGCCCAAGCAAAGCCTGGAGTGTGCGCCATCTGTCTAGTTCATTACTTGTCACACGTCTTGGGGCATATGGTTGCACACACACACACACACACACACACACACACACACACACACACACACACACACACACACACACACACACACACACACACACACACACACACACACACACACACACGCAGTACATTATAGAAACAAAAGACATTTTGCATCATTTCAGCTAATAAGCCCAACAGAACAGGCCAGGGAGAGAGAGGAGCTGTATGCAAGTGGCCGTTGCACATTACTCTGGCAAAAGCAGTGTTTACGGTGAAGAGAATGGGGAAATGTGCCGGCTTTATCAGTGGGGGGAAATAACACGGTGGACTCGGCGAGCAGGAAGACAGATGGGCAGGGAGAGGGGTGCCGCAGAGAAGGGCAGGCTTAAGAATATCGGTGCACAAACACAACAGGGCTATCGTTTACTTTTAAACCACGTACGGAGCTTGGGACGACTGCTACAGAATCCTAATCAATAATGTATTAGGCAAATGTAGCAGCCACCAGCCCTGCATACGATTAGAGAGATCCACAAATCTGCCTTTCAGCGGGACTCACGAGCCGTGTGTAGGATACAAAAAAAAGTAAGTGAGTAAGTCTGTGCAAAATCTCTTAATAAACATGAACATTCTGCACTGACCCCCTTCAAGATTCCGAGACTCCGGTTCAACAATGGAAAGTTAATGATCACAAATGCCAGAAATTCAGAGAGAGCTTGGTGCTCATTCAAACACACGGCCACTGCTTATTAAAAAAATACCTTTGGAAAAAAGAGCCCTTTTTCCAATGTAACTTCCAAATAGACTGTACAACAAAATTTGCCCCTGGATAATAATGTGAAAACAAGCACATCTAGCTGCAGAACCCCTAATTAGTTAGTTAGCACTAGTTAGGTCAACGTAAATTACAATGTTATGTCATGAATAATAATGAAACTGTAGGTCAGTCACCCCCCCCCCCCCCCCCCCCCCACACACACACACACCGGTCTTGGCTCCCAGCAGATGAGATAAAAAAAGAAGCCAAAAAAAAAAAATCATTGATAGTGTGATAATGATGTTCAAATTAACTGCCTGCGGCGTAAATACAAGAGAAATATGAGGAAGAAGATATTTCTCAGTCACCCAGCAGAAACAATGATTTGGGAAGGTGGTGCGCCAATAATTTGTCCATCCATCAAAGGTCGGTGAGTATCTAATGAACTGTGACTGGACGGTGGTTTCGAACGGCGCTCTGACTGGTCAATGCAAAGCAACACAGTTGGTTATTTAGCCACTGCGAGTGAGCATTGACAGACGTAGCTGCACGGTGCCAGTTCTTGTGACCAAGAAGTGCCGCCAGGCTCAACTTTGTCTGCGGCAATTACTTTATTTTCGCCGCCTGGCATGACAACCGCTGCGGCAAGAGTGCAAGGATTTCAATTTCATTTCTGTGCTCAGCTTTCAGCTTGTTAGCATGAGTGAAAAGAAAATCCAGTATACCTGCGATTTGCAAACGAGCGCTGAAGTCGGTGTTTGACAACGAAACAACTGACAATCCACTGGCGGGATGGATGAGCGTCAGATGATCAGCATCATAACGGGGCATTGATGAAATGAAAATCCAGATCAGCGCCAGTGGAAAGCTGTTGGATGTGCATATCAAACGTTCCCACTAAAAGCAGGAGGTTCGTCCGGGTGTCTGGCGGTCAAACACAGAGGCTGGCCTGAATTATCCACTGCCTTGAGGGAATCACTGGCTGTTTGGTCTGTGGGTGGATTATCTACTCTGCTCTGTTTATGTCTGTCCCTCTCGTATCCTCTGTTCTCTCCATGACCTTGCTTCTTTCAACACCTGTTAACAGCGCCACTGTCACCGGCCCACTTCCTTTCTATGCACAGCTTTAGCACTTTTAGCTTCATTTGTAAGAAGCATTAACAGATAAATGCAAAGTACTTACAACAAGTAAATTAAGTCAATGAAAGGACACAAGAAGACATAATATAATACACTGGGGGGACCCCAAAGCGGCAATAAAAAAGCATTCAATGGCGGCAGTATAGACTTGAGCTCCTGAAGAAGACCCCATGTTCCCAGTGCAAGAAACGTGCACAATTGTGAAGATAGATTAACCCTTTGGGAGGGAAGCAAAAGAGATGAACAGTGGCATGTGGGGCAAATACTAATGACATTAAATATTGATCAAAAAAAAAAACTAAATGCTACAAGTTTATCCTGAAGTGTGGGTATGGAAAACTGTAATGAAGCACATTAAGTATCATGTCATTACTTTCTTTTGACTATTGAGACGATAACCATTAGCTGACTTAGCTAGCAGAACAAACCAGTGTGTCACCTGTGCTTGTTGTGTGACCGGATCGATTGTGTACGCTGGCAGTCAACCTGTTGACTGTCAGCTAGAAGCAGGAAGAAAAAAAAAACTCCCATACCATTTAATGAAATCAACGCACTTGTCAACGTTTTTTGTCCCTTGTGTGTCTCCCTTTGATCAGAGCACTCCACCTGCTCAGCAATGAAAGACGATAACGTGAGGAAATGGCAAGCGGAGGCAGATATGCCAGTGCAACAGCTGCAACCCAACACACGTGTGACAAGCTGCCAAAAATTGCTTCAGCAGGAATTTGTTTATTGCAATTCCACGTTCCATGTAAACACCTTAATCGCTGTGAAACTGCTGCTGTTTACATGACAATGTCTTACTTGGAGTAATTTGAACAATATTGGATTACAGTCAATGCGGGAATATTGCTGTGTGTGTAAACATGCTGACAACCAGGCCACGCGGTTAACATAAAAAGTTGCGGTGTAAGCTCCTGCATGCAGGTTTAATCCTTTCTGCGTTGAAATAACCTTGCATTGCATAGCCCATCTCAACTGAAATGTAAGAACAAACCACAAAGAGCAATAGCTATGCACAACAGCAGCACTAACACGGAAAGCTTAAAAGACACCTTAAAAGTAATTTGAAGCAATTGTTGACAAGTTGAGCAGAGAAAACCCCCTTCACACATTCCAGGAAGTCACCTACATCAATAACACGTCATCCATCTATAGACCAAATAATAACTATTTTTGTGTGTTAGGAATAGAAGCAAAGTTCAAGTGCTTATAAGCACACACACACACACACACACACACACACACACACACACACACACACACACACACACACACACACACACACACACACACACACACACACACACACAGAACCTTGATGTATAAGAGAAGCCACCTAAGGAGCTGTGAGAAGGGGAGGTTTTTCCTTCACCAACCTGAGATTCATCCCACACGCGGCATGTCGTCACAGCAGCCTACGCTACAGACCTGGAAGGAGGCCCACACTCCAGACCTGTGTGACTGTAGTAGCAAACCTTGGTTTCACCCAATGATTCATCCTCTTTCATTAGAACACCCACACGCCGTCGAACCTCGGCATGGATTTATGAAAAACCTTGAAGACGACAAAGCACCATGGCGACCATTTTTAGCCTTCAAATGTTGAGCATTGGCTTTGAATTCAAGTCTACTTTTAATCATATCTGGAGTGATTTACAGTGCTGAAACGTTTGCACTGCCTGATTGGCTGATTGTGACTAATTCTTGGAAAATAATATAAATTGCAAAAGATTGTATTGGTATTTGTAGCAATCAAGTGTCTGTGCCATAAACAAATCAATTTCTTTTAGGTGCCAGCAAATTGACCAGGCTCATAGTCGTACAGGTCCTCATTGTCTTTGAGAATTGAGTTGTAGGCACCTGAACTTTTGAACATGCCATTATGCAAACCGAAGAACTGAAATATCTTTAAATAGACGAAGTGCCAACTCTAGTTTTCGACAGCTTAACTCTGAAAAATTGTATAAACAAAAGTCGGTTCTAAAAAAAGTGACTCAGAATAAAAAATTCACAGCACGTCGATTGTTGTTCATAATAATAATAATAATAATAATAACATATATATATATATATATATACATATACATATATATATTTTGTGGTTAATAAAAAAGGGAAAGTGTTAACTCACCAGCAGTTCAGAGCTCATGTTGCAAATATTCCCGTGTCTCTCAGAGCAACGAAATGCAGTTAGATGACTAAGACGGTCAAAGCTAATGTCAGCCGGTGTGTCAACAGCGGATGTGCGCACCAATGGGAAGAGGAATCTCTGTTTAGTATGGCAGCTTCAGAGGTCACCCGAGTGAGGCAGGACTTGTGATGCAGACCAAGTAATTATTCCTGTAGCTCAAATATCACCTGCGCAATTGCACCGCAACGTATTTCACTTCTTAATCTGGGTGTCTGCATCATTTCTTAACAAGTCTATTTAATCATCAACAGGTGAATGAAATGCAGCCAAATAAGGATGTGTGCACACAATAAAGAGAATGTAAGCAAGAATAGAATCATCAGAGAATAGGAATGATTCACAACAGCAAACTACATGCGAGGAAATGAAATTAAAAGTCATGCTGTTGCGTGTCAGGCCTTTATATAGCACCTATGGCCTGTACTCATAACCATGACTTCAAAATAGCAGCCACCTGTTGTAGGTGGGGACTCGGACAAAAACAGATTGGCAGGCAGACCACTGAAATAGAACGGCACTGATTTACCAAATCACGGGATCATGTGTGCGCACACGCAGATTGAATTATGTATCGGTAGGGTAGGTTGCTTTTCAGATGCTGAAAAAATATCACTTTATGCCACAAGCACTCAGGCACACATTTGCTCATTGATCATGGTTTCTGCCTGCGATGCTGTCAATAAAGGGGTAATCATTTGTGCAGCAAGTAGAATACATTTTCAAATGATGGGGAGAAAAGGGAGGTGGGATATGGAGAATCCCCGCAGCATGAATCACTGTGATTTATGAATTTGCCAGTAGTGGAGGGAAAAGCACTTGGTATTCTGACCTGCAGAGAAAACACACGTGCACACGCACACACACAAATTAAACGGATGGTGGCTATGGGTTCCTTGAACACCATTACACTTTCCTCTGTTTTTTAAAACTGTTTCAATCAATACACACAGATTTGCCATCGTGTTTGTTTGATGAACGCGATATAAATCCCCAGAAACCAAGGTTCTTGCTATGAGATTCGCTGTGGTCTAATCAAACTGATGGATATTTGAGGTGTATCTTGGTTCAGTAGAATATTTAGAATATTAGATATGAACAGAAAGTTGAGCACCACATTATTCCATCAGTGTTTCCTCTCCTCCTTAGTGCAGCACATCAGCTTTAAACCAGTAGGTGGCACCAAGTCCCTTCTGAGCTCCAGCCAAAAATTAAGAGCAGACAGAGGCTATTTGTGTAAAAAAGAACTGCTGGGCACTGACATTATACTATCAAATACAGGCTGAGCCATCAGCTGGGCTTAAATTCTGAAGCACAATGAAAACACAAATAGACAAAAGTTGGGACAGACTTATAGACAGAATGTTCACCATGGACATCATAGATCAGCGATGTCATACTCTTGGAGTGGGGGAGGTGGGGGGGGATCAGCCTTCACACAAGCACTTCACTGGAATAACATAACAGTCGATTGGCTTTCAGGGAGCGAAGGACTCGTTAGCCCTAAATTTAGTTTGCAACCCAATATACTGAATGGGTGCTATTAGATAGGCCGTTACAAGGAACCGCACAGTCATTATCTGCAGCATGTATGTTTTCATTTTCATTTTTCATACTTCATTGTGCATGTGCAGCCCGTGTCAAGTCATGCTTGGTGATATAATTTCTGCACCACAGCCCGTTTTTAAGAGGTCACCACCTCACAATGCAATCCTCCCCCTCTATCACAGCCTTCAGTGTCACAGACTAAACAAGGATCCAATCAATAGAGCAGGCGACTCTTGATTTATGATGAATGTGTAAGAGCATCATGGGATCATGATGCAAATGTCTTTTTTGTTTGTTTTTTTAAGCAGCAAACCGCACTTACAGCACACCTGCTATTTGGAAAAAAAAAAGTGATGCCCATTTCTCCGTTTCCAATAAACACAAAAGGATGTGGCTCTCAGAGAAAAAGTGAAATGCAAGTGAAACTGCAAAACATTTTGCAAATCATGATCAAAAACACACAGTGCGATGCGAGTTGTATGACATGCTTTGAATAAACAAAACAGGCGTTTGTGAAAAGTCTGCACCCAGTTGCTGAGCTGTGATGAGGCGTGTCCTTCCACAAAGAGAGGTTAGGGCAAAAGCACACAGCTTTTCCAGATTGAGACTCTTAGCAAACATGTAAGCCAATATTAGGCAGGCTGTCTAGAAGTATATATATTATTTTTATGAAATAAGTCACATTTTCTTGTCGCATTGCTTTTGTGCTGCATGTGTCACATCAAGGCATTTTTTGCCATCAGCACTTCAGAGAAAAAACATTGTGACCTTAGTGAGGATGCGCGACATCACTTGACATTTTGGTGATACAGCAGCCAACCACTCTTTTTTTGTTTTACTACAGCTTGTGTAATGCACATTGTAATGAGACAAAGTAAACATGCAGACTAATCCTCCTCTTTCGGTTATATTCCAGACAGAGCACATAAAATACCACAGCGTGCAAGCAAAATTACAATACAAACTAAAAACTGCAGTCATCATTTTGATTGACAGTCCCTTTTAATTATGCAAGATATAGATCGAGTGAGATTCCCAAAACTGAACGTCTACAAATGAATGTCATTGTGCCAAAAAAAAAAAAAAAAACCATTAACCAAGCAAACACATAAAATGTAAAGTAAAAGCTGTTACCTGTTACTTACACAGTGCTTGTACCTCGTACACGTCAAGTGGAATTCTTTTTAGTGAATCCTGCCAAACAACGTCCTCTCTAAATTAGCTGTACAGCAGCTCAGGACCACTTTCTTTTGGCACTGAACTTGGAAACAGTGCTTTCCTGTGAAAGACTTGAGGTTGTGAGAAAACAAAACTGAGGTAGTTATGTGATGACACCAGCTGGGCAACACTCTACTCCTCCTGCCAATATCTGTCAACTTGAGCTTATTAAGAAGGATCTTGCACCTGTTCTCTTCACTCAATTTCAGTCATAGTCCCCTTGCGAAACAATAAATCTGATTTTGAACTCAGAAAGAAACTCAGATCATATCTGAATAAAGCATTGCGGTCTGCAAACAGGATCATGAGCAGCCCCAACATGTTCAACTAGCCAGTTACTACCAAGTAAGTCAGTAGAACTTGTATAAGTGCAATTCGTGCAATTCAATTTGTGCAATTCACACACTGTCATTTCAACCTTAGTCAAATGAACATTATCCAAGGCCAAGCAAGTAAAGTCGCACTGCAGTTACAGCAGTTTCCATTTAAAGGATTACAGGATTATTGTATTGCTGTGTTGTTGTTTTATGTGGCCATGTGCTGTGACCTTAAACTGTACAGCAGTTTTTTGTGACAACTCTCAACATAGTTTTCAATTACATTCAGTTGCAGGATTTATGCAACTTTTTAAATGCAGGAGAAGAGACTGCAGTCGGGATTAGATAATAGGGCAGCATTCATTTTAGCGAAGTAAAGGACGTTATCTGTCAATCGTGAATAATATCCATATGTTAAATCCATACACAACATTCCCAACGCATCCTACACAGGACAGTGTTTTTTCAGAAATAAACTGGAAGAATAAGAATCTGCTGGCATATTATAACGCTGGAAATGAAATGCACAGCCATGATCCAATTCTGCCAATAATGATTTGTGGCAACACTTCTGACACAGACACTATTGGGACAGCATTGTGGCGGCTACAAGGGAGACTCATTTGCAAATATTCAATATCCACTCACCACCAAGGAAGTTGGTCTATATTGAGTTGCAAATGATCTATGCTTGATTAGCATGAGGAGTAGGTGCATCCATCCCACAGCCATTGGCCACCATGTGTTGCTTCATCCGGAGAGACAGTCCACACTGGGTTTGTCTGTTCCATGCGGTCATATCTTTTGATTTCTTGCATTACACAATTAGAAACACTGTCAGCGCAAAGTTTTTATGCACAAAGAGCATCTGGGCTGGTGAGAGGAAGACAAGTGCCACACACAAAAGAGTCCTTCTGGCTCCATCAGTTGACCTGATCAGTCTTTTTTGTGTTAAAATAAAACAAAACTTGGCAATTGCAGCACAGTTTAAGCATCAGAGCAGTTGATGCAATCTGTAACGTGATGGCCCTTCCTACACACATACACCTACATCCAGTGCTTTCCCATTGTTGTGGGCTGACTCACCTCAGTAACAATTTATCAGGGACAGTCTCATTAGGAGAAGGAAAGCTTATTTAAACGGTTCCATCTGTTGATGTCTACGTCTACGATTTTGATCTTTAACACAAACTGGTGACTATGATTGTTTATTATTTTAGTGTCTTAAATATGTGTATATACATAATTTGCACATTTATACAGTGTGAGTGAGTGAATGAGTCTATATAGAAGGTCTAGGGGTCCAGGGTAGCACAATGTCAGAGTACGGTGTCTCCGTCTTGTCATACACAGACTGTTCTTCTGAGAGGCCGGGATATATTTCGGATTTGTCCTCAGACAGCTCTTCTGAGGGGAGCAGTCGTTATCAGAGAGGCTAATGCTATCAGAGAAGGGCGAATGTGAGATAGATCAGGAGGAAGTAAATGCAGAAATGAAGGTTATCTTTGAAGGACTAACTCGGAACCGATGGCAGGAAGGATTTGGAAGAGGAGTGTCCTCAGGGTAATGACTGTCTCAAACACTTTTGAACTAAGGGCTGGAATTACCAGAAACGACGGCTAGAAAGATTCACAGGTTGAATTATGGTTCATACTTTTTCCCCACAATGGTTTCCCTGAGAAGAGGAGGGTGCCATGTCTGTTTATTCCAGTAGAAATAGATGCACAGCCAGTCGTCCATATATCAATTCCTCAATCGCAACAGAAGTAATTATTTCTCATCTCTATCTCACAGACGTTGCAAAGAAAAACTGTCCCTATCTATGTGTTTGCGGACTGAATATGATGAGTAACACGTTGAACTTTCCCAAACCATTTTAATACATCATAAATTTACTACGGGAAACACACTTGTCTGCACACAAAACCACTCAAAATCTCTTTAGCAGGTTGTTGAGAGATTTCCATGGCAAGTGGAAGCTCTATCCCTGGCAATGAGAGACACTTCACCACAAAGTGAGAGCCTGAACCCATCATCACCTCAATGGCGTCAGTGATACTTTTGCTAATGCAAAAAAAAATTGTTTTCCACTCCTTCATAATGCCCGGCCAGCTACGAGGGCAACATCCATCATGCGCTTGTCAGTGTGAGTTAAAACCAATTTTCCCTTTAGCTGTAATAAATCCTAATTTAAGATGCCATCCGGCTCATCCACACTTGTGACATGAGCTGTTTCTAAGTAGCGACAATGCTGTTCTCACACAACTGCGCAATGACAGCCACAGGGAAGAGACAATACAACAGCTCATTTCTCAGTCACCTATTTTTGTCAAGGGATAAAAATTACAAAGAAAAATCACTTAAATATATTAAAATTTTAAACAACCATTTACTATAAACAGAAACATGAGATATCAGTGTGGGGAGTCTGACACATAAACCTACTTCCCTTGTTCACAAGTACTTAATATTTTAATGCAGTGCATTGAAAGACACGTCGGAGAACTGATATCAGAGCACTGGCTGTCAGGTTAATGGGATGACATATATAGGGAAGTGTCATAGAAAAAGGTAGATCATTAATTAATTCATTAATTCTGGTGTTGAATGCAGAGTGTTGCATGCATTATTAGTAATAGATAAAGGAAAACTGTTGAGGAAAACCTGCCAATTTATGACCAGAAACAATTGTGCTTGAGGTTGAGATGAAAAGCGTATTTTAGCTCATAAAAAAAAAAAGTTTGGTGGACACTAACAGCAACAAATGTAAACACATAGATGAGGAGAATGACTGCAAAACCAAGGAGGAAAGGCCCAAATACAAGAAGCAGAGGAAGTACAGCAAGAGTGATGATGTGCACGAGGAAGAGAAGCATCAGTTGGACCAGATTTAGAAGTGGAAAAAAAAAAAAAACAGGCCAGATATTTTCAGCAGTCAATACGCAGAAAATATCTGGCCTGTTTTTGGTGACATTATTTTATTTGTTTGTTTCAAACCAGACGACACGGTGGTGCAACAAGAATGTCGTGGGTTCGATTCCGGGCCTGGGACCTTTCTGTGTGGAGTTTGCATGTTCTCCCTGTGTCTGCGTGGGTTCTCTCCGGCTTCTCCAGCTTCCTCCCACAGTCCAAAAACATGCATGTGAGGTCAATTAAACACTCTAAAATTGTCCGTAGGTGTGTATGTCAGTGTGAATGGTTGTTTGTCTCGATGTGGCCCTGCGATGAACTGGCGACTTGTCCAGGGTGTCCCCTGCCTTCGCCCTATGACAGCTGGGATAGGCTCCAGCAGACCCCCGTGACCCTGAGCTCGGGACTAAGCGGGTATGGAAAATGAATGAATGAACAAATGAATGAATGAATGTTTCAAACCAAAACAAACAAAATAATGTCACCAATCAATTCATCCATCACCATGGAACATTCTATATAATGCAGTCACATTGAAATGCATAAAGCAATTCAGGAGTTACATCTGAAACGAGGCAGTAGTATTTGTGCGTTGTTGTTTTTTTACTTCTGAAATATAGGAACTATTTATGGGAATTATATATACTCAACACTATTTTTCACTTTTAAATGCTGCATCCCGTTTGAAAACAAATATGAGTTCGCAAAGTCATATCTGACACAAACATGCGTACAGACTCCAATGTCTACATCAATCTTACAAAATGCTCAAGGTCTTACTCAAAGACTACCTCACCAGTTGTGTGAACGATTAAATGCTGAGCAATCCCTTTCAAAATAGTTTCCAGTCGAAAAAAAACTTGGAACGTATGTGCACAATTGACTTTCATCCATGCTTCGAACTCAGCTAGCTTCCGTCTTTAACTTCTTTCGCACGAAGGAAACCTGTCGGTGGTCTTTTTTTCTCTGCGAAAAGCCACAAAAAGGAAGCGGCTGTGGCTCACTGTCTAACGTCTCCGCAACAGAGTCGTATTGCTTTTGATGTTCTTATCCGTCTGTCGAGGGAGAACGAAAACAACTTTACTGTGAACAAACACTAACAGCAAACATGCGCAACACTGTGGGATGGATGGGTTTTGCTTGGCACTATGTGTTGACGTTCAGTTTCCATACTACGGTAATAATTTCTCTTTAGTTATCGGGAAATGCGTTTTGTTCGTTTAACTTTACTGACTGAGGCACGTGTTAGCCAACTCGGTTACAGCGGCCACAGAGTAGCCGCCTAGCTGTCCTTATTCCCTGTGCGAGTTGGTGTGCTATAACCAGCGACGGGAAACAACGTTTTGAAAGCAACACACGTTCACATGTCAAACTCACAATTATCGAGGGTCAGTGTCTTTCAAGTCATAATCAAATAAAATTAAGGTTTCACTCACGTTGATTTAAGTCTGAGGGCTGTCGCCAACGTTGAACTTCCAACCCAAAGAGCCAGCGTAGCGGTTTTAGCCAGATTGTCCATCTGAGTTAGAACCAGGTTGAAGGGAGCGGCGGATGCAGCGCGTTCGCAGACGTTCTGCCAATTAGCCGTGACCGTTTCTGTTACTTTTTAAGTTGGTTTGGGAAAACGCCTTGCTGATATAACGCAAACTGCATTTGCGACGTTAACTGACGAAAAACGACTTCAATATGATTGACAGTTCAAGGTTGCTGCTTGTAGTTGACATCAAGCTAATTAACTGCAACTGCGTGTTCCTTTTGTCTGTCTGACGCTTGCGATAGTCACATGACCACCTTGAACCTCCGGTATCCCAACACCCTGCTTTTATATTGCTAAAATGATGGTGATTCATTTTTGACACGATGTTGTTTTAAATGGTTTAGCTTACAGCCACCATGACCATGGCGACCATCGAGCTAAGGCCCAGCTATAGCGCTTGCAGTTCGCCTCTGAGATCAATACAAATAAAAAATAACATTAAAGTGCCTGCACACATGGGAAGAATAGCCTGGAGTAAGTGAGTGGCGCCGTGCCATTATGAACCTGTAGCAAGAACGTGACTGCATGATTTTCCCAAATAAGTGTCAATATCACTTTTCCGGTATTCAAGATACACTACAGGAGTGTACAGATGCATCATAATTAGATGAAGACCCTACATATACCACTGAAGAAGATGTGATTCATCACTGTGGCAAACAGCGTTGCATGGCCTTTGCAAACTCAGTCTAACAAGTATTTGTTTTTTCTTTCGGAAAACCCCTATTTTTTTTTCACTCCGTAAAATAATGAAACCCTTATTTCTTCCCCATTATGTTGATAATGCAAGTACTCTCAGAATTTGGCAGCAATCCCAAAAACACTTACTCCAGTTTAGAAAAGGCTTTCTGCACACTATTTTCAATATGATGGTATTTAATTTATTTGGGGCATTGAGGCTCTACTTTTTTCATATTAAATCCAATGCACTCATCCAACTTTGAGTATGTGGATAAAAGTGGGTTATTTCCAGCCATAATCTTTGTGGCATTAGGAGAGTGTTTATGCAGGGAATAGTAACATGTATATTAATACAGGTGAGTACATAACAATAGCTTCATGGATTATAAAATAACCGCAATACCTAAATTATTTGCTTCTGACATCAATCTGTGTTGATTAATGTATTATAAAATATATAGTATATTTTTATTTTATAAAGCTCTTCTTTCATCGTGCATTCCCTTTCCTATTACTCTGCCCCCATATTACACTATCGTACATCACGTCATCTTTCACCTGATCTTATTTGACATCATTTTATCACATCTCATCTCTTATTACTGCTCACTCTTAATCTCTCTCCCTTACAGGTGTTTACTGTCTTTAAATGTAAAGTGAGATCCCCGAGTGCAATACCCATTTTACTCTTCAGTTTTATGAATTCTTTTTTTTTTTTAAATATATCTTTGTGCTGTGACCTGAGAAAATGAAGTATACTGTATTTACCACTTCGCTTCTTTTGCCACTGATGTGGAAAATCTAGCAAAAAGAACAACAGAAGCTTAGATAAACATGGCAAGGCAACGACAGGGGATAATTAAGGGCTCACACACTGAACGCTCCAACTTTATTTGGCAAAGTGAGATCTCTGTATTATGTAACTGACCCGGTAAGTGCTGTGATAAAGCTGACATCAAATTTAATTAATGCTTGCCTTCTTTTACCTCTTCTGCTGAGTGCACAGCACTGCTCTTGCAGATTTAATGGATGTGAAACCATTGGATCATCTGGATAAAGCTGTGGTTGGATGCCAACTTACCCTAATTCTATAGCGTGAATTGGGATCAGCAACTTTTTCACGTCCCACTTGGCAGCTTCATATATTGTATTAGTCATACTATTAAATAGCAAAAAGCTCTGTCAAAATGACATGACCCTCTGTCAACCTACAATCCACATTTAGGGCCAATTAGCCCAGACATAACATTTCACTTCTCCAGCATTAGATTCTTTGTCATTTCCCTCTCTAACTTCCTGGATGCCATTGTTAGTGACTGGAGTCTTCACAGCATGTCAGTTCTGGTTGACACATAATGTTCATGCTGTTGTTGTTGTGATTGTTGTTGCTTTCCTTTAGGGCACCCTGACTCAGCGCATTGAATTGCACAACAATGTTCATGCTTTCACTGCCCTGACTGGCCACTTGACATAAATGAAGTGAAAACATGATGGACCTACAGCATGTATGGGGCTCATACAGCCTCTGCCTACAGGCAAGGGCAACGTGACTGACTCACTGTGACGCCACGGGACAATCCTGAAAGGAAAGTGAATGGGGCCGCAAAGATGCTCTTATTGACGCCAGGGCGTGTGTCCTGCACAAACGCAAGGGGGTCTGTGATTCGTATGAATGAAGACGTGATTAGACTGTGCGACCAAATCAAACAGTGATTCAAGCCTCTGGATCACTTGCACTCGCCGGGCTGTAATCATTTGACCCATGCAGCTCTACAAGCTACAGGACAGCGTAAGGGCGGCAGTCAACCGGCACCACGTGATGCAAAGAGCCTCAGTCTCAGGACCACCACCATACAACTTGACTGCCCCCATTTCATTTACGGGGCTTCTAGCCGAGCTCGTCTCTTTAGAAACGATGTCGTGCACGCTCGACATGGGCGTGTGACAGAAACAGGTTTCGATTCGTGTTTCACCACATGTTCATGTATACTCACAGAATCGCTTGCGTTTTTACGCAGCTGTTCTTCCTCGTCCGCCGCCGACGAGGCGGCCGCAGTCGGGTCCATCGCCAGTTTCTCGAAGCACGCCGATCCCAGAGAAGAGCTCTTCTGCTGGTACATGATTAGCTGCGACACAGGGAGCTTGGGGCTGCCGCACGCAGACAGCTCCGGCTTGCTCCCCGTGGCTCCGGAGGCTGCACCGGGGGGGTGCAGCAGAGACTGCACGCAGGCGCCGCTGGTCCCGGGAGCCGCGTCGCCGCCAAAGGACGCGTCCCCATCAAAAGCTGCAGGTGTGGAGCACAGATTGGGCTGGGACGACGAAAACACGCGGTCCAGCTGTTTCTTTTTCCTCTTAAACATCCACAATCCCGACTCCTTCTTGCTGCCCTCCGCGCCCCCGGTGCCACGACGCTCCGAACCCAGTTTAGGGCTCAGCCATGGCTTGGTTTTCTCCTGGAAATTCTTCCACATCCTGCGCTGGTAGGACTCCTGTCCTTTGCTCTCGTGCTTCGGCGATTTCTGCTCCATGGTGCCTGTGCAGCAGCCGGCCAGCCTGAGCGCACTTTGAATCAGCGGAGGGATGTCACAGTCGGGCTGCGGCGGCTCGGGGGGCACTTCCACTGATGATCGGTTTGAGCGCCAAGAATGAGAAGCGCTGAGTGCTGATGAGAGGGGTGGTGGTAGAGGGTTGGTGGTGGTGGGGAGTGGGTGGGGGGGGGTGGGCGCTGCTCGTATCGCGGCGAACCCTGCAGGATGCCTACGCACGCGGCGCAGTCTATTCTATGTCACGCGCTGTGCAGCACGCTTGTGCAGCGTCTATTTTTCACATCTCCCTTGCAAGTTGCAACACATGCGACTTTACAAACGCTACGTTGAGTCTGTTTGAGTCCCTCCCCGTGCACTGTGTTTTACGATACTTTGACTACGCTTAAACCGCAATTTTAATATTCAACAGAAGGGGAGGCGTGCGTCGCCTCCCTCTGGCCGTGCATGTGACTTCACCGGATCATCTGCACGCATGAAATTGCGTAAGGCAACCCCGCGATGCGATGGCCCATTGAAGTGTTGATCACGCAACAACGTGCAAGTGTATTTAATTAATTAAGTGATTAATTCTCGAACAGAGGCATGGCTCGAGTGTAGGCCATTACTCTCAAACAACCAAATAAAGTAAGGACATATGGATCAAAATGTCAAAAGTTTTGACAAAGATAAGACATAAGCACGCACACTCACACAAACTTAAAAATTGATACATTTTAAAATTTTGCATGCATTTGATTTCTCACATATACCAACCATATGTGCATATATACACAATGTTCCCATCTAAATACAGCTCGCCTAAAGTGGTGGTCACCATGTTAATATATCTCCTCCGAGAGCACATCTTAGGCCCCATTGTTTCTGTCGACTGGAGGGCTAAATATGCTATTTTCTGGAGATCTATTGAGCATTTTTGCTCTTAGATAATTTACTGTGCGACCCTTTGCCAGGTCAGCTCGCTTGATTCACGAACCTGACAGTGAGTCTGAGAACTGTGGCTTTCAATTCTTGTAAGGGTTAACGCCATGTGAAGGTCCCTCTACACTGTTGCCATGTCTGATTGTGTCCTCTGCATCAAATGTGTCAGGCTTCAGGGAATGTTATCATCCACATGCAGCAGAAAACCTACAGTGAACAGAACAAGTCCATTCTCCTTTTAGTTGCATCTGGAGTGTGCGTGGTACAGTAAGTCATTACATCGTCCTCTGCTGCCCTTGTTTCAGCGCTGATGTGTTCCTTCCTTCCTGGCAATTGCTGCGGCCATTTTCTGACATTAAGAATACAAATATGCACTAAGAAGGAGCACCCCTCTTCATTTCACACAGTACACATGTGGACTCATAGTACAAGCAGGCTGCAGAATGACCTTCTGACTGCTGATTAAATGGTGTTTTCAGCATCTAAATGGAAATCAGGATGTTGTAACAGGCTGAACTTTGTCCGATTACACAAAGGGCATCTCAGAGTCCAAGGCCTGCAGGGACATTTAGTCATGCGAGATGCAGTAATGCGACCTTGATATCACTTGTTGGAGTTATGACGAATGTAATGAAGACTATAAAGCCCTCTGACTATGACCCCACCTCTTTAATTGTAAATAATGAGTGAGTAAATAGCAATTGTGCTTCAGTTATGAGCAGCACATCCCATTTTTTTCTGATCCTGAGGATTACTCCCAGCAGGATATGAATGCTGGACAAGAGCGTTGTAATTGCATAGTCACCCATGAGATCACAATGCTTGATCCAGTCCACCAGTTTAAAACGTCCCTATCATAACCATTAGAGCTCTGCCAATGAAACACAGAGAACTGCTCTGAACCTCTTTTCCATTCAACTGGATGGAGATGTAAGGATTGTGAGCCGATTGCTTTTTACAGAACATTGTCTTTTCTCACGGGCCTGCATGCAGAAGTCACGAGTCTGCAGTGTGCCAACCTCTTTCCTAATGATCCCGGTTCTGTTGACACAACACTAATCCACACGATGTGCGTGGGTCTCTGCATGCATGCACATCTACCCACCCACACATTCCTACAAACGCACTACTGACTGCAAATGTACATCACTAACACTTGCTGCTTGACTCACACAGATGACAATGTCAGTTAAGTATCACTTAAACCAAACAATGTGCGATGCTGAATCATCCGGTTAATTCATTCAAATAAAAGCTAGCTGCCCACTAGCTGACGTGTTTTATTTTCTGCATTGTATTGTGCAAACAGCACGGGGGTTGGATGGCAATACAGAGCCAGTATTCCCTAACACCCCATGCCAAATTGCAATAATAATCACGGATTTGGCTTCAGCCACATGAATTACAGGCACTTGAAGAAGGCCCTGTGTGCTGCCAAATGAATAACTATGTTTAAGTAATTAAAAGCTAAATGCTCGAGTCAGCCTTCTTCCACAAGGCGTATATGGAATCACTTGAAAATCACTAGACTAGAAAAAAAAAAAAAAGAAGAAGAAGAAGAAGAAGCAACTACTTATGTGTTCTATTTAGGAGATTCTTTAAACTTGACTGTAAGTGACCAACATTATTTTATTTTTTTAAATGAATATTAAGATAATATTTGTGGGAAATTATTGCCTAAGCAAATTGGTTGAGTCCTTGGCTCAGTTTGGACCTTCTAAATCCAAAAGAATACGTATCTAAGAACCGAGGTTTTCGCGGTAACCACTGCGCCACCATGTCTCCCAAACATTTTCAAATAAGTGATTTGTTATTTAAAAAAAAAAAGGCTGAACTAAATATCATTCACCCTTTAATATATCAATCATGAATCTTGTTCTTTTTAAGATTTTTTAAACCATTCCATTTTATTTTATACTATATAAAGGGTATTTTATTACGAAAGAATTAGAAAGAGATTGCTGAACAGTTTTGTTGACTGAGTAAAGTTGCAGTTAAAACTACTGCAGTGAATAAACTCTTTTGCAGTGAATAAAAATTTTAGAGTTAAGACGTTCCTCTGCAATTAGAATATAATAATAATATAATCTCTATTATTTATGTTGCTGTATTAATACCTCATCTAAACAAAATGGTCCGATGAAATTCCTCTAGCTTTTAAGTATATTTATTTTGTAAACTGATCAGTTGGTCAAGTACAAGGTTATGTTAACACCCTATGGTCCAAATTGCTGAGTGAAGTTGATTCGCATTGTGTTGTTCTCGCATTACTGAGTTTGCAAATTCACACAGACAGGTGGTCACTCCCCCACTGAAGGAGGCCACAGCAACCTGGAGACAACACAAACACAAGAACTCAAGAACCAGCAGAGGAAAAGCCCGTGAGTAGTCTATAATCAAAAAAAAGAAAGAAAAGCTTTTAGTTTTGATTTTCTTTTAATATCTAATCTGCATTTTTCCCCTCTCTTTTTCGACAGAAGTAATGTCGCACAAGGCAAAGCTAAAGCCTATTTCCAATCGCTCAAGGTAGCTTGACTTATTTTTACATTATTTATGAAGACGTTACAAAGCGCAGTGGTAAATTATTTTTGCTACAGTTTCTGTTTTTGTATAAGTAATAATTCCAGTTCAGTTACTGCCTGAGAGAGGCTGATCTGTTTCTTCCGCCAAACTGGGGGACAAGTGCCTGGAAACCGCCAGTCGCATTTCTTACTTTGCCAAGGATCCCCCTGCACAAATTAATACAGAATCCCATCATAAAGCACAGTGAGATGAAGACAAGACGTGATTTGGTCTCAGACTAACCTCAGGGAGGGAAAACTCATGCACATTATCACCACTTTGGATGGATGAACTTTCATGAAACTATTAGGCAAAAATACTTTTTTTATTATTCCTGAACATGATCTGTTGTTTTATGTGTTTTTTTCATCACAAGACTTACCATATTTACTTTTGCTACTGTTTTCCATCATTATTAATCTGTGATGTCACAATGTCTCGTCTTAGCTGGCCGGAGACAAAACTGGCTGTGCTGTTGGAGCAGGCCTGTCACGTCAGTGAGGAGTTGGCGCTGGATCTAAGGTCCACCCAGGGATCCTCACAGGTCGAAGCTGTTTCCCAGAAGCTGCTGGAGAATCATATATTGATCATCACACACATTGTAAAGAAGCTTGGCCAAGACGTGAAAGTATGTACCCCATGAAAAAATGCCTCTTTTTAAGCAAGTCTTGGGTTAGGCGTGGCGTGAATCTCTGGCTGATGTAATTTCCCTGCATATTCTCTCAGCTGTTTTTTTGGTCATCCCTTTTGGTGTGCAGAACACATGCACGCACACACCCTGCTTTGCCCACAAACTGGCAGCTGATTTGATTACATCTGATAGAATGGTGCAGTGCCCAAGCAGGGCCCCGTCTGACTTCTCATCAGCATCAGCTCATTTCGTCTCCTACCTTTAGAGGCAGCTGCCCAAGCGAGAATTTGGAAAATGGGTGTTTGTGGCGTCGTCATACTGGACATCAAGCAGCACTACAGTCTTATCAAAGCAGTACAAACAAATTAAATTCATATTAGACCTTTGAAAGTGAGTCATCTACACGATTAAATGCTCGTCAGAGATATAATGTTGTGCCAAGAGCCCATTAATTCTCAACACGGAGGCAATAAGATAAGACATGAAGTGAAAATGCCGCTGGTCAGTAAAGTGGAAGGAGTTTCAGGGTTTTGGGAGGTTTTCTATACCACCATGACCCACAGTGATGTCTCTTTGAAGCTGGCTTATCTCAAATTTATTCACATGTAATTAGACTATCCCAGAAAATAAAATTATTAAGGCAGTGATATAATTGCTGTATCAGTAAAACACATTTCAATCAATAGTAGTTTAGCCTTAAAAGGAGAGAGAGAGAAGGAAAAATGTGATGCTGTCAATGCTGGCGACTGTGTTTAATGACTTTGCATCTCGGAGGTGCTTGTTATTAGACCCACGTGTTCTCTTTGGTTTAAAACAGGCTGTGGAGGGACACATATCCCAGCATGACCTGGCTATTTCTGGAACCAGTGTTGTTGTTCAAAACCTGGATCAGAAGACCCTGGCTGCTGTTGCAGACCTGAGAGGAAGGGTTGCCAGGTACAGACACCAAGCCTCTCATCACTCACAACACTGCAGTGTGAGCTGCACAAAGAGTGAACAAAATCTTTGTTTTTTTTCTGTGGAGAAAATCCACTTTTTTAGACAAGGATGATGTTGATGTTGATGATCTTTTTGTTTTGGCTCTTATGTTTTATAGCCTTCATCGTGTTTAGCAAGGCTTCGAGATTCACACCATACAGTCTCTGATTGCAGTGCTTTGAACAGACATAATTATTTTGCCCTCAGCGTGATGAAGTTCCTCATGCTGAATAGTGTGGACTTTGCTAACGCTGGTGATTTTGCTAGTTCCTTTTTAATATTTCTACAATTTATTGACTAGTTCATCAGAGAGAAAAAAAGAACACATGACAGAAGATCTTCAGTGAGTTGACATTTGCGCTTAATTTACAGCTGGCTTTTCTTCATGTTTGTTAAGATGTCAGTAAGGGAAGATGGGACAACTAGCTGGTTTATGGACCTATAAAGTCAGAATGACCTACTCAACCTGATGACCTTATGTGTAAAGACATCACAGAAAGTGAGGACTCAGCCAAAGGGGAAATCAACCAAATTTCATAGTAGACGTCTCCAAAATTAATTTCAACTGATGGTTAAGCACGGATTTATTGAACCGACTCAGTGATTGGATTTTACATTAAGCAATAAAACAACAGGGCTGTCTTTGTTGCATCAGGGTACATTTAATGATGAATTTTCAAAACCACTTGCTCATTTAAGTGTGTCATGTGTGACCTACATTGATTATCAGTCATTTATTACCCCAGAAAACTGTTTTGTTCACCAGACAAGATGGGACTCCCTACTTAAGATGCACTGATGTCTTCCTCTCAGCTTCCAATGTCTCACCTTGTAAAGAATAAGGGCAACTGTCATATTTGGTCCCATTTATCTGCATAATTGTCTCCTGACAGAACTCAAGGTGCTCCGGCTGACCGTCTACCCACTCTCCCTACTTCTCCAGTGCTTTTCTCAATCTTCCTGTTTTCACACCTTCGTCTCTCAAGTCCCATACATCAAACCTTTCCCATTCTCATTGAGCATTTCTCTCCCCGCTTTCCCACCTATTATCTCAGGTGTGATGGCTGCATCTCAGCACTCGGCGTTGACGTGAGCTCTGGGGAGCGGCGGCTGATTAGGCAGCAGCAGGAGGTGGCAGAGCTCCGCTCAGCTGTGGACGCGAAGCTCAAAGAGATGACGGAGAAGGTGAGAGACGGTCGGTGACACAAGGCCTGAATAAAGTGGCTGGCGCAGAGCACTTGTTGTTGCTGGTTTATTTTTTATTTTTGTGCGCCACAGAACAAAATGCTGCCATGCTGAGGCCTGAAAGTCTGCATAAAAAGCTGACAATAATCCTTGTGATAATGTTGAAATGCTGCCATCAGTACTTTGAAGCACCGCATTGCCGGAGTAAAGACTAAAGTTGAGACCTTCATACGGCCCTAGACTTTTAATCTATTCTTTTAAATGATGACATAACTATGAGCTCCCCTCGCTAACCTGTGGCTTAGCTTCTGTGCACCCAGTGTTACATGGCTTTGATTCATTCTGAACAATACAGTCCCAGGAATTATACCTTTGAGAACTCTGAAGAGTATAAGTCAAATTCAGTTTGCTTTCCAGAAATGAAAGCTCTTGGCACGCGAAATTTACCGGCAGATGTTCAAGCCCTTACCGGTGTTAAGAAAGACAACCTCCTAAAAAAAAATCTGAGTTTGAAAGAATTTTGAAAGAATCAGGCATGTAAATTCAGCTGGGGATGTCACACACACACACACACACACACACACACACACACACACACACACACACACCCATGCTCACACACAGCCTGTGCCCAGTTTCGCTGATAGTACAAGGAGGTCAATCACAGCGATGACAGGACATTAGCTGCGGAGCGCTGGTCAACCACGGACCATAAAGATGATTGAAAATGTTGAGAAAGTGGGTCACTGCCATTACTCCCATGCCTGAGTGTGAGCGGAAGTGAAGCGGTGACTCGACTCAGCAGAATCCACAGAAGGTGAAGGGTCGCATTATGGAGCTGGCAACACAAGATGCTCCAGTGTCACTTGTTTTTTTCCCCTCTCTCTTTCCTTTTCCCAGCTCCATCATGCCCAGGGGAGACTGGAGGCCTCACTGTTAGATTGTTCTAAGATGAACACTATGTCTGATTTTCAAAAACAAGAAGACAGGTGAGGTGGGACAATTATTAACCAACGAATAATGAAAAAGTGTGTAACATCACTGATTATTTTCCTTTTTAATATAATGTTTCAGGGAAAAGCGATGTTTGCCGTGTAGGCATATTTATAGTAACATGGAAATGAGTCAGAGGAAACCAAGAGAAAATGAGTACAAATTACACAGTGTTACTCTTTTAACATTCACGCATGCAAATGAGTTGCCTTTTACCATGCTGTTTTTCCAAAAGTCGTGACTGAACCAATAAACCAGCAGTATGACATGAACTCATGTACTCGACTTGTACAGCACGCCTGAGGGTAAAGAGAAGTCGTTGGTTGAATGAACTCGGTTGGACATATAGTGTTAATTGGCATTTATATGATAGGAAAGGTCACTTATTTTTATCAAAGAAAGAACAAGCATAAAGCTAGAAATTATTAGTGAACAGTTTCTATTAAATACTGCAAGACTGTAAAGAAGAACGGGTCACTGCTCATGCCAGAAACAAAAGAACCAGTGTTTAAAAATAGACTAAAGGCTGTTATGCCTGTTTTGCAATGCAGCCAAAATAAGGACAAACATTCAGTACCTCTGAACATTATATCATCACAGATGCATCTTCCTTTTTCTGCTGCTCTTACTCAAAAGCCACAGGAGTAGCCATGAAGTATCAACACACAACACACTTAGCTCTCAGTGTCAATACTAGATTTGGAAACAGTTCAGTCTAAAACGCATTTATTGCTATAATGGTCAGCCGTCCTCTTGAAGAGCGCATGCCACTAACAGCTGCAAACATGAGCTAGATTAGCCCGTCTGTGTGGAGTAATAGATGAGGTGTCTCTGCAGCTGCAGATGTGGGCATAATTTTATTTCTGGCTAGTATCATACACGCTCACATACACACACACACACACACACACACACACACACACACACGCGCGCGCACGCTCAGTGGCTCTCTGATCCTGAAGAATGAGAAGAAAGAAGGTTGACTCAATTCACTTCATCAGGGGAAAAAAAATCCCCTTTCGGAGGGAACCCCCATTGATTTACTGTCATTTGCCCTACCACAACACAACCCACATGGTTTTTCTACTCGGCACGCCTAGGAGTGCACCGTTAACCGAAGACACATTCAGACCCAGTGGGCTGGATGAAAAAAAACAACTCTCAACTGCTTATGACACATCAAACAGAAGACCAAAAGCATCTTCACTAACACATATCTCTCGTTCTGAGTATCATGTGCACAGTTGCCTTCAGCTCCTGCAAAAGTGGGCTCGTGGGGCTTTTTGCCCGAAAGTATAACCAGCAATTGAGACTATCATCAAGTCAACCAAAAATAAAGGAGTACTAGCGCTGATTAAGT
The DNA here is from genome assembly GCF_046127955.1 of Nelusetta ayraudi. NCBI lineage: Eukaryota > Metazoa > Chordata > Actinopteri > Tetraodontiformes > Monacanthidae > Nelusetta > Nelusetta ayraudi. The sequence goes on from NW_027466108.1 coordinate 111,324, forward strand.
CTCACCTCTAAACCAAAGAGCAAACACTTTACACAATTCAGATGGCTTGTCTGCCTGAATGTATACGTACGCTGAAGTAACAACAGACAGCACTCTGGTTGCAAAGTTCTCCTCTTAATGAGTTTATTTTTATTTTATTTTATTTATTTTACTATATTTTACTTCATTATGTACTTTGACTCTGCAGGATGTCCATCAAGCTGAATGAAGTGGAGGAACACACAAATTCTCTGAAGAAGTGGACCCAACAAGAGCTCAACATCTTGAGCCAGCTGTGCACACACCAGCATGAGGAAGCGGTAACTCAACTTTCGCAGCTATGGCTGACTTTCCACACCTATTGGCACAAGAACATGTCCAAACGTAGAGTAGCTTCCCACTTCATTCACAACGAAACTTCACCCCTGCTTTCACCTCGTCATTCGTTGTACAGATTGCGTCATATACTTGACAGGTGGCTTTTAAGCTGCCTGTGAAAGATTTCAGACTTGAAACCATAGCCAAAAAAGCTATGTATTTGTAAGCATAAATATCTTCACAAAAAGATTCAAAACTCTCACTTTGTACTGTGGGTTTTTAATTGTTTTCATTTGTTTTGTTACGTTTTAGACGGAGGCAAAATTATCTGATCGGTTGCATGCACTGGAGGCTCGTGTAGAGCAGTTTGAGACCCAGCTGGACCAAGCCGACCGAATTCATGCTGATAAGATAAAACACTCTGAAACCAAGCTGAGTAAAAGGATGGGCCTTGTGGAAGACAGCCTTCAACAGGAGCTGCAGCTGTTCAAACATGAATATGACGGAGGTGGGATGTGACTGTCCGTCACCAGCGGGCAAACGCACACATATTGCATGTACCTTACTATGCAATTCAAGGAAAATGCACATGCAAAAGGGTCAGAATAGAAAAGGGAGAAGGAATAATTCAGCATTATTATTCTGACATGACAATGGCATAACTAATGTGGTCCATTTTATTTCCTGGAAGTCAAATACTTATTATCCCAGTTGATTATATATTGTTACTGACTTGATAAATGACTGAAATGTGTGAAGGGAGTTGTATTTAAATTATGCATGAGAACTTCTCAATTATACTGACAATTTTCAATCTGAATCACAATTGTGTATATTGCTGAAGTGTGAATCATCCAAATTATGATGTCTTAAAAGCCAATGATCCACAAGAATTGAGGTTGTAAGTACAGAATCTGAGTCACAGCAAGCTGATAACCCAGGGACAGAAACTGACAGAAATACACACTTATCTGGCAGTCCATTACAGCAGCTCAGCTCTGCATCGGGCCACTGTTAACGTCCCTCTCCATCTCACTGCTGTGCCAGTACAAAGCCCCAAAACTAATTCTCCCATGAGCCGTGGTGTACAAAAAAACCTTTTGCCATATCTGCCCTATGCTCTGGCTCTTCTTTAGGAGAAGAAAACAGAAAAGAGCCCTCCACAGTAAATAAAAGCAGAGCTGAACTTCCTCATAGCACTCAGCACTGCACTGCTAATCTCAGCCCATAAGAGATGTCCAGTCATAGCTCTATTTCAAGCATGCGATGACAAGATGGAAAGAGAGATGGTTATGGAGTGGAGCAGAGCAATGCATAATTAATAAGGGTTGTAAATATTTGTAGGAAGATGGGTTGAAAGGGAAGAAAATGATTTTAATATGTTCCAAGACATTTTATATCTCAATATAATATAAATATAAAATTACATTTTAGCGGAACAGTAGTGGTTGCTGGTGATTGAAATCAAAGCGTTAATACTGTAGCTTGTACTTTAATTACACAAAAGCAACGTGAAAATTCAAAAAACACTGTTGTAGTTACTACACAGTAATATACAATAACATGCAAATGTGCAATAAAATCAGGAAATCTGAGAATGTGCCTCTAAAAGCCACCTTATCCAGCTTGTCGAACAAACAAAGTAAACAGCTTATTTTATGTATAATGTGATTTTTTTTTTTTTTTTTCCTGGATTCATTCCAACCAGTGATTCCCTATATGTATTATTCTCAGCAGGTTTCCTATTGGTGCGGGATGCCATTGAGAGCCTCAGGCAGATTGGAGACACCAGATCTCTTCTTGACAAGAAGAGGCTTCAGAAGGATGTCAGAGACATCTGCAGTAAGATGGCAAAGCCCACTGACCTATGACAATACTGTCACAGCAACCCCTCAACAATAGCCATATGTAAGACCCTGTCACATGACTGTCAACGTAACACAATAAATAACATTTTTGTAACCAAGCAAAATAAAACTGTACAACTCCAACCCCGCACTGAATTCATTGAGAAGTTAATTACATTCAATTCAAATACAAACTCGACGACACAGGAAAATTCCATAAAGATGTAAAATCGCAAAAAGGTAGCAACCATCTGCCGAAACCCGGGATCGAACCAGGGACCTTTAGATCTTCAGTCTAACGCTCTCCCAACTGAGCTATTTCGGCGTTGATGACGTGGGCTCCCATGTTGTATTTCAAACTACGCACTGCACACTACTACTAATGACGATAAACTGGAGATGATCTCCAGTTTATCGTCATTAGTAGTAGTGTGTAGTGTCTATCGACAGTAGATAGACAAGATTATAGAGCTGTTCATTGTTTGCGTCACATGATGTTATTAGGTAATTACGTAGGAAGAGAAGCAATATGCATAGACAGCAATGATAAAAATAACGTATATCCTATTAAATCTCATAAAATTTAATGTACTTAATTTAATACGGGAAGTCGTTACGGTTTCACTGCCATAACCGCCAAAAGTTAGTGTGGCCCGTACGGGGATCGAACCCGCGACCTTGGCGTTATTAGCACCACGCTCTAACCAACTGAGCTAACCGGCCGTAGGAATGTTGCACGAGAAAAATGATTTTAAGCTTTCAGTAGTCACTTTGAAGTGTTCTTGACAATTAATGGGTCAAAATAATTTACATATATATATATATATATATATATATATATATATATATATATATATATATATACATATATAATTTGATTTATATTACATTTAATGAGTAAGTGGATTCAAGTTATCATTCTGTTATTTCTTTCCGCCTCAATCCTGAAAATAACCTTAACTGTCCACACCTGTCCGCATACGCACCCGCCGCAGGTGGCCCTATAAATGGCGTAGAGTTTACATTTGTTTGAACCTTTTGTGAAGAACCAACAGACCATTGGTAGGTACTACGTGGCAATTGTTCACAAAGCCTTGTGAACTGCCTACAACGCTGTTCAAATTGTTAGTTTACGTTTGTGTGCACTAACGTTTAACACGCTTGTTGGTGTTAGTTGCAGCGAAGACTATTGGTCGATGATGATTCATTTTTAATTAGTAGGTTGTGGGCGTTCAGCTTTGCTGTGTTGCAAGCTATCAGTGTAACGCCAGCCGCTTAAGATATTGGTCAACTAACGACAACAGTAACGTGACCAGTATTCCCGTATTCCATCGTCGTGTCGCGTCGTGTTACTTTTTTTTTTTTGGTTTGTTTTTGTTTGGATGCATCTTGTGTGCTGCACACTTGAGCACAGACAGTTTCGTCGCGACCACCAGTGGCGGTAGGCATTCTGAGTTGGTGCGATTGCTTTGCGCCAGCTCCCCTACACATTCTAAAGGCATTACGGGCTTCTAGAATTATTTTTTTTCCCCCGCATTTGTTTTCAAAGAATCTACTGCATTAATTAATTCCAGACAAAGTGCCTGGATTAGCTTGCTTGAGAGTCGTTCCTTTGAAGACAAGGTAACACTGACACCTGCCGTCTACTTCTGAGCTCCTGCCGTCACCAAACTCCCCATGTCAGTCTGAACCGCCACGTCTACCGGAACTGACCATTTTAATATGCCAAGTTCAGATTTGTGGAATATCCTTTGATCATTGTATACATGAAATTGTAATAAGTTCACCAATAACATGGTTCAACGTTTAAAGAGGCTAGTCACTGAATTGTTTTTAAAGAGGATTAAAGAGAAGATTAAAGAGGAATAATGTATTTCATTATTTTCATCTCGGATAGGCATCAAACATGGCAGACACCGCTGTTTGCTGGTTTGCTTTTCTCCAGCACACTCTCAAAGTAATTTATAGACAGTGATCATTATTAAGAAAAGAAAAAGTAACTTGCCCAAGCAAATCTGAGTCAGAGATGGCGAATAAACACCAAAGTTCAGTTGGCCTGAGCCCCTTTATAAAAAAGAAATCTCACTGAGGCTGTCTGCTGGACACACTGGGGAAGCAGAAGGCGAGTGTAATGCAACTTGGATGTGTCTGTGTTTCTGTTTATCATGACCTGTATTACATATATATATATATATATATATATATATATATATATATATATATATATATATATATATATATATATATATATATATATATATATATATATATATATATATAGTGGTAAAAGTATTTCACTATGTAACCAAAAGTCCCGACTTTGCAACATTTCAAAGAGAATACAAGTACACATACATATTTTCAGATAAATCGAATTACTACTTTTGCAAATATTGTTTCTTTCATTAATAATATGCAATTCTGTTTATATATGGAACGAGTCCACTTTTACAAGAGATTTCCTGATTTTAAATCACAGCCTCCAAAAAAGATGCGAGATCAAGCAAGAAAACAGGAATTAATGTTGACATTGTTTGTAATATGCTTTTCTTATTGTTGGATGCTATGCTAAATCACGTGTGTGTGTGTGTGTGTCTCTCTCTCTCTCTCACAGGTCACAAAATGCATGCAGTCCTCAAAATCTGGATTTTTCTAGCAGTGACTTGCTTGGGAAGGAGTCATCATCATGAAGGCCATGACCAAGACACTGTATCTCAAAGCAGCATAGAGAGTCTGGTGGCAGCAAACAACAATTTCACCTTCCACCTGTACAGAAAATTGGCTGCTCATGCTGATTCAGCAGGCAAGAATGTCTTCTTCTCCCCTGCAAGTGTGTCCCTTGCCTTGGCAGCCTTGTCCACAGGAACACGAGGTGAAACACAAAGACAGCTTTTCAGCGGTCTCGGTTTCAACAGCCATACACAGGCAGGTGTAGATCAGGCCTTTCAGAGGCTCCTTGCACACAAGTCTGAGGAAGTCAGTCAGGGGACCGCTGTATTTGTGGACAACAAATTCAAGGCACGCCCTGAGTTCCTGGAGGGTTTGAACCAGTACTACTCTGCACATGGGTTTAATGTTAGCTTCACCAAAACCAAAGAAAGTGAAGACTTCATCAACGAATACGTGGCAAATAAGACCAACGGGAAGATCGACAAATTGGTTGAAAACCTGGATCCCAGAACAGTCATGTACCTTATCAGCTATATCTACTTTAAAGGTAAACAGTCAGATGAGATAAGATTTATTTGGTTGTTTACTTGCTGATGTTTCAGGTTTTTTTTGGTCAACCTACGAGTTGTGTTTTAAATCCTTGTCCAACAGGAAAGTGGGAAACCCCATTTAATCCAGAGCTCACCAGGGTGGACAAGTTCAATGTGGCCGAAAACAAAAAGGTTTAGAGTTGCTTCATGGATTCTGCATTGAGTGGTTTTGCTCATTTTCAATTTAGGGACATGATGTTTATATCTTCACTTTTCCAGGTTGATGTCCAGATGATGTACAAGAAGCAGAGATTCAATGTCTATCGTGACCTTGAAATTAATGCATCAGTGCTCCACCTCCCCTTCAGTAGCTCCCACACTATGCTGCTGATGTTGCCTGATGACATGAATACACTTGAAAATGCCATCTGTCCAGAGCGTGTTACCAAATGGTTAAAAAGGATGAAGGCCAGGTTAGAATAGGAAGATTTGAAAGTGTCTCTGCTTGCTTTTTCAGATTGATGACTGTATTCATCTCCCCCCCTTTTTCATTTTAGAACATACAAGGTGTATATTCCAAAGTTCTCCATTAAGACCTCATACTCACTAAAGGAAGTACTGGAAGAGATGGGAATGACAGACATGTTCGGTGATCGTGCAAATTTGACTGGCATTGCTGAGGGAAAACTTGCGGTCTCTGAGGTAGCGATAAAATATGTTGTGGCCCCAAAAATATCTCCCAATGTTGTGTTTACTGATACTTTCACTGTTATTCTCTAGGTTGTGCACCAAGCTACCCTTGATGTGGATGAGGCTGGAGCTACTGCTGCGGCTGCAACAGGTGTTGGCATCATGCTTACGTCCTTCATCCACGTCCCAGTCTTGAAATTCAACCGTCCATTCATGGCAATCATCACTGAGCATGGCACAAATAACATCTTGTTCCTCGGAAAGGTTATAGATCCAACCATCTGATGCAGCAAACACTTTGTTCATAGATTGGGGCTGTCTTCTCATCAAAAAATAAATGACCAGTATTCCTGTATTCCATCGTTGTGTCGGGTCATGTTTTTTCTTTTTGTTTGGCTGCATCTTGCGGGCAGCACACTGGAGTACAGACAGTTTTGTTGCAACTGCGAGTGGGGGCAGTGAGCTGCTGTATGCATATTCCTTTAATGCTAAAGCATTCTGAGTAATATCGTATACTGGCTTTGAGCCAGCTCTACTAACATCTAAAATGGCAATACAGGTTTCTTCAATTTCTGTCTCTGTTTATTGGGTTCCTGCACACAATGTAAAGAAGTCCTTTAAGACAATTTTGCATTTTAAATTTCAACTTTGGAAAATTACTATTCACACACGCGCATGGTGAAGCAGTAATGATTAGGCAAACCAAGAGGATTACAAACAAAGTCAAGTTCAAAGGCAGAGATGAGATTTACTAAAGAGTTGATTATGTTTATCACAAATGCTTAAATTTAGGCACCATACAAGCTTTGAAGGGCAACAATGTATTTCATTATTTTCAACTAGGATAAACATGACACATGGCAGACACAGAAGTTTGCTGGTTTGCTTTTCTCCAGCACACTCTCAAATTAATGTCTAGGCAGTGATTATTTAGAAAAAAAAAGTGACGTGCCCAAACAAATATGAGTCAGAGATAGCGAATAAACACCAAAGTTCAGTTGCCCTGATCCCTTTCATAAAAGAGAAATCTCACTGAGGCCGTCTGCTGGACACACTGGGGAAGCAGAAGGTGAGTGGAAAACCTCATAAATGGAATGCAACTTGGATGTGTCTCTGATTCAGTTTATTGTGAACTGTATTATGTAGTAGTAAAAGCATTTAACTATGGAAGCAAAAGTCCCACTTTGCAACATTTCAAAGAGGATACAAATATATATTCATTATTTTATTTAAGGTATATTACTACTATTGCAAATACTGTTTCTTTAATTAATAATATGCAATTCCGTTTATACATGGAGGAAGTCCGCTTTTACATGAGGTTTCGTGATTTTAAATCACAGCCTGCAAAAAAGATGCAAGATCAAGCGGGATATCAGACAACAGGAATTAACATTGACATTGTTTGTAATATGCTTTTCTTACTGTTAGATGCGATACTAAATCTAACACAAATTGCCTTTCAAACCTAATTGTTAAAAAAAAAAATCAATAATGTAATTTTAGTATAACAAGCATGTTTTTCTCATTAAAAAATATACGTGCCTGTGTTGTGTTATTGTGATTGTGGCAGTTTTTTGGTTCATCTATTTTGTGTTGACTCTTAGGTTAGGACTACAGATGGACCTTAACATTTTGCTGAATATGGTGCAGCCATCTCCTTTGTGAAAAACGGCACATGTCCAACAATGCAAGAACATTTTATTTTGTTAGACCAACTTTTATCATTTCACCTTATGCATGACTCCTCTCAAAATCTAATTGACAAATTAACTATAGCAGTAGAACTGACTGACCATGTACCAAGTGGTGGACCCTAAAAGCACTGTTTGGAATTCTATTTGCCCTTTTTCGTTGCATTTTCATGTTGCTTTAAGCTGTTGTTGTGTTTGTATTACTGCTTACTATCTACAGCTAATAGAAGAGTTGGCACAAGGGTAGTGTGCACATGATTGCATCAGAGTGTGCTGAGTTTTAGCTAAATACACATTGCCACACAGTGTATCATTCAAGTACAAAGTTTATATTGTTTCATTCTAACTTTTAACCATTAACCCATTTTTTGTAATCTGCAAGTGAGATGGACCTGATTGCAGATTGAGGAGATTACAACATCACCAGACAACAAAAAAAAAGGGGGGGGGGGGAGAGGGATTTATGACAGTTTAGAAACAAACAGATGGTGAGATGGCTTGAAGCAAAGGGAGAACTTTACCCAGTAGTAAGAATAGATGATTGAGGAGGGCCTTCAATTCAAGGGTGTGTGTGTGAGTGCACACGTGCATGTGTGCATGCATGCGTGAGCGTGTCTGTGTGTGTCCTCCAAATAGGGGGAGCAATTTTCTTTGTCTTCAGGTGAATACTGGCAATGTTTGACTCAATTATATACTTTTTTTCTCTACTCTGTCTCAGGTCACAAAAATGCATGCAGCCCTCAAAATCTGGATTTTTCTCGCAGTGACTTGCTTGGGAAGGAGTCATCATCATGAAGGCCATGACCAAGACACTGTATCTCAAAGCAGCATAGAGAGTCTGGTGGCAGCAAACAACAATTTCACCTTCCACCTGTACAGAAAATTGGCGGCTCATGCTGATTCAGCAGGCAAGAATGTCTTCTTCTCCCCTGCAAGTGTGTCCCTTGCCTTGGCAGCCTTGTCCACAGGAACACGAGGTGAAACACAAAGACAGCTTTTCAGCGGTCTCGGTTTCAACAGCCACACACAGGCAGGTGTAGATCAGGCCTTTCAGAGGCTCCTTGCACACAAGTCTGAGGAAGTCAGTCAGGGCACCGCTGTATTTGTGGACAACAAATTCAAGGCACGCCCTGAGTTCCTGGAGGGTTTGAACCAGTACTACTCTGCACATGGGTTTAATGTTAGCTTCACCAAAACCAAAGAAAGTGAAGACTTCATCAACGAATACGTGGCAAATAAGACCAACGGGAAGATCGACAAATTGGTTGAAAACCTGGATCCCAGAACAGTCATGTACCTTATCAGCTATATCTACTTTAAAGGTAAACAGTCAGATGAGATAAGATTTATTTGGTTGTTTACTTGCTGATGTTTCAGGTTTTTTTTGGTCAACCTACGAGTTGTGTTTTAAATCCTTGTCCAACAGGAAAGTGGGAAACCCCATTTAATCCAGAGCTCACCAGGGTGGACAAGTTCAATGTGGCCGAAAACAAAAAGGTTTAGAGTTGCTTCATGGATTCTGCATTGAGTGGTTTTGCTCATTTTCAATTTAGGGACATGATGTTTATATCTTCACTTTTCCAGGTTGATGTCCAGATGATGTACAAGGAGCAGAGATTCAATGTCTATCGTGACCTTGAAATTAATGCAACAGTGCTCCACCTCCCCTTCAATAGCTCCCAAGCTATGCTGCTGATGTTGCCTGATGGCATGAATACACTTGAAAATGCCATCTGTCCAGAGCGTGTTACCGAATGGTTAAAAAGGATGGAGGCCGGGTTAGAACGAGGAAGATTTGAAAGTGTCAAAGATTCTCTGCTTGCTTTTTCAGATTGATGACTGTATACTTTTCCCTCCCTTTTTCCTTTTTAGAACATACAAGGTGTATATTCCAAAGTTCTCCATTAAGACCTCATACTCACTGAAGGAAGTACTGGAAGGGATGGGAATGACAGACATGTTCGGTGATTGTGCAAACTTGACTGGCATTGCTGAGGGAAAACTTGCGGTCTCTGAGGTAGCGATAAAATATGTCATGGCCCAAAAAATATCTCCCCACATTGTGTTTACTGATACTTCCACTATTATTCTGTAGGTTGTGCACAAAGCTACCCTTGATGTGGATGAGGCTGGAGCTACTGCTGCGGCTGCAACAGGTGTTGGCCTCATGCCTTGGTCCTACCGCCACGTCCCAGTCTTGAAATTCAACCGTCCATTCATGGCAATCATCACTGAGCGCAGCACAAATAACATCTTGTTCCTCGGAAAGGTTATAGATCCAACCATCTGATGCAGCAAACATTTGCTCTTCATAGATTGGGGCTGTCTTCTCATCAAAAATAAAACACCCTGAGAACTACTTCTCAAATTGTCTCTTTGTTCATGTGTGATTTTTTTTCTGTATACATTTTACAAGTAGAAAAGCAAATTGATAATCCACTCCCAATAACAATTACCTTTTATAATTAAATATAGACATTATATCCCTTGCAGAAACAGACAGTCTATTTAATATTCTTTCCAGTGTTCTGGGCATTAAAGGAACAGCTGTTTTCAAGCGAAAATAGTTGTGTTGTAAATTGGAATGTCAAAAAGTTGTATAATTATAAGTAGAATAAATGAATTGCTTAAATTAATCTGTTCACTGAAAATAAAAACACAAATGAGAAAAGGTGCTGAAGCAACATTTAAAACAAAACAAACATAACACTCTGTTTAGAGTTTGCAGACTCTGTGTCTGTGTGACTTCCTCTCACAAGTCCAAACATGGCCATTGGGTTAATTGGCAAATCTAAAGTGTCCGCAAGTATTTGCTAATGTGACTGTGAATGGTTGTTTTATACTCTGTAATGCCCTCTGTAAATTAGTGGCATTTCTGGGGTGCGCTGGCCTCCCGAGAACACAGAGAAAGACTGAGAGAAAATTGGTGGATCTCTTCCTCTTCTTTCTTAGAAAATTTGTTAGCTGCATTTTACTTACACCACTCTAGATGGCAGCATCCCCGAAATACGGGACAAAGTCAGCAGGGGCTGGCTCAATTTGTGGCAGTGGCACCCGTCCCGCGACTGCCAGAAGTGCCGCAGCTACTGTGGTCTCTGGACAAAGTGCCAAAAGTGTCGTTTAGTTGCCTAATACGGGACAATCTCGTATTTTACGGGTCGGTTGGCAACCATCTCCAAATTTCTTGTGGACAGTTTGTGAAGATAAGATGTCACGCAAATCAATTAGTTGCTCAATTCGATCTTTAAGTACCTTTATATTATCGCTTGTATATTTCTTATATATTCACTGTTTTTATCAGATCTAAGTATTTTTGTATGGTTGTATTTATCTAAGTTTTTAACAATGGATAACCCCCTCTTATATATAATGTTCAGATGTGCGATGTGATGTACAGATCATCGTCCTTCATAAATCCTTTCACTTGATGAAGGCCTCCAGAATATAGGATGATTGATCTGTAATGTATTGATAAGTGCTGTTGTTTTTACCTGACAGGTGAGGCCCATCAGCAATGTTGAGCCCTCCAGCCTTCTAATTGGCTAACTGCATCCACTACACACCTATATATAGATATTTATGCAAGTATGCCATATGTGATGCCTGACGAAGGTCTCTTGACCAGATTGTTGTATTATCAATAAAGAGGAAGACAGCTAAACAGTGTGCAGGAGGTTCCACTTGACTGTGTTTACTCCTGCGGCACCCTCCTCCGACGCATCTGTTCCTTTGGGAGTGCTGAGATTTATGTATGCTTTTTAGAGAGGTGAAAGAGGGCATGGCTAGAGATGTCCAAGTGAAATTGGTGGTGATAATTGAGGATTAAACCTTTTCTCTACAATGAGCGCCTATGGAGAGGAAAAGGCTTCATATGGACAGTGTCCATAAAATGAGATTTATCGATTTGGTTTTTGGAGTTGTGGAGGTGGGCATGACTAGCGATGTCCACACAAAATTTGGTGACAATTGATCGCTGTATTTGGTCATTGAGCTACGTTGAGCTTTTTATCTTCAGCGATTTAGCATGTCCCGTTATCGGACATGGCTGAAAAACGCAGATGTGCCGACGAAGGGACCTTATTTTCGTAAAGAGAGAATTAAGTGTAGCCCCGACGAGGAAGCTAGACTGGAGAGACAACATTTTTGCTGAATAATGAATAATCGATGCTTTTAAATTTTACGGGTATCGGCACTCCATAATTATTAAGTCTTACTTTCTGTGAAAAGAAGACGATGCTGTTAGCTTCTAACAACAAAAGCGCCAGAAGAAATCACTCTATAGCTACTGATAGTCGCTTGATGCAGATTTGATTGACATTTCTAGTCACACTTCAATACAAATCAGTTGGATCAGCGTGCCATACAGGGATTTGCTGGTGTAAAGCAGCAGATTCAGGACTCTCCCAGAGTAGTTTTCCGCTGGCAGTTTATTTTTTTAACTTCTGTAATTTCAAACTCAAGTCTGAAATCGCAAATGTCCATTTCTAATAAACGGTTTTTAGTTTTTTTTTGTTTTTTAAATATGTTTTAGGTATCGTGTAACGAGGCCACGTCCCTTTCCATGTGAATAAATCCACTGCATATCCCCCCCTGTATAACTGCTGCTAAAACCGAGTTTCTTGCTTTCTGAGTTAATTTCTAAATAGATTTATGACTTATGATATTTACGATTTCTGAGAGTATAAAATTAAACGTGAACAAATTCCGTTACCGTTTATGTCTTGGTGATCATCGGGGTTGCGTGACGAGATAAGATAAGATTTAACCATTCTTAACCTGAATCTTGCCAGGTTTCATGTTCAGGAGCAGGTGAAGTATGCTGAACATCTGTTTCGGAGCCTACCACAACACCACCAAAATTTGTTGCCAAATGTTATGTCCAATCTGACCTGCATTAGCGAGTAAGCCGAAAAGAACCAGGAGATACTGCAGGCCATCATCCACAACTGCCTTTTTAGAAAGGAAACTAAATTGTCAATACCTGTGCGCATGCGCAGCCGCCACAGGTGACCCTTATGTATGGCGGAGGGTTTAAATTTGTTTGAGCCATTGTCAAGAACCAACAGTCCATTGGTAGGTACTTTGTAGCGATTGTGAACAAAGCCTTGTTAACCGCACACAACGTTGTTTAAATTGTTTGCGTTTGTTTGTGTGCACTACAATTTAAAATTGCATTACAGGCTTCTTGAATTAGTTTCTTTTTTTTTTGCATTTATTTTCAAAGATTAGATTAGATCAGTTTAGATTAGATTATTTGATAAAGAGGGACAACGTACATTAATGGGCATTTTCACAAAAAAATGTAAATGTACCCAATTCTAGCGTAAAAGCTATAGAATATACTGCATTAATTAATTCCAGACAATGTGCCTGGATTAGCTTGCTTGAGAGTCGTTCCTTTGAAGACAAGGTAACACTGACACCTGCCGTCTGTTTCTGGGGTCCTGCCGTCACCAAACTCCCCATGTCAATCTGAACCGCCACGTCTACCGGAACTGACCGTCTTGATATGCCAAACTTAGACTTGAGGAATATCTTTTGATCATTGTATACTTGAAATTATAATCAATTCACCAATAACATAAATCATACTTTAAAGAGGCTAAACACTGAATTGTCAAGAGCAGTCTTGGTTATTTGGAAATCCTAAAGCTTTGAAGGGCAACAATGTATTTCATTATTTTCAACTAGGATAAACATGACACATGGCAGACACAGAAGTTTGCTGGTTTGCTTTTCTCCAGCACACTCTCAAATTAATGTCTAGACAGTGATTATTTAGAAAAAAAAAAGTGACGTGCCCAAACAAATATGAGTCAGAGATAGCGAATAAACAAAACCAAAGTTCAGTTGCCCTGATCCCCTTTATAAAAGAGAAATCTCACTGAGGCTGTCTGCTGGATACACTTGGGAAGCAGAAGGTGAGTGGAAAACCTCATAAATGGAATGCAACTTGGATGTGTCTGTGTTTCTGTTTATCGTGAAGTGTATTATGTAGTGGTAAAAGCATTTCACGATGTAGGCAAAAGTTCAGTTTGCAACATTTAAAAGAGGATACAAATACTTATGTATATTATCAGATAAATTGAATTACTACTATTGCAAATATCGTTTCTTTCATTAATAATATGCAATTCTGTTTATACAAGGAACGTGTCCACCTTTACATGAGATTTCATGATTTTAAATCACAGTCTACAAAAAAATGTGAGATCAAGCGGGAAAACAGGAATTAACATTGACATTGTTTGTAATTTGCTTTTCTTACTGTTAGATGCTATACTAAATCTAACACAAATTGCCTTTCAAACCACTAAATCCTAATAGTTTATTTTTAATAATCACAAATGTAATTCTAGTATAACAAGCATGTGTCTTCTCATTAAAAAAAATATGCAGCCTGTGTTGTGTTATTGTGGTTGTGGCAGTTTTTTGGTTCATCAATTTTGTGTTGACTCTTAGGTTAGGACTACAGATGGACATTAACATTTTGCTAAATCTGGTGCAGCCATCTCCTTTGTGAACAACGGCACATGTCCAACAACGCAAGAACATTTTATATTTTGTAAAACCAACTTTTATCATTTTACCTTATGCACGATTCCTCTAAAAAAAAAAAAAAAGAAATTCTTGACAAATTAACTATAGCAGTAGGACTGACTGACCATGTACCAAGTGGTGGACCCTAAAAGCACTGTTTGGAATTCTATTTGCCCTTTTTCGTTGCATTTTCATGTTGCTTTAAGCTATTTTTGTGTTTGTTTTAGTGCTTGCTATCTACAGCTAATAGAAGAGTTGCACAGGGGTTGTGTGCATATGATTGCATCAGTGTGTGCTGAGTTTTAGCTAAATACACGCTGACGCAGTTTTCGGGAAAAGTACCATCATAAAGTACAAAGTTTAGATTTACACATGATGACTAGTTTCTAACTTTTAACCATTAACCCATTTTTTGTAATCTGCAAGTGAGATGGACCTGATTGCAGATTGAGGAGATTACAACATCACCAGACAACAAAAAGTGTGTGTCGGGGGGGGGCGGAGGGGGGATATGACAGTTCAGAAACAAACAGATGGTGAGATGGATTGGATTGAAGCAAAGGGAGAACTTTACCCAGTAGTAAGAATAGATGATTGAGGAGGGCCTTCAATTCAAGGGTGTGTGTGTGCCCTCCAAATAGGAGGAGCATTTTTTTTTTCAGGTGAATACTGGCAATGTCTAACTTAATTAAATACCTTTTTTTACTCTGTCTCAGGTCACAAAAATGCATGCAGCCCTCAAAATCTGGATTTTTCTCGCAGTGACTTGCTTGGGAAGGAGTCATCATCATGAAGGCCATGACCAAGACACTTTATCTCAAAGCAGCATAGAGAGTCTGGTGGGAGCAAACAACAATTTCACCTTCCACCTGTACAGAAAATTGGCGGCTCATGCTGATTCAGCAGGCAAGAATGTCTTCTTCTCCCCTGCAAGTGTGTCCCTTGCCTTGGCAGCCTTGTCCACAGGAACACGAGGTGAAACACAAAGACAGCTTTTCAGCGGTCTCGGTTTCAACAGCCACACACAGGCAGGTGTAGATCAGGCCTTTCAGAGGCTCCTTGCACACAAGTCTGAGGAAGTCAGTCAGGGGACCGCTGTATTTGTGGACAACAAATTCAAGGCACACCCTGAGTTCCTGGAGGGTTTGAACCAGTACTACTCTGCACATGGGTTTAATGTTAGCTTCACCAAAACCAAAGAAAGTGAAGACTTCATCAACGAATACGTGGCAAATAAGACCAACGGGAAGATCGACAAATTGGTTGAAAACCTGGATCCCAGAACAGTCATGTACCTTATCAGCTATATCTACTTTAAAGGTAAACAGTCAGATGAGATAAGATTTATTTGGTTGTTTACTTGCTGATGTTTCAGGGGTTTTTTTGGTCAACCTACGAGTTGTGTTTTAAATCCTTGTCCAACAGGAAAGTGGGAAACCCCATTTGATCCAGAGCTCACCAGGGTGGCCAAGTTCAATGTGGCCGAAAACAAAAAGGTTTAGAGTTGCTTCATGGATTCTGCATTGAGTGGTTTTGCTCATTTTCAATTTAGGGACATGATGTTTATATCTTCACTTTTCCAGGTTGATGTCCAGATGATGTACAAGGAGCAGAGATTCAATGTCTATCGTGACCTTGAAATTAATGCATCAGTACTCCACCTCCCCTTCAATAGCTCCCACGCTATGCTGCTGATGTTGCCTGAAGACATGAATACACTTGAAAATGCCATCTGTCCAGAGCGTGTTACCAAATGGTTAAAGTGGATGAAGACCGGGTTAGAACGAGGAAGATTTGAAAGTGTCAAAGATTCTCTGCTTGCTTTTTCAGATTGATGACTGTATTCATCTTCTCCCTTTTTCCTTTTAGAACATACGAGGTGTATATTCCAAAGTTCTCCATTAAGACCTCATACTCACTGAAGGAAGTACTGGAAGGGATGGGAATGACAGACATGTTCGGCGATCGTGCAAACTTGACTGGCATTGCTGAGGGAAAACTTGCGGTCTCTGAGGTAGCGATAAAATATGTCATGAACTAAAAAAAAAAAGAAACATCTCCCCACGTTGTGTTTACTGATGTTTTCACTATCGTTCTCTAGGTTGTGCATCAAGCTACCCTTGATGTGGATGAGGCTGGAGCTACTGCTGCGGCTGCAACAGGTGTTGGCATCATGCTTATGTCCCTCCGCCACACCCCAGTCTTGGAATTCAACCGTCCATTCATGGCAATCATCACTGAGCGCAGCACAAATAACATCTTGTTCCTTGGCAAGATAATAGATCCAACCATCTGATGCAGCAAACATTTGCTCTTCATAGATTGGGGCTGTCTTCTCATCAAAAATAAAATACCCTGAGAACTACTTCTCAAATTGTCTCTTTGTTCATGTGTGATTTTTTTTTCTGTACACATTTTGCAAATAAAATAACAAATTGATACACTTTTACAAATCCACTATCAACAAGAATGACCTTTTACAATCAAATATATGCATTATATCCCTTGCAGAAACAGTCTATTTATTACATTAAGCCTCTTTCCTGTGTTCTGTGCATTAAGCTGATTTCAAGCAAAAATAGTCATATTGTAAATTGGAATGCTAAAAGGTATATAGAGTTATAAATGCGATAAATAAATTCCTTAAATGAAATAAATTGCTTACTGAATATAAAAGAAAAAAGAGGAGGGATGCAGCAGCAACATTTAAAACAAAAACAAAACTCTGCTTAGAGTTTGCACATTCATTGTCTTCCTGTCTGCGACTTCCTCTCACAGTGTTTATTAATGTGAATAGTCGTTTAATATTCTGTAACGCCCTTTGTTAATTAGTGGCATTTCTGGGGTGTTCCCGAGAACACGGCGAAAGACCGGGAGAAAATTCATGGATCTCTTCCTCCTCTTTTGTAGAAAATGTGTTAACTGCATTTTTACTTGCAGCACTCTAGATGGCAGCAGAGTGCCTCGTCAACATTAGCCTGCTTTGGTTGAAGAAAACGTCCAACGAAGAAAACGTGTGTCGGCTTTTGGTTGGCCCGCATTGTACAGTTACCAGACATGGCTGAAAACGGAGATGTGCCGACGAAGGGACCTTATTTTCGTAAAGAGAGAATTAAGTGTAGCCCCGACGAGGAAGCTAGACTGGAGAGACAACATTTTTGGCGAATAATCGATGCTTTTAAATTTTACAGGTATCGGCACTCCATAATTATTAAGTCTTACTTTCTGTGAAAAGAAGACGATGCTGTTAGCTTGTAACAACAAAAGCGCCAGCAGAAATCACTCTACAGCTACTGATAGTCGCTTGATACAGATTCGATTTACATTTCTAGTCACACTTCAATACAAATCAATTGGATCAGCATGCCATACAGGGATTTGCTGGTGTAAAGCAGCAGATTCAGGACTCTTCCAGAGTAGTGTTCCTCTGGCAGTTTATGTTTTTTGCTGCTGTAATTTCCAATTCAAGTCTGAAATCGCAAATGTCAGTTTCTAATAAACTGTTTTAATCGTTTTTTGTTTTTGTTTTTAAATATGTTTTAGATATCGTGTAACGAGGCCACGTCCCTTTTCCTTTGAATAAACCCACTGCATATCCCCCTGTATAACTGCTGCTAGAACCGAGATTCTTACTAAATAGGTTTATGACTTGTGATTTATGAGAGTATAAAATGAAATGTAAACAAATTCAGCAACCCCTTATGTCTTGGTGATCATCTGGGTTGTGTGGCGAGATAAGATTTAAGATTTTGTGTGAGTGAATAGATGAGTGAGAGGCCATTGTAAAGTGCTTTGGGGTACCGTGAAGGTGCTTGAAAGAGCTATTTGCAGTGTCGTTATAAGTGCAGTCAAATTAACCTGAATCTCCCTCTCCAGGGTTCATGTTCAGGAGCAGGTGAAGCGTGCTGAACGTCAGTTTCGGAGCCTACCACAACACCATCAAAATTTGTTGCCAAATGTTATGTCCAATCTGACCTCCATTAGCGAGTGTGCAGACAAGAACCAGGAGATACTGCAGGCCATCATCCAGAACTGCCTCTACATGTTTGAGAACATTGATTATGGACAGAGGGTAAGTCGCGATACCAGGCAGTCCATCACAAAAATATTGAGTACAAACTGTCATTTGTTAAAATACATACATACATGCATACAAAAATTGTTTTCACTTTCAGAAAGATCCAGAGAAGCTGGGCCCATGTTCCACCTTTGACATGGACAAGCTCAAGTCTACTTTTAAGCAGTTTGTCAGAGACTGGAGTGAGGTGGGTCAGGCTGAGAGGAATACCTGCTACAAGCCCATCATCCAGGAGATCCAAAGACTCTTCCCAAATGACAAATAGTAGGTTTTCAGTCATACAAATACACATATGAAGACGAAACAAACATAAAAGGGTGACACTACTTTATGTTCTATGGAAATATAAAATGCTAACTTTTCTCAACTCTACATATTGACACATGTAACGGTCAAAAGTGTTTATGGTCCAAATCCACCCAATGAGTTGTGACTCCTCCTATAGGACTGTAATATTTGGTGGCTCTCACATAAGCAGGAGGGACATTGTTTTAGGGTATAAATCTGTCAAATTGTGAGATTGTTTTGCACTAGTAACGAAGTCGTGATGAGAGTCAATTAGTTTTTTTTCTTTATTTCGTACAAGAAAGAATGTTATTGGTGATTCTGATGAAGTCGACAATTTCTAGATAACTGACTTGATAACTGACTATGAGCAGACATATTACAAATGTTGTCGCAATATTTAAATTTCGCAATACAAGGTAGCATACTCTCATTTGTGATAGCACTGAGTATGTCCCAGTAAAATCCAACTTTATTGGGCTAGTTTGCTCATAATCTCACGAGGTGGGGTAACATCTAAATGATGCAGATAACAGACATACTATTATAACACATTACTACAGTTCATACATTGTAACTTATGGTACGGTTTTCCATGTGATGTGTGTATTTTGTACATTTTTTTATGTCAGTGATGTGTCTAAGGTGAGTGTGCTGGTTCCGGGTGCTGGACTTGGTCGCCTAGCGTGGGAGCTCGCTCGTCTGGGTTACAGTTGCCAAGGCAATGAGTGGAGCTTCTTTATGCTCTTCACCTCAAACTTCATTCTGAATAGGTATAAAACATTTTGCCACTTCTGCATCTCCCCGCACCCCCAACAAATTTTCAAATTCAAATTCTGAAATTCCTTCTTCCCCTTTAGGTGTGAACAAGTGAACTCACTGACTGTGTACCCCTGGATCCACCAGTTCAGCAACAATAAGAAATGCTCTGATCAGACACGAGGAGTTCGATTCCCTGATGTCAACCCTCAGAGCTTACCACCTGATGTAGACTTCTCAATGGTAGCAGGGGACTTTGTGGAGGTCTACAACGAGGCAGGTCAGTTCAAGCTGATTGAATTGTTCACCTTGGTTACTGTCAGACTGATGGTCCATAAATCAAACTATAACAAACAGTATTTAAGCTTTTTAATTAAAACATAATGCAGATGCATTATCTGTTTGTTTTCCCACAAAAAAAGCTGTTCAGTACGTATTCAATGGTAAATGGACTGCACTTATATAGCGCTTTCCAGCACCTTCACAGTACCCCTAAGCGCTTTACAATGGCCTCTCATTCACCCATTCACACACACATTCATATGCCAATATTTTGACATATAAGTTACTGAATTTACTGATTAAAGCAAATGAGCTTTTTTTATGTCGTAGAAAATGGATGATTAAATGATGAAGAGTAACCTGCACAAGGTAAAAGGACTGTGCTTCACTCTGTGTTTATCAGAGTCTTGGGACTGTGTGGCCACCTGCTTCTTCATTGACACAGCTCACAATGTCCTTGAGTATATGGAGACTATCTGGAAGATTCTTAAGCCTGGTGGAGTGTGGATCAACTTGGGTGAGTTGGTGTTTGGAATGAAAGCAACACCACACATTACACCTGTGTGGTATTCTACAAAGTCAATTAAGGATTCATTGATCAGGTGATTTGGTAGACCCATTTTAATGATTCATTTTTCCATGGCTTCTTAAGGTCCACTGTTGTATCACTATGAGAACATGGCCAACGAGCTCTCAGTTGAACTTTGCTATGAAGACATAAAAGCAGCAATGATCAAGTTTGGCTTTTACATAGAGGTAAGCAATGCCTTTTATTTTATTTCTTGAATAACAAAGATAGGCAGTACTGTAGTAATTAAATACTTTGTGTTAATGAATTTATATCTCTCCTGCAGGTGGAGAAGGAGTCCGTCCAAACCACTTACACAGAGAACGACCGCTCTATGCTCAGATACCTTTATGACTGTGTCTTCTTTGTTGCACGGAAACTCAAAGACACATACTGCGACGACCAGGACGACCAACCAGCTGCAAAGTCACAACGGCTACAAAGTACGGACAGCCTGACGTGACAGGAACTGCCTGATCCTAAAAGACTGAGACAGTTAAATTGACAGAACAATAAGGCAAAGAAAGTCAATGGACATTTCGTTTTATGATTTGTTGTATAAGTATTTGCTGCTTCTCATCAAGAAATCTAATTCCATCTACTTGAATAATGTAGCTCTAATGACAGAACACATCTGTCCATACAACCACGTCTGTTTTGTTTTGTTTTTAAACTTAGCATCTTAATCTCATCAGTGATGACTTTAATTACTTTGCATTATTTAGTTTTTTTAAAATTAATTTGGCTTCTTAAAAAAAAAAAAAAAATGGGAAAAAAATGGTTCCAGTAGTAATTTTTATCTGTATGCAGCCTTACTTAAAACCAAGTAAGTAGAAGATAACTTCCATCAAGTGTTTTTTTTTTCCTGTAAGACTTTTTGTAATAAAAGTACATTTTTCAAAAATGTTTTAATTATTTAAAAAATGATAACGTTGAAAATGTTTTTCAGAAGAACATGACCGAACTACTATGCGGAGTTGTGCGACATCTGTGTTCCATCAAATAATATTTCAAAACCTAGCGTCATGGCACGCCACAGGAAGCCGCTGTACCAAGTACGCATCTGATTGGTTAACGGACGGGTCGTGCCAGTTTTTATTTTATTTTATTTTTTTGTAGCAAAATTTCAATTTTGCTCAAAATTGTGTCGAGGTTTTACACCTATATATTAAAACAACAGGCCGATCTCGCATGCTGTTATGCCAATAAGCAAATGTCTGACCCAAAGCGGCAAACATCCCCAGGAACGCGCGGAAGTTACGTCGACAATTTTTTTTTGTTTGTTTACATTCTACCTCCCAAGCTACCGGAATCACA
The DNA here is from genome assembly GCF_046127955.1 of Nelusetta ayraudi. Taxonomy (NCBI): domain Eukaryota; kingdom Metazoa; phylum Chordata; class Actinopteri; order Tetraodontiformes; family Monacanthidae; genus Nelusetta; species Nelusetta ayraudi. Next base: position 132,881 of record NW_027466108.1, read on the forward strand.
TTTGCGTAGATACTATCGTCATTTAAAGAGTAACGATAAATAACGTTAAATAACGCGAACTACTCGAAGAAGTATACTCGAAGAAGAATATGAACACCGCAAAATGTTTTTGCAACGTTCGACCCGGTCCCCCAAACAGAGCATGCGCGCTCCCGTGGAGCAATTTTGGCAGCCAATCACTCTTGGATAAAACACCGATGCGGAAGATCGGCCTGTGTGGATGAATCCTGTGCACGCTAGGACCTAGCTCTACGACTTGCAATGGGGAAAATATCGCAGCAGACAGTGCAAGTGAAGTGCTGACTCGTTATTTTACTGGTGCGCGGGCAGACTCTACTGAGCCAACGTCTATGGCGAAGCGACGACCAGATGACGCGCTGCTGCACGACTCTCCCTCCAAGAAACACTGTCGTGCATTTTGCAAACTTGACATGCGTGTGGGAGGCATGGCACCGGTCGGGGGCGTGAACCCGCCGAGCCTGCTGGCTCTGCTGGGCAACCGCGCCGGGAAAAGGCCTCGCTACTTCGAGGACCCGGACAAAGAGCAGCAAGACGAGGAACCGTCAGCATCGCTTTGTCGCAGTGACACGAGGAAGCACGCGGCGGGCGGTCTGACCGACCAAACTTCTGGAAATTTCTGCGAGCGTCCTAGCAGCAGCAGCATCTCCAAGAAACGAACCCGTGACTCCGACTCCGAGACTGTCCGAGACGACAAGGAGAAAGTAAGCTAGCTGTTGTGACGCAGCTGACGTTGATCGCTTTTACGATATGCGTTTAGGAAAGCATGTTGTGTCGTGACAGTAAATGTCCGCTAGATGTCGCCCTTTAGCCGCTATAGTACAAGTGCGGCCGTCTCTGTTGGTCGGTCACTCTGTCTGTAATTAACCCGTTTAAAACACGCCTATTTTAGGCATCTGGTCGACCAGCGCATTCCCAGAATAAAAAAATATTGTATCTGTGTCACAAATGTTTTAAGGATGTCACCGATATGCTTTATAATACTTAAAATAATAATAATAATAATAATAATAATAATAATAATAATAATAATAATAATAATGTTATAAAATGCATTGAGTGAATTCGACTGAGTTGTATGCAATTTTAAGTTTCCGAATTCATTAATTGAAAGATTATTTTTCTAAAAAGCATAGAGACAACATTGACAGCATCCAGACTTAGTTGTAACATTCTTTAATTACTGATCTAATGCTTGATTTTGCTATGTGGCGTAAGCCTTTCCCCAATTTGTAACTTTAAAATGTATTTCTTATGTCTAATTTCTTTTGTTTTGTTTTTTGTTTTTCCATCCATTCCAGGTCGATGCAGATGTAAAGACTGAAGACTGCACATACAACTCCTTTCAGTTCTGGAGAGTCCCCTTACCGCAGCTGGACCTCTCACTGTTGGAAGAGGCCAGTAGTCATTCCAGAACAGAAGAGAAGTCCAAATGCAAAAACTCTTTTTCTGAAGCTATGGAAACCTGAAAGTGACATGAGTCTTTCCTGCTCTGATTTCAACTGGCCATCACAGCAGCACTTAGGCACAGTATTTCGCTTGGAGAGTGGGGCTGGGAATCAAAACAGCACTTTCAACAACTTGATGTTACAGGCTGCCCAGTCTTTATAAAACAGGACTGTGCTGAAAATTTTGTGGAAAAAGTACCTTCACCATCAAAATTAACCATCCATTCCCAGGCTGTGTGTTAATAGATTTTTAAAATTAAGCCTTTGTGTCAAAAATGTGGCTAACGTGTTTTATTTGTACAAACTACTAGAATTTACTCATTTCAAATTAATTCTTCAATGCCCCTCTATTAGTAGGGGACAATGTTTTGTTTTGATTAAACTGCTATTGCAACTGCAACAGTTGGCGTTTACAAACTATTCTTGTTTTAGTCACAGCTAATGCGTCGGTGAGGATGTTGAACTGATGTTACAGCGATAGATTTGCCACCTAAGCTGAATTGTAAATAAAGACTAAAGGCGACACAGAGGTGCAGTGGTTTGCATGGTCGTCTCACAGCAAGAAGGCTGCGGGTTCATTCCCAGCCAGGGGTGTGTGGAGTTTGCATGTTTTCCCTGTGTCTGCGGAGTTTCTCTGCGGGTACTCTTGACTTCCTCCAGCAGTCCAAAAATATGCATGTGAGGCAAATTGGGAATGGGTGTATGTTTGTTTGTCTAAGTGGCCCTGCGATGAACTGGCAACTTGTCCAGGGCGTAACCTATCTTTCCCCCAATGACAGCTGGGAAAGGATCCAACAGACCCTTGCAACACTGAGTGCAGGAGTAAGTGGGTATAAGAGATGGATGGATGAAATTAGGACATAAACTTGTGAGACCTATTGTATGACTCTTTAGTTCAGTTGTTTATAGTTTGCTGCACAGCTGTCAATTTTGGAGGTGTATGTGTGTTTTTGTAGGAAATAAAGTCCACTTTTGTACATTCTTCAAAATCCTCTGTTGTATTTTTGTTGTGTGTTAAGCCTGTTCATAAAAATGCCTTGAGACTTAACCATACACAAATATTAAATGTAATGTTTAATTCATGATTAAGTGAAACGTAGCAAAAGAAATACTCCACATAAAAATAATGACCGCAGGATATACAGGTACATCCCAGAAAATTAGAATGTCGTGAAAAAGTTCAATATTTTTGACAGTCTCAGAATATGTGTCCATTTTCAAAACCTCTTTACTTTTCATCATTCCATCTCTGGTGAAACAAAAAACAAAACAAAACAAAGCTAAATACCCAACTTGTTGGTGATCTGGGCAATTGTAAGGGGTGTGGATTTATGTGAATGCATCTGGTAGCAGATGGCTTTGGTTTAAAAGAGGGTTGAGTAAAGGGACATTTGCTTACCGCTGCCTTTCTATGGGGTAGCAAACAACAGTCCTACGATTGATTGACTAAGAGGCACCCTTCATTCCCCAAAGCAGAAAACCTTAATGCACTTCTGTTGAATTTGTTTGTGATTAACTGCCATCAGTCTTTGGCATTTAAGATACAAATCTACAAGGTGCTCCACACGATCTTTGTGAATCCAAAATAGATTTTTTTTGGGAGGGGGGGTGGGTACTTATTTAAATATTACTGACATAAAACATACTTAGAGACTAACAGTACCACTTAATCCATGTTTATTTTCCCCTAAAACTGTTTTATTGATGCTTTACCATGTGCATTGATTTTGTTATTAACTGCTTTGTGCACAAACCTCGCTCACCACTCCTTCCTCCTCGGGTAGTGGGGTCATTGGGCACAATAGTGTGTCCGCCATTTGTTTACAACTGAAGAGGAGGAAACAATCTTGAGTGTGTTTGAAGGGGGAGGTCACGAACTCCTCAAGGCTGCTTTGAAAGACTTACTGCTCTTTGGACCTACAGCTGATAAAATGCCAGGCAGTCTTCTTCCCAGAGAAGAATGATCACAAGTATTCCTTTAGTCAAGGGCCGATAAATGATCAGTGATGGTAAGTTCTCAGTTACTTGTACCGACTACTTCACCGTTATTGTGAGGCATGTACTCATGGCTTTTTGGTTACTTTATTTAACTGTGGTTATTAGTTGTGCTTGGCAAATAACACAACTCAATGTATAGTTTAAATAGGTTTTCACAATATTTTTTACAGCAATCGTTTTGTTGTGCTTTTATTATTATTGCAAGTATATTTAACTATAGCGCCTTAATGTTATTAACCTGTTGTGGCTTAGGATGCTTTTGATACAGCTACCTTAGATTAATTCCTCAACCGTGCTTTTATATTCTTCACAACTTTCACACATAACTTAATTGCTAACTTATCTGACGGCAGTATAGGACCAGATGATGATTTGCGTTCCTAATAATTTAATTCAATTTGGGAGTATCATGACATTTGCTGTAATACAGGCAGAGTCAGCGGCTCACTTCAATGTTTTTTTTTTTTGTTTTTAAATTCTGAAACACTGAAGCGAAAGTCTTGGTCGGCATGCGGTTCGCATGTTGACATAGAGTCCCGAGTAGGCCGGCGAGGCAGGTTTCTGTCAGACAAGTTAAACAGGCAGACTGTCTGGGCTGATGAAATCGAATCATAGCTGCACAAAATTAGCGCTGTGTAGTCGCTGTGCTGTCGCTTTAGTAGATGGTAAGTGATTGCTGATGGAATGCACCTGGACACCACCCGTCACCTGTTTACCCGGCTGGTCCTGGCCCTGCAATCAGCCACAGAACGGAAGGAGGGCTGGAGGAACCGTGGCTCGAACAACAAAACACCAAGCGTGTCATATTATTATTATTCTTTATTTGTTTTTGTTTTTTTTGCTTTAGGCGTCTTTTTTTTTCAGTTTGCACACATTTTGGACCAACTGACTTGACCAATTCTGAGGGGAAAAAAACAATAGCTAAACACGTACGTGGAATAAATGCGTAAAAATATACACTTTGCAGAATAATTCAATTCCGATGTTAATCTGCTGCTATGGTTGGCTCATGTTTTTAAAACAATGCTTTCCACTTTGCGATTATTGTTGATGGGGCAAATGCTGTACTTAAGAAATGCTAAAGTATAGAAGGTACAACTTTGTAGCCTGTGTTGTATTAACACAGTCTGACCGAGGGAGGGAGCACTCCGCCTTCGAAACCCATGGCGGAGTGTCGATTCCAGGAAGGGGACGTGGGCATGTTTCCTTCGGACTGCGTCTGAGTCAGAAGGGTCATTGTTAAACGCGTGTGTCGGAAACAGCAGAGGAGGAGGAACAGACTTTGATGGGCAAGTTAAGGCATGTCAGAAAGACTTTCTCACATCCTGCTGGTGTTTTTAAGTGTCTTTCTGTGGTTTTTCTGTGGCAAGGAGAGGCCTAAAGCTCAGTCCCTGTTGGATCAGCATGTAGACTTCATCTGGCAACGCAATGAACTTCACACAGAAGGTCATTGATCAAAGACTAATACGTTTTATACCCCCAAATGGCCTTGGCAACATATAAAAATGTGGAGCTTAGCTGCGTCAGGATCTCTGGACAGCATTTGAATATTTTCTCATTTCATTCCAGTCACGGAAGTCTTGGATTGAGGAATCCTTCTACAAGAGAGAATGTGTGAAGTTTATCCCTTCCTCCCGGGACTTGCACAGGTAAACTGGGGTCTGATTACATTCATGAGCTTCCAAATTGTTCAAAATTTCATGACTCTCGGAAGTATTATGCAGTATGGCTTGTTAAGCGAATATCCACCATGGAATCAACTGTAGCGGTTGGAAACAAGGTTTTGGCTCTCAGCCCTTCCTTCCAGGAATACAGACCATGTGGATTCTTTGATATTGTCTTGTTTCCTGTTTCTTGCAGATGTATTCCAGTCTGCCAAGTGTGCCAGAACTTGATCAGGTATGATATATATAATTCTGTCTTCTGTCGTGTCTTCACAACATGCACATATGCAGGAGTTTGACCTGGCATGTATTTCTGGCATGTCAGGAATTTTCATTTGATGAAATCATAGTTAGCCACTTAGAGTGATGTCGCGTCAGGTCATTTAAACGCCCTCCAAAATTATTTTCTTTCAGCTATTTTTATTGGACAAGTGGGTTTTTTAATTTCTGTGTGAAACACACTTTTCTCAGTTTTTACTGTTCTGACCAAATGTATCTTAGTTACACTGCTAACGATAAATACAGTGATCGGATACAAGCGGCCAGTTGTTAAAGGGAATCAGCTGACAGGTTGAAGAGAATAGTGGGAGAAACAATCAAATGTCCTATCATGGTCACAGATTTGGAAGTATATATAACATGGAACTGTTTGGCCCAGGAAGTGTAAGAAATTATTTATTATATTATTATTGTTGTTGTTAGATTTGTGTGACATAAGAAAATCAAGGATATAGACTACGTCTGTCTGGCTCTTGGCAACCCTGTCAGAAATGCATAATCTATGCTATAGGCTCTATAGTTGACTTTGAAGGTATTTATTTCTTCAAGCCTAAAAGCACAGCAGTGCAACGCATAAATCCGCTCCTGTTGTTGTGCAGATGTTGCTGTGGCAGACTAATGGGGGAGCACTCCTGGCAGGACTCTGCTCCCCCTATATCCCTCTGCCCCGATCCTGGACAGGACTTGGAGGAAGAATGGTCCACTGAGCTCCACACTAAAGCCAGTCTCACCAATGCGTACGGCGTGATAGACTTCGAGGACACAGCAACACGCGTGTGCCGAGCCAAGGTCGGAAAGTGTGCTCCAAAAGCTTAAGTTCCTCAGCACATTGGCATAATAAGGATTTAGTTTCGCTTGTTGAATAAACATGACCTGGCTCGCTATGATTTGTGATAGTATCTACTCCAGGAAGAACCAAACTAGGGCAAACTGTTTCCAGACTTACTGTGTTTGTCTCCCCCCAACTGTCTAGTATGTCCGTGTGGCTGTGGACTCAAAGCCGGAACTGCTGCTCCAGCTGATGCTGAGGGAGTGGCAGATGGACAGACCCAAGCTACTCCTGACGGTCCAGGGAGGCTCAGAAAACTTTACCCTGCCCCCAAAAGTGAAGCACGCCTTTAGTAAAGGACTCCTGACAGCTGCACTCAGCACAGGGGCGTGGATACTTACTGACGGCATCAATACAGGCAGGTGTAAGACAGTCACTGTGCATGTGTGTGAGCAGCTATTTCTTGATGCTTTTCAATGGCTGGTTGCATACCAACTTCAACACCCGTGCGACACTGAGTGCAGGATAAGCAGTGATAGAAATTGGAGGGATCGATGGATTTTTCTTACACTGTAGTGTAAAAAAAGTTCTGAATATGTTTTGTTGAGTTTTATCATGCTCTGATTTTTTTTTCTGGGTCTCAAGGTGTGTCCAAGTATGTTGGCGAAGCAGTAAAAATATTTGGGGGCCATGACCTGAGGAAGAGGAACACGGTCGGTGTGACGCCGTGGGGAGTAATAGAAAACAATGTAGAACTTATAGGAAAAGATGTAAGTATTAATATCTGTCTGTCTGTCTGCCTTCCTGCCTGAAAAATAATCAATTTTTTAACTTGCAAATTTTAAAGATTTTGCTTATTAATTACAAAAGACAAATAGTGTGTGATCTACACCTGTACTAAATGCATTAAAAGTGCTCCCTAAAAAAGTTATATCAAAAGTGAAAATTAATTTACATACAGAGAATATAGTTAAAGACTCACAAAATTGAAATCCCTGCCTCACAGTTACAGTCTAAAAAAAAATGTTCCTGAGGAAAAGTTATGCGTTGAATCAAGGAATGACGATAATATAATTTCTTCCCCCCAAAGAACACTTTGCGCTGTCATTTTTGGCTCTGTCACCCAGGTGCTAATATGGGTTGCTATGTTGGTGCTGTTGTGCTGTGGCTAATATGACAATGACTTGTTTAGGTATTTAGGCCCTACCAACCACTGGGGAACCCTCTCAGCAAGAGGGCCTGCCTTAATGGTTTCCATTCCCACTTCCTGCTGGTGGATGATGGAACACTGGGGAAGCACGGCTGCCAGCAGGGTTTGAGGAAGAGACTGGAGAGACACATCCAACTACAAAAGATACACCCCAGTGAGTATGTGTTTGTGTAAATACGGAAATGGAAGCGAAGAACAAACTAAGAACATTTCAACAAGCCCTCAAAATGTTTCACCCTAATTTAAGGTAAAGGTGTGTTTGCTTCCATCTTTGTAGGACTGAACCAAGGTGTGCCAGTGGTGTGTGTGGTGGTGGAGGGAGGCCCTGCCATCGTGTCTACAGTGCTGGAGTATGTCAGCAGTGCGCCCCCTGTGCCTGTGTTTGTGCTTGAGGGGTCGGGCAGGGCTGCTGACCTGATCGCCTTTGTACACAAACAGACTGCTATGGGCAGGTACTACTATAAACATTGCACACTGTAGAAAAAAACACCTTATAGTTAACCATGACGACAATTTGAGCGTTCATCTGCGTTGCGTTTGTTATTGAATTCTACGTTGTAAACATTTGCTAAAGAAAGGCAACTACATGCTTGTATGTTGCAGGCAGCTGGACTCTGACATCAGAGACAACTTTCTCATCATGATTGAGATTGTGTTTGGGTTTGGAAGGGCAGAGGCCTCCCAGATGTACAACCTCTTGCTGCAGTGTATGGATCACAGACAGTCTGTGAGTGGAGCACCACGAGTGAATCTGTTCGCTTTGGTTTAACACATGACTACAGTACTTCATCATGCGATTGATTGACAGATAACCATCTTCGACTCAGAGTCGGATGACCACCTGACACCAGACGCAGCCATTCTGACAACGGCTCTCAAAGGTTTGTCTCCGCATTCTTCTGGTTTGTAATGGGATTACTAAGACTGCAACTGATAACAAGAAATGTGATGTATATGCAGGCTGCCTGTGTGTTTGAGACAAATCATCTTAGTTAGAGCTCTGAACGTCAGTCGTTAGAACATGAAAGTGTGTGCCATTCTTGAAATGCAGGTTCAAGTTCCGTCTTGGTTCTGATTTCCCAAACAGGCACGAAGGCCACTCCTGCAGAGCAGCTGAGTATGGCACTAGCCTGGGACAGGGCTGATATTGCACAGAAAGAGATCCTGGTGTCTGGGCAGCACTGGCAGGTGAGGTTTAGTTGCCACCGACAGGTTTGGTTTAAGAAATGCACAAAAAAAATATCAAGCACTCCTGAAATGAAATTGCTGCTCAACCAAAGTTCTCAGACTCTGATCAGGCTCCCTCCTGTTGTCAAACTCACTGACACATGATCATGATTGCAGCTGTAAAAAACAATTTTCCGGGTTGTTGTGTAACCATGGTATATGTGGGTTCTATGCAGGTGGGTTCCTTGGAGCAGGCCCTGCTGGATGCCCTGGTGATGGACCGAGTCAGTTTTGTCAAACTGCTGATTGACAACGGCATGACCATGAGTCGTTTCCTCACAGTGGATCGACTGGAGGAGCTCTATAACACGGTTATTTTCAATTCATTATTGTCTTCGTTCAGTGCCTCTGACCTCTTAAACTTCTCTACTGGGACAGGTACAAAAATACAAAGCATTTTAAATGTTAGAAAGGATTTTGCAAATAATTTATAATTATTTGTTTGCAAAGTATTTTTGGCCCACTTTGTCTTGTTGTACTACTTGCACTTTTGTTTCCCCTCTGCTAGCGCTTTCCCACTCTAAAGGGAGGAACTGGGAGGAAATCAATTCCTTTGTCTTTGACTGTTGAAGCACAAACTCCAAAAACTATGTCTTTGATTGAAATCACAATAATACACTGTAAGTGTTTTGCACCAGCAATCTCAGAGCTTCCTGGTCAATGGTTTGCTTGGTGTTTCCCCAGTTGTTGTTTTGGGATGTTTTTGAGATCATAAGGCTCTTTATCATCGCCGCATTCACACTTGGCTTTCTGTACACTGCCTTTGTGTATTAAGCCTGCTTACTTATTCATAACTCTGGGATAATAAGCCATTCTTACAAACAAAATAAGGGTCCCACGGCAGCTGCTGTGTGTGCAACTGCGTTAAAAAAGTTGTTGTTTTTGGTTTTTTGTATTGTTGTTTTAGTTTGATTGTTTATTTGGTTGATGTGTTTTTATTTTGCTGTGCATGTGTTCTGTTTATTCTCCAGTTGCAGGGACAGACGGACCGTTTCCTCCACCACCTCATTGAAGATGTGAAACAGGTAAACTGTAATTCTGTGAGCACATCAAATGATGTCTGTGATTATGTTCATTTCCACTCTGGTGGTAACAATCTTTGTTTGCTATTTCTGGATTTGCTTAAATGTTTGTGTCAGTAGACCTCGCTACCACAAAGCTACCGCCTCTCTATCATTGACGTGGGCCTGGTGATAGAGAACCTGATTGGAGGAGCCTATCGCAGCACTTACACACGGAAACAATTCAGAGCTGCCTACAGTCGTCTGCAGGAAAAAGTATGCATGAGTCATTTTTTATTCTGATTTTATTCAGTTTCATGACGCTATGCATGATCACTGTTTATTTTTCTTAAAAGATAAAGTTTAAACTCACTTATAAACAGGAGACTAGACGGGAGGGCGCCATGTCTTTCTCCAAGCGGCGACAAGGCCTCATTCAAAACTCTATGAGGGGAAGGAGCCTCCAGGACCAACATTTCTTTAGAATGGCTCAGCCTCACAAACCCAAGGTTGGTGGACTGTAGCTGTAAACGGCATGTATTAATGAACATGTGCAAACATAGTTTTCTGCAGCTAACTATTGGATAGGCATACTTTGCATCTTCCTATGCCAGCCTTAACATTTCCGTACTTTTCCCCATCTTGAAGGATCAAGGCTTTCCATCCACAGGCAGTAGAGAGATCTCAACAAACTGCGGCCTTGCTGAGGTCCCTCTGCCCGTCTCCTTTAACTTCAACGACCTGTTTGTGTGGGCTGTGCTTTATCAGCGCCAGCAGATGGCATTGTTCCTTTGGCAGCATGGTGAAGAGGCTCTGGCACGTGCCATTGTGGCCTGCAAGCTTTACCGCTCCATGGCCTTTAAAGCTCGACAGAGCAGTTTGGATGATGACATTGCAGAAAGATTCAAGACTTATTCCATGTGAGTATAAATACGTTTCTCAGCATAAACGTGTGTTGTTTTTTCGCGGCAATTTGCAGCGTACTTTGCTAACGTAATTCATTTTCATTTTCCTGAAAACCTGCATACGACCATGCACCTTGCTTGCATCCTAGTGAGTTTGGTCAGCTGTCGGTGGATGTGTTGGACAGTGCATTTCGTCAGAACGAGCAGATGGCCATGAAGCTTTTGACTTCAGAGATGGAGGCGTGGAGCCACTTCACCTGTCTGCAGATGGCTGTCTCCTCATGTCACAAGCCATTTGTGTCACACTCTTGCACCCAGACTCTGCTCACAGACCTCTGGACCGGCCCACTCAACATGAGAAAAAACTCTTTTCTTAAGGTAACATTAAATTTTTTTTTAATAAAATCAAACTAATAAGTTAATAAAGATGTCTTACTGTAGTAAAAAAAAACATTAAAGCCCTCCCATTACCTAGACAATATAAATTGATATTAAAAGGTGCAGTTCATTTATTATTTTTATGTTGGTAAAAGCTTGACATACTGCCCATAAATACAGTGATAAAAATGTATACTCACAGTACAATAAAAGTAATTTGCCATATATCTCGTATATGTAAAAAAAATATACAAAGAACAATGGTCCTGCTCCCAGTCAGTCATGCTTTCAGGTGTATTTTTCTCTTTTTATCAGATTATTTTGAGCCTTCTTGTCCCTCCTGCCATCTTGCTGCTGGAGTTCAAGAGTAGAGCTGAAATGTGCCATGTGCCACAGACCCATGAGACAATGCTGTTTGGACTCGACTCGGTGAAGTCAACTCGTCCCCGAGAGGAAAATGACATCATGGTAAAGCCCCTGTCATATGGCTCTAATCTACACCTACATATAAAACCAGAAATCTAATAAAACCTCAAAACTTGCCACTCTCACTTCCTGTTCTACTGTAGGACACAGAGCAAGGCCACTCTCCACGAAACAAATATCTTGGTTCTGTGTCAGAGCCTTTGTCCCTCATGACTGCACATTTTCTCTCCTGGATCCCAAGAATCTATGAATTCTACACTGCTCCAGTTGTCAAGTTCTGGTTTCACACTGTAAGTGGCAGATATGTATAGAGTCACTTTTATGGATTATTGTCATTTTTTATGGGATAGTTAATGGGCCCTAGAACCTAGAAATTAAATTACTGTTAAATCAGGAAAAGTAAAACTCATGTTTCCACACATTTGGAAAACAACCTAAGGAAGGAAAAAGATGATGACATAAAATCACTTTTTATTTAAAAATCATCCTAAAGACATGTAAAATCCAGTAGATTTCTCAAACACATATTTAAAGACTCAACTAAAAACATGAACCAGAATTTTTTTTTTTTTTTTTTTTTTTAATTATCATGCTTGTTTGACTTTAGATGTCCTACCTTGGCTTTCTGATGTTATTCTCCTACGTCACACTGGTAAAGATGGAGGACAAACCAAGTGTTCAGGAGTGGCTCGTCATCGCGTACATCCTGTCCACTGCAGTGGAAAAAAACAGAGAGGCATGTTCCCTTCACTTCTCTGGCATAATCAGGATTAAATGTATATGCATATACTACATACACACACAAATCCTAGCACAACGATCAATGCGACAAATCGAGCATTGTTTTAATATTGTTTGTCCTGATGTTTAGATTCTGATGTCTGAACCAAGAAAACTAAGCCATAAACTCAAGATTTGGTTTTCGGAGTACTGGAACATTTCAGATTTCATCGGCATCCTCCTCTTCTTGGCTGGACTGTCCATGCGTTGGTATGCTGACCCTTACAGGAGAGCAGGACGCATCTGCTACTGTTTGGACATCATCTTCTGGTTTGTCAGGCTGTTGGATCTGCTGGCCGTAAATCAGCATGCGGGGCCGTACCTCACCATGATCACCAAGATGGTGCGTTGACGCACTGTGTGAACTGTTGGATGAGCGGACTGTTTTTTAAAGTGATAATCTTCTTGTGCCTTCCCAGACACGTAACATGTTCTTCATCGTGGTCATGATGGCCATAGTGCTGCTGAGCTTTGGGGTGTCCAGGAAGGCCATCTTGTCACCATCTGAGGAGCCGTCTTGGAGTTTAGCTCGAGACGTGGTCTTTCAGCCTTACTGGATGATTTATGGAGAAGTCTACGCAGGGGAAATAGATGGTGAATGTTTCATAATAACTTTTAAATCAAATATTTAACAAAAACATCCAATTAGTATTTGTATCATTGCGGAATGTCTAAATATACCTGTATCAATAAGTTAAACAAGATGTGAAATACCTTTGACAATAACGTTTTTTTTGCTTTTGCAAGAGTAAAATTGTATCCGATAATCCAATCCAAGTGTAGTTGTAAATCTCTCTTTTAAGTTAGTTTGCTGATGAGTCCATAAAGCAGTTCATAAAACAAAAAAAACCTCACACCTTTAGATGGTGATTGCATCCATCAAGCTCAAAGTAATCAAACAAAAATCCTTCATCTGGTATTAGTGCAGCGTTCCCTGACAAATATATATTTGTGCATATTTGTGTGTTGCAGTATGTGATAAAGGCGACCCATGTCCTCCCGCTGCCTTCCTCACACCATTCCTCCAAGCTGTGTACTTGTTCTTCCAATACATCATCATGGTCAACATTCTCATCGCATTTTTCAAGTAAGCTTGTTTATTTAAAGCCACACGATGCAGTCCTTGTACCTTAAATGCAGGATTTTTTTTTTTTCTACAATGATTTGATTCACAACGGGGAGACTGGTACCACTTCAGTTTCATTTCTGCCACCCAGGCCCCCTGCAACAAGTTAATGAATGATACCAATATTTCTTAGACAGCATTTTAAGGCATCAAAGTGACTCTATTGCTTTACATTTAATTGCAGATTAAATTCAATTAAATGCCTCTTGAACTTTACTGACAATTTATTTTCCATTAACAGCAACATTTATTTTGACATGGCATCCACATCCAGCAAAATCTGGAAGTACAACCGTTATCGGTACATCATGACCTATCAGGACAGGCCGTGGCTGCCTCCGCCTCTGATTGTCCTCAGTCACATGACCCTGGCTTTGAGAGCCACCTACAGGAGATTCAGTGGCGGTGACGAGCAGGAGGAGACTGGCTCTGGACTGAGTGAGTGTCTGTGGTGTCTAGGTGCATGTCAAACTAGCCACACACATGCTACAGTGCAGTTAAAAAAAAAACTCCTGTCTCCACCAGAACTCCTTCTGGGCCACGAGGATCATAAAAAGCTCCATGAGTTTGAGGAGAAATGTGTGGAGTCCTACATTCATGACAAAAATGAAGGCCTTGACAGCAGTCAAGTGAGCATGATCCGAGCCACCGCTGAGAGGTTAGATTCATTCATTTTTATTAATTTTTTTGTATTGTATTGTATTGTTTCATATTAATAATGCATATTATGCTGTTCCCACACTGGAATGTGTTACCTTTAATTCTTTTGAAAAGTTATTACTACCTTATGAATACCCTCTAGCTTTGTCCTGCAGTATAGTGCATAACAAGCCTGTTTAACTGTTATTATGAGTCTGAATAGGCAGGCTTGTTAGGTAGAAGTGTTCACAGCGAAGCTGTTTTATGTTGCGTACAAATCATGATTTTTCATGATTGTTTTAGCTCAATTTCCTTGTTCTTTTTTATTTTTTCATGCTTTTTTTATCTGCTTCTTCTATTTTTTTATCGGTTTGTCCTATTTTTTTTTTTTTAAACTGCTCAGTAAAAGTGAAATTGAAACGTGTTCAATTTGCTGCAGCTGAACTCAAACAAGGTCTGTTTCCATCACACACCAATTTGAGTCTGTCCCGAATCGTTGGTGAAATCTTGTAATGTGTCCCAAGCTTTATTTGGCACAGCTTATTAGGGCTTTACAACTTCATACAGTAATAACATTTATTACTGTTACAACTGCTGCAGTGTCTATTCTGTTTCTGACCTACCAGAGCGGAGGACATGAGCACAATCGTCGGGGAGGTCACGGAGAAGGTGGACTTCATACAGGACAGCCTATCCGAGTTGGATAGTCAGTTGGGTCAACTCCAGGACCTCTCTGCGCTGGCCGTGGACACCCTCACTCTGCTGTCTGCCACGGACAGCATCTATCAGGAGGAGGCTCGCCTGGCTCACTGCACACCCGCTGCGCTGTCCCGACACGCCCTCCCTCACAGCTGGACCCTCCCGCACAGAGGTGATGGACCGAGTTTACGGCGAACGGTGGCCAAGTCGTCCAAAAGCACCCCGTCCTCTTTGCTGAAAGGTTCTACCCTGGTCTCGAGTCGACTTCGATCTCAGGAGCGCTGTGTCACAGCCGGGGGGAACTGGGAAGCAGGACTGGGACATACTAAGGATGGAGAAACAGCGGAGGAGGTATTTTTTAAACTACCTTAATGAAAGAAAACTAGAAAGCAAATTTTACCAGTTTGCAAATGTTATTTCACCTTCACCAAAGTTAGATAGTTGGTACATTTCCATCATGGCATCAAAATCCATCCTCTTGGGATGTTAATCTTTATAAAAAGAATTCCAGGCTCACACCAATGAAACTCTGTGGCTATTAAGTTATTTTTTTCTGTCCAACTCCGCACTGAACAGACACCCCGTGAGACATGTGGACCATCCTGCTCTGCATACCCTTCATTTTTAAGAGGCACGGAATCGTCGCATCCGAAACCATGGACATGCGACGCGTATCTATACGCAAGTCAGGAAGAAACATCAATGGAGGAGGAAGAAGAAATGGAGGAGGAAGAAAGGGAAGTGGAAGACTTGTCTAGTTCAGGAGTGTCCAGAGCCTCGAGTGACGCCGACCTTCTGCCTGAGCCTCAAAACATCCTTGGAGGTTTGGTAAATCCCTCCTTTACTGGAGAGGACAGCCCCACAGGTTTACGCACTATACCTTCCAGCCAGTGGAGAAGACCTGCGGAATCCCACAAAGCGGCCTGTCCGTTCAGAGACGGCCCCTATAGCTACTGCAGGTCGCTGTCATCAAGTGTGGAGAACATGACCTTCTCGGGGGCACCTCCCAGTCAGACGGCGGGGTCAGTTTCTGAGCCGACAAGTGAAGCGAGGGATGAGAGGGGAACAAAGAGCGGTAACTCATGTCTTCAGAACAACAAGAAGAGAGGTAAAGTTGTCGCTCCAACGCAACGATTAGAAAACCTAATCCAGTATTGATTCCATTCCTGTAGTTTTTTATTTGTTGAAAGTTTCATATGATTTGTGTGGAGTCAATGTCTCAGTTTGTGTTATTGTGCTGCGACAATTTTTCTTCCTCGACAGATCATGCATGTTTTTCTTTCTGCAGAATGGTCAAAGTCTTCAGATTTTACTCAGTTCAAAAGCAAAGACAAGTTCCAGAGCAAAAAGACAGTGAAGATAAAGGAAACTGATAAACACACGGTAACGTCACGCAGGATGTGAGCTTGAAAGTGCGCCTTCTCTTAAAATAGCACAACTCTTTTGAACAGCTTTGATATTTAATTTTAATTTGATACCAACATTTTTTTGCATCATCCATTGATGGCAATAATTTACATTTAATAATCATTATGTGCATTCCAAGTAAATTGAAATGTCAAATTGTAAAAGCTAAAGAAAGTAAAAACCATTCACAGTATGGTAAAAGATTAAGACTAAGACATAAAAGCCGAACACGCCAACCTCGTGCACCTATTGCTTGTGATTTGGAGTCTCACTGTCGCGCCAGAACAGAAGGACATTGTGCAACATTCATGTTTTTCAGCAAACAATTGCTCATGTTATTACAACTCATCCCTGTGAAACATGGCAGGTTGGCCCTGATACAATGTTTCTGAGTGAGAGGGCATCAGTGGTCATGTTATGATAACTGGCAGAAAATTAAGGAAACTACTACTGTGGACCAATCAGGGAGCAAGACACCACTCTGGTTAACAGTTGGATTTCTTCCAGAGCACTAACCCTAACCCAGGAGGTCCACATGATTGCAATCAGGGTTAATCACTGGTCACTTTAGCTGGAAAGACATTGATTAGCAACAAACACATCTATATGTATACAAGTAGGTGAAGTCATAGCACACAAATTACACATCGATCGAAGAACTAATGTTGCTTCAGTATCAGCTGTTTGAATCAGAAACACAGAAACAACTCTCTTTACTTTAAAAAAACCAAAACAAAAACTGGTTTGGTGCCATTGATAAAAGAATATACATTAGAATTATTTAGTGAACTTCTTTAATGTCCTCATTTTGTTTTTATAAACAGGGGACCATGCATTCCCACATGTCTGACGCAAGCTGGAGGAGAGGCCATATAATGAGAGGAGAGCCCAGATGTTGGTCGGCTTCTACCAGCCTCAATCAACTCAGTAAGAACCAACAATCAAGAATTCATTTTTGAAAAATAATAATAACAATAATAATAATAATAATAATAATAATAATAATAGTAATAATAATAATAATTTATAGACTCTTAGAGGTGCAGGGAAGTTTATTTGGTCACATTAATGTATCAAGTTCCAAACTGAAGGAGCAGTGAACCAACCAAAATCAAGGTTACAGTTTTGGTTGTAATCGGCTCAATACAACAATTTTTTTCAGATTTTGAAACGCTGGACCTAGTGCAGAAACAACTGTCTTCCCATCAAGTAAGTCTTCATTAAGATGTGCAGGAAATGACACAATCACTGGGCGCATTATCGCTCTGTAAGTTTGGTCTCTTTACTGCGTTTCAGGATGTGTGGAGCCCCACCCACTCAGCATGGAGCAGCTGGGCGAGGCCCATGAGCCGCAGATCGTCGTAAGTCAGCCTGTCTTCACTCTGCTGCAACATCCACCAATTGTTTTTTTTTACAGATTACAAACTGTCTTGTTTCCATTTTTCATTTCATTGCAGCATGCAGAGCGGGATTGCTGCTGAGGGTAATGCCCATATTATTTCAGTTTATAGTGTAGTGATATGACATTCCAATGACATGTAGTTACATTTTGTTAATATTTGATTTGCTTTGTTTTGGTCATTGCAGCAAAAACCTCATTCCAATCCACTGAAAATCTGTATCCACACTATTCAGGTATAAAGATCATTACATTTCTGTTGCATCTTTTCTTTCATTCCATCCCAGACGGTGTTCTTCTGAATCATCATTGTGTGTTTTTCTGTTTACAGCGGTGGAGAGAAATAATCTGATGAGACTGGCAAACACGATTCCCTTCACACCAGTGTCCAGTCTGGGTATTTTTGGTCTCTTCTTCTTTTTTTTGCTTTTGCTTTCAGCCTTGTTCCATATTAACGTGTTGCACTTTCTGCTGTCCAGGCGGCGAAGAAGTGAGCATCTACTCTTTGGAGGAAGTACCCTCGGATGCTGGACCTGACACTGTCTCCTCCTGGTCCTCACGCGGCCTGACTGCCTTGCTGCAGCCCCTCTCCAGCGAGGAGGGGTCTCTGGACGGCGGCCTCCGCCAGGGCTGCAGGGTGCTGTGCACCTGGGCGGAGCAGGAAGTGCTCACGCCTGGTCTCGTGTACGTGGTCAAGGCTTTCAGGCCGGAAGTTGTTCGAGCCTGGCAGAGGTACTTCCATGGTAGCACGGCGCTGCAGCTTTGTATAAGGGTAAGCATAACAGAGAAATAAAGGGCTCACTGGACAATGGAAGCACACGGACATTGGTTCAATCAAGTCAGTAGAGTCGGCGGAATAAATCACGAGGAGAAAAGAGAAGAGAGGAGTGTTTGAGGTGATGACAGAAGTTTAGCAGGACATCAGGAGGAAGCAGACAAAGGAAAACAACATTTCCAGTCCAATATTTCCCAACAACCTTGGATCTGGGAGTGGATGAGGCTTCAAGGATCCTTTTGTTTGCAATGATTTATGCAGACAATTAGGCACAGCGGTCTATATCCTTTTGGTGAAAAGGTGAAGGCAGGTCTGATCATCGTCATGCCAGTTTGACAGCAGAGAGAGAAATTTGATTGGCTTGGAAGGAAATGTTTTCAGTTTTAATAGGACCAGGAAAAGCTGAAAAAATAGACAATGCTAACTGTGACTGCTGGCAACACAGGACAAACTCCCTGATTTTAATTCCTATGAGCTTAATTTCTTAGATCTTTTGACTTGTAAACTGTCCCTATTTAAGTCAGAATATTTAACTTCAAGCTTATGCGTTGGATCAACCTCTGTTCTTCATCCCGGCAGGACATCCAGCAGCAGAGAGCAGCCCAGAAAATGATGCGAGTCTTCAACCAGGTCAAACCGGATGATATGCTTCACTCACCGAGGTGTTTTCTCCTTTCTGCTCCACATCCTTCCCTGCATTATTATCTACGCTCTGACTAATTCCTCCCTCTGCCAGGTTTCTAGACGTGTCGCTGGTCCTCTGGCACTCAAATGGCCAGTGGCTGACAATAGAGAGGAACATGTGCGGTCACTTCAGGAAGTACAACAACAACACCGGAGAAGAGATCACCCCCTGCTGCACGCTGGAGGAAATGCTGCTCGCCTTCTCTCACTGGACTTACGAGTACTCGTGCAGAGAGCTCCTGGTGCTCGACATGCAAGGCAGGTTTTTCAGTGTGCGCACATATGAGGGTCCTCATGTAATTTAGAGTAACTTTGAAGTACTCTAATTTATTGCTTTATCATATCTTTACTCTATTCAAAATGTTGGCAAATGCTCTTTTTTATATAGTTATATATAGTGACTTAATTTTGTAAGTCGATTCTCTTGTTCATATTATTATTTTGCACCATTAAGACAGCGTCAATGATGTCACGCACTTTGAAAACATTTTAATTTGTTGTGACCTTAAGAAGACAAGTAAGGCCCCACCACAATAAAATGCCAACCCTTTGCTCAAGTCAGCCAAATGTTCATTCAGTTTCTAATTTTTCTTTTTCGAAGTTATTTACATCATGGTCCGGTTGATGCAAAATCTTCACTTCAGTGTATTTTGCTTAAGCAGTATTTACATATTTTGAAGTGACTTTTGCGAAAGCATACCTTGCATGTATAATTTTATAGAGAAATTGTACATTTGATCACTTTCGACCACTTTGACACCTCTGACCTCCTTGACAGGAGTAGGAGAACTGCTGACCGATCCCACAGTCGTCATGGCAGACGATAAAAGGTACAAAGACCAGTGACCAATCCAGTTTATCAGCCATATATGATTCTAGCAAAATGTGTCCCTAGTTTGACATGACATTTTGCAAGTTGGCACAATGGAGAGAACCTTTTTTTTTTTCTTGTAAATGTCTCACAGTGGCAGCAGGGGTGAGATGTTGTTCGGGCCTGATAACCTTGGAGACGTCGCCATCAATGGTTTCCTGCTGAAACACTTCTGCAGCCCGAGCTGTCGAAGGCTGGGCCTGTCTTCATTAAAGGATCCTCATTAGAGGTGTGTATTTGTGTGTGTGTGTGTTGAGGAAGAGGAAGAGGAGGAGGAGGAAGAGGAGGGAGTGAGAGAGAAATTGTAAATGTTAACTTAGTGCTACATTTTTGACTTAACCAGTGGGCAACATACTTGCATTCCATAAACATAACAAGGGTCATACTGTACTTTTCCCCCCCCTCTATGCACAGCATGTATACTTCATGCATGTGCGCATCCACATGCATTTGTATGTCACCTCTGTGTCGTCAGTCAGGAGACCGACGTTGGCTCTGAGATAAATCCCCAGCAACTTCAAATGAAGACGGCACACACCAGCAGCCAGCTAATTAAGCCGCGAGTGTTCGTTTATTCCTATAACAACAGTAGTGTTTGAGGCATGGGGGTGGGCCCTGCTTTGTGCGTTGTGCTCCGCGGCCTTTGATTACGTATTAATCATGTCTTTGTGCTGGCGATGTGCTGCTGAGACATTAGCTTTGATTAGCTATTAATTAACGTCTCTGGGTAGGCACGATACCAGCATCTAGAGGATAACTGCTCGGAAAGTAACTGTGCTCAAAAACAAACAAGCCCCGCAAACAAACACACAAGCGCAAACACCGAGACACAGTTGTTTTGATATTTCAAAGGTGCGTTGTGTTTCCTCTTCCTCTTCTTGTGTCCTCTCCAAGATTTCTCCAACAAATCAAACCAAATTATTCATGCCGGATGTGTGGACTTCCTCCCAGGCCTGTCAGTATTCTCTTTCTTGTGGTAATGACTGCGTTATTGGAGCGACATGTCTGATCAACTGAAAAACGGATGTTTCCCGTTGTTCAGATTAAGGAGAAGACCGGACAGCTACCAGAGCAGCGGCGAGAGAGAGCCAGCGTCTGGGAGAAGATGAGAAAGAGGATGAAGATGCGGTGAGGAAACCTTTAGGCCTGAAAGAAGGCGAGACGAAAGACTCATGTACTTTCTTTATCATGTTCGAGACATGAACACTCACAGTTTTGACGTTATTCATGAGCGGCATGTGACAAGTGCACTCTGTATTTGCCAATATTTGGAGGATGACACTTTGCTTTAATATTTAAGAAAGTTTTTTTTTGCTAGAAAAATGGTTCTTAAGCACAGCAGATAACAATAACAGTATTAGTATTTTAATCTAAATGTTTTCGACTTTGTTACACTAAGAGAATTAGATTTTTTTTTATATCACATTTTTATATACATTTGTATTTCGGAATTATGTCATGGAAAGACTTTTTTCATGTTTTTCATTAGCAAAAATGTAAATTTCTATCTATCTACCTACCTACCTACTGTATCTATCTATCTATCTATCTATCTATCTATCTATCTATCTATCTATCCGTCTGTCTGTCTGTAAGTCGTCACATGCAACAGAATAAGGAGGCTGATATGCACCCATAAAATTTCTTTTATTTTTTTTCGTCCCACAACAAAATGTCTACAAAAGCGATAAAATATAGAATTTAACAAAAAAAAAAAAAAATCACTTCAGACCTTCACATTGTATGTACATCTCAAAAGAGGACTCAGTATAAGGGCCCTGCATAGCTCTGAACTTGAACCCATTCTGATCCATTGTGTGTGGATGTTTATGGCTCTCTGTAATCCCAATGAATGCTCAAACAGACAAACTCACGCGCGCTCTTTCGCTCTCATGCGAAAATGATTTGTAAAGAAAAAAAAACACGAAAGACTGACTGAAGAGCTCACGGATTTCTAGCAGAGTCAGAGTTCAGAGTCCAACAGAGTCCCCTCTCACCAAATAAAAAAAAACCAAAGCATAACATGTAAAAACGGTTTGTCCGTGTAATCAAATACACATTTTCCTCAGAGTTCTCCCATGTTTTTTTTTTGTTTTTTTTTTCGAAATTGATTTCTCAAGTAAACTCACACAGTAAAGCATCTACGGCCCACTCAGTCCTCCCCTCACTGGCTATGGCACTTTGAAAACAACAACAACAAAAAAAAGTCCTTTTTGTTTTACTGTACGTCTTGTTTTGCTCTGTTTGACATGTGTAAAAAGAGGTCCTGCAACCCGAGGACCTCTCAGGCTCGGGCTGCAGGTTGCTACATTTTTATTCAACTCGCTCTTGCTGGATTAAAAAGACATTCTAAACAATAAATTAACAATTTAAACACTACTCCAATTGCACACATGTGTAATGCATCAAGAAAGTTTACAAAGCATTGGTAGAGCCAACATCTCTGTTTCTCTCACGCACATACAAACACACAGAAACACGCACGCATGCGCGCGCGCGCACACACACACACACACACACACACACACACACACACAGGATTGTATTTGATGAAGTGAAGGAAATGCCTTTCAAACTGAGTGTATTAAAAAAATGTATGCACGTATAAAATGTGGACTGGTTTCATTGTGTGCTCTGCGGTGTCGGTCGGTGTTGATGGAGTGGCAAAAGGCGCATGATGAGTTCAGCCCCTCACACTGAACAAGCTGCTCCATAACATTCAGAATATTTTACCCTCCCCCCCCCAAAAAAAGCCCACCCGCCACATGTTAAGGGTCTTGGATCCGGTTCAATAAGGCCAGTTCAGAAAGGGCTCTCCACTGACTCACTGGTTAACTCACACATTCAAAAGTTTAGGAGTGAAAAGAAAAGCTTCAGATTGGACGACAGATTTGACGTTCGTTGTGCGTAAATAAGAGCATTTTTATTATTATTATTACTTTAAATGAGATTTTCCAGCTCCTGAAAATGTGAAGCTTTGGAACTGGCTGGGATGACGGTGGAAACTGCCTTTGAACCCTTTGCCCACCCTGCCAATAGCCCCTCCCACAAAACCTACAATACCATGAGAAGAGAAAACACAAATAAGCCCCAAATGTTTCATTGCAATGAAACGTCATGCAAATAGAACAGAACAACAATTGGCTAATAGTAATAGAAGAATAGTAGTCATAATAAGAACAATAATAATAGTAAATAGTAATAAAATAAAAAATAATCTTACAATGCAAACATGACAGTAGTAAATGCCTCCAGTTCTTATTGCTACAGTATCTTACTTACAGTGTTGCGTTGCCACTCATTCTTGCCAGCACATCCCCTCTTGGTAACCCCATCCCACCCCTCTGATTCACAGTCTAACAAGGGAATATAAAACATCAAATGACAAGAACTTCAAATTCAGAGTCGGAATTCACTGTCCTTTGTGGGTGGCTGCGATGACGCTTGATTCACAGCCGACTAATGGACTTCCCTCAATGTCCCAAAAGCAGCAAAATTAGCAGTAAATATGAGTGCACACTGGTGGCGAGAGCACGCGGACATATAGTATATATATATATATATTTATTAGTTTTTCTTCACGTGCTAAATCTTAAAAGAAATCTTTGTCATATAGTCTGGCTTCCAATGAGATCTGGACAGTGAATTCATGCTCTGTACACACATACACACAGACGCACACTTATCAAAGCCTTGTCTGGGCAGATTTCATCACCTGCATACGTTTGGCGCCGTATGCAAAGATTTATTTTTTTCAAACCCTAAAAAGTTATCCTTTAATAATTATTTTTTTTTGTAGATTTGCAAAAAATATTAAACCCTCTTTTAATGCAAAGTCAGAAAAAGAGCTGCTCCCTGAGAGATGCCGTGTAGTGCATCAAGCCTTAACGAGCAAGTGATTGTCTCGAGTCACTGGCTTCTGATCTGGGGTTGGGTCTGGGGTCTGGGGTCAAGGGGATGGAACACTAAGACACACACTAAAACACACTGACAGCCTGCCTAATGTAGGAGAAATCAGATGTTACGATGAAAATGGTAATATTTTTCAAGTGAATGTACACGCCCCAAAATGAAGATTTTTACCTGGCCATGTGGAAACGACCGAAACAGCAGATCTAAGAAACACAACGTCTGATTTAGAGTTTGCTTATCAAAGCTGGGGTGAAAAATTATGCATTTGATTAAAAAACAAAATCCAGTAATTGTGCAGTTGGTTGCTCATTTTGGTAAATAGCTTCTTTTAAAGGAAGTGCTTCAATTGGGAATTGGCCTCCCTACGAAAGTAGTGTACGTGGGGCAGAGAATAAAAAAAAAAAAATCTGTCTCTTATTAATACTCAATAATAATCACAACCAAACAATTTCAGATGGTGGTCGAGATGACATTAAATGTCCAGATGTATGCTCTAAAATAGCATGAATGGAAATAAGCTGCCAGTAAGTGCCATTATGAGATGTTTTTTTGTTTTTAAAATGATTTAACTGTAACACATGCCAACGATTCCTGAAAGCTAACACAGACTACGTTCAGTTTTCCAGACAGTGTTACTTTATGTCCTTAACCCAGATCATAGTGTCACCTTGTGCTTGAATGGAATATAATATTCCAACCGACTGTTGGC
Organism: Nelusetta ayraudi; assembly: GCF_046127955.1. Classification (NCBI taxonomy): domain Eukaryota; kingdom Metazoa; phylum Chordata; class Actinopteri; order Tetraodontiformes; family Monacanthidae; genus Nelusetta; species Nelusetta ayraudi. The sequence goes on from NW_027466108.1 coordinate 157,205, forward strand.
AAAGCTCATGATCAGGAATTAAATATAGTGCATTCTTGTTCATCTGCTACCCTGTTACTGACAGCTACCAGCTAATAGGAAGAGGTGGAGAGGATAGGGCAAAAGATCAGAAAGGCAGTGTGTAAGTTATTGCTCTTTAGAAATAAGGGTCCTTCATATTCACAGCCTGGACTGATTGACATCCATCAGCTGGATTGTGCAAATAGAGGTGGGCATGAGGTCATGTACCTCCCATACAGGCTTTTGAAGACTGACAAGCTTTAAGTTTGATTCAAGATTGTCTTGAATTTGACGTCTTTTTTCTTTTTTCTTTTTGAAAACCTCTTTCTCATTTAAATTTTTCCGTCCAGCTCTGCAAAACATCTCCCATTCGAGGCCCGAATACGTGAACAATTGGGGCAGGATGGAGGGCGCCTCAGAAGTGTCAGGGTTTCATTGTGAGGTCCTACAGTCTGATTGGTTTGCGTCTGGATGATTGTTCGAAAGCAGTCCAGCTCTTGTTGGACACAATTATTGCAGCGAGAATAAAATGATTAATAGGGCGGCAAATCTGCCTGATTCTTTCACTTGCAAAATAAAAATATTTATGTATATATCTTCAACTTGAAAATGTAGTACCCATTATTTTCTTAGTAAATCCTTCATATGCTCTCTTTACAGTTGTATAGGTTCTCATCGGAAAGTTGCTGTACCTTTGTTACATATGAACAACATCCAGACAAGGCTTCTTATATATCAACAAAACCTGAAATTGACTCCCGGTTTCAGCCAATATTCTTTTACAAGTCTCAACTTTACAAATTCTGTACACAAGAGCCTATCAAATAAAATAGAAACACATTGACAAGGTAAAGGCAGCCATGCTGGGCTGCGGAATAATTAACTTAGGACTAACTTATTTAAACAGAACAAGAAGTAATACTGGAATCCGCTCTGCACTAGAAGATTATCTACAGTTGCTTTACTACATCCACAATTCCCTCCCCTGTCCAGCTTGTCCATCTTTACAATATTCTCACGTGAAAGAAAATCAAATAAACAAAAGTTGTTTTTGTTTCTCAGAGTTAAAACAAATTAACTTACCCATTTTCTTTTTCTTTTTTTCCTTTCTTTTTTTTTTTTTTTTTTAAAGATTTACGGCTTAAAATACTTCCTAAATGGTTCAAAGTCTGTACATTTCTTGTCAGTCAGTTCAGTTTTAGGAGACAGGAGAAAGCCCCGCTGAGGCTGTGGCTTGGGAGTGCGCTTCATTTATATACATTCTTCAGACTGTATCGGTGAACAGGATGGGATAAGTGCTGGACATTCCTATTATTGTTGGCGGTAACTGTAAGTTTCTGGCAGATGACTCCTCACCCTCCAGCCCATAATGTGTCTGGGGGAGCTCAGGGATGAGCGATTGCCTCGGCAGCAACGGGGTCGACGCGGCCGCCGTCTCTCGTTCCTCTGCTGACGCGTGTTGCAGTGGCAGTCACTTGGGCATGGCCATGGCCGAGTTGGGGTCGGGATTGAAGAGTTCTTTGTAGAGCGGGGGGAAGAGGACGTTGACTGTTTCGGGGTGCAGCTGCTGGAAAGCCTGGAGCTCCTCGGTGTGGAGCGTGCACAGGGCCGACAGCGTTGGGATTCGGCTAATCAGCTGCGAGACGAGAGAGACACGGTCAGAGGAAATGGAAAATTTAGATTAGTGGATTCCAAACTGAGGAAACATCGGAATCGTGCGACGTTTTTGCGCTGCGGGCGTAATGAGACGGGGCTTGTGTTTTCATGTTGCCCGAGGACAGCGTCTCTACCTTGATGCCGCTAATCTCTCTGCTGAGGCTCGGCTTACCTTAGCGAGCGCGTCTTCGTCCATGTGATTCTTCTGCATAATGTGCTGCAGCGCAAAATAAATCTTCTCCTGGAGTTTCTGGACTTTCCGAGGCTCCATCAGCCACGGCCGATCTGAGTTGGCAGGAAAGACAGAAGAGGACAGAAGAGTTAAACTTTGTTGCTGACGGCCGGCAAGCTCAACTTTCTAGGCACAGGAGGACAGGGGGGCATTTCTTGGTTTGGTCTGCATTGTATCAGCGCAGGCACCAAGTCCTTGCACGTAGCTTCCCTCTTGTTTTCCAGTAATTTCTTTTCGGGGAGCGTGAACTGACCTGTGGAAATTAGCACAGCTGCTGAGAACAGGGCGATCTCTTCTTCTGTCAGCTGCAGGGAACACAAACTCTTGGCAAAGTCGAAGACTGCACTCACTAAGTCGTCACAACCTTGGAGGGGAGAAGAGCAGGCAGTGGAGAGATTTGTGTTAAAAATGCCACTTTTATCCTTTTTCATAGGAAGAGGAAATCCACAAGCTGCACATGTCTTACCAAGAGCTTTAAACATCTGCATGCCTCCGTACTTTCCTTCAAAGAGCACCGTGTTGTTGAGAGGGTTGAAAGCCCGGCACATCCGCACCAAAACTACCTCCAGACAACCTGGAAGAACCGGAGGGGGGACAGAGATTTTCACGTTGCAATTCTTATACCTGGCCCTGGACCTTCACTTGTTTCTAAGCCAGTCAAAAGGTTGTGAACCAGTTGACTCACCTGACTTGAGCAGGAGGATCTGGTCATTCTGGCACAGCTCCATGAACCCTGAGATGCGCTTGGCAAACTCGACCACGTACTGAATGGCATGGGTGATCTGGATGGCACACTGCTGCCACAGCGCATCCCGAGGCTGCGACCAGAACACACCCAGTTTAGATCCAACACTATATCGGACACACTCGCCCACACAGACACACACACACATCCTGCAGTGACCTGGAGCCTCACCTTGCTCTGGTACATCTTGACCTCTTCATACGAGTGCGTCTGCCAAGCTAGCTGCTGCAGCTCGTCCGTTGTGTACTGACATGTCTCCAAGTGGGACTTGATGATATTCTGAGCAATTCGGTCTGGAAGACACAGAACGTTACTCGATTATTTTTATAAAGTCGTCTGCTGCGTTCATGTGTGTGGGGAATTACAAACGTGCTCAAACAAACGTGTGCATCCTGTGCACAATGTTCTGTTCCGTATACAATGACGCCTCTGTCGGATTCTGAAGCCTCAGAGGGAAGAGCCTTTTCCGTTGCTGCTCATTTACCGCTTAATTCAACAGTCGCTTGGATTTGTGCAAAATCCTCATTTCTGGTTTAATGTTAATTTGTGCCAACATCCTGAGAGGAGGACACAGTAATATGACACAGTGTCAGCTAGCTGTGTAAGCCTCTCTGATCTCCTGTTCTGCTCTCAGATTAGCACTGACTCACGCTCTCCACCAGGAATACTTTGTGGATAATTTTCCACATGGATAATTCATGTAGATTTTTTTTTTTTTAATGATTCCCCCCCCCCCCCCAACATGCTCAAAGGTCCTTACCAAGCTCTCCCATGCTGACATTATTGGGCCCCAGCTGAGTGTCCTGATAGCCGCCGTAGCTGAACAGGTTGGGTACGGGCGTCAAGTCGTACACTGGCTCCTGCTTAATGTGCTTCATGCCTGACATGTCCAAACCCGACTGGTCTGGAGACGGCTGAGTGGAATCCATTCCATAGTAACCTCCGGGGACTCCACCTCCGTTACCATGGCCGCCCTTGGGCAGTTCAATAACGTGGCCGTTGGCGTAGGTGCCCCCGATCTCGTGGTTTAGGGTCGACAATCCGTTGGTGAGGCTGGACGAGTAAACGCGCGCCAGGGCTTCGGCTTCACCCGTCTGCTGCTGCCGTTGCTCCTGCAGTCGCGCCTGATGCTTCTGCACCTCCGCATACAGACTGTCACGCTGCTTCTTGGACATGCGGCCAAACTTTACCGCTTTAGTGCGACACGACAGGAGACAGAAGGGAACAGGAGAGAACAAGAGGGTGTCACAACCTTTGAGCTATTTTTGAACAACCAAGCAATGACAAAGGGAAAAGGAATATGATTGTTGCTTGATTTTTAATGCAGACAGTAGTTGGGTAGGCTCACCATCTCTAGACATTCCAAGGGCGAGACATTTCTGCAGGCGGCAGTGTTGGCAACGGTTACGGTTTGTTCTGTCGATGAGGCAGTTTCTCTGGCGAGGGCATGAGTAGGCTGCGTTGTTCTGCTGACTCCTTCTGAAGAAACCCTGCAAGCAAATAGCCGAAACACAGGTGCACCACAGGTAAGGACAGAGTGTGGAATAAATCCAAAAGGATTTCGGGCTTCCTGAGTAAAAGCAAGTCTCACCTTGCATCCTTCACATGTGATCACTCCATAGTGGATACCTGATGATTTGTCTCCGCAGATTTTGCATGGTATTACTTCAATTTGGGCTGGAAAAAAGAAGAAGAAAGAGGTGAGAAAATGTTCATGTTAATGAGCGTGTCATAGGTTTCTTTTGTGCCCTTTGGGGATTTTGGCGCCTCAGCAAGTGGTCTCATTTAAGGTTAAAAACTGCATGACCTGAGGTGTGAATATGCTGAATGTGTTGGTGTTAAGAATCTGTGTGACCTCGCAAGGGCACTGTGACACTCGGCAACTCAGTGCCTCCTCACAGGATTTTTTTTTTTTTTCTTTTTTTGCAAACAACCCGAAACTGAGCAAGACCGAAGGCAATGCATTGCAGACCCATACAAGATAAACGGCAAGAAAGCAACAACTGTGTCTTTGGAGATTTCTTTTCATTATCTTTGAAGGAGCGACCCTGCACACCAGACAGGTTGCTACTAATAAGGTAACAAGTTGCATCGCTTTAAAATCACTCTCCAACTCTCCCTTTCTCCAAGACTTTTTCTTAGTCCACAACCGCACCATGTTAACTACCTTACGTTTGTCACAACTCTACTCACTGTGTATTGGCAGCTCCATGGACAGTCAAAACCAAAGGCACAGGAAGTCTTTCAGACTAACACACAGCTCCGCCTGTTACTGATGTCTTTAAACCCAACGTCCATAATGGATATGGTAAGAGAAAGCCGCCGTTGAATGTTAAGAGACATGAGGTGGATGTAAAGGTATGTCTGCTGAGATTGCACAGCCTCTATAAAGAGATTAGACAGCCTTTCTAATCCTAAATTATTTCCCGACGAGTCGCTTGCCTCGTCTGCTGAGCACTGGCTTAGCCACAGCGAAAGTGTAACGTACCACCTGTTGGACAATTCAGCAAGTTTTACATGTGGAATTGTTTGCACAAAACTTAACGTGCGCGATGAAAGAGATGAAACGCTGTTTTACATTCCAAATTTGCATGCGTTCTTATTTTAGATGCGTGAATCAGGCAGCCGAGTTTGCTCATGACAGTCCAAGTGAGTTGTGCATACCAGTGTAAAGTGCGCTGCAAATTTTGCTTTCATGTGCATTAGAGCAAATTGTATATGACAGTAAGAATTTGATGTGTTCGTGTGACTGCATGCGGGAAGTGCAGCATAACAGCGTGTGCCGCAGCTGCACACTGAAGGAGTGAGTGTGCAGTATATGTAATTGGATAATCTCATATGTGCGGATCAATGCAGACTGTCTCAGCGACTGAGCGATGACGGGCCGTAAACTTTCACTGACTGTCTGTCTGACCACTTTAACTGCCGAAAACCAAAAAGCTCTTTGCGAAAACACTTGTACAGCTTGGACTGTGTTTTATCAAATGAAATGAGTGAATATAGAGTCATGACATTATTTTGTTTCTTTCTGAACATTGTTCTCTTGGTTTTTGCTCAGAAACGCACTCAAATCATTTAATTTGTAACGTTTCTCTTCATCCGTGTTTTATTCGGCTGATTGTGACAGTGCAAGCGGGTTCAATAGCCTCCTGGAAATATGGAGATCATGGTAAAGTATGTTATGCAGCAAAAGTACTCATTTCTTTTCATTTGAAGATGCAAACTGACCTACGCTGTTCGTGGACTATGCACCTTCGCTCCATCCTGTTGCATCAGACCTAGTTCTAGCTATCTTTATAGCTGTCGTTCATAATGTAACCATCAGACACTTTGTTTCCCTCTTGCACAATTCCAGTTTGTGTTTCGTACCTCTCCGCTAACAAATGATGATTGTGTCTCAGCAGACAGACAGCCTGTAAATGAATTACCAGTGGGTGGGCCGATGGGCTGTGCGACTTTGTGCTCAAGGCGGCGTTAGCTACTGTGAGTTCTGGTGCAGCTCAAGACATGACCCATATTCGCCAGTTCCCGGCCAACTGGTCCCAAACTGGGTCAGAGCAGCGCGCCGGACTGGGGGTGACACACAGACTACACGTACAAAGGGGCTGTCAACGCAACGCTCTATTTATAGTCTGTAGAACAGATCGGTCGGGCCCTAGATGGCCGTTAAACAAGCGGCCGCGTGTCGGCAGCAAACAGGACAACGGCGCCTCTTCACCTTCATTCTTCACCGCTAACGATTTTTCTCCCCTGCCTCTCGTGCTTCAGCAAAAACTCCCTGATTAAATCGTGAACGTCAGAACAAGAGGGGTTTAGAGGCTCTGAATGTTTCAGCCCACACCTGCTGCCGCTGTGTTGAGGATATACATACTTATTATTGCGTTGTTTTATTTTTTTTGTCATTGTTGTCTGCTTTTTTTGTATAAGCTCTTTACATTTCCCCCCACCTCAAACGAGCGTGCGCTGACAGTTTCTCTTCAGCGATTGCGTTGCGTCGCTGCCGCCGTGTTTCCTTTTGCCCCGTGGGAGATTATGCTCCTCGCTGTATCACATAATTATGCCCAAAGGACCACGGGCGTGTGGGCACGAGCATTGTTTAGGTGAGTGTCTCGGCGAGGGTTTTGAGCGAGCGTTTCACTCGTCGAAGAAGACGCAGCCGGAGAGATAAAGTGCGCGTCTGCGTGCCTGCGTGCGCGTGTGGAGGCGTTTGCGCATTGTGGAGTGAGCGTTGTGCCCGCAGCCGGCGGGGACTGTCAGGTGGGATATAGGGAGACGGTCATGACAGCATGGCTGTTGCCAGGGTGACCACCCACTCGCTGCACTCGTCTGGCTGTCGCAGCGATGTTGTGCTAAGCTGTCACGCTCCTGGAGGAAGTGATGTCACCGGCTCGTGGCGCCAACTTGATGCGTCATCATCATCATCATCATTATCATCAACATCCCGTTGCTCTCTTTCGGTGGCCAGTGGTGGTGGTGGTGGGGGGGGGAATCTTTCTTTTGTGGGTTGTGAAGTTCTCTCCAGATTATACCCAGGTAAGAATGCACGCTGGCTCTGATGGATTAAGGTAAGACTGGGTGGGCGTTTGCTTTCTCATTGTTTTAAAATAAAATTTTAAGTGTGTATCGTTTTGTAGGGATTTGATTTCAAACTAAGAGCCCCAAAGTTTTCGAGAAAGTGAAAGTAAGTGAAACAGCAGCGAAAAGATGGCAAACGATTAAAAAAAGACCCCATCAGTTTGAGAGCGGTGGGAGGGTCTTTTCCTTGCCTCAACTGACCCACTCTGAGCTGAGTGAGTGACAGCCTCCTTGGCCAGCTCCAGTGTTATCCTGAGGTTACGTAAGAGCAGGGACTGCAGCGCTGGTGATTCCTCAGCTAAGAGGAGGATCAGGCCTGCGCAATCTCTCTCTCTCTCTCTCTCTCTCTCTCTCTCTCTAGAGAGAGTGAGGGAAAACAGAGAGGGACTTACGAGGCGAAGGCGGCAGCTTCAGCGCGCGCAAAACTTCAGCGGGAGTTGCCACTCGTGCACATGCGAAGCTGATTATGGCCATGAGGGCTGTGTTGTGCCGGCACGTGTATGATGATAATTGATTTTTAATGAGGTGAGGATCTCCTGTGTATTTCCTGGGCTGGCCCTATCTCTCTAAATAGAGTCCTAATTATCTACATTGCACTCCAGAAAAAAGGCAGCAGCAGCAGCAGCAGCAGTGGCGGCAGCAGCAGCAGCAGCAGCAGCAGCCTGGTGCCAATATCTTAGCAATGCTTTATCTGAATTTATGTAAGTAGCTCACACAGAAAGAGGTTAGCGACACACACAGACAGAAAAAAAGACGTAAAAGTGGAGCTGTGCCTGTCTGACCGAGAGTGCAGCATTAGTCTGGTTCCACTAGGTGATGCTAGATGTGATTGGTTGTATGTTTGGCTCTCCAGGTGGGTACCAAATATACACACACACACACACAACACATGCCCACACATACTACAGACTCACTGTCATTGTTCAGTTAAGTCGTCATAACATTTGAAATTTTCCCAAGGGTTTAATTGAATAAGGTTTTCTTGTATGAGTAGGTAAACTGCAGAACAGTAACTCAGTAATGAATCAATATTTAGTGAATTGAGTGACATTATAGATTCATTGATTGGAACGTGATTTCATGGTGCGTTTGGGCTTTTGGTTTTAGGGGCTGTTAAAGTCTGATTTCACTTAATTCTATATATTGAATGATTTTTTTATTTAATTTTATTTAACAGAAATGAAAGTCAGCATTAACCTTAAAAAAAATATACTGACGCAAGTAGGACATCTGTGGTTAAAATTCAACTGTACTTTATAAAGAAGAAAAAAATACTCATAAAACAAGAACAAAGTAAATATACTGCAAAACTGCCCCTAATTACTCTACCTGAGCAAGTGCACTTTGAGCGGGTGCAAAGCTGTATCCACTGGAGGCTCCAGCCGTCGAGCGGCAGCTTACGGAACATTTTCACATCACTTTCTACTGTAACTTTTGCCACTTCAGAAATGCAAACACAACCTCCCTGCTGTCGTCCCAGAGGGTTGATTTTTTTTCTTTTCTTTTTTTGTTGGGAGGGGGGGGGGGATGAATGTGGGTGGTATCTCCACTTCATTAAAAAATATGCAGCGCTTCCCGCTAGTTAACTAGATATCTTCTGGGAAAATGGAGGAGATCAGCACTTTACCCCCCACCATTCCTTGTTAAAGCTGAGCAGCTGCGGCGGCGGCGGCGGCCTCAGATGTCTCTATATACTGCGAATTATGCCTATCAGTGTTCGCCATCCACTCCACTTCGCTCTGTTTGACTGTTTCATTTGAGTGCTCCTCCTCACTGTAAGTGGCTGTGTGACTGGGAAAATCTTTGCTGTTTCTCCATTTCGTGATCTATTTCCATCTCCCAGCATTAACTGCGTCTTCCTCGTCTCATGGAGCTCAGAGAGATGCGAGCGTGCCCCCACTCTTCGCCCCCCCCCTCTCCTCGCAGATGATGAAAAACGCAGTGAGAAACTTTTGGTGCCGTGATCGTTGAGTGGATTAACGCACACACACACACAGCTGGGAATAGCATATATCAGTGCTGCTTGGGTTATCTCCCATGTGTCTCCTGTCTTGTTTTCACATCACACTGTCCCATTAAAATCAATAAAACACAACCAATGCACATTATTTCAAACGGACTCGTGTAATGCGCTGTCACACTTTTCTCTCCTTCTCGTCTGTTTTTTTTACTCTCTGAAGTTATCAGAAAGGAAAATATATACCGAGGACTGGCAGACTATCTGCTCTCCCTTAAAAAATAAATAAATAAAGTTAGTTCATTTTTATTCACTTTGATCCGTCATCCATAACGCGTCCATTGTGCGTCTCTGCGCCGTTGAGCGGTATCAACGGGCAATGCCAAAGTTTGGCTAAAAGGTTTAAAAGTTGCCAGTTTGTCTGGTCATTTTTACAAAGCTCCACTTGTCTCCTTATCTCATAATTAAACCCTAAATATTTCCACCGAAGCTCATCATTATTATTCAGTGTCATTTGAACCTAGACGAGGTGTCCAGTAGAAATGTGCCACAAAATTACAGGAGTAGGAGAAATTAATATATGTATAATGTAAATTCTAACTATATATATATATATATATTTTTTTTAAGTGAAATATTGCAAAAATGTTCTACTCAGTTTATGTCTCACAAAGGATTACATTTATCAATAAAATTACTATCACTAAAGTAAAACGTGTAATGCGTAAGATAATGGCCAATCGAATCGACCAACCGATAGCGGAGAATGATAAATCAAAGCCCTCAGCATCAGTTCAATATTATATTAAAGTCAAAGTCCCGCAGATGAACAAGATGGACTATGAAGAAACGCAGAGGGTTGCAAAGTAGAAACCAATCTGAAGACTGGAGGAAAGTCCACATTCCCATCATCACCAGAATGTTAAACTACAACTCGCAAACAGTCTCGCCGGCTTCAACTGAACTCTGAGCTCCTTAGTCACATAACACACACAAATAGACTAAACTCAATAGTACTACACCTCCATAGTACTACAGCGCTGTGCTAGAACAGCCCTAGACGTTAGTGGTGATGGACCTCTGACTCGTCTCTTCCCGTCGTGACATCCATTGCCGTCCCGCCCCTTGCTGTTCTCCGCGTTACGGCAATAATCATAATGCCTTGAAGCGACCCACCCCTCCCCCACCTCCCCTCCCTCCACCTCCGCCCCCTCGCTGCCAAACATGTCTTTGTCCGCTTACTAATATAGACGGTCACACTGTTGCAGCATGACCCCCCCCCCCCCCCCACCCCCTCGCCAGCAGCCTCTGCTTCTCCCATCGGTCTATCATCATCGACCAACCCTGCCCCGCCCCCACCCACGACCCCCCCCCCCCCGCATCCGACCTTCCCCCTTCCTCCTCTCCCCCGAAAAACTCTGCCCACACACACAAACAGTCGGGGGGGGGTGAAACAGTCTCCCTTGCCCTCCCCCCATGCTGTATGTCAGAGGGCATGAGCCTGTCCAGCTTGCCATGCGGCCCCAAAGCACTCTGGGTAATTGCTCAGATAGCAGGTCTGGGATCAGCTGCGGTTTGCTCATAGAATGTTGTGCCGCGGCATGATTGGACGCCACGGTGAGGGAACAGAAGGGGGCCACTGGCTGCCATCCAGTGCATCGATTCACATGTACCCACACACACACACACACACACACACACACACAGACAGACACAGACAGACAGACAGACGCACATTCAGACATGCTCGAATTCATACGTTATTGAAAACTGGCTTCAAAAAGGCAGACTTTACGGTGTGATTTCTATGCTCGTGCCCTTCCCCCTACACACACACACACACACACACACACACACACACACACACAGCCCCCAGTGCAGCATGTGTCCGTAGATGGATAAGGGGAGGTGGAAGCGTGGGAAAAGATCCACAGGGTAAATGTAACCTCTGCGTGTACGTACGCATGTAGAGACGCACACAAGCCCATCTGCCCTCTCTGATCTTCCTCTCATGGACACTGTACACACATACGCACACACACGCACGCACACACACACGGGCGCGCGCGCACACACACACACACTCCAATCCCCGGGGTGACCTGTAGGACCCTGCCGCCCTTTGACCTTTCCTTAAGGACTGAACGAGTGCACCGGAGTGGAAGAAGGACTGTGTCCAAGTGTGAGAGGTCTGCATCTGGTCATTACCGTCTTGAGAATGAACACACACACACACACACACACACACACACACACACGCACAGACCGAGGCGTGCTTCCTAAAGCGTACACAGACTGAAAACGCACTGAGAGCTCCGGCTCCCACATATATTTTTGTCTCCCTTCTTCCGAAGCCTTTGCCGTTACATTAGCAGACGTGTGCACAATGAGTGTGTTTGTTGTTATTTTAAGGGCAAATCAAAGCAATGAGGACTCGCACTGCACACGCGCTCCTGTTAGTTAATTGCTAAGGAGGGAAAATAATGATTTGTTGGCTGTGGCCATGTCTTCATCAGCCCTTAGCGTCGCGCTCCTCCCACTGTGGTGTTTCTCTTGAGCCTAATTGTAGATGACACCGTGTGTGTGTGACTGTGTGTGTGTGTGTCGTCTCTGAGGGGGAAGGGAGAGAGGCAAGGTGGCTACCACAGTGCAGAGACGGAGAGGAAGAGAAAGAGAGGGACGTCCATGGGTGGCAGTCAGAAAACTGCTTCCAGTTCTTACATAAGACACAGAGACGTTTCCCCTTCTGCTCAGCTGGACCCTTCAAGTGATAGTTGGTCAGTCAGATAAAACAGGAACATGAGCACGAGTGAGGCTGAATGGGCTTCCCGTGGACAGACGAGCGCTTACTGTGAATAGCAAACGGTCGGACGTAAAAAACCGAGTCTTTGTATGAAATTCAATTAAAATCGATGCTGTTAACACTGCAGGCGAGAGTCAGAATTTACAGGCCTGTGTCTAATTATTTCATTTGAATTGAAGAGGTGTTGTACTTAAGAACTTGTGCCACTTGCAAGACAACAACAGTTATTTGTCAGTTTATTGCTCATTAGACAAATGATTTAAAAAGAGCACGGCGCAGAATGTAATCATGGGAGCGTAGCGACAGACTATATATAGAAATCTAACATATTCAACAATAAAATGTGATTTGCATTTTAAAAGCTTCAGTAGAAAACTAAATTCTGCATTCTGCATTCGATTCTGCATTCTGCATATTTATTGCAATTTTGTTAATATGCCAACATGGTGTTGACAGTTGTTACATCCTTTTCATGTAATGTTTTAGCCAACATATTTCCCATTGTCAGTCTCTTTTCCGCACCACAGATTTTACAGCAACCTCCACTATAATTGTAACCGAAACACACAAAACATTTGCCTCATAGTGTGTGCAAGTTTTTTTGTTTTTTTTTTCTCCTTAATTGCACTCCAGTATTATTGTTACTGAAGTCAGGACCCTCCTCATTCTAACGGTTGGGAGTTCATCCAATTAACCAGGCCGTTTGCGTTGAACATACGCGCGTGGATGTGTTTTAAAAAAGGTTTGCGCTCCGGCAAGTGTGTGAGCGTGCATGTGTGTGTGTGTGTGTGTGTGTGTGTGTGTGTGTGTGTGTGTGTGTGTGTGTGTGTGTGTGTGTGTGTGTGTGTGTGTGTATCTGTGCGTCCTCTCCCAGGGATGGCCGCTAATAGCTCGCCTCCGGCAACAATTTAACTCAGCCTAACAAGGTTCTCCCCAAAGTGGCCCCAGGGGCATCTCTCACAGAGACAAATTGATCACAAAGACTATCACACGGCTCGGCTCGGCTCGGCTCGGCTCAGCTCGCTCTGCCCCTTTACCCTCTCCTTCGTTCTCTCTCTCTCTCTCTCTCTCTCTCTCTCCAGCGAGATGATTTAACAGAATGTGTTATGAACGCAGACTCTGACTTGGGAAAGTGCGAGCGGCGGCGGCAGCTGCTCGCCTGTGTAACGGCTAACTCTTTGTGAATGGCTGGAGAGCTTGCGCAGCTTAGCGCGCGCGCACACACACACACACACATGCAAACAAACAAGTGCATGTGTGCGTGCGCGCGAGCAAGCTCACGCGCGCACACACACAAATACCCATATGGGTTAGGAGAGGTAATTCAGGCTTGGAAAGAGAGAGAACGAGAGAGAGAGAGAGAAATGTACAGAGAAAGAAAGATGGACCCAATAAGAGTCTCTTCAATGAGATTACAAGCAATAAAACAGGCTAATCATTGTCATTAAGAAAAGATGCCTCGGTTGGTTAAGTCACATTAAAGGCTTATTGTTACTTGTGGTTAACATGCACTTGCAGTCACTGAACACCTTCACAGTGTTCCGGCATCTGCATAATTAATATCTATGGCTATAATACATAGCTTATTTAAATATAAAACATCACAGTTCTTTTTAATGGACCCTAGTTCTTGCTGCACTGTTCCTGGTATTGGATAGTTTTATTTACAAAGGCCTCGTCTGGTGCTATTTCTGTGCAAATACCTACATCTTAACTTGTATGGATGTGTCTAATCCACAAGTCAGTTCCTGTGTAAAAGGGCTGGAATGTGACGGTGGCACAGCGCTACAGTATATGGCCTAATCTGATTTGAGTGTTGGCTAATTGGAAGTGTGCAAGTTTGGACTTTGGACACTACTATTGCAGGTTGTGGCATTATTCATTGCTGAGGGCAGCCATGGGCGCGCAAAGAGTAATGCCAGGACACGGCAGTTTCTGCCTGCGTCTATCTGTGTGTGTGTGCGCGCGTGCGCGCATGCAGGTAAACACTATCTGTTTGCAGACAAACACACTCGCGCGTGCACACGCACAGTTGCGCTATTACATAACTCTTTGGGTCAAACTCTTCCTTGCTCAATCTTTCCATATTTTATTTATTCACACTTCACTTTTTAATCTTTTGGATTTCAATAATCTCTGTTTTAATACATTGAGGCCAATCAACTGTCCAGCTTCACTTTCCCTGAAGATCTATGAACTTCTACAAAAAAAAGTGCAGAAATACAGGTGGTCATACAACACCCCTCGTACCCCCCCCCCCCCCACACACACACACACACACACACACACACACACACACACACACACACACACACACACACACACACACACACACACTCAGAGCAACATTGATTATGTGGCAGTGAAACTCCAGAACAAGCGCCTCTCCAAAACGAGCAGCTGCAAAGAAGCAGCCCATCCAACGATATCGGCGGTCCTTCTGTTCATATATTACTTGGTTTAACAAGCGCAGTCACCCTCTTCCCTCGCCTCCCCACTTTGATGTAAATCGAAGGAAAATGTGAATATTGAACACCATTGTGTCTCCATTGAGACTCGCCGGCTTCATGGATGAGTAAAGCCGACAAAACAGAGGGAGCTGTCAGAGGACTCTATGACTTCAAGGCAGATTTAGAGTTTAGGAGTGGTTCAGGCTGAAATCCCTCCTGGCTAAGATAAAGTGGAGACACAAACGGAAGCGTGCGGCATAGCCCACGCTTTGTGTGTATAAAGATTGTTGCAGGGAGGGAGGGAGGGGAAAAAAAAAAGACTTAGGATAGGGAGAAAACTGTTCCAATAGACTCCCCCAGCCTGGTTGCAGAGGGATAAAACCAACCCGGAGAGCACATGCTAAACAAACACAGGCTATGATAGCAGCTCAGTGGGAGCAGAAAAGAGCCATCCAGGCCACACACACATGCACACAGACGCACACACGCAGACACACTCACACAGCCGTCCGACGAAAGGTCATGACAGACATGCAATAGACTGCAGGCATCTGCAGGCAGGTGCACATTGTGTAGGCGGTCATTACTAATTGTGCGACTGTGTGTGTGTGTGTGTGTGTGTGTGTGCAAGGCAAGTGTGCGTCTTGCACTGTGGCTGCCCCTTTAGTCAGTCAGTAGGGCTGTGTTGAGGGATTAACAGTGTGGCCTGCTTGGGCTTGGCGTAATCTCTTCTCTCTTCTTACATAACACTGGGCCATTAGTCAGCACAAACACACAATAAACAACACAATCAACAACAACGGCAGGCCGCACAGACCCCGGCCAACCCCAGGTTCACCCCGCTCGGTCAGGCGCCCGCTCCTGTGCGCAACTCGCAATTTGTACACGGAAACACAGATGTTTGGTGGTTTTTCTGCTCCGTGCCACAGCAGATGGTGCTTCGTGGTTTGTGAATTGCTATGAAGTTGATCTTTTTCTTTTCTTTTTTTTTTTCTTTTTTTTTTTACTTTTTTTTACAGCATAAAGTCTTCCTGTTAATGAAGACGATCATTTTCAGAAGAAACACACAAAGCAATTTCACAGGTGCCATTTGTCGCCGGTGCTGACATTTCATAGTATTTCTTATAATAACTGTACATGCCGTCACCTACTGTCTAGTCGGCCAAAGGAAGAGTACTTGTATAAATCAGATATGTTAATTGACAAGAAAAAATACCTTACACAGAGTTGCATAAAGAAGGGCGTTCTAAGAATTTTGGCAATTCCGTCATTATAAATTGCACTGTTCGATACAATAGAAGAACTAATGGTTTTTTTTTCTACCCATCCATTTATGGATCGAAAAAACATTAATGCCGAAGCCATCCGAGCCATAGATCCATCTAAACCGACTGCTTCCGTTGGCTTTGACTAAAAATTGATCCTGTGATGCTTTAGAATCGCCTGAATCAATGCCCACACGAGCTTCCAAAGCAAAGCAGCATGGAAGTAATTCTATTGGCATGAGGCCGTCATGCGTATTGTTGCAAGTGTCTGTGTGCGTGCGCGGGCGCGGGCATGTTCATTTTCTGCGAGCCGTATTGCCTGCCATCTCCTCGGCTTGTACGAGTGATTGGAGCGGCGGCTAATAAGTTGCGAGTGGCTCCTGTCTTCCTCTTATGACACCTCACGTCATCGCCTTACAGGTTTTCCGCTCTCTCACGGTTTGTGTCACCCTATCTTTTCCTGCGCAGGAGGAGCCCTGGGAGATTGCGAGTGATTGACACGTATCACTGACCATGGGGATCAGATGGTGTTCCTCCCCTCCTGCTCCCTCCAATCGCTGAACTCGTTGACCTTTTTCTGAGCGGGTGCAACAACTTTGCCGTCCCGCTTGCTGGGGACTCGTATCGAGAGAGAGAGAGAAGGAAACGCGGCGATGCCCCTGTTGGTTTATACAGATATGAGCATGCGCCCCTGTATGTGGAGGTTAAGTTCATCAATTGTAAAAGAAGCACTGATTAGAGGATGCAGGTAATTGCAAAATCTAAACTTTTGTACGTCTGCCATTCAGTGCAAAAATTCAAATTTATATATCGATGTTCAGCAAAATAGAAACACTGTTTTTTTTCACATTTTTTATACCAATTTATGGTTGACAAAAAAACAGTTTTTTCCCTCAAAATAAAACTTTACTGTATTTAAAACTTCTCGCCACTAACGATATTAAATAGCTACCAACGATACAAAATTGCTCAACTTCTTTGGGTCTCGGTGAAACAATTTTCACAACATAACATCATCCTATTAAGAGATTAAAATATGCAATCGTAATTATCCTTCAAAGCCACAGAGAAGAAAAACCAACGCGCACTTGCAGCTTCGGTTTGCGAGGTTCAGAAAAGGCCCTGCTGTCATTATTCTGTGTTGGTTTTTTCAGCCCCTTCCCGACGGCCACGCGATGCGGTGACATCATCTCGGGTCGGGGCTTCAGGAGTTGTGGCTATTGTTAAATGATAATTACCACGGCTCATGAGGGGCCTCTATTTTTTATAACCTTGTGGTTGTGAGCACATTTCTGTGTAAGGGCAGTCGAGACTCCGCGCGCGCACACACACACACACACACACACACACACACACACACACACACACACACACAGGTTGAGAGTGGGGGCTGCACGGCCCATACTGATTTAATTCTATCTGACAAAACCCTTTGGGGCGTGCAGAGGGAGAGAGGAAGATGGAGAGAGAGGGAGAGACATGGAGAATGAGGGGTGAGAGAGACGCTTCAGGGGCCTCTTCTGCCAACCACGGCTATAAAGTGAAAGCAGCAGCTTTTGGTATACCCCCCCTCCCCACCCAAAAGCCTCACATGCACGGGAGTGGTCGCGAGGCCCATTAAAATGTGGATAAAATGCAAGGTGCCCGACAGAGGAGTTTGCCATTTGGCAGAAAGAGGGGACGGAGAGGTGAGCCTGCATGGCCTTCTAATATATATATATATAATTTTCCAACCTGAGGCTTGATTGTCTGAAGCTGCGTTACTTTAAATGGCAGCCAAATGCAGAAGTCAGAAACATAGACGGGATTTATTTTCACCCAAAACCAAATCCAATTTTTTTTTCTCCTTGAAATAATTGAATTATTGTTGATTAAAGTCTGGACTGTAGAAAAAACATGATCACATCTTTACAGATATAATTAAAATGTAATATGCTTTGATGTATATATATATATTTTTATTATTATTTTTTTTTTACACACACATATGCTTACTAAAGCGCTCAGTTTTTAATTGCAAGCAGAGGCGGGCTGTTTTTTTCAGCCAGGGTTGTGTTGCCTGCACAGTCGGGCCTAACTTCCAGATGGAGTTCGTCATTTCATCGCGTGAAACCGGGATGACAGCAAACTCCTTCGTTTTCATCAAAATTCGCGTTTGAACACTGGGACAAACGGATGGAGCTGCTGATTTGATGTTAATTTACATATTAAAAAAGTGGTCTGATTGGTTGATGCATTTTACCGCTATGTCGCAACTTTTGCCTCAGCGACAATTGTGCACTATTAACAACCCTGAATAGGCGCAATAAAAACACATAGACATAGAGAGCTGACCAGACAAATATCAAATCTAATTTTACGGCTCCGCCTGGCCGTGATCGAGGCATACGAATGAATAAAATCTACTCACAATAAATAAACCGCACTTTCTAGATAAGAGAGGAATATTTATTATTGGCTAACTGCGAGGGGTAGTAGCTCAGAGAGCTTCGTGTGTGTGTGTGTGTCTGTGTGTGTCTCTCTGTGTGTGTGTGTGTGTGTGTGTGTGTGTGTGTGTGTCTGTGTGTGTGAGTGAGCGAGCGAGCGAGCGAACGCGCGCGCGCGGGGCTGTACGTGCACGCAGGACAACATTGACGTTGAATTTCAACATCCACGGCGCGGTGCGTCGCGTCGCGGAAATGGGTTAGTGGAGCGCGTGAAAAGTATCCCCGCATAAAGTTTCTTCCACTCTGTGCGACTTCATTTATTTGTGATATATATATATAATTTTTTTTTAGTTATTTATTTATTTGATTCATTCATCAAACTTCTCTTCCTGCCCATCATCTGACCTGATCCGGTGGCAGCCTATCCGCAGTCGCAGCTCAAATGATTAAAGCTTTAATCAAACCACTTTTTAATTTACATTCGCAGACCCCACTGGCTTTTCAAGCATTAATTTGCAAATGTAGGCCCTTTGCACACACACACACACACACACACACACACACACACACACACACACACACACACACACACACACACACACGCCCAGGCTGTAAAAACCAAAACCAAAAATAAAACGAAAACGAAAACCCCCCCAAAAAAATGAAACACACAAGCGCACGCGAGCACACAAGCCGCCACACAGACGGGTCAGAATGAAACTTTTATGCATGCAAGGTGTGGAGAAATCCGAACGCACGCCCTCCGTCCGGACGGCGTGGAAGTGACAGCGAGAGCTGAACTTTTCAAGGCAAGATTGGAGATGAAGTCCGTCTTGTGTTTATGTGCCTGCCTCTCTGTGTTTTAGCGTGTGCGAGTTGTGTGTGCTCATCGGGATGAAGCTTTTTTTTTTGGGGTGGTGGTGGTGGTGGTGGGTGGAGGGGAGCTAAAGTGCGGCGCAGTGAGTGGAGCAGCGCGACGGCTCTTACCTCGCATGGTGTTGGCGTTGCTGGAGCTGGTTGCTGAGGCTCGCTTCCCAAAGCAGCAGTCATTAAGAAATAAACACAAACACTTTAAAAAATGGGTGGGACTGGGGAGGGTTTTTTTTTGTCTGGGTTGGAAGGGATGAAAGAATCCTCGGTTTTTTTAAAAAAATAAAAATAAAAATAACTACAACAACGACAAGTGTTGCACGGAATCGGCGTCGACGTCCACTGGCTGCCCTGCGTGCAGGCGGATCTGCGCTAAAAGCATCCCAGAGCGGGGCGCAGGGAGGCGGGCTGAGGTGGCTCGGTGCGTCGGTCGCTGCGCTCTGGTCGTGTGGCCGCGTTTCTCATGACATCTGCGCTCTCACCTCTATGGGAGGGTTTCACTGTTTTCAGCGGGCTGAGGGAGGGAAGAGCGCATAGGAGAGGCTTTAACAGGCAGCCCCGATTGGACTGGAGCACTTCCCGCCCCTCCCACTCTCTCCTGCTCAGCCTCCAGCCCAGCCAGCCAGCCAGCACGGACGCGCGCGCGCGCGCGCGAACACACACACACACACACACACACACACACACACACACACACACACACACTTAGAGCTAGTGTGCCCACATAGTCACAAGCTCACTTTTTTTTTCCTCTACCAAATGTTATTTTTAAATCTAATCAGCTCTGAGCAAATTTTATTTCATTCACAAGGAAAGTTAATCTTTGTTCTGGCCTCATATTTCACAGGCTGAAAAGATATTTTAGGACACAAGGATGTATTTCTCCCTGCCCACAATCACAGTTTTAATTTTTTTTTTTTTTTGCAGTTTCACTGAAAATATGTGGGGCATTAATGCCTAAAACCCTATTAAATAGATCAGTGTGGTCAGTCAATTTGGTCCTAAAATGCGGAATTACAAAATAAAAAAACAGAAATTATGATATATATAACTGAATTAAAAAATAAATGACTGAGTCGGTCAAAATATTACAGAAGTTTTAAGTATTACCAGAATGTATAATGAATAAATTATCTATATAAAAAAGCCCTCTCCCCCAAAATGTAGTAATTGCACTGCTAACGATCTTCAAGCCCATGTTTGTCTACTATAATACTATAAATGGAGTACTCTGACTTCATGTTTTTTTTGAGAAAATAAATATTTCACTTTAAAAGCACCTCATCAAAAACGCCCATGCCAATACTTCAATGATATTGATACCTATAATACCTTTGCTTTCCTAAACAACAAACTTAAGCAAACGACAATGACACACATCATTGCACCTACACTCTTCCTGTCATCATTTACGTGCACAGATCTCTCCGTCCGTCCATACGTCCAGCCGAACATCACGTCTTGGTACAGTTTGTAGATCTTATGTCACAGAATGGAGAGCAGCTCGGATGACGCAGGTTGTCTCAGGTGTCCCCTGGATGGCTTTCAGGGTGGGGTCCTCTCCTTCCTCTGAGAAACACTGAAATACTGACCTGGAAACTCAAAGAGGAGGTTCACTTCACACCAAACCTATGCACTGTACAATGACTGACCTAGTGTCAGGAGAATGACCGATTATCTCGAATGTATTAGGTTTATGGTATATTGTATACATTCTATCTAGATTACACAATATAGAGTCTGTCATTTACAAAAAAAAAGTTAACACCTGAACATCTGGCATGGTGGCTGTTTTTTTTCAAATTAGTAGTTTTGGATGGATAAATGTATGTAAACTGTTAATTCTTCGTATTGAGCCATCTATTTCCTGCCACTGCTTCTCTTGTACTCAGGGTTGTGGTTGTGCAGCTGGAGCCTATCACAGCTGTCTTTTGGTGACGGCTACCTCTGATTGATATTGAAGGAAATGTTATAGAATATTTCAATGAGATGCTGCAGTAATCTCAAAAGAGCCATCTCCATGTTTTTGTATCCAAATCGAACTACTTTGACTACTTTGCTGCATCATTGTCTAATCACTGCAGTGTTTGAGCAGCACACTATGGGAGGATCCTGATGGACTGAAAGCCACCAGGTGTTCTTTCACCCTCATCTGACTCCAGGTGACCTTTGCTGCCACATTCAGAAAAAAAAACATACATCTAAAAGAAAAAAAAAAAGATAGTCATACTTGTAGGAGGAGTTTGAGTCCTGTCTGTGCTGGAAAGAGCCACTTCTGTCAAACACGGTTGGCCCCTGGCCCCGCAGCGTCTGTCATTAGGGCCGTTTGCTCAGAGACGAGCCTGTCGGAGCGTCTGTGCGTCTGTGCGAGGCAGGAGAGAGGCAGGTGTGGGTGAGAGCCACTTTCACCCCTGGTCTCTTTCAGCCTCTTTAGCCGTGGCCCACGGAGAGGGAGAGAGAGACCCACAGAGAGAAACGGGGAGAGAGAGAGAGAGAGAGAGGGAGAGAGAGAGAGAGAGAGAGAGAGAGAGAGAGAGAGAGAAACTGCCCCGAGCACATCTCCACTGACCTACATTTCATCTGTCGCTTTTTTCCACTCTTCCTAACCCCCCCATCCCCACACCCCCATCCATCCATCTCTTATTTCTCCTGTACCAACAGCGCCATAATTGTGATGTAATGACCAAAGCAAGCGTGATAAAATCCCAGACTGGTCAGGATGAAGAAGACGGGCAGACACGAGAAAGCGATGAAGAAAAGAAGAGACAGTGAAAGACAGACAGGGAGGAGGATGAAAGAATGAGGTGGGGTAGGGTGGGGTGTGAGTAGTTAGTACTTCAATATACAATAAAGCCTTTTTTTTTATCAAAGATTTTTTTTTTCTTTGCTCCCCCTCAATTGTGTCCTCGTATGATCTGCACGCTGCACTGACTTGCTTGAATCCATCCGAGGGCTGGATGGAGACTCTATTAAGAAGGATTACCTCTCTTTGCCAATAGTCAGTGTTCTCCCAAGGCAACATGGAGAGCAGAGCAATGACTTAAACATGACCAGATATGTACATCGTGTGTTGGGCGAGGATGAGGATGAGGGAGAAGTGGTGGAGGGGGAAACATGTAGGCTGTGTTTGATGAGATATACTGGCTGCTCTGTCCATATGGTGGTACGATGGGAGGAAGGGAGCAGGAGAAGCAGACTGGGCCATGCCTAAGGGTTGAACTCGGAGGAGGGAGCGCTCCTCGCCGAGACGGGATCTCTGGTCCTTCTGCGCCGGGGCTTAGTCGTCTGTTCCTCGTTGCGGCTACATCTCCGCCAGTCCTCTTTCGTCTTAAAGGTTGACATGTGTTTATGAACCAGCTCGCAGTTTGTTTTTTTTGTGTGTGTGTTTGGCATAGTTTGCTATTCCAACCCCCACACCCCTTTTTTAAACCATGCTGGAGGCGTGGCCTGAGGGACAGCAGCGTCAATCTGCTGGTTGGCCCACCACTTTGGTCCAAACTAAAATATATCAACAAATGTTTGATGAATTTTCTCAGCATCTTTTAACAGACATTCATTGTGCCCAGAGGGTGAGCCAGGAGGGTTAGGGTTAGCACTTGATTTTTTTTTGGCCAAGCAGAGCAAACAAAAAATGTGAAAACCCCTCATTTATCTATCTGTCATTAAACGCAGCTTTGTCTGTAGCGTGTTTCACGTGTGGCTCTTAAAACTAGAGCAGGTTCCAAAACCAAGTATCTTGTGGTAACTTGGTGTCGTACAGTTGTGTTTACATTCTTGCTAAAGGCACTGGGTTATCACTGTGGTTGAGCACCCATCCAGAATATATCATTACTATGGGCACCTCACTAGGTTACCTAACACAAAATTATCACCGTCTTCTCAAACCATGCAGATACAACTTCTAATTCTGAAGCAAAATACAATTTCCTGGATTTTTCTTTTTTTTTTTTTTTTTTTTTACTTTTTGGACTATAAAAATGAATGCTAGCTTATTAACTCACAGCCATTCTTTTTTTCTTTTTCAATGCATCTTTCTAGAAGAATTTTTCCTAATAACAATTTGCACCAGCGCTGATGGCAAATCTTTCGACGCATTTAAAATATTTTCACTAACATGAGCAGCCGAAACTTAACGATATATACAGATGCAGCGATCATTTGGCTTAAAATAAAACATCCCCTTTTACAATACAATACACAAAAAAGAGAAACACAGTTAAAAAAAAAAATTAATAAAGTCATTTTTTTATGTGGCTTTATTAAGCTAAACAAAAAAAAAATGCACAGCCGATACAATGCAATACAGAAATGCAGAAGTGCAACAAAAAATAAGAATGTGGGCAAACCCAGGACTCACTTGGATACATGCAAGCAGCGCAGCCCATCCATAGTGACATGACAAACAAAACAACAGTGAGCCTAGTGTGAACGCCACACCGGTGGGGAGATACAATCTGAGGCTGAAAGACAAAAACAGGGAGCTCAAAGAGAGCAGGATGTGATAGCCTTGTTTCTTTTAAGGCTGCTCATTCATACCAGTCAAATCCGCCCTTGAATCGACCACTAGGAAGTTAACTTATATATAATTAGATAACTTTCCTCTTGAAAATAAGAAATTAGGCCACAGGTCTCTGAGGAATCTCCCTCTCCAATCTGATGACATGTTTCACACTGCCTCTTATTTTCCCCTGAAACAAGCAGGTGATTTTTCACTGTGAAACTACAGTGCGTGTGTGTGTGTGTGTGTGTGTGTGTGTGCGTGCGTGTCGCTATGAACACATGTCTGAGACTTTGGGACTTTGTGTGGCCCATTCTTTTTTGTTGCCTGTGCGTAGGTCTTTTATCATGTATTTACACACATATACATATATACACATATACACAAACATTTACATGTATTCAAATATATATATACATACATATTTGTGTGTGTGTGTGTGTGTGTGTGTGTGTGTGTGTGCGCGTGTGACCATGACCATATAGTTCAAAGACAGACGTTTGTGCTCGAGCGGAAAAAAAAGAGGTTCCTCTTTTTTATTTTTTATTTTTTTTTACCATATGCCAGATTGTTTCACATATATTGCCTTGCTGTAATGTGACATTGACACATTGACATGTCAAGTGAGCGCTCGGAGAAACAGAAAGAGAGCCAAAGAGGGAGAGATGAGAGACGGAAAGAAGAGGACACACGGAGAGATTGATAATACACTTGAGAAATTTGCCGTGAGATACCACAAGTGACATAGGCAATTTCTGCAGAAAAATTACTTCATCATAATTTCAATCCCGAACAGAATTGAAAGGAAAGCCCTAAAGGAGGAGGGTCGAGTCACCTTGAGAGGCATAAGGGGAACTGCTTAACCTACCACACGCACATGCCCACGTGCTCTCCTATGGCTCTGTCCAATCTGATGTCCGTGCAAATACCTCATCTGTGTAATATAGGTTCATTTTCTTCTTGATGCTGCTGTCTTATACTTCTGTACTTAGTGCCCAGAACCTGCCTGGGCCTTTTTAGTACCAGATTCGTACTTGTTTGACTGTGGCACTTAAAAAAAAAAAAAAAAAAAAAAATGTATCTGTACACAACCACGGTGGTCCATAATGAAGCAGTGACAACAACATTAAGAGAAAACCATTAGCCAGCTCACTTAGATAAATGCATGATAGTGAAAGTTTCATCATTCATCTTCTATACCCGCTTATTCCCATTCAGGGTCACGGGGGTCTGCTGGAGCCTCTCCCAGCTGTCTTAGGGCGAAGGCAGGGGACACCCTGGACAAGTCGCCAGTTCATCGCAGGGCCACATACACACAGACAACCATTCACACTCACATGCACACCTACGGACAATTTAGTGTTCAATTGACCTCACACGCATGTTTTCGGAGTGTGGGAGGAAGGCGGGGAACCCGGAGAGAACCCACGCAGACACAGGGAGAAGATGCAAACTCCACACAGAAAGGTCCCAGGCCCGGGCCCCGGAATTGAACCCACGACCTTCTTGCTGTGAGGCGGCAGCGCTAACCACTGCGCCACCGTGTCGTGCCGTGTAGTGAAAGTCTAGAGGTGAATCCTTCTCCCACTGAGAGACTTGACTTTTTACATGTATATATATATATGCAGTATATACATTATTATTATGCTAGTTTGTCAGTTTAGTTTTGCTTCACTGCGCTACACTTCATATAGAATTCCATGTTGTATTTGCGTTAAACTTTTAGTTAAGTTTTTTCACATTGACTCTGATTCTAAATCTAATGTGGTGGTTTACAAAGGAAAAAGTATAAAATCATTGTCACTGTCCGAATGTATTTATTTTTGTATATAACTGCATATTACACTAGCTGCTAATAATACAACCACAACCACCTCATGGCTTTATCCCCAGCCAGAGGTTCTGACAAACATGGCCCTACCTCACAGTGCCAATCATCAGATTTTAATTGGATTTCTCTATTATCATCTTTTTTTCACTTACAAAGCCATTAAGATATTAAATCTAGTTTTACTTTGAGACTCTCATTTTCCTTTTCCCTCCTCTTTTCTCGTCCCTCATATATATATATATATATATATATATATATATATATATATATATATATATATATATATATATATATATATATTTATATAAATATAATTTTCTTCACTAGACATATTGAATATGTCTCTGTAGCCCAAGGCGCTAGCTCAAAATAATTTAATCCTCGTTGATTTTCTTGGGAGAGCTTAATACATGTTGACGATGATATTGGGAGAAAATTGCAAACGAGGACCATTGTAAGGCTTTCTATGTTCGGGCCTACTTGATAGTTGATTTTCTGAAATGTTTTCAATTCATGATGTCAGTGGAGAATAAGACTTTGGTAATCATCACCTCCATTCAATATTCAGTGACGAGTGGCGAATGAAGGGTTGGCCTGCAGGGAGACACTTTCTGACGTCAGACCAGGGAAACAGTTTAACTGCAGCATCTTAAGGGTGATTGTAAACCTTTTCAGGCCACATTCTTAAATTTCCCTTTGTCTGAGGTTTCATCAATATCAGATTAAAAATTTCATTCTCCCACACGTCAAACGTCAAGTCTTAGTTTTAAGCTTTGTCTATTTCTCATTCACCATCAGTTTGGTTTCCAGTAATCCTCCTCATCAAAACAAACAGATGTATGTTTCATAACCATCTCATCATATAGTCTTTTCTACCCCTAATTGTTAACCTTTGACCTCCACACACTCTGTAGGTGCACGGTCCAGAGGGGGGCTTTTCTAGAAGACCAATAACAGAGCCCTGGGGGACGCCAGCCAGAGATCCTCTTACTGTCTGTCGCACAGGGGCAGCACTAAGCACCATAATCTGAAGGGAGGGGGAGTGATCATCTGTGTTTGTATGTGCAAAGATGATGGGGTGGGGGTGGGTCTGGGCCTCATGTTTTTAACCCCACCCTCGCCCACATCCCCATCCCCTCCTGTTAATCTGGAGTCTAGCATGTGGATTAGAGGACACTCTGCATCACTACTGTTTGACAAAACGCAGCGGTTCCTACAGAGCATATAAGATTACGTCTTTAAGCAGTTTACACTCACAGCTCTGTGAGAATATTGGAGTTAGCACATTGGCTAATGACATTGAACGCAATCAGAGTGCTGGCGCACGCTTTAATGCTCGGCTCTGATAATTGTTCGAGAACATCTTGCAGTGTTTCCAGTGTCTGAGCAAAATAGTGAACGTCATTCCAAGCAGGGGTTATGAATTTCAATTTTTCCATACTTTTTTTTTGTTCATTTGGTGGCTGTCACTGAGAACGATACATCCATCCCGTCCCCATCATTACCACCCACCCAAACACACATACATTTGCAAGCATTCACACACAAACACATGCCGCTCCACGATGTTAATGCGATCATCACCTTTAGCGTTGGGTGGATGATTTGACATCTCTCTTTGTTTGGGCTGAGGTAAAATGAGTCTGTTAGTCTGTTAATCCACCAGGATTAAGAAACAACAACAATCCCCCATGGAGTGTGTGAGGGAGAGAGTGCGGAACGGTTGACGTGAGCGAAGAAGAATGAATTTGGGTTTAGTTCACTCTCTGGCCGTGAATATTGTGAAATTCGGAAGTCTGAAGGGGGCTATTGCCTCCAGATATATCATTTACCGCTTGCATCCTCGGACGATGATGGCAATGATGAGTAGGAGGAGAAGAATGAATGTTGAGGGAGGGGTGTAGCGTAGAAGAGTGTAGGGATTAGTTGATATTTTCCTGGCATTACGTACGCTTTGGCGAACATCTACTTAAGTCCTGCCTTATGCGCCGCTGTCTGGAACACACACACAAAAAGCCCTCTGTCCCATTCACACACACAAAGACTATTAGTACAGTCCAGCTCATCCTCTCAATGCGCAGAAGAAAAGAGAGAAAAACATGTTAAGTCTTTGTCCTTTTCTGTCTGGCCCTATTCATTCTCCCATACATTGGAGGAAGGGTAATAGGAAAAAGAGAAAGAAAGAATTGCAAAAAGAGACATGATGATGATTTGTCCATTGGGATTTATGGTTGACATGGTAAGCATGCAGGGATGACAGAGGAGACTTTAGTGCTCTCAGGTGTATAGATGGGGAGAATTGATGGGTGGAATTCAAAGATTTCTTTCAATTTCTATTGCAATCTTTTGTGTGGACATGATGAAGCGATCTAGTTATTCTTGTGTGTACAAATTAGTAACATCTCACATAAAAATGTATGGGCCTGTACCTCTAGCAAAAGCTGTCATGGTAGTCCATCATTAAGATATGCTGCTATTGCTAATCTCACCTAAACTCTGCTCGTAGCTTGGCATGTCATCAAAGAATTGTCAGACGTTGTTGCTCAAACTCAAAATTCTAAACACCATTTAGTGGGACAGCTCATGGTTGCAATATGATGATACTATCAGAGACAGCACTAATAAACATCAGGACTACCAAAGATGTTCTTTACAGCCGTTTTTCATGCAAAGGCAAAACAACCTCACATGTAATGCCTTGACTTTGACTTTAAGTCAAAACTGATACTGGTTCATCAGTTTCTGCCTTTTGACAAATTTGGACATCAGCGAAATAACCATTTGAAAAATCAGTGTTTATAGATATATTATAGATGGATTATACACCACTACTGCACAGTGCAAGTTCAGAATGGTTAATTGGTAAATGTCCTCCCTTCTAGCGACTGATACCAAAAAGAACTTATTCACAAACTCAAAATAAAACACGCCTGCGTCTCAAAAAGCAACTCTATTAAGGCGAGTTTGGCGGAAATATTCTAATGCAAGTGCTGATGCATATTCTCAGTGCAGTCCTCTGATATTAGAGGGATGATTTAATGTGTCTGCCGTCCTCCTCCTGGGATTCTCTCAGTGCTCTCCCCTCCTGTTTCTTTTGCTTTACATACTGTACTTAGCCCTCTCTCTCTCTCTTTGCTTTAGTGGCTGCCACTTCCAATCTCTCCTCTCCTGCTACCCCTTCCCCCTTTTAACTCATTCTGAATTATCCATAGCCGCATCGCTCCCTCACTTTCCCTCCTCTCCAACCCCCCAACCCCCTCACTCTCTTTCCTGTCTGCATGTTCACTCGCGCTCCGTCTCCTGTTCCTGTTCCTTCCCCCCGTCTCTCAATTTGCTCTCTTATGGCAGCTTTTCACTTTTCTGCATCCTCTCTCCTCTACCCCCCCATCTTCGCTCTCTATTCCCTCGCTCGTCCCCTCTCTCTCGCTCTCTCGTTCGCTCCCTCTCCCTCAGTTTCTCTATGTCTCTCACTTAGTGTAACTGTAGGATATAGGTCAGCAGGGCGGCTTGGCTGACTCGTGTCTAGACTCAGCCTCAGTCTTGGGGGCATGCAGTCACACAGCGGAGCACATTGACCAGCACAATCACCGCACCACGCTGGAGCTCCATTGACTGCCTAGCTGTGCCTATCTAGTGTAGAGTCTAGTGTGTGTGTGTGTGTGTGTGCAAGTGTGGGGAGGGCACACGCAAATGCACGTGGTATATAAAAAAAGAAAAGCTGAGGGGCAAAGTTCTTCTAAGGAGGCTTTGCTGTACCGCCAGCCTGGGCATTACAAAATAACATTAACACCGTCTGCGGCAGAGAGGTAGAAATGTCAGTGTAAATGCCATTTGCTGTGAGTTGATATTTGCAACGGGGCAAAACGTGACCACGGGGCGCTTCTTTAAATTGATCTAAAATTTTCAAGCATGCATAAACACGGCGTGTTAATGTGACATTCTCACAGCTTGCGTTGTTGTGCAGACGGTTATTATTGCAGGAGTGAAATACGGCGGGCGGAATCAGAGTGATTGCGCTGTTTGTTTGGCCGCCGAAGCCGCTGTGTGAGTTAAAATCAGTGTAACTCTGAGTATTTTTAAAAGCTGGCTCGGCAGCTGTATGGCTGTGGGTGCTGCAGGGTGCACAATGCTGTGGGGAAGGGTATATGGGGTGACTGCGTGTGTGTGTGTGTGTGTGTGTGTATGTGTGTGTGTGTTCGTCGCAAGGGCAGTGATTCACTCAGCTGAGTCTATGTTGGACCCCTCCTCTCTCTCTCTCTCTCTCTCTCTCTCTCTGTGGTCCAGATGTGATCCCCGTCCTTTCTTCTCCCTGGATACTGTTCAGTCCCTGCACCCATCCTGCCAGCCCTCGGTCTCGGCAGGCAGACCAATGAGCTGATGGGCACAGGAGGGAGCATGAATTGGGTGCACATCAGTTAAATGTAGCATAAAGAACCTCTAATTATGACAATTCCCTAAATACTGTGGAAATTTACGGCAAATCTACTGTATCTATCTATCTATCTATCTATCTATCTATCTATCTATCTATCTATCTATCTATCTACTTAAAATGTTCATATTTTTAAACTTGTAAAACATTGATTTTTGTGAAAGGAAGTGGTAATTAAATAATACATAACATAGATATATATGTATATATCTCTATATATGTAACATATATACATATCTCCATATATATATATATATATATATATATATATATATATATATATACATATATATATATATATATATATATGTATATATATATATATATATATATATATATATACACACATATATATATATAGCTATATATATATATATATATATATATATATATATATATATATATATACATATATATATTTATATGTATATGTATATATATATATATATATATATATATATATATATATATATACATATATATATATATATGTATATATATATATATATATATATGTATATATAGCCCTCTCTCTCTCTGTATATATGTGTATATACATATACACATATATATATATATACACACACACACACAGAATGCATTTTAGAAACCAGTTCAACATTCAGCTGGACGGGGAGAATGACCTCCACACTGTTCTTAGACAATGATAGATAGAGAGTTTTTAGTCTTTCAGTTATATATAAATCACATGGACATCATTGAAACAACCCAAAAACAGTGTTTTGGAAAGAGGAGGCCTTCTCAAGCAAGTTCTTTTATGTACATCTCTATATAAAGGACAACACACCTATGGGATCACACAGTTTGGAATCAACCTACAGAACGACTTGTTTAGGAAACCGCCCACCTGCAACACACAACCAGGCAGGAGGCTCAAGCATAAGGGCTTTTTTTACTGTGTCTTTCCGAAAACAAACCACTGTGAAAATGGTATCTCCACTTGGTCATTAGTTGATGATGAATATGATTTATAAATTGTTGGATAGTCTGCCCGGTAACAGTACGGTCCTTATACTCTGCCACGCTGAAATATTGATAGTTGAACGGGATTAGAGGTGTGTTAGTGCGCCGCCGTGGTCGGACGTGTGTGTTGTCAGCATATATGAGTGTTTCGCAGCATACGAAGTGTAGAGTGGTGGAGGAGCAAGTCTTCACATGGCTTTTAGAAGACAAATCCAGTCTGTGATGTAGCCTCATGCTACCTTACTCCCAGCCCATAAATAATGTTATGTCTACTGTCTGCTCTGTCTACCTCTGTCTGCCTCCACCTCACCGGCTTTTTCCGTTATTTTAAGTACGCTCTTTCACCCACTTGCTTGTGTATACGTGTGAGTGAGAGAGAGAGAGAGAGAGAGAGAGAGAGAGAGAGAGAGAGAGAGAGAGGGAAAAAAAAAAGATTTAAAGCCTCAGTGTGTAAGATTTAGTAGCATCTAATGGTGCAAAGGCATGTTCCAAACAGTGTTTGTACATCCCTGTAAAATTGTGAAACCGCAGTTCTGAGTTCTGGGCTATTGGTAAAACTTTGTGCGGAAGCAGCTCATTCTAACCTGAACCTTGCAGCGGAATAGAAAGAGAGAGAGAGAGAGAGAGAGAGAGAGAGAGAGAGGTGGCCATGGCCTTTAAAGCCGGCACACACCTGACGGTAACCACAGGAAACTAACAGTCAATTGAAAAAGCTCGATTTTAGCAAATGAAAACCCAAATGGAAATTTGAAGCGTAATGTTCTTCAATAATGTTTTTCAATTCCATAACAATACGTCTCTTTAAATGTTATACATTAGACCTTTAATTATTAGGTGCTTCTTCTATATGTGTTAAATAGTTCCATGTTATGCAGCCCCCTTCCCTGTATCCCTCTTTATTTTTTATTGAGAAAACCTTCAAGTATGAAGACACACTATAATAAGATCACAAACAAATTAGCCTCCTATTCGCTGAATTAGCTAATTAAACTTACCTAAATCATTTCAGCATCATTTTCTTCAGCACAAATCAGAACTCACTGTTGTACTATATGCACACATTTTGTCACACAGTGTAAACACATGCATGCATGCGTGCACAGCCTTGCACACATGCATGGATGGCCGTGGCTGCACACTTATTCCCCCATGTATGCGCAAACATTAAACATGGTTTTGCACTGAACAGAAATATTTTCTTTGCGCGCATCTACACAGACCTCATTACGGCTGTCCCACAATGAGCCTCCAGCACCTTGAAGCTGAGAAACATCACAGAAAGTGAACGTTTTTAGAACTTTTTTGGTTTTCTCCCTACTCCCCTCTCCTCCGAGTCTTTTTCTGTACCTCTTGATGCCCGAACCAATTTCAACGTCTTTCTGTTTGAGAGGCTGCCGGCAGCCTAAATCAGTGGACGTGCGGTTGAAAATCTCATTACAAGGCATTATGAGACGGAGGTGTTGTTATGATTACTATGCATTGCTACCTGCGCCAGTACATGAAATGACGCCGGAGCGGTAGAGCACCATGTTAGATCCTTCTCAGCGCAATGAAATCAATCACGCACGTCCTCTTGAAATAAGAACAAGAACAAACATCTTGACTTTCAGTCTTTTTTGGAGGGAGCTTGGTGTTGTTTGTGGCACAGTTTTAGTGCGTGTCTGTGTGCACGCGTATGTGTGTGTGTGTGTGTGTGTGTTTGCAGGTCAAGGTTGTGAACTGAAAAAAGTGTGGTCTTCCAAATGTAAACTTCACATTCAAGTATGTTTTTTATCTTCCTACAGTTCGTCACTATTGCTGAGGGGTCTTTGAAAAGATATATATAAAAAAAAAACAACCCAAAAATGAATTCATGAAGTCTTGTATAGACGGCGACAAAAACAGATACAACGCAAAGAAACAAGGATTTCTTCTCATCTACCTCTTTCTTTCCTCCTCATCTCCTACTTCAGGCATTTACGAACGGGACTAGTAATGAGTAAACAGCACGACAATGTGCTATGTTAGAATCAAAACTCTAAATTTGTGACAGAAACAAAAGGAGAAGAGTCAAAAGGGGGGGCAGGGGGGGGGGTTCATCTTGCAGCAATGTGTATCTAGTCAAGAGGGTCAATTCTCTGTACAACCCCTTCTGCAAAGTGGATGCTTGGCATCAGCCAAGCAATATCATGCTTGGCTGGTGCAGTTTTCAAACAGTGGAATATTGAAATATGGTTGCTATTTTTTGGGAGAATTTCACCACTTTGAAATAAGTTATTTTCATACCTTTCTTCAGAAATATTTCTACCCGCAACAAAGTAGTTTTAAAGTCATCCACAATGTTTCACCCATATCTCATCACTTCCATGCTTCCGGACTTGTAGCAGTTTTCTTCATTGTATGCACTGTTCATCACTGTTACAGTTGTTGTCAACCACTTTATGTGACACCAACAGCACGTCTACCCATTCCCTCTTTTGCTGCTCTCTCTAAGGCTTCTTTTTTCTCCTTCCTTGCTCTTTCCTCGCCCGGTTCAAGGGTCTGAGTGTAGCGGGTGTCGTATCTGCCAACACAGGGCCAATCAATGGACAATGCAAGAGTCCTCATTTGTTAGCGTATGTTGGATAGCGTAGTTATCTATGATCTATTTCACTGACTGCATTCTTGCTTGGTTCTCTGCCTTGAGCTAAGTGAGATTAAATGAAAATATTGAAATTGCACCAAGTGCAAAGGTCTCCCCATACTTTGCAAAATAAGCGCTTGCTCCACAAAAGTTGTTTGTGGCTTTTGTTTTTTTTAGTAATTAACCATTTCAAAAAAAATGACCAACCTTATCGTGTTTCTAAACGTTGGGCTGCACTCCGCCATCATCTCTACCACCAATCATATCATACACAATGTGAAGACGTGCAGGGGTCAGGTCTGTGCCCTTCTAACCTTCTTCATGGCGTAACATGATTTATGTATATATGTGTGCCAGGCTATATAGACTGATGTAACACTGCAGCTAACCCCATCCTCCCCTTTCTCCCATTTTCTGCTTTCATTCATGTGGCCCGGGGCACTGCTGCCACGTCCCATCATGCTTTGCTCTTGTAGCAAAATTGACGTTACATGCATACGGGCTGTGTTGCAATGGAAGTCGTCCCCCCAACCCCCGTCACGAGAAAAAAAAAATTGAAGTCTCTCTTATCACGGTAGTTGATTTAAATTATACATTGCATTTTGTTGTTGTATGAAATTGAAAATGTGCTTCCGACAGAGAGCATGTTTATCTTTTTTGCTGTGCATTATCCCCCCACCCATGCTTGTCTTTTCCCACTTTTTCTGCATCACGTAGGATGCGAACCGCTGTTGGATGTGAACTGATCTGTGTGTAATCCACATTACAGAATACGACTGCAGCTTTATGTTGCACCTTTCACCAAACCACAGCGATCCCTCTTCCAGAGGCCTTATGGGAAAAACCACAGCTGCACACAATCAATGATGGTCAATTTGCAATCCAACCATACAGCCGACCACACAGCCATATGGTCCGCGTGCAGTTAGTCCACGCAGCTTCATCTGTTCGTCATACACCTGTGCATCACACTGAAAGGAAAAAGCTGAAGGTATTTTGTAGCTCTTTTTAAATCGATAATATGTGGAATGATTCATTTGTAGTGACACAAAAACACTTGAATACAACTAAATGCATTTTTTTTTCTTGTTAGAAGGAAATTGAGGTTTTAATAAATGTAATTCTGCTGAAGTCGGGGTTTATAATCCCTGAAACATTGTTATGTCATTATGACCATTATATTTCCTTTCATGTGACGTCTGATTTCACTAAAGAATGACACAAAGTCATGGTAGTGACATTATATTTTGCAATGCGTTGTACCCTCACTAATGTCTCATGAATTATTACCTATTTATTAAATATTTAGAAGCCCTTTGATCTCACTACCATAACCTTTTCACAAAAGCCTGACTTTCTCAAGGGCTATGAAGCAGAACATTTCTGCCGGCTTTGCAGGTGAAGTTACATTGTACAACTAATAGAAATAAATCAATATCATGACATCTTCAGGGGCTTGTAGTTTTTCTTATGCGAGGCAAGAAACGCAAACAGATTTAATGAACAAGACGGGGTTGAACCTTGAAGTGCACAAAAAAAGTGATTTTCTTTTTCATGAATCTGTTGACTACCGAGCAGAACTTGCTTGGATGTTTTAAAACCAAAATCAATTAGCATCAAGCCACATGCGAGCTACTTCTCGCATTAAGGGTCGGTACTTAAGGGTACATCAAGATCACGCATATATAGTAATGTTTATATCTAGTCATTGCTGTGATTAAAGTGACAATCTGACTGCCCGCCACCTTTGCCTGTGTTAGCAAGAATGGGCTACTGTACATGGCGAGTCGTTGACTGCAATCACTCAGACACACGAAAACTGTTTTGAGACCAAATTCTAAGCACATAATTGAGCGATTAACATTCACTTTAGAAACTTTTATATTAGACAATTTTACCTGTCCAACTTCAAGGGACAGGTAATAAGGTCGTGATTTTAGCACCATGGACAGCGACATGGCTTTGTCACTGCAGAGCACAGTTCGACTGCACTGGGCATTGAGGCGCACGGTTTGAGCGAACGGCCACCCTTTGGCGCCAGGATGCTCGGTGAGGGTGCTGAACAACAGCTTTTCTTCAGACAAAGTTAAGTTGCAGATGTTTCTACCAAGCTCAGCATGTTTCAATGTCTTCTTCACGGGTGTAATAATCTGTAATTAATGCAAAGTGTTTCCAACGCATCACTTTTGGTGGGGTATAATAAAAACGATGTCGGTGTTTTTATGACCACATATCAACACCTGAACTTCCGAACTACTACACATCCACATTTGAACAGAATAACTGCAGGAAACTCGAGCATGTGTGCAGGACGCTTGGATCCACACAGCCTTGTTCAGCCGTCCACCCTTCCACTACCACAAGGTGATTAAAATGTGTGTGTGGCAGAGGCCGTGTCTCCTTGTCCGCTCGTTCCCTCGCTCGTGCTCATATGAAACATTAAAGCCAAACTCAGACCATCTATATTTCATACATCATTTTGCAAACAACAGATGAATAAATTATATCATGAACGTGGGCATAACCTCTGCATCAGCATATCGCCGTGGCCTATTTCTCCGCTTTTCTGAATGGCGAGTAGAGGTGTGTGTCTGTGTGTGTGCTTTCAGGGTAAACATATTTGTGTATCTTTGCCCTGCTTGTGTCTGTCTGTCTGTGTGTAAGTGTGTGCTTCCCTTTACCCCCTTGTGTCTAGCACGCACATGTGCTCTAGGTGTCAGCAGGGTTAGGTGTGTAATCTTCATGGATTAATGAAAGCTCTGCCATGCTCCTCCTGTGAAAAAGAGCAACGCTGATATACTTGCCAGCTTACCATCTCCTCTGTCCTCAGCCATTATCACCCTCATAAAGACTCTTATGTAATATGGCTGACCAATAATGGAAAATAACACTCGGCTCCGACAAAGGACAGAAATGTAATTAGGGGTCTGAATGGCACTGCTGCTCCTTATTCCTACCCAGAGAGAGGAGGCAGGCAGGCAGGCAGGCAGACAGACAGACAGACAGACAGTGGGAAGGGCAGCAAAGCAGCGACTGAAAGAGTGGATGAGTATTTTGAGGCTCGATGAAGAGACAGCAGGAGAAAAGAGCCAAAGGTGGACGAGAGGTCGTACGTGTTTATCTGTGCTAGCTGTTTCTGCATGGCTTCTACCCACACTTGCGTTGATTGTCAAGCAATGAAGTGAGCTTGTTTCAACTGACTCGATGATCACGATTAAAAACAAAAATAATAATTAAAAAAACGTGTGTTTTTTTTTTTTTTTATAAACTGTTAAGATTATTGAAGCGACCCTCTCATTTTAAAAGGCCTAGGCTTTATTTTTCCTCCCAGGTTCAGTGGAGCACAATCAGGAAAATAGATTTTTAGCCCTGTGTTTACAGCTTTCCTAAAAAAAAAAAAAAAGTAACTGATGAAAATCAATCTTCTTCTGCACTGTGTCTTGCTGATCTTCCTCTCTTGGTGCTCTGTCAGGCCACATGCGCAAACATTTCCGAGGATCATCAGTGGTTTTCTCCTCAGCCTGCCTCATTTCATCTTTCAGACTATTTAGAATAAATCTGTGTCGCCAGGAGAGGCGACTCGGTGCAGTGACATCACCATGTCGGGCATATTTGCGCAATTCTGTCGAGAGCGCGTTGCTAAGGGCAAAGACACACCGGGACTGTGTGTGTGTGTGTGTGTGTGTGTGTGTGTGTGTGTGTGTGCGTGTGTGCGCGCGCTCACACACACACACACACATTCGCGAGCGTTTTATCCAGTGTGTATGTGTGAGTAAACACGCCACTGGCAAAGTAGACGCCATTAAGAAAACACACAGCCAACATCTGGAATAAAGCTGCAGCGAGGGAGTGGAAAGGCATCTCTCCCCGTGACCCCTGCGAGGAGCCAGGTGCGTCGCCGTGCGCAGCTATGTCTCTCCGTGGGCGCGCACGCACGTGCTTATCGACATGCGAGGCGTATTCATTTGCTGCAGCGCTTAACGAGCCTGTGGTCGGCTGCATGATGAATCATCTGCGTGTCACAAACCACATCACCTTGGTGGCGGAAGCCCCCGGTGGGGTGACAGCACGTGTTCGTCAACGCTCGGATGTGGGTGCCCCCTCTCGAACGGCTCCCCGACGTGCGCGCGTCTACGTAAAGGGTGGAGGAGATCAGCTGCTAACAAGTGGTGAGCTTTTATGTCGTATGTAAAATGTATTGCCGCTCACTCCGCGGAAATGAAGAGCACTTTAAGAGACGCTCTGGAGAGTGAATGGGATGCAGTTAAAGGAAGGCCACAGCACAGCGCGGTATTCTGATAAAAAAAAAAAAAAAAAAAAGGAATCTTTTAAAACAATCTATTGACAAAATATTTTCACTTCCCTCTTCGGACACATTGTCCTCCCACTTCCCCGTTCCTTATTGGGAAGACGAAAGATTGATGTTAAAATATTTAGGCCCAGCTTTGGCTTGAATAATTTACCCGTGAGTGGCATATGTTAAATATGTGTTGAAAGCATACATTAAATTTGTTTTGTATACAAATCAGCTGCAGGCATGCGCCCTCAGGGGGGGGAGATGGTAGCCTGGGAGATTTGGCATATACTGATGGTTGTATTATTTAGACGCGCATAGATTTCGATCCCTATTCCTGCTGTTGCATTTGTCAACGGTGTCTGATTATGCCTCGCATTATTTCAGCTGATGGAGATGAGGGAGGCTTTGTTATGTGCAGAGTGAGGCTTGTTGAGAT
This sequence comes from Nelusetta ayraudi, assembly GCF_046127955.1. Classification (NCBI taxonomy): domain Eukaryota; kingdom Metazoa; phylum Chordata; class Actinopteri; order Tetraodontiformes; family Monacanthidae; genus Nelusetta; species Nelusetta ayraudi. The sequence continues at coordinate 195,264 of NW_027466108.1, forward strand.
GCGCGCACGTCCGCTCGCCACTGATCGCTGAGGTGTTTGATTGTTGTGGCCGACAGTCAAATCCTTGGGTGGGGTTTGCAGGTGAATTACTGTTTTCTTTTTAAAACGTGAGCTTGAAATATTGATGACAAGTAACAGACAGAAAGACTGAAGGTGTCACTTATGGATTAAATTGTGGAAAATTAAACACCATAATAAACTAACAGTTTGCACCTTAACACTGGTATTGACTATACCAGAGGGAAACTTTATAAAGATGTTCATGACACAATAATAATGTTTCGGGGTGTTAAAGGACTTTTATTCACCCCTCCAAAAAAATAAAAAATAAAAAACAACGTATGATTTTTGAAAATATTGGGATTCCTGTTTGATAGTAAAAAAAAAAAAAAGTAAAGTTTTTTCCATTTTTTGCACTCCATTTCCTCCATTTTCAAGCTAAATTATCATAGGCCAGCCTTCCCTGTGTGTTTTGAGGTGGTCTTGGACTTCACATTTTTTGCCCCTGGAAATAAATGAAAACATGAAAAAAAATAAAATAATAAAAAATACAACAGTATGACCCTGTCTTATGCTAAAGCAGTCGTCCCTGTGAATTTGGGGCTAATCTGTTTCCTGAAGCATTTTTCTGAAAAAGCAAAACAAATAAACAAACAGAAAAAAGTATAGTATATTTTTTTTTTTCTCAACGACATGTTGAGATTTTGCATTCTTTCATTTTGTTACCTTTCACCCTACCTTATTTCATGCAAAGCATTATGGCTTCTTTTTTTTTTAATCTGTTGACTGCACTGCTCAGACAAGTGTTAAATAAAGTGCTGTCAAGTAAAGTCCAACATATTTTAACAAGAGAGAAGGGACTACGATACTGTTTGAACTTTAAATATGAACTTTGAGCAGAATGTCACCATCTTTAGCATGACACATTACAATAGTGAAGACCTCATCAAGACATTTTGAGAGGAGCACAAAAGTGCTCAAGATCCCCGCAGAAAGTGGGGGCAGAGTGAAGACGAGGGTGGGGGTGGGGGGTGGGGGGAGGAAGTGACAGAAACAGGAGGGGGGGGTGAGAGAGGGAGGAAGGAGAGGGTTGGGTGGGGGGAGGAGGGAGGGAGGGGGGCATCTCATGCTAACACAGATCATGATCATCATGTTGGCAGGATCTGAAAGATTAGACACATCAATAGTTTATGAATCTCCACAGAGTTGTGCTCAATTCCCTCTTCTATAAATTACTAAATAAGGGCATTTACATCACAGCAACACCGCAAACTTTCTTTCTTTTCTCCGCTGCCCGCTTTCATCTTCCTCTAGTTGAAAGTTGGACACGGTCCATTTGACCCTCATGAACTGAGCAATAAGACAGAGGAGCAGAGGGAACAACACAGCCAAGGATTCTCTTTTTTTTCCCCTCCCCTCCGTCGTGATTGAGCAAAGAAGAGAGCGAAAGAAAGAGGGGAAGAGGAATCAAAGAAAAAAAGAAGACGTGGTAAAGACGCAAGCACCTAAAAGACTGACATAATTAATAGATGTGGCCCGCCGATACACATGAATTATGCAACTTTTATATTCAAGAAAATTACAAACACAACCCATCGGGAGAGAATGGAGAGGAGTCATTATCTGCAGACTTGAACCTTTGTACAATGCACCAAATTTTAAATAATTAATCCACATAAACAAATAACACATGAATAAAGAACACTTAAAAAGCCACCCAAGCCACAGGACTTGCGCAAACTTCCTCCGCAACTTTGCTGCCTGTGTGCAGAGAGGCGGAGGGGAGAGGTCGTCGTGAAGTCATTTCCTCCTCATTCATTAGCTAATGCTGATGTGTCGCGTGCTTGGTCGTTTCCCTCGGAATGAACTGTTTTGCCCGGGTTTGTCCAGACTCTAAAGTGGCAAAGACGTTTGTCCTTTTCTCCTGGCTACGAGATGTCCGTCTCAGTATCCGCCCAGTCCAATCACCGGAGTGCTGAAGCTCATCTGCCGCTCCCTCACTTCACTCAAATGTGTGGGAAATTTGTACAAACTAGTGACATTGTGTTCATTTGTTTATTTGTCCCACAAAGTGTAGACACAGAGCGTGGATGTGTAAAATTCAGCACGTTTCTCTCTCTCTCTCTCAGTCTCTCTCAATGTCTCTCTCTCTCTCTCTCTCTCTCTCACACACACACACACACACACACACACACACACACAAACACACACGGGCGAATATATCCATGGGAGCAGGACAGTGGACGTGTCAGCTTGGGTTAGGGTGGTGCAGCTGAAGAGAGGGGAGGACAGGAGGACACCCTGCAGTGACCACACACTGATGCCCTACGGGTGCTCTGACTGGAAATGAACAAGAGTTACCATTCACACACACACACACACAGACACAGACACACACACACAAAGGCCATAGTCACCTTCAACACAGCGCATATGTTTCACACAGAAAATATCAGTCAGGAAAGTTCACACCAGATGCTCTTCAAAAACGGAGGCTGAAGCAAACGTGTTTTCTCCTCATCAGCCCCTCCCCCACCCTGCTGCCCCCCACTGCTGACACTGTTCTCATGACAAATTAACCCCTTAAGTCGTCGCTCTTGCTCTCAAAGTCTGCGTGTTTCATGAGATGCAACAAGTCAAACAAAGGAAATGTATTAAAATCAACTGAAATGTATTTTATGATTTCTTTAAACGCTTGTTTGTGTTGATATTTTTCACATTTCATTTTATTTTATGTTGTCATAAGAGTAAAAAAAAAAATGGTTCATTGCGTTGTGGCCTCTATTCCTTTTTATATTATTGTATCAATAATGCTACCACCCTGTTAGCCAAAACAGAAATTCTGTGATAAATTTACACAAAAATGTGACATACACATTAATGCATTTAGACAAGAGCTGCCGCAGGGCAAAAGATGCCATCATTGCTTTGGCCTTGTGCAACCATCTTGAGATGATGGTGTTGTGGTTGTGTACCAGAGTCACCAGACAGGTAGAACCAACAGTTTCAATTATTTAACATTCTGGTATTTTAAAAAACAAAGCACGAACAAGTCTGTAATTGTCTGTCTGCAATTTTATGGTAATTTATAAGATTTGATTGATTTTTTTTCTTACATTAGGTTTTTATTTGCACCCCTTTTGGAGATGCTGCATGGATCTTAAGATGCAACAGTTTGGTGTAAGATTTGCTGAATGATTAAACTGAGTGTTTCTCATTTCCAGGTTGTGTCTTTTGATAGCGACAAGCCCCAAAATTAAAAAAAACTATCAGATCCAAGCAGTCTTTGAGGTGGCAGACTGGCGAGGACACAAACTATTGGTAGGTGTAGGTGAGGTGACTACTGATGATGAGCTCGGAACGTTGATTGGCGGGTCAGTTTAATTCCAGGCGCTGGTTTTAAGGTGTTGGCACAGAGGGGCCACGATCATGCAGGCATCCACAGAATGTCATTAACGATAACAATCATTGGACTTTCCCTCTTCCTTTCTTCGAGTGACTCGCCTCGCATTCCTTCTGTTTGTTTCCACAAACAAAGAATTTGTTTTCCTGTCGGCCGTCTCATTCCCTCACACTTCCTCTCAGCAGCCGGGGTTCAGTTCAGCCGGCGTGGCAGAGCGGGAGCCTCGTCTCCAGCTTTTTGTCTCTGTGGGCAGCGGAGGTTGTGTGGCTCCTAATTGCTGTGTGCCAGGGAGACCTGGGGAGCCAATCAAAATGGCCAATCTCTAAAGACGAGCCAAAACTAATTTGTTAGCAATATAACATCCCTCCTCTCTCTCCCTCCCGCCCTCCCGCTCTGCCCTCTCTCCCCCCCACTCCTGCTCTCTCGATGACAGTCAAGGGTTCATTTCTGTGGCACCGTGGTCATGACCTCCCTCTGCCTCTATCCCTCCATTTCTCACTTTCTCCTGCCGCGGCTGGAGAGTTCCTCTCTGAAGCCTCTTTGGCCGTGACCTGGCTCCAAATGACACCATGATGAGAGCGATGTTGAGGGTGGCAGAGGGAAACCAATCATCTTCCCGCGTTTATTAAATTCTCTTTGTGTTTCTGCGGCTTCAGTCGCTGTTTAGTTGTTCTGGTGGTGCCGAGTGTGTGTGTGTGTGTGTGTGTGTGTGTGTGTGTCTGTGTGTGTGTGTGTGTGTGTGTGTGTGTGTGAGGGACACACCTCAGGGAGCGTGAGAGCTGAGCAGCTGTGGTCAGAGGGAGAACACACACGTAAGCTTTGGGTTTCATCCTTGGCTCGTTCGACGGGGAATCTGGCAGCCTGCTGAGATTCTGTTCCCGTGCGTGCGTGCGTGCGCTCGCGCATGTGTGTGTATCAGCGATCGCATGTCCGTGTGCGTTGTTTGTGTGCCTCCTGTCCCGTCCTCTGCCTCTGCAGCCTCTGCTTTGTCACCATCTTGTATCGCTCTCTCCTCTTTTCTTGTTCCTCCCGCTGAGGATGCGCGGCTTCAAAAGGCAACTTTTAAAAGAGAAGATTTCACACAGTCAACAAAAGCGCCGGCGAGATTAAAGACAGGCGCGCTCACACTGGCGTGCAGCCGTCACTGCCAAACACACCTAGAGCAGCGTCTGCAGGACACGTAGGCTCCAGGGGGATGAACACACCCCCTTCATTTTGTAATGGTATCAAAGTTTGCGTCGGCCGAATGCTGCAGAGGAGAGAGTGAACGCATGTGAGCGACTGCTGTTTAAAAGTGACGCACATGGGAGCACGCAGTGACTGGTGATACTGGTTTATTCTGGTGTGTTTGCACACCGACGGGCTGCACCAAGGGGGCATCTCACTGCCGGCTTGCCGCATTAGCTCAAAGTGAGGAAGCCGCGCAAACACAGTCTCAGGTCTGAGTGATGCAACCTCAAAGCAACTCAGCTCCAAACTGCTGCTAAAGCAGGTCACAGTCACCAGACGCGCTGATCGCAGCCAACAAAGGTGACGTGCGGCACCGGCGTCAGCGGCATCTGGAATAACATTGCAATTAATCTGAACCAAATCTAACCTACCAAAAAAACAAAAAAAAACAAATGTAATGTAAACAGCTGGAAGTTGATTTTCATGAATTTTACATGCTAGATTTTCTTTTTTTTAAATAATTCAGTTTTATGGAACCTTTCGAAACAATAGGTGTCATTTTTAAAGAAGAAATTACAAAACATTACTATTTCAGCACAACCTTGAAGTAAACATTTTTTAAATGCAAAAATATCTTGTAATCAAATTTTCAAAAGAAAAGCTTTAAAACATTTTCACAACAGTTTTCTCTCCTTAAGGCTCGATGGCCTGATATTCGACTGTGCTGGTCATGTGGCTCTCTCCGCTGCATCGGCAGCCACATCAAGATGCTTTTTCTATTGCCGCAGCTATAATTTAGCCCGGTGCAGGGTGGATAATTGGGGCTAGCGCAGCTGAAGGTGATGGTGATTTTCCCGCTTGCGAACAGAGTTCGCGATTCGGCGACGATCGAGTAATGAGAAAAAAGGAAGACGGAGCATCTACTGAAGGATCTGTTGAAATTGCCAATCTATTTTAATCTATTGTCACCTTGGGAGGGAAACACTCTTTTTTCTTTTTAATTGGATTTCAAAATGTATATTGGAAAAGGTCTAATTAGGTATTCATCACATGGGGAGGTACAATGCTACCACATGCTAAAGAGCACCTCTTTAATGCAGGTACTGTTCCCCCGGTCCCCTTCACTCTTCGACTCCTGCCTCTGCGCCTCCATCTGGAGCTCAGCATACAGGGCCATGTTTGAAAACATCACTTCACCACTTTGTCACCTTCATCTAATCCAGTCCATACGTTTGTCGAGGAAGACAACAATTCCAGAGAAGAAGGGGGGAGGGAGGGACCAAATCTGTGAAATGCTTAACTTCTCATCACTGTCACTTGTTCTCTGCTTCATGACCCCTAATGGACTCTCTTTAGTGTCTAGACCAGCAGAGGTCAAAGGTCAAGACAGGGGGGGTTGCCAGAGGTCAAGATGGACATTACTGACCCTACGTCAGGTCAATTTCTGTGTTGATCACCAGACAGGAGGAGACACATGACACATGCTGATGTATTCACGCTGCTAGGACACAACTGTGTTCAGTCAGATGTAGAATAGCTTTCACTGGATTTAGACAACTGTGGGCAGTCGCAGACGGAGCCGTCCCAAAACCAGAGGAAAGCAAGCTGGAGCAGACAAGACGAGTGGTGCTTTTGATCACTGTAACCCACAAGCACATTATGACTGCTCAATGTTCTTTGAAAGAATAGCAAGCAAAGTATTTTGTTGATATACCACTTCAATGGTGAGCCTCAAATGTGTCTGTCTATGTCAATATTACTTTACTGATATCTGATATCTGGTACATGAACATCAAAATGGAGCCATGCATTGACAACACTGTCAATGGCAGTCCAGAAGCAGAAGTTTAAAGTTTGTATTTGCACTTTCAGAAGGCTATGTATTAGAATAAGAGGCTTGCTGTATCTGGCAACAACAACTGAAAAGCAGTATTCTTAAGCAAGTTTAATACTACTATTGTTGTAGATGGATTTTGTAGATAATGACTATAGTTTAAAAAATGCTATAAAGCAAAGAACAAAGAAGCAGCGAGCAGTTGTAGCAGTAGTTTAGACCAACTTGTAATATCGTCACGGCAGTTACACGCATCCATGTGGAGAGAAGTATAGGGCCAAATAATCAGGGATGTTGACATCTGCGTCGCGACTTCATCCCACCTCCATCCTCATTAATAGATGTTTAGTTTTATTGCTGGGAAAATGCATTCAACCATAGTTTCAAAATGTGTATTTCCCTGAAAGCTAGCTGCATTGTGCGCTAGGCGCCTACCCACAAAGTCAGCATAATCTACCCAGCTTTTTGATCTTCCATATATTTATTTCCATTTTAATACATTTGGTAAAGCAGGCCTTTTTTTTTTGTTGCCTAGTTTTAATCTCTGGAGACCGATTTCCACATCTATTTCGCAACAGAGCAGAGCCGTGTCAGTTCCCCTTCACTGAAGCAGTAATCCGCCGCTCCATTCAGAGCTTCGCGCGGCTAACTTGTTGAGTGCTGTGGAGTGTGTGTCTGCTGCCTCTCGCCCTCGCCGTCCTATTTCAATGAGATTAATCCTGACAAGTGAACTTCAGCTGGTCCTGAAAAACCTTTTTATCCACTAAGCAAACATTAGAGCCTCCCACCCAAATGAATACCTAACTCTCGAATTAGCATAAGAATAGTTCAGCTGAGTACACTGACAATGCCTAAACTAACAGAGCACAGTGCACGCACACGCGCGCACGCACACACACAAATGCGTGCACTCACATACATGAACTCCAGCCGCACTAATGAGAAATTTCTCAGTTTGAGCTTGCTGCCCTGTCGGCTTGCTGGTGGATGCAGCGGCGGCGTCGTCGTGACGATGAGCAGGAGGAATTCCGAGACAATATTGTTCTGCGGCGTCCGTCCGACACTCCCACCACCCCTAACCCCCCTCAAAAAGAACCCCCACCCCGCAAAAAAAAAAAAAAAAAAAAGTTGTCACACCCAGACCGCCTTCATGATGTCATTTGTGATGCAGGTTTGCTTGCTGACTGAACGTGTGCTGGCTTTATTTCATCACTTCACCGAATTCCTCACCTCACCTCTGATGCGTCATCTGACCAAAAAAACAAAAACCAACAACCTCAAGGCTCCTTCTTTCAATTACCCTCCATCAGATGCCACCCACTCCCCAGCGTCCAGGACCTCCAGACCCCTACATCCGTGAGACCCACCTCCACCCCCAAAAAAACATCCAGTGCCAGAGCCCTTTTGTCTTCCTCCGTCGCCCTGTCCCCTCCCCTCCCTAAAACTCACAGGAGCGGAGTCCCGAGCTGACCAGAGCCGCTGAGCAGGGCGCGGAGAGCAGGCCGTTGGTTCCCAGGACCGCCGCGCACTTGTCATGTAAATGAAGAAGTCACAATCAATTAGAGTAATTGCAGCGCATCGCCTCGTCTTAGCCGCGGCTGCTGAGCCGAGGAGGGGTTTCGGGGAAGGGGAGGCACGGGAGGGACAGGACGCAGAAAGTGGAAAAGGGTCGGGAGGGAGATGAGCGCAGGACCTCGGAGGGAGGGAAGAGCGGGTGGAGAGTAAGAAATGATATGGGTGGATTTGTTGGAGAAGCAAACAAATGCTTTTTTCAACACAGAACACACGCTTTTGTGTGAAAACCCAACATTGAACGAATACGGCCATCACGCCGTGACATTCAAAGTCAGTGATTTAAAGCTCAAGAGGTGAGGAATGTTGTGGGTTTTTTTTTTTTTTTACTTTTCTTCTCCAAGTATTAAAGAAACAGTGAATTTCAGAGATGTGCTGCTGTAATTGGGAGCGGCGCCCGGAGGTCCGCTGCTCCATCACACCAAACAAGAGCAGCAAAATACAGAGTGGGCGTCTCCCAAACACGAGCGCAAGACGGGGAATAGTGAGTCAAGTGAAGACAGTGGGTGCCGTTTCTTGAGTACATGCGTGTGTGTGTGTGTGTGTCTGCGTGTGTCTGCGTGCGCACGTGAGTGTTTTGTGTTTGTGTGTGTGTATCGAGACAGAGAGAGAGAGAGAGAGAGAGAGAGAGAGAGAGAGGGAGGAGAGAGGATGAGTGGGTGTATCACAGCAGGTGGTAGGGGCTAATGGAACCCCCTCTGGCCTACCAAGAGCAGGGGGTGATGGTGCAAGAGAGCGTGCGCACACACATGTGTGTGTGTGTGCGTGCGTGCGTGTTTGTAATGTATCTTTGCAGACAGCAGTGTAAAACCGAACCAGGGAAGTCGAGAGGAACTGTTGACAGCGGAAATGAAGTATGGTCAAAACAGTAGCTGGCTCTCGTTACGCAGCGTACGCCGTGCAACAAAAGAGTTGCAAAGTAAAAGCGGTGGTTTGTGTCAGTGAGGAAATAAAGGTCCGGCCCTGGAGGGACTTTAAATGGATGGAGAGAGAGAAAGAGAGAGAGAGAGGGAGAGACGGACAAAGAGCGAGACGAGCATTTGGCCTGAGGCTTCGGTCCCCACCTCTGTGGTCAGTCGGCATGCAATCCCATCCATCCATCCATCCATCCATCCATCCATCCATCCATCCATCCATCCCTGTGTGGGCTCCTACACTCCAGAGCCTTGGGGCAACCCATGCAGCTTACACTCACACAGCATGGGTATGGATGTTTATGTATGTCTGAATAAAAGCCACTTGCAATGTTCCTTCGGCTCCCAAGAGGTCTAGACAGCTCTGCTACAACAACACCCACCACACACCCCCACGTCCTCCACCCTCCCTCGCCTTGCCAGGGAGACGATCCTCCGCTCGCTTCACTTATAGACGCACAGCGACTGTCGGCGCGCATACAGGAAGAAAACAACAAAAACAAAACAAAGTGGCAGCAAAGTGTTACTGCTTACTTTTGGGTTTAATTGTCAAACACAGATGGAATAGTTCTTCTACACTTTCAGTCTGTCTGTGCATATATATGTATATCCGTATGTGTATAAACACACACACACACACACACACACACACACACACACACATATATATAATTCTTAAAAAGTGGGAAGCAGTGTATTTTAAATATAGAATGATAAACACAGGTTATTACATAACGGAACTAAACTTAAGAAATGAAAATACAAACAATTAAATGTTAATATAATTCAATGTGAAGTCCGATGACCTTTAATGAAAAATATATGTTCGATGTTGGGCGTTATGTACTGGGAATACATGAAGACTCGTACTACTCACCCCAAAACCAAGCGCTAGGGAAGTGCTGTGTGGGAATATTCACATAGCATTAAAGAGTAATGCATTGAGAAATACCAAACGTGGTGCGCGCGCGCGTGTGTGTGTGTGTGTGTGCGTGCGTGCGCGAGCGTGCATGTGCGCATGTGGCTGCGCCAGGGGCCTTTCCCAAGGAGAAGTGAAGATTCAATATGTCTGCCTCCATTTAAGCCCTGAAACATTCATGGCATTCAGCACCGACTGGGAGACACACACACACACACACACACACACACACACACACACACACACACACACACACACACACACTTGCAACAATCAAATTTTAGTCAATTTTAAAAAATTCTTCAAAATCAAAAGAATGGACAGCTGAGTGATGCATCATATCACCGAGTAGAATTTCAATCCAATTTTTTTAAGAAACAAAAAAATAATTCCCAAACTTCGGAATCTAGAAACCACGGCGACTCTTCTCTTCATTGAGGACACTATCTGGTGGCGCACGCCGGCCCAGCAAGCCACAGCAATAACTGCTCTGTATATGTTTCTCCTCTTATGAATTATGAACACAGTTAGCTCTTTCGTTTATGAATTATTACTGATGTGCCTCCACAGGATAGTTGCTGGAACAAATGCATTTACACTGTAACCAATCGCATTATTGCCTTCTTATTTCCTAACATATTTGTTTTATTGGGAGCAAGTTATTTGGGGTCGAGCGCGAAACAAAACAACTCATTTCGGAAACATGCTTTTCATTAGGAGGACACAAATGTTTATTTTACCACCACTTTGTGAGGAGTCATGAATAAATATGGTGTTTGTCTCTGAGGTAAATAAAACAACAATGGCACATCAGAACAGAGGAGATGGAGACGCATCAGAAATGTGGTTCGGCTCTCTGTGGGCTCTCGGTCACAGCTGAGGGGGGAGAGTACAGACGTGGAGGGGGGAGAAAAAAATCTCTTATATTCAATAAGAGCGGCTTCCAGTTTTGAACATCAGATTCCGCAAAATGAGATTCGTCTTTAGTTAGCGTCTAATGTGAAAGAATAAAGTGAAAGATGCAGGATGGGATGGGAGGGGAGGCGATGGGCGACTTCAGACAAGCAGGGGGGAGGGGGGGGGGAATAAAAGGCAAAACAAAAACACAGAGGTCATGAATATGGAATGTGTGTTCCTTGTGATTTAAATATTCATGACGTGACGATTAGTATGTCATAACGGCATTATCAGCTTCAGCAGCCAAAAGACGGGAGAAATATGGCTTGATTGATCTCATCAGGACATCATCAATAATGGATAACTCCAATCATAGCGAGGGGAGCGCACGCACGCATGAGCGCGGCGCGATGTGCGCCAGCAATTATGACGCCGTCTGTAATTTAAACCTGCAGTTAAATCAGTCCCTCTCCCAACCGCGAAAAACACCAGCGCGCCGTGATTCACCTCCTCCCGTTGCACGGAGAAAATCTGATCATTGTTTAAAAAAATAATAATAATAATAAAAAAAAAAAATTCAAACTGAGCTCTGCGGCCTGGCCTGCTCTAAAGTGTTCACATAATAGATTAGTTGTGCTCAAACAAGTAAAGGGCCTGTTCACTATGAAATTGAATTTTCAGTTGCACAGGCAGAAAGACAGACCGGACAGGAAGTGACGATGATTTGCTTCAAAACATGCACTTGAGCTCCCGACTCACGTCAACTCTTGCAAGTGTGGCAAGTTTAAGTGGATCTTCCGTAGCTGCAGGTTTCCATTGCTGTGCTTCAGTTTTCACCTCGATGATAGATAATAACAGAAAAAAATGTTGAAGTTGTTTTCCTACTTATAAACCTGGTAAACACACCTTAGAAAACATTCGACAAAGGAAGCACTGCAGTGCGTCTGTCCATCACATTCTGCACACACTACAATCGGATTTAAGTGGTGTGGTGTTTAAGGGAACTCTAGCCGAGGTTAACCTGGAGAAAAGTGAAATAATGTTGTCCATCGAGGAAAAATCCTCCATGGCATCTTTATGTTATTCTTTTCAGCTGGAAATGCTGTCCAGTTCTGATAAGACCATCACCATTCTTCACAATTTATGGAAGCCTCTACTTGCCGGCAGACGCTTGTACCTTTCGCCTTGAAGTAAGCTGGTTGCTCATTGGATCTATGAAAAACCAAGACTGACAGACTGTATTTTTGAGACTGGAGATTTTGGAGATGAAATCAGAGCTGGGATGCGAGATAAACCAAAAATAGGAGATGACGAGGAAGGATCAGTTCGCCAGGATCCAGAAGAATGGATTAGGACATTGTTGTTTTGTGATACTTGATACTGGACGGCTGCTCAGTCGACTTGGAAAATGACCACAACAAAAGGATTTGTCTTCATAAAATCTGATGTCTTTATAGCCAGGGATGCTGGGAAGCGGGGAGGTTTCTTTTCATTATTCATCAAAAATGATTCAGTCAACTTTCTAGTGTATCTGGATTGATTTGCAAAGATATAGTTCTTGGGGAAAAAAAGACACACACTCAAACTGACAAATAACTGGCACAATTTGGAAGTGATGGGACTGTACAATCTGTGTCCAAATTCTACCGAGGCTGAGTCGAGACTAAGCTGTTAGTAAAGGAGTGTTTTCCGCCGCTGGCCTGGTCTCATTCCCCTCCCCCGCCGCCCGAGGAGACAATCTCGAAGAGACAGATCATGGCGATGAAGACGCGCTTCGGTCGGGTTAGTGGATGTGCGTGCTTGTGCGTGCATGTTGCGTGCGCCGGCGGGATTGGGAGGCAGTTTTGGAAGGAGACACCCGGGTGGGTCTCTCTTGTAAAGTGCTCCATTTGTGCACAGAGATGTCAGAGTGTCTAGACAAACCAACGCGTAAAGCTCATCCGACTCGCACGTGAACCTCAGTCTGCTGCCTCACTGCCCCTCTGCTCCTCCTCCCCGAGACATGCAGCAGGTCCTACTGTAGTACGCAGGCACCATAAAATTTGAATGATGCTTCCTTTTCATCGCCACTAGCTTAACATTTCTTTCGGCTTGACAATCGTGTTTTACACGACAAAAGAAAGAAAGAAAAAGATTCATTGTGTAAATCTGAGTGACACCATGTTTGCCTAACAGGAGATACTGCATACCAAACTGATTAAAAGAAAAAAGAAAAAAAAAACTGGGTTCACGAACTTAGCAAAAGCACACTTTTGCATAAAAAAAAAGGGAATACGGCAAAGATATTTTTTCCTTTGACAAAAACTTTCAGTGCCGATTTTGTTCCCCTCAACATGCAAAAACCCCACAGTTCCAACGAAAAAGTATCTACTCTCTACGCTTGCACCCATGCTAATCTCTTTCGCAGTAGCAAGGCTTGTTGTCACTTCCTGCTTTTCACCTCCTCTTTACAATGTGTTTTTTGGAGCAGCTGTTATTTCCTGGAAGGTACTTTATGACACAGACTAATAATGTTTTAATTTCATGCTTGGCAAGATGGATGTGCAAGAAGGATTCAGACTAAATATGCAGCCTCACTGCAGAATTTGAAATATGAACAGATAACTGCAGAAATAAGACAAACAATTCAGAGTGTGATGCATGACTTTGTGTGTGTGTGTGTTTTTTTTTTATGTCATAATCTAATAGATTGATTCCTGACTTGTGCTTGCATTCAATAATTGTCATCCAATTAAATGTCAACAAACTGCAGTCTATTCAACTTTCATGTTTAAGTATTGAAAAGGAAATCTCATAAAAAAAAAAAAAATCTATTAAGGTATTTCCCCCCCACATCCACCTAATTTTAACCTCTCTCCCTCCTGCTTCACTGTGGTTTTTTGGGTTTGGCATCACAGCCTCAGGGATAAAGACACTACTCAGAGCATCTAGCCTCAATACAGCTGAGCCTTTGAGTCAGTCGGTCCACACGCTTAGAAATTGGTAGATGCAAATATGAGGCACACAATTAAATCAAACTCCATGCTTGGATCGAGTCGATCTCGTGGTTCATTCGTCGGTTACAAAGAAGTTGTTTTCTATCCAAACGACAAAAAAAAAGGAAGCCCTTTCCTGTAAGCAGCAGGTGAACTGGCTCCTCTACACCGTCGCCACAATGGAGCAGGTGTCTTGTCTTAGATTACTTGAGATAGTTCCAAAGAACCTGCTGCCAAATACTGAGGAACAGTGTATCATTATACACATGACTGTAAGAGCTGCCACACAGTGAGCGCCATCATTTCTTCCCGTAACATTTGTGTAACAATATTAAAACTGCAATAGAAGTCTTGTAGATTTCTTGGCATGATTGATGATTTCTGATTTGTTCTCAGAGGAGTATAAAAAGAGTGAAAATGTCAAAATTGCCATAATACCAGGTCCCATATGGAAATGAATTTCTGCAAAACACACAATCAAGGTGTGTGTGTGTGTGTGTGTGTGTGTTTGAAGGTCTGGCTGCCAGTGCTTTGTATGGGCGTGAGGTAAAGGTCCACATGTGCACCGTCGTTTGCATCCTCTGGCTGTTAAATCAAGCTAGAACGTATCTGACTACAAGAAGCAGCTACTTTGGCGTTGGCTCCATCTGCTCCACCTGGAGACGTCACGTGGTGGCCCCAGGTTGCCTCTCCTCAGGTGCTGTTGTTATGTTTGCAGGTTATTTTCCCTTTCAGCTACGACGTACAACAACAGATACTTTACAGTAGAGAGGACAAAATGTTTGCAGCGTGGCAATAAAAACATCAGTGGGGGTGGGGGTCGGGGGGGGGGGGTGAAACAACCGCTGTCCCTGAGTTTTGTAATGACTGAACGTGTTTGTGCGTCTAGCGTTGCTCCGTCCTTGTACGTGCGCGCGCATATGCCACGGCACTGTTTTTATTTGCCTTGTCCACTGTGATCACGTCTAACGGCGCCTCGGTGACTCAGAGGGTGCGTGCACGTGCATGCGTGTGCGTGTGTGTGTGTGCCCGTGTGCACATGTGTCAGCAGTCTGTTTGTTTTATTTCCATGTGTCACATTTAGTCATCGGCATGCCTGTCACTGCCGTAACAGCAATGCAGTGACATATGCCCGCTCCTTGGCTCCCTGACTGACAGGGCGGCTGCTGCGGTGAAATCAAAAGGATGTTGGAACAGATCACACCTCGCCCTCTTCCTTCCTCGGACTGACAGATGGCCTGTCGCTTAGCTCTTCCTACGCTTTCTCTACTCTTCGCGACACGTTTTTACGGAGGATTTCGCGTACAAAATCAAACGAGGTGTGGGGGAAAATAGCGACTTGATAAGTTCAAATAAAGAGAAAACAAGACAACAAACCACAGGCGTGTGCTTGATTTCCTCCGAGCTCGTTGGAAACGACTTTTTTGTGGGCAGTGTGATTCTGTGTGAAGTCAATCAAATAATGATAGGAGTAAGAATAACGTATTTAATTTATAAACGCTTTTAAAGACACTCAACAGCGCTTTACAAATCATATATAAGCAATGCCAGATATACATAAGCAATTCACAGGACAAAGTACAAGAAAAGCAACAGAAAAAGAAAAATGATCAGACATTTCTACATTAAAAACTATTTCAAAAAGATGGGTTTCGAACTGAGATACTGCAGTCATGGATGGCTTCTGGGAGTGAGTTCCAGAGAGATACTGTTACTGAGAAGGCTCTGTCACCCCAAGTTTAGGATTTCAAATTTAGTTTAAATAAAAGCTGGAACATTCTTCGTTCCTCACCCAAAACAACACTTAAAACCCTGCAAAGGCAACAGAATCGTGGCCCCTGACCGAGAGAAGACTTCAGAAGTAACCATGGAGATGAGAGCAGCCTATGAAGGTGCACATGTCTCCACTTGGTTCCTCTTACAAGTATTTTTTTTTCTTCCCAACACATGGACAAAGTCTCTTTCTTGGATAAGGTTGCGTTGCACATTCACTATCCAAGTGTGGGATCGAAAAAGAAAAGCCAATGTTATTGTATTAGTGTGACAGCACTTCGCAAATGGTGTTGAGTTTGGCTGAGAGTGACCGCGGCCAACAGGAGAAACTCTGGTGCCAGAAAAACAGGAGGTCGAGGAGTGGATCATATGGGGAAGATAAATATTGACTATTTCGTCTTAATGTTTGTTGTTGTTTCATTAATTTTTATATTTTAGTCCTGATAAAATTGACTTTTTATTTGACCCATTATCTGATTGCAGCACAGACCCCTCAGGCTGTTTAGGTTGCTGTCCAATAATGAATAGTAATGGGTGTTGCTTGGGCCCAATGTAATGCTTTCTCTATTGCTGTGATTCTGGGACTCAGTGGCGGGCTGCAGGGCCAGCAACATCATGTCACATTATCAACATGGTTGTGCTTTCATTGTTGTATATTACAGCATTGTTTTTATCCAATCATATTTCAGCTAGTTTGTGTTGTCAGGGTCTATGAAATCTGCCTGAGGCCTTCAGATTGTGTTGGCCAATCAGATCTCCAGTGTACGATGTCAATGACAGCTGGCTGTTCTTAAGCCTTACACTGAGCTGTGATTGGATAAGCACTCGTGAGAGCCTGAAAGACTAAACTAACCCCAGAGATCCGATGGCTGAAGGATGAGAAGGTAAACTGCAGAATCATCTGCAATTTATAATGTAAATAACGTGGTGCGTTATTGTTGCAAATGAAAACAATCTGATGAATCTGATCAATGAATAGTTGTGTTTAGCTATTGTCTTGTTGGTGTTTTACATGAAATGGCAACAACCTTTTTGAGCTCAAATAGCCTAATTTCGCAGGACTTATTCAAACTTTGTTGAATGTCTTGAGTTTGGACATTATTGATGGTATTGTGAAGTGTATTATTTTAAGTAGGACTAAGTGCGACATCACTAAAGGCCTAGATGTGCTAGGACTGCTAGAACTATAATGTGTCCTCATCTCTGTCTACTTAAAATTTGCAAAAGGAGTCAAGTGGAAAAAGTTTAAACCCAAAACAAAATAAACCAAACATTGTCCGCAGCATATAAGAGTTATCTGGGAGGAATTAAGCATGGTGACTTCACGCTTGCGCTTCCCATTTGATTTAAACAGGGGCTTTATTCATCAGCTGCGTGATTATTCACATAAGCAAACGTCGTGGAATGCGATCTACAATTTACATGTTGTCTGTGCATCCCATTGTCTTTTAAGATCCAACCAACAAGGGTCCACGCTGACACAAAAGAGGGTCTCCACAGCTCCCTAATGGGAGGGGGGGGGGGGTGGGGGGGGGAGCTGTGTGAAGAGACAAAATGTCACCGGGCGGTCCCCACTCCACTACCTCCCCACGCAGGGCATACTTAGCATTTAAAGCACCCCGAACCCCACCCTGCGCCGCGCTGGAAAAAGCCGAGCTAACATTTAGCGGCGGGGGGAAAGAGAGGGAGAAGACGCACAGACGGGCTTTGGCCAAGGCAGGCGGCAGATTCCTCCAGCCCTGTAGTGGAGCCGTGGGGAAGTTTTTAATTCCTCCATCCTTATGGTTCATTTGTCTCCTCCCCCCCACTACCCCTCCACCACCCCAGATCCCCCATGTGAGGCTCCACGATGACCACTCATGTGTGCACTCCTGCTGAATTATTAACGAGGGAGATGAGAGAGGAGGGCGGCGGTGGGAAGACAGAGGGTTGGGGAAGGAGGGGGAGGCAGAGGCGGCGGCGGCGGTTTGGAGGGCAGTGCCGAGTGCGTCAGTGAGGACGGGAGGTGTGGAGATGTGGCGCGGAGGCGAGAGGTGAGGTGAGAAGTGCGAGAAGAGGTGGGAGAGTGATGGAGGAAGGGCAAGAGGAGGCGCGGTGGGACGGAGGGCCGGACGGAGAAAAAGACGAAGCCGTACATCTGCGCTCGCTGGTAATCAGCCACCGTGTGCTTCAAACACCATGTTGTGCTGGTCTGTTTCCCTCCACTGGAACTAACTGATGGCTCAGTTAAAGCACTGTTCCATTCAGGTCCTCTAATATGTCATTTTCACTTTGCAATGTTTCCAGTCATCTGTGTCTCCGGCCTGTCAGTCGACTTCCCAGGAAGGAGAAAAGTCCGTCTTTTACTTCTTTTGCTTGATGAGTTCTCAAAACACATCATTCTGGAAATCAGCCCTTTGTGATGTCACAAAGTCGATGGACCCCACTAATATTTCTAATTTGTGCCTTCAGTCAGTAGATTATTAAATAAAAAAAAATGACAATGAGACAATGAGAAATAAAATAGCAAATTTGAGACAATGTGAATTTGCATGTCTATATAATACAGTTATGATAAAGTTGTTACTAGGAGTAGTAATAATTTGGACGGAGTTAAATGAATACTTAAACAGCAACATGCATATTTCAGTGACACATCATGCGCATCATGTTGCATCTCAGATCAGATGCATTTAACCGTGACACAAAAAATGAGGTGTAAACTATAGTCAAATTTAAGGTAACATAGAGGCGTGTGTGTGTGTGTGTGTGTGTGTGTGTGTGTATTTGTCCTTGTTATTTTTTTATGCACGTAAATGTGGCCCGTGTGATACCTGTCCCTTCCGTTATCCAAATGCCTTTTCTTCACTGTCAGACTGATCACATCTATATTGTTACTGTAGGAAAATTCTGTCGTTTTTTTTCCGCAATGTGCTGCTTTGTAACGAGGCCATCATTTGGTTAAAGCGATGCAACGCGAACTCTGGGTTTCCCCGAGTTACCTGAGTGTCAGCACATGCATTATTACTTTCACTCACGTGCACAATATTAGATATGTTAAAAAAAAAAGCCCCAGACAAAGGTATCAACACACGCGCCCGCATGCACGCACGCACACACACACACACACCACAGCAAAGTAAGACAGAAAGAGTGAGCGTGCTGATTAGTCTGGAAATGTGTGTGTTGGTGTGTGTTTGTATGAGTGGGGAGGGGGAATCTTCCTCGGGGAGACCCAGTCTCTTCCCACCACACGCACACACACACACACACACACACACACACACACACACACACACAGTGTCTGGGGGGTACAGTAAGCCCTGGCGGATTTGTATAAAAGGCCCGGATTGTTCATTAATAAAGAAAGGATGAAAACAGGGGAGAGAGGTGGAGCAGTGTGTGTGTGTGTGTGTCTGTAGGTGTTTGTGTGTGTGTGTGTGTGTGTGTGTGTGTGTGTGTGTGTGTGTGTGTGTGTGTGTGTGTGTGTGCGGTGGTGGTGGGGGTGTAAGCAATGAGAGTTGGGGGAGGAGGGGGGGGAGAGAGAGACAAGGGGATGAGAGTGAGGGAGGAGGAGAATGGGGTACACAGTATTAGACAGTAATTAAATAATCATCTGTGTTGCTCTCGTTTACTCCCTCCCCTCTTCCTCCTCCGCCTTCTCCTACAGCACTGGCGGCCACAACACCTGTCACAACTCATCACCCTCACACACACACAAGCACACACACACACAAGCACACACACACACGCACACAGGCACACACACCCAAATAGAGAGATAGACTCCATGCAAAATCACATCAAAGTCATCCGCACACTTTATAGATGCACAGCCATAAGAAATATATGCGCTCATACATAACACAGAGGGTTTATACGTGTGCACAAAAATCTCCCCCTTGCTGATGAAACACACAGGGTGGGGGAGGGGGGATGGTGGCGGAGGGGGAGGGGCTACCACCATGGGGGTCTGTGGCGTCTTCTTAGAGGCAACGTGCTTGTCAAATTAATTTCCACGATCAGTTGGTCTCTCTCTTCTAGTTTACGGCCTGTCCTTCACTCAAGCCAGGTAGCTGCTGCGAGGCGTTAGCATTATTCATTAAACCAGTGTGGACACTGGACTAGTGGTCATGAAAAAAAACATCTTCAAATAATGGCAGTGACTGCATATTAGTTTGAAAAAAAAAATAAATCAAAACTCAAACGATGTGCAGGAGGTTCGATCAAATGTGTAGAAACAACTCCTATGACGTTTATCTGTGTTTATCACTCCAATGTCTGTAAAGGGTGATACCATTGTTTTTATTAAATCCAGATGGAGAGGGCACTATTCAGTGGGCACATAGTCAACATATTCATATGGAGGGAAAATCTATTCCATTTTATTCTGAAAAAGCCACTTTTCATTTTTATTAGTATACAGCATTGCCAAATCCACAATACAAAAATTAATAATAATATAAATATTCATACATTAAAGTTAAAATTTGCTCGACCAAACACAGCTGCCAAAATAGCATTAACGAGTACTGCGTTAACTAGTGACTCGTTTGTTTGGGGGTAAAAAACAAAAACAAAAAATAGACATGTGAAGTGTCTCACTGCACCCGAAACTTCGACAGATGAAACCAACTATAATTATAGTTATATATAGTGATTTAGTTATAACTATATAATTATAGTTTTAAGTTTTCAAGCAAACACGAACCACCTCAAAGAATAAAAGTATTATTTCTTCAAGTAATACATCAGAATAGGAAATAATAATACATTCAAAAATAAATTATTTTCTACTTGGCTCATTTTCTTGTTACAGTTTCACTTTCAAACCAGTTTTCCAGTCAGGAACATTTCTAACTGTACTTTGCCACAGTGTTCCAGCAAGTGTGCCCGATCCTTGTAGCAATACTAAACATGTTACATCATTAACACAATCATTTGCCTACAGTTTCTGCCCTTTGAATCAAATTCATCAACCTACTTCCACCACCAAAAAAAGATGGGTGTGCATGGCGACACAACACATGGGCATTACAGTGCAACACTTGTAATCACTTGACAACAACAAACAATCTAGAGCTCCTTAACAATTCATAAAACCGTGAAGCTCCAGTACTTTCGGTCGCTCGGCCTCCTAATCAAGTAGGACGGCAGATTACATGTATGGCTCTGTAATTGTGAAGCTCAAATAATCTCCATCTGGCTGTACATTGACCACGGGCAATATGTACAATCATGTCCACACCTACACACAGCGGAAAGCAAAACAGACACTGAGAGTTTCAGACGCGGAATGAGCACACGATCGCCGACAGATATTCACCTGACAGAGAACAGAGGAGCGCACAATGTGTAATTACGGTCGGCCATATGGCCGCGGAGACTGTCGGCCAGGCCGACAGGGTTGGGCGCGAGGAGATACATTGACACACATACACACACGCCCCCTGATGAAGGCTAAACATGGAGCAGCGTTGCTGTGGATGTTTCATTCATTGATTCACATTCCTGATGTAGCCGCGGGCGCTCTCGGTGAAATCCGGCACACAGGCCAGTATGGCGGGATAATATGGCCCTCGCTAATGACGATCAAACATTTGAGCCCCCCGTGCAGCAGGAGGTAAACAGGACTCTGATTAACATCTGCTGGGAATTACCCATTGATTTTGTCTCCTGTTGTTGAGGTGATTATAATGTTGCTGGCAACGATCAATCTGTCCCGCGCTGACGCAGAGACGGACGCGTGCGTCGGCTCGGTGCTCTACAGCGGCCGCAAAAAGTGGAATTGAGGGGAGAGATGCGTTTCTCGGCAAAAACAAAGCTTTGATCAGTCAGGTGATTCATTCCGTGCAAAGAAAATGTCATCCTCTTAACGGGGCCCTATTGTGGCTATTTCCAGGTTGAATAAATTATTTTTGGTGGTCTGGCTACTTCCAACAATAAATAAGTTTGAGCTTGTTTGAGCTGGTGAGGCCTTACGAAAGAAGTCTTTCTCTCCCACAGCCTGAAGAGGCTGTTCTGGCACTCTTTCCCCCTCCCTTATTTGCTCCATACGTGGCTCTGTCATGGCTCTGTCATGGGACAGCCCAATCCTTTGTGATTGGGCTGAAATAAAGAATCAAGAATCTTTATCACTTTGAAAAAGCGTCAAGAGCTAAATGATGCTATCAACGATGACGAGAGAAACATACACAATTTTCCCCAGCTGAATGTGCACTCGGCACACTGGCTGAAAAGCCCTCAGACTTCTGTTAAGGTTAATGGCAGCGACGAGTAGATGTGACGCAGCAACAGCAGCAACACTAACACAACTTGTCTGAGATCTGAAAAGCTGCTGCACTTTGAAAAAAAAATGTCAATAGAGAAAATGACTTTGACTTAATAATTTTCTGATCACACTGATAACTGGTTTATTGATAACTGGGTGAGGTCCCCAGCTCCGGGCCTGGAGGTTTGACTCACCGAGGGGAGATTATGGGTCAGCGGTCAGGCTAGTTGCTGGACAAGGTGAATACAAACAAAAAAAAAAAGACAAGAGCAGGACAACAAAACTACACAAACACCCCCAAAAGAATCTGGATAAGTCTGGGTGTGAGAGCTGGGTTCTGTAGTGGACGGATGATTAGATGATAAGTTGCAGCTGAGGCGACTGGGGAGCCAAACCCCAGCACGCCAGAGCCCAGCCCTCCAATCAGAGACGCACCTGCACTGAGTCACACATGCTCCAGCGCAGAGGGCACGACAAGCTCATCCGTCATTGTATCTTTTAATGAATGAATGTAAATTCAACTAGAGGGACAGTGACATGTGCACACACTTGGAAGTCCTTCTGCAGCAAATGCACACTTACATGCACACTATCTGCAGAATCAGAAAAGGCCAGGATGTGATTATTGGAAAGAATGAGATTCACCAGCGATGTAAGATAATGAAAAGGAAATATTCATATTAGGCGAAAACAAACTATTGAAAAGCTGCTCATTAAAGCTCATAAATAAATGCAAATCGTCTTAATTAGTTGGAGGACCTTGGGTGCCTCTGAGCTTCTTTTGCTCCCCTCTCCTTTCTCTCGCCTGGGTATGTTTTTTTCCCCCTCGCGTTGTTTGTTTTCTTGCTGTAATTGTTGTTGTTTTTGAAGTCTTGGGGCCCCCCCCCCCTACCCCTCTCTCCATCCCAACTCATCTCCTCCCCCTCCCCCAACGCTACCATTCCTCTCCCTCTCTCTCTCCGCCCCTCCGGTCTGGTCGCTGGATTCCAGTCCTCTTCCATGGCTGCGCTGATGACCTGGCCTAACCCTCGGCGGACAAACCAGTGGAAGGGATGCTGACTGGGAGTTTCCTGGGGGGCGGAGCGGTGGGCTGCAGACGTGAGGGATCTGGGGGATCTGGTGCCACTTTCTGGCATCTCAACTCTGATGTGGGCTGGAGCCAGGACTCACTCAGTCAGAGGGTTGTTTTTTTTTGTCAAGGGAAGTCTCACACTGGGCTTTGGCGATGCAATGGATCTGAGGTGCATTGCAGCTGTGAGCGGAATAATCTCATAAGTTTGTTCATAAGTGGATACGGATGTGGTTGCAGAAACAAATGTTGTTGCTTAGGATGTTTGTGTTTAGATTTTGGTTATTTATATCTTTTATTTTTTTGTTTTGGTTTTATTAATTCAAGAATTTTGGTGAATATTTTCACCCATTTTGATTTGTAATCATTGAAATTTCTTTTGTCTGTATTTGTGTAGACCCCAGGAAGCATAGTTTTCACAATACGAAAACTAATAGGGATCCTTATTAAATAAAAAAATAAACAAATTGAAAGGCAATAAAGGAGCATCCAGCATCGTGATATTTTCTGACAAAACTAATAAACTTTATCACGATTTGAACGTGGAATGCTATAAATATGCTATAAATTGCTGAAGGCCGTACACACGGCAGCAGTAAGTCAGGCAGGCCGCAGGGAAGCGACGCTGCAACAGTGCCGAGCGGGTCTACAGGGCTTTGTTAGACAACACCTACCACTGTGACACACGCTGCTGCGAGAGTGCGATGCAGATTGGACACCTGTGTTGTCACCAGGCCTACCTGCTGCTATTAGTTTAGAGACACCTAATTGGTCTCTGGTCTATCTGTGATATCTTTATGGACCTTTTATGGGACTTTTTTTTTTCTCCGAGAGGTGGATGAGAGGAACAGATAATTGGTCCTGAGGTTCTACAGAGACCCAGGCTTGCCGCTCGCTGTTCAATTTGCAATTTAACAAGGAGATCTTGCACCTATTCGCTTTAACAAGGTGTTATAAATCACAGTTGTCTGGCCTCAACAGGGAGATGGCTGGTCTATACGGGGGAAAAAATGCAAAACACATCAGATTGTTGTTACCATTCATTGGTAAATGTCACTGTGCCGCGCTCACAGGTACGACCTCTGATTGCGACGCTCCCTTGTTTGTGACACAGTCGACTCCAGTGTAGCTAAACAATGGGTCCAACAAGGTGTGAGCCTGGAGGGTTTGCACCTGTGAAAAGGGAGGCGCGTCCACCAAAAGGCAGACCTAGGACCCTGGGATTTATTTCGCCATCACAAAATTGATGTCATATATCAACACCTACACGTGAATTGCGTTGAGTTTTTTTCAAGGTGAGGGATGGGTGGGGCCGTATGTGTCAACATGATGGATGGAAGGAAGGAATTCCTTCAAATGACACGCTGAGCTGTTGGTCGTCGGAAACATATACCGGTGGCTGTGTTGCGTATTGCAGACCCCCGTGACCCTGAGCTCGGGACTAAGCGGTTATGGAAAATGAATGAATGAATGTATTGCGTGTGTTTCGGTGAATGTGTTGAAGTTTGTGTTGTGTTGTGTTTTGTTGGTTTTTGTGACTTTGTGTGAGTCTGTGTGTGTTTTTTTGTTGTTTGATGGTATTTAAAAATTAAGCAAACATTTTAGTTGAATTAGACAGATAGACAGATAGACAGACAAATAGACAGATAGATAGATGTGTATATTGAGCTATCTGCAAGAAGCACCCATACAGGTGTGGAAGCAGGATGTAGCCAGGAGGGCAATGAAGTGTTACGCAACAAAAGTATAGGGTGTGACCTCTGGTGTCACTTACCGCGACCTACATACTGTAACACAGGCGATTGACATACATACACACGCTGACACACGTAAGGCATGGCCATGGCCACGGAGTCAGCGCAGACAGGTGCTGAAAAATACATTAGGTGTCATTGCGCGCAATGACAGCGAGTGACACGACAGCCAATAAAGGCAACAGGTTTCTAATCACCAATCAAAAATAAACAGCCCACCATTATAAATCAGTTTAATCACGGCGCAAATGAAGCCGCCGCTGGTCACAGATCAGCCGCATCCGCTCCCTTGGAGCACTTATGATTATTTCAATGTTACAAAACACCCAGCGGAGGTCTAATTAGATTAAATGACCAATAAGTCGCACTTATTAAGAGCGCTCGGCAAACCGCACCGCTCACAGACGGACCACTTCTCTGCCACTGGCGCCGAGCGCTTGTGGTTCCTCATGTTGTTATTCCCCGTTCTATAAATTATTTAATATTTGTTTGAATAAATGAACATGAAAAATAATCTCCAATGGCAACAGAAGGCAATAGTTAATTGGAATTAAAGAAAAAGTTTGAGCCTCCTTTTTAGTTGTTGTTTTGCCGCCTTCCTTTGCACTCTCGCCTTTTATACTTTCTTGCATTGTACCGCTCGACTTTTTTTCCCCCCTTCTTTCATGTCAGTTCATTACATTTAATTTATTAATGTCCAATATTTAATGTGCCAAAAATGTCAGATTCAAACAGATGAAAATGGGGCATTTTCTCCTGGTACGAGGGATGCACAAGCTGTTTGCTGCCTCTTGTTGTGACTCTGGGGGCCAAGCGAGGGATGGGAGGGGAAGAAACAGAGAGCGAGAGACAGAGGGAGGGGAAGAGAGCGAGAAAGTGAACTCTTCAGTCAGACCTGAAGTTTATCTTTAACCAAGCTCCGAGCTCCCAAAGCACAATGCTGCTTGGTGCCAAAAGGCACAACTTTACAGAAACTAACCTCGAAACGGGGGGCTGGAGCCGACGAGAGGAAGGCGGCTTTACAGAGGCAAACAAACAAACCTCGCAACCTTACTGTAACTCTCAAAAAGAGCAACTTTCTTCGCGGACTAAACTTAGTGCGGCTTGTGAAGATGCAAATCAACTCGGCGTCAACTTTTGAATTGCAGCCGGATCTATATTTGATAGATAGATGAGGAGGTGCGTTGCGCCGCTGCGGTTTGTAAAATATGGAGGCTCCTCTTTTGTGGCGGGGAAACAGATGCGCGCAGCGACGCAGAGTGCAGCCATGCCGCTATTGATCCACGAGAAAATTTGCCCTTGATGTCTGTCCCACTGCCGCTGCGATCGATGCCTTGTGTCATTGACTCACGCAGTCAGCTGACACACACCCCGTAAACTCACACAAAGGTTTCTGTGACGGCAGCGATGTCCGAAAAGGTGAGTCTGTCTGTTACCAGGAATGCAACCCTTCCTCGAGTAAATCGAGTAACCCGATGACAAAGAAATAATCGAGGGATTTCAACTGCCTCAAGGCGTCGCTTAATTCAATTTAAAGCTCACGTTTCGCACAGACTCTTTTCAGTGTGACACAACCTGCTTCCGACACAGGCCGTGTGCCCAAAGGTAATAATGGGGAGAAGACGGAAGCGATCTTTTGTACGGTACCATGGTGTTAATGTCTGCAGTTCTGCTGCGGAGTGGCCTTTAATTAAGCAAACGCGTGTTTTATCCGATGACTCGATGAATCGACGGAATATTGGATAGAGTAATCGATTACCAAAATATTCGTTAGCTGCAGCTCTAGTCGTTAGGCACCTTTTCACCTCCCGCGTTGCATTTGATTCTGCTTTGACTAGCGGGAGGCGAACAGTGTTCCTCCAACAGGAAGTGGAGCGATTCAGCCTTGTAGCATGTTTTGACGAGTGACTGATGGACGACACAGCAAGAGAAAATCTGACGACAGAATCAATCTCGATAAAAAACTCATAATTGTGTGTGTGTGTGTGTGCGCATGTGTGTGGCACTGGATGACACGGCTGATAATCATTTGTGACTTTTAATATGGACATCCTGCACACGCACACGCGTGCACGCACGCACGCACGCACACAGCCACACACCGTCGCAAACACGGCTGCAAATGTAAAGTTGCCATGACGACCGATGACGAGCACACAATGTTCAAGAGGCGGTTTCTCCAACCATTCGCCAATTTGGTTAATTATGTCTTTGTGCCGGTGAATAGGCCTTGACTCCCCCTTCTCTGCTCCCCACCGCCCCCTGCGCCTGTCCCAGCTCAGGCCTGAGTGCAGCCAGCTCACACACACACACACACACACACACACACACACACACTGATTGTTTGAGGGGTGGGGAGGGGGTGGGGGGGGGGGTTGGGTCAAGGAAACTACGAGCGAGCGAATGGAGGTAGGAACATGGAACAGCAGCTCTAATGAGCCAGTGGCTGTCAGGAACAGTTAGGCTGCTGCGCATGGAGAGGCGGGGCCTGCTGAGGGGCGGTGGTCTGGACGGACACACACACACACACACACAGACAGAAGAGTGAGTTGGTCAAGCAATCACCCTGATGACGGCACTGATCAGTCGCTCTCACGGTCCTCAAGTTTTTTTTTTCTTTTCTTTTTTTCTCCCCCGTTCTTGTCCTCCTCACATCTGCCTCTTCCTGCTGCCCTCAGATATTTGCACATTCATGCGTCAGTGGTCCCTGACGCCGATCCTCTACTCTGGCGCTTCCTGACGGCTCCCACGATCTCCCACTGTTATGAAAAACACGCATTTGCAGAGACAGATGCATTGAAAAGGTTCTTTCCGAGCATCAAAGAGGAGAAAACTGTTGGCTTTCTGTTACACAACATGCGAAGCATGAGTCACACGGCCGTACAGCGACGTGCTTGCCCATGCTGCTCCCGCTGCTCATGCTATTACTGGGCCCGCATGCTATTGACGCAGTCAAAGTGTGTTTGGAGTGTGGGGCGAACGTGCATCGTTTAGTTCCAGTCAGCGAGTCCTGCTGTCCACTTCGTATGTCTGCGAGGTTCCTCCGCCTCCATTACGTGAATGTGCAAACCAGCGCTCATACAATGACAACCATCTGTCGATACGCACAGCAACACGCATGCACGCCGCGCAAAGCTGGGAGCCCCGCCTCATAACAATATTCCAAGCTGTCTCTAGAACCAGGAGGGGAAGAAAAAAAAATCAATGGAGCTCTGACAGAGACAAAAGGGGCCTGGGAGGAGGAGCAGCTGAAATTTTTTTTTTCTGTTTGTTTTCCTCACTTTCCTCCTCCGGCAGATGTCACGGTAAAAAGTTGACGGGCTTCTCCGTCCCGCTCATCTGTCGGCGGAACGCCCGCTGAGGCTAAGGCGATGTGAAGCCGCACCTGAGACTTGAGGAACTCCACTGTCGATTTCGTTCAGTCCACCTCTTTTGCGACGAGGCGCGACGCCGCGCTGCGGTTTGACAGTGTTGGCAGCTCAAAAAGCTCGGGCAGAAGTCGACCGAGAGGTGACTTCCTCCTCCGAGTCCTCGGTGGGAAACACTTGTGTTGTGTCTCAGGATGTTTGCCCGCAGCGTGGCACACCTCGGTGGGTGGAGACTCAGCCATAGTGGAGATAGAGGCACAGATGTTGTCAATTATCAAAGGCCTCCGAGTCATCCACCGTTATCGTCAGCTCTCCTCTTTGCTAATTACAGCCTTGACCACTCTGCAGTTGAACATAAGAGCTGATGTAGAGTAAAATTACGGAGCTCATGTTTCCGCAGGAGGATCACCAGACTGTGAAAAAAATAACTATGTAAAAAAAGGGAAAATTTGTCCAAAATCTTGTTGCTTGAATGCTGCGCTTGTTTGATCTTTGAACTTTAACATCCTGCAGCTCCTCTTTCGCCAGTTGCAGAATCATTAAAGAAAGAAAAAAAGCAAAGACACAGTTCAGCATCCTGTTTTTTTCTGTCCTCTTGGAGCTTTAATTGTGCTATATAGATGAAATTGCAGCACTGAGATGTTCCCATAAGTCACGCCGAGGCAGAGCTCGGTGCTTCAGAGAACTGAGGTTTTACGGTCTTCAAGGTTTCCTATTTATTGCACATACAGCAAACGCCTCGACTGGAGATGAAAGATCTGACATTTAAATGTATTTATATGTAAAGCTGGTTTTTAAAGGTTGCCAAGGAAATATTGAGAAGCTAAACTGCTACAAGTCAGATCCACATGGTCAAAATTGCTGCCTATGAAACCTTTAGTGAGTTTATGGTTGTCCATTTTCTTAACAGGCTTTACGACAAAACCAGCTGAGGCAGTTTAATAGGTTTTTGATTGCTTTTTTGATTGCTATCAATGATCTACAGTATTCTAACTCGCTTTAAAGGAAATGAAAGTAAAACTTCTGTTCTAACGACTTCACGACTGCTATATTTGCCCGCCCACCTCAACTCTTTTCATTTTACTGACTCTCAGCACCCTCCTCTCTTTTTCTCTCTGCTACATCTGTTTGTCCCAGTGACAACATATCCCAGTGGTTAATGTGTTTTTCCATTCATTTTCTGTATTATTTTATTAAAAGAATATTATAAAAAAAAAAAAAAAACAACCTATAACTTGGCAGTTAAATGAAAAAATCAGCCTTTTCTTGAAGAAGACTTTGACGTGTCGTTCAAAGCGAGTGAGAGAGTGAGAGAGAGAGAGAGAGAGAGAGAGAGAGAGAGAGAGCACGCTGACGATCTGCAACGCGTCGTGACCTCCGACCTTTGCTTCATATCGTTTGTTTTGCATCAAAGGTAACAACGGCCGCAGATGCATGCGGCAACGGTAAACACAGGCGGAGGATGAGGCGCCAGCTGATAATGAGACCCATGGGACACAGCATCGGGATTTTTATTTTACTATTATCATTATTCTTATTAAATTGCCGTACTGTGAACAACAGAGGGAGGGAGGGAGGAAGAAGAAGAGTGGCGGCGGCGCAGGATGGGATGGATTAACGGGGATGCAGACAGGGATGGAGGGATGAATGAAGTGGATGTCAGAGGAGAGGGCTGTCACTGAGACTCTGTTAATGATGTACAGATGGCCCGTGAGCCTCCCCTCCCCACACCAGTAATCTAATGAGGAGACGTGGATTACCGTTAACTCAGATTAATTTTTAACATGGTGGAGGGGTTGGTGATGACAGCCACGATTATTATCATTACCATAATCATTCCCACTTTGTCTGCCGCTCAGTGTACTTGCGTGTGTGTGTGTGTGTGTGTGTGTGTGTGTATGCGTGTGTGTTTGCGTGCGCGTCACGTGTCTCCTGAAAGTAAAGTAAGCACGCTGGCAAGAGGGTGTGTGTGGGTGTGTGTGTGTGTGTGTGTGTGTGTTTGGCTGTTCATTTGCATGGAGTCTAGACACGACAGCGCGTAATCATCCTTTTGTTTTTCATAAACAATATGTATTGACCCTCAGTCAGGCCGGGGCAACACCGCTACATGTAAGACCAGCGGAAAACACAACACAACATAAAAGGCCTTTTGTCTCAGGGTGAGTGAACACGGAGGGGAGGCAGGAATCAGGAATCCCACCACCTCGCCCCCTTCGGAGGAGAGTAATGTGGAACTTCATGAAGCTAAGAATGCAGAGATAATGAGAGGAAGGGATGGAGGGGACAACCGGATGGATTCCAAGAGTCCAATGTTGGAGGCGGGAAAAAAAATCGAAAGTGAGGTTCAGGTCTGGGGAAATATTAATGCATGTTTGTTTTTTTTTCCATCCAAATCCAGTTAAACAGTCATTCAGCAGCAATTTGTAAATTTGGATGCAGTGTGGGTGTGTGTGTGTGTGTGTGTGTGTGTGTGTGTGTGTGCGTCTGTGCATGCATGTGTGTGTAGTCAGGGGTTAGACAGAGTCAGACAGTGTCTAATCCTCACGCTGCTCTCTCTTACAACAACAATAACGCAGGATGAGACGAGATAAAACAATCTCGGTCATTGTTGCCTCAGACAATGAATTGTCTGAGCTCGGATCGCACTGAGCATGCTCAGTGGGAAGTTCACCATCGCGCCGCCAAAGCGTAACCGTCTATCAGGAAGAAATACGATGCCGCTCTTCCCTCCCCAGTCGATGACAGTACAGACGCTTTCGATGTGGCACGGTGGTGAACCCAGTTCAATGGGACAAGAGCTGGATCTGTATTTTAAGGATATTTGGAGGCAGTGTTGGCGAGTAATCTATTACTAAGTAATCCACTACAGTAATTTAACTTTTTTTTTTTTAATAACGGAGTAATGTAACGGAACTAGTGTGGCAAAACTGGTAATGATATCATAGTTACTTTATCATGTAACGATTCCACTACTTTTCTGAAATATTTTGCAAGCTAAAAATGACCCACAAAATGCCGGAAGTTGACAAAAAGCAACCGAGAAAAACAATGTTGCAGATTGATGATGCAGCCGTGCATGCAACGTCTATTGATATGCGACGACGCACCAAAACGGCGGGATAAGGAAAAACAGCGATTGTGTTTGTAGCTGGAAATACAAATATTGTTTTGAGTTCATGTCGTCTAAATCAAAGAACATTGTGGTTCCTTGTACAAGAAACAAGACGTTCTCAACTGTTACTTCACCTTTTCTTTTTCTAACGTAATTAGTAATTGATTACTTAATATACAAAGTAGTTAAAATAAGTAATTAGATTACTTTTTAAGGAGTAATCAGTAGTTGGACTACTTTTATGGAGTAATACCAACAACACTGTTTGGAGCAAACTATACATCTCCTTAAAAAAAGACAAGAAAAACATGTTTTCATTTTGTTATTTTATCAGCCTTCATTTGTTACTGTGACCACCTCGCCCCTTTGCTATTCTCCAGGATTTGGAAGCATACCGCTGACACATTTAAGGGTTGTTAAACATTGTTAGTGTTACTGACATGTCATTTTATCACACTCATAGCCAGCCGTATCACAGATCATATAGCATATCCCCCGCCTGCTGATTCGGGGTCCTCGGCGCAAGGAAATGGTTGAAGTAACTGGGTAGCGAGATGCAGAGCTGTCACTTTGCCTGTCTGTCAGTCCACGCTGAGGCGAGGGTGTGTGTGTGAGTGTGTGTGAGTGTGTGCGCTAGGGGTTTCCCCTTAATAAGCAGGTCCTAAAAGCGCGGCGATTACCCCAATTAAAGAGTGTTCCCATCACCATCTCTGGGACCTGGGGCCCCGGGAGCCTGTTAGCCTGTCTGAGAGAGTCTACAATGGGCCAGGATGACACACCCAGCCAACCACACCACATATATGGATGCACATTCATGCCATATAAATCCCACGCAACGTTGGAAAAGCATCTGATACACGTTGGGAGTATTTACTTACACGCCTACATTGTCATTTCAGTTGCGCGTTTCCACTTGTCATTAAAAAAAAATCCAGGGGGAAACGCAAGAAAGTTATGAAAACATGAAATTAAAAAAAATAGCTGATCAATAGAACGATAATACAAGTTTAGTCTAATTACATTTAAAGGATTCTTTTAAACTAATCAGGGGAATTTCAGGTGAAATATAAACATTTCAAAAACAGTACGAGACCTTTCAATTATTGTGGGGGTTTTCTCTCTCTCTCTCTCTCAGAAAAAGCTATTTCACCACAATGCAAGTTTTGGCAAGTACGGAGTGTGCAATTGTCAGGGAAGCCAATAAAGGAACTATGAAATGTTACATGAGCATTTTATGACATCAGTATTTCTTGCATACTGTAACAAACTCGGGAAATATGGAATTTCCATGTCATCCGAAGCCGAGAAAATAAGAAACAGCCCAGCCAGTCACACATGAGTGTGATCTGTGTCGAGATGAGATAACTCGCGCTCATCAAAATAACATCACAAAAGCATGTAAACACCGCGTGCGATCACATTATCTCACTGTGTTCCTCCGCATCAGCAGCGGTTCAGCAGCCACGACAAAATTAGCTTCCACTGACATTTCTCTGACAGGTTGTTGTCTTTTTGAAAAAAATATATAAATAAATAAATATATATATAAATAAATAAAAACTCCGGTTTGAATGTGTGCTCCGTTTGAATGGAAGCCCTGTGACTGTTGTGCGCGAGTTACATCACAGGCGTCACCTGAACGCAGCCAAACTGCATCACAGCGAGCGCTCGGCGTCAAGACGGAAATCTGAAAGGAAAAGTACAAAGATTATCTGACACATCTGCCGGCAAGACTTGCAGACATTTTGACTGCCTGTCTTGCTGTTTGACTCTCGGTTTTCCTTTTTCACACAGCTGCACATATTGCTCTCTTTTGCGCACACACATGCACGCGCACCCGGAAACAGTGTGTGTGTGTGTGTGTGTGTGTGTGTGTGAACGGCGCGGCCCCTCGCCGTCGTCGTCTGGCTGTCACAACCCCAGCGCGCGGCCTGCTGTTTGGGAGGAAAACCTCCACTGGGCAGATCCTATTTGGACAGATTAAAAAATCCATGTCCAGCTGTCTACATTAGTCAACCCGCCGCCCCTGAGACCATCTCACAGAGGCCTCCTCCTCCTCCTCCTCCTCCTCCTCTCCTCTCTCTTCCGCATCCATCCCCTTTCATTTGGCTGCATTACCTCGTGTGTCTCAACTCGGCTCACTTTCCCCTCTCATCTCTTATTTTTTTGCCGCGAGGCTACGATTTGGCGGCTTGAAGCGCACGGGCTGCTGTCACAGGGGTTTTTAGCACTTGAATTAGATTAAGCGGAGCACAACAAATGCTGGTTGGGGATGAGTTGGCTGTTCTCGGCAGCGTGGCGCTGTAAGCCTTTTTTCCCCTCCTTTCAAAGGCGGCGGTGATGAGCGAGCGGCGTGGCTTTCAAGGTACGGGGTGAGATAGAGGGGCTAAACTGTTTCCCTTTTGTCTCACAGACGACACGTCGAGATAGCGGGAGATAGCGCAAGATTTAGCGTCGGCGTGAAGCGGCGGCGAAATGGGACGTATGGTTTCGTAGGGCGCGCGGCGTTCAGACAATTTGAATGCGGCGGGAGTCGCAGCTTTGCGCCCGAAAATGAAGATGCAAACAGTTTGATAAAGAGGGAGAGATTCAGACATTTGTTATTTCAAATACTGCATGGGAACCTTATTGGATTGGACATGACGGCTCAGCTCTCTCTCTTCCTCCCTGTGTGTGTGTGTGTGTGTGCACACGCGCATGCGTATTCACATGTGTCTGCTTGTATGGCTCCGGGCACTAAAGCATGCATGAATTCATATACGTACATGTAGTGTGCGTTTTGAATTGCGATTGTTTCGTGTGTGTGTGTGTGTGCGTGTGTGTGTGTGTGTGTGTGTGAGTTAGGGGAAGTGAGAGAGACGGCGAGGCCGGAAGAGAGGAACCCTCACCCCCACCCACCCTCCACACCCCCATTAGTGGTCCTGACCCGGGGCTGAATCCCTGCTGATGTCAAACAGTGTAGTAATGGTTTGTCGTGGAGTCCTCGCCCCACCTCTCGCCCTCTGGTTTCTCGGTGCTTCCTCTCCCCTCCCTCAGATCTCCACCCTTCCTCATCGTCCCCTCGTCCACCCATCCATCACTCCCGTGCATTTTCTTAGGAGGGAAGGTGGAAGATGAAGGTTGATCAGATAGTCGCACAAATAGTTTAGGGCTTTGAAGGTTCAGGCTGAGAGATGGTTGACTGACGAGTCTTCAATCCAAATGTTTCTGAGCCCCTTCAACCAACCAACCTCAAGTGTTGGAATTTGAGAGAGTACCTAGAACTGAGACCCAACAATTTCCAAATTACTCCTCTGGTGACATTTACGCCTGTAACATTAACATTCTGACTTTATGCGAAATTCTTGACTCTATGTTAAATATATTGCAAGGTCCTCTTGAATGTACTATAAAAACTAAATTGGTTTTGTAAAGCTTGTGTTTGTGCGCGCTATAAATTGCAATCATCAAACAACACTTTATTACCAATTAAAGGAATAAACAGTCACCATTGTCAACTGGGCTCTGCTTGAATGGTCTCCACTGCTTAAAAAAGGCTTGATTTGTTATCCACCTGGA
The DNA here is from genome assembly GCF_046127955.1 of Nelusetta ayraudi. Lineage (NCBI taxonomy): Eukaryota > Metazoa > Chordata > Actinopteri > Tetraodontiformes > Monacanthidae > Nelusetta > Nelusetta ayraudi. The sequence continues at coordinate 229,832 of NW_027466108.1, forward strand.
AACCAACACAGCTTCTATGAGAAATTGACAAATGGGCAAATTAAGGGATCAAAATTGATTGTTTACTTCATTATTTTACCCAAAAGTCATTCAATGCTCTGGTGAAAGAATTCAACTTATTGGAGGTATATTGTGGCCATTGACTCCACCTTCAGAAACAACAGATATGCTTATATGAGGACTTCCACGTGTCAAGACCAAAAAGCAGATCAATAAGTTCCCAGGCAAAGAACATGTTTGTCCAGCATATCATGTGGACAAAAAACATGGACCACAATGGACTACACCATGTACATTGCATACAAGTTGGTATTCACACGTTTGGAAAGTGACACTATTCTTAGTCACTATATGCTCTGGTATTGAAGTTTGATGTGGAAGTTGGACTTCAATACACTTTTATAACACCAAGGAGTATCCACAAACAACTTGGGTTGAGTAGCAAATGGCTTATAATTTTAAGTGATCTATCCCATTAATATTGGAACAGAAAAGCAAGAAAAGATAAGAACCTAAGCGACAGGACAAAAGACAAGAGAACTATTTTTGTTTAGCTTGCGTTAGTTCATCTAAAAAATAAGCAGCATGATAACTATGGACGACAAAAGTGGATATTGATAACCTGAAGACAACTGAGAGTCTTTATTCGGTGCCACAAAATACAGTATCTCTCTCATAACTTGAGTAAAGTCTGGTAAGTGGAACCAGCATGACAAATTTGACATTTCCCATTAATTCATATCAGTTTCATTCCAAGGACATTTTGATACAGGATTAAAAGAAATCTGAGTCTGTCTTGTGTGACTGCACTCTCAGGGACAATAGAATTTGTTCCCAGCCAATCCTTCCCTAGGAGATACCCACTACAATACAGGCTGGCAACATGATAGGATCAAGTCTACCAACCGCAACTTGGCAAAAGAGAAGCTATGAGTTCAGAGTATCTATCAGGCTGTCTGGACACCAAATGACCCCCACACAAAAAAAATCTCCATTAACTGGAAGCTTTAGGTCAACCAGTTAGCCAGACAGCCTCGGTGAAACCACACCCTTAAACGGCGTCACAACGCGCTGTTAACTCCCCCGTCAACAACTAGTCGCGACGGGTTGCCCGTGTGTGAAAGTCTGCGAGACAGTGGAGTTAGCGGAAGGCATCGGAGAATGGATGACAGAAAATGATAGACAAGAAGTGGGGTGTGTGTGCTCGAGAATGAGGCTTCTCCTGTCTTGGCCCTAATGGTCCAAATGAGGCTGGGGGAGAAGATGGGGGTTGTATGTGGTGGCACTGGGATTGAAGGAGAGGGAGCGGGGATGTGAAAGGGTTGGGCTGAAGGGGTCTGAGCCAAGGAGACTGAGGCAGACCAGAGCGAAGTGACTCAACCTCGACACCATATGAGCTGGCAGCTTGTCACATCCCAGTCCATCACTGAGGGGCCACATAGCAGAGCTTGTTTAACCACAGAGCGACGATAGATAATCGCTCTTTCTTTTCCTTTTCAAATTCTTTGGAAATATCCTACCCTGAGTTAAAGTCACAGCTTGGCCGGCAGAACCGCGTTACTCTACATTGCAACTGCGATTACTCCCTGCATCTCAAAACACATGCTCTGGTACTCAAGTTCAGCACACTTCACTGCTGTATTTTGTGGTGTATTAATTTCAACAAATTTCTTCCAAATTGCAAAATGCTGCCTTGCTCCAGAGCATTTTAATAGAATATGCTTCTGTAGCAAGGAACATGTTAGCTAGCTGGTGGGTGCAAGTTCACGAATGCTAACTTTCTATCTTCTTTAAAAAAAAAAAAAAAAAAAAAAAAAAGATAGAAAGAAACATACTCGCTCACAAGAAAACATCAGCATTGTCTTTGACTCTCACTCTTCAGTCAGACGATATTCCATATGTTTCAGTAGGTATCAGATATGAGTGCAGCTCTTCCACTGGCTCGTTATCAATCTCATGTTAGCTTATCTGTTGCAGTATGCAAATCACACTGGAGAAGGCTACACACCACTTCTGAGCATTAATTACAAATACAATTTGCGACTGTAAACAGCATGTATTCCTCTGATCTCAGCAGTGGATAGTAACTATAAAGATAAGCAGTGTTTTTTTTTTTTTCATTAAACAATTGTTGGAATTGAAAGAGTTATTTTTATCTCGCACATACAAAACCGTAAATTCTGCTCATGACAGAGGAAAAGCCGTAAAAGCTCATTAGTACAGTACATAAGGCCAACAACCTCACAAAGTGGCTCTCTATACACACACCGAGATGCTAACATTTGGTGCCTGTGACCATCATTACTAAACTGAAAAGGACCGCTCACCTCCTTTTTGAAATGTATCTTCTTCTCCACGTGTAATACTGTTTATGCTGAAAAGCACTCTTTTTCTCTCTCCCTCTCTCATTGGAATATTCATGCCAATTAAAGGGCCAGGCCTTAAAATAGAAAACTATGATTATGTTTGCAGCGAGCAGAGATCTTGTATGAAAATTAGTTGTGTATTATTAATGAAAGGAGTAGAGAACACACTCTTCAGCGGGGTCAGACTTGGAGCTGTGGCTCAGAGCATGCAAAGGTAAATTCAAGGCATTTCAATGGCAACTAATTGAAAATTCTACTAAGGCTCTCACCAAAATGGAAAATGACTGTTTCTATATTAAGTGCAGGGGATTATGTGCATGATTTGTTTTTTGTTTTTTTTTAATTAACTGTATTCAAATACTGTTCAATCTCCCAAAGAGAAAAGTCCCAAAACAACGATTATTAGTCTTCTGAAAATCTGAATAAATGGTCTTGTGCTGGATTTATTTTGCAAATTCAGACTGAATGCATTTATATTCTAAATATTTCAGCAAAATAAGAGGAAATAAGGAACAAAAGGAGGACCACGCAACATGAGAAATTTGCAAAGGTAGCTTCAAAAATATTGAAGCAGCAGAGTCTCAGTCAATTGCTGCCACGCTGTGACTGCCAGTTTGACAGACAGACGGAGGGTGTGAAGGTGATTTCTGGCAGTTCTGATGAAGACTTTAACACATGGGACAGGAGAGAACCTGACATTTGTCATTTGGAATTGAAAAATACTGGAGGTGGCTCTAGAAACTTCAATGGTTTAAGTTCCGTCTTGTGTGAAAGAACTAACTTGGGTTTCTTTGGGTTTTTTGTAACCCAACCAAATATTGTAAGAAAGGAAGGTGTTAAACTTTTAGCAGTCTTGAACATGAACCACCTTTGCATTCATCAGAAACTACAAGGTGAATGGTGCTCACAATTGGAAATATGACAGACTTGGTTCACCTGCGTTGTACTCAATCTCTGATTTCCTGGCATAACATCGACTGTTTCCGCAAATGTTCGCTCTTAAAGGTTTCCTCTTCCTAATCCCAATAATTTTTTGTATCACTTCACAAATTGCACCACGGGAGGGGTCACATTACACCCAAACAATTACACCACTAACAAATACCCTGGAAAAAGTCTGAGCGTGAACTTTGTGTGAATTGTGCTGCTTGTTTCCCAAAAGCCTCCCAACCTTCTGCCACTTCTGTGCTTCCCGGAAATCTGCAAAGAGCTTCTCTGAATACCAGCGATGGCTGGTTCCCACCGTTCGGATCGGGTCATGTGATCTAAACACAGGTGTGTGTGTGTGTGTCTTTTGTCGGCAGGTAAAGATATCTACCTACCTGCAGTGGAAGGAAATACACCAGAGCTCACCTCTACGTGGGCTAAAGTTACTGCCTGGTCGTTGTGTTGCCAGCAAGCTGAGCCGCGGCTACTCCTCTGTCCATCCTGCATTAAGATCACTTCGGCTTCCTCCACTCGGCCTGGTCAGAAATGTCTCTGGTTTCTTTTCCCCTTTAGCACGAAAGTAGCAACACGGAAGTGACGGTTGAGAACGGCCGAGTGCTGATTCCGCTGAAGAAGGTGCAAATTGTTCGTTTTTGACCAGAAGGTGAATCCAAATAATGAGATTGTGTAAATGTGAGGACAACAGAGTTTGTTCAGGTTGAACACACAACGTGAACACCATCTGTTTGCACTGTAACTTCTTATGGAGTGGCAATTTGTTTAGGTGTATCTTTAACATTAACCACAAATAGGTGTTACTTGCAATGTACGCCGATGGCCAGTTGAGAATACTGTTCTTAGAACTTCATAAAAAATGAAAATATTACATCCATCATATTACAAAAACATTGATCACAGCTCATGCCCTCCTATTAATTTAGAAGAACTAAGAAAATATCAGTAATTTGCTGGTCAGATTAATAGGATTCATAAATGCCTGCCCTTCCATGCTTACTCAAGCTTTGTACAGAAAACAAAAATTGTTTCCAGTGAATCTGATCTTAAAAACTGTATATCAAAATAATTTCAGTGTGTGCCTCCAACCATTTGCTGATGGTGGCACTCACCATTTTGTTCCCGAGTTGTTTTCTGTTCGTTTGTACCTACATAGAGGTACCTTCGATTCTCATCGTACAGACACACCAATAAAATATGAAATAAATTTTACGAAGCAGGGGACAACGGACAAAAGACAAGCGGTGGGAGGAACGAGAGGAGAACCAGAGAGAAAGAAAGAGGTGTCCATGTCTCTTGTTCTGCAAATAAACAAAAAGTAAACACCGGTGAAGGAAATACTGTGACACTTGATGCTGCTGAGCGAATCCTCTCCCTGCCCACTCAGGTTTCCCAGAAGGCCATTCTGCTGGCCACAGGACAAAAGCAGCGCGAAAAAAGCCAACACCTCTCTCCTCCCGAGGCACTCGGAGACAATGGAGAGCGAGAAAAAAGCGACGCAACACCTTTGTTTGCTGAGATTTAAACATGCTGCCTTTTTCGCTCTGCCTTCCACCTTTTCTCCGCACTCCTCCCCGAAGGTTACTCTACCGCGCAAAACACGCAGCTGGCAGGCAGCGAACTCTCTCGGTCGCCGTTCCTGGCAGCACATAAAAAAAAAAAAAAATCAGAATTTTCAGTGGGGTTTTTGAGCTATTGTGTGGCGTCATTAGCGGGCGAGCCTTGGCACAGGCTGAATGGTCGGCACTGTGTGATATGGGCGTAAAAGCCACGCAGACTTCTGCTGGTTCTGATTCCCAATGAGTGAAACTGAGAACCAACGTTGGGCCTTTATCATCAGGAATGTGACCAATGATAGCATCTATAATAATATAATAACACACAGCGTAAGAGCTTGATCCGCCGTGATAAGGCGCGAGGCGTGCTTCGTTACGAAAGCACGCGGCTAGAAAATTGATACAGATCCTCGTGCTCGGCAACAAGTATTATGCAATTTCTGTGACTGTTTTTTTCCCCCTCCTTTTTTTTTTTTTTTTTTCAAAGTCAGCAGTTGACATGGTACGGAAGCTCACGTCTAATCCACCAATCTATCGCTACAATGGTGGCAGGGAGGGTGGCCCCAAGACACGCATCATCTCCACGGGGGGAGGGGGGGGGTGGGTTCTGCCAATCTGGCGAGCGCAGTGGGAGGTCTCACTCTCATCAGTCGCTGCAGGCTCCAGACCACTCGTTCACCTTGTCTCACTTTGTTGTCTGCAAACAGGCTTTTTTTTTTTTTTTATAGCGAGAGGAAAAAGCGACGTGTAACTAACAGGCTGCTAACAGATGTATTATGAAATTTGTCAATCGTCTATTGTGACAAATCAGATGTGCGGTTCATCCAAAGCAATCAGGCGAGCAGAGACGTTTAGATGGCTCATTAAAATTCTTTTGAACACCGGAAAGAAACAACATGCTTATTTTTAGCAGTGCAGGAAAATAAAAAGAACTCACTAAGAAATGGCATGATTCAGTCGCACAGTAGAATTAATTCCCGAACCCCCCCTGTAGCATAGAGAAGCTGAGAGGACTTAAGACTGAATGAACCTCTAGAATTCCAAACATGACTTCAATCTGCTTATTGTGACTATTGAAATTAAATGAGTCACTCAGTGCAGGAGGTGGGGCCGTCTGACACGCTGAGTTCAGTGAGGAAACAATGACTACATTACTTTAGGTTGGAGTTGATTCTTTCATCCTTCAAACACAAATGCGTTGTCTTGCTTTCCATCCACGTTGGCTGTCAGACTAAAATGATGAGATCAACAGAGCGGCCAACGGCGGCATAGGCACCCTGCCTCCCACAGGCAAACCAACCACGGACCAACACACCCGTTAACCAATCAGCCCCAATAGCACGCACACAGCTCTGCTCACGCACACATTTCCAGTTACGCAGCCGTTACCCCTGGTGCCAAATGAGAAAACGTTTTAGCCTCTTCGCTACTGTTCAATTTGATTGATGCCACATTTTGTATCTTTACAAAGTGTACCTGTCACACACATTGATTAAAACATGACAAAACGCACGTTCATTAACAGAAAGAAGAAGAAAAAAAAACAGAACCTTTGAGAGTTTTCTAATATTGAAGCACAACCGCTCAGCTGACCCCTAGTGATGGGTTGCAGTATGTCCATGAACTCCACCTTCTCTATGTTATATATGCAATTTGTTATTTGTGGACACCTAAAATATTTTCTCAGAATATTATTATTAATATTATTACTAGAAGTAGTAGCAGCAGTAGTAGTAGTAGTAGTAGAGTAGTATTAGTATCAGTAGTATTAGTAATAATAATAACCATAATAATATTTTTTATTTATTTATTTTATTTGATGCAATAAAGTAAAGAACCTGAAGCTCACCATGAGTGATAGATGTGATTTTTTTTTTTTTTTTTTAAATCCCTCCTCTCACACGTACAAAGGGTTGAGGTTTCATGTGACGAGCAGGTCCAGCTCTCTACTGCAATAAAACATAAACCAACCCCCCTCCCCTCTCTCTCTCTCTCTCTCTCTCACTCTCTCCCTCCTCTCAGCCACGGCCGCTACACAAACAGAACGCCCAGATAATGAGTGCCGGGTGAGAAAGTGTAAAGTGGAGGTGTATTGAGGGGCCTGTGTAAGCTGGCCTAATCCTCCTTCACAGCGTTTGTTGTGTCATTAGAGCTGCATGGGCCGTGGATCCTGTGACACGGGTCCTATTCACCGCCGTCGCCCTCAGCCCCTCTTTGCCGCCACCAGCCACCGTTGTGCCGTTGTCGGCTTTGAGCCGCGGCAGATTTTCAAAGGTGGGCGCGTCTTCGGCAGCCACGCAGGACCACAACCCCGGGGGTTAGGGTGAGAGGTGAGACCGACTGGCGGGAGGTAAATACCCGCGGACGTAACAAAACATAAGCAAAAAAAACCAAAACAACTGCAAGATTCATTCTGCAAATTTATTTTTAGTGGAAATTCTATGACAGAGGCTAAATAAGAGGAAGTAGGAGTGGATGAGCAATTGTGCTATTTGGCGATAAATTTATACAGTATATATATACAAATATATGTATACATATATATATTTACATATATATATGTATACATATATATATACATATATGTATACATATATAAATATATATATATATATATATATATATATATATATACACATATATATATACATATACATATATATATACACGCATATATATATATACATATACATATATATATATATATGTATATATATATATAGCTATATATATATATGTATATATATATATATATGTATACATATATATATATGTATTTATATATATATATATGTATATATATATATATATATATATATATATATATATAGCTATATATATACATATATATATATAGATATAGATATAAAAATATCCATCAGTCTGTCTCAATGGTGTTATATACAATGGTGTTATATATATAATTTTGGAGACCAAAGGTTGGCCAACTTTTTGACTGGTGGGGCCACAGTGGGTTGTAAAATTTGACAGAGGGGCCGGAGCAGGAGCAGATGGATGGAGTGTTTTGGTGACCCACCTCACAGGAGGAAAAACGTATATCATGGCATATGTGGAAAACATGTTGCTTTAATGTCAATTGAAATACGTATCATTGAAGCGCCACAGTATTTAGCTCTTTATTTAAATGACTCTTAAAATGCTTAAAAAAAAAAAAAAAAAAAGAATCAAATTCAGCTATTTCATGACTTGTGTTAAGTTCGGCGGGCCGGAATAAAATGCTTTAAAGGCTGCATAAGGCCCCCGGGCCGTAGTTTGCCCATGCCTGTTGTAGCGTGACACCAAGGTTGTCAGACCTGAGCCGCTGTTTGCTGTGTTTCTGTGTATTACAGACCAAGACAAACAGGGAGGGGAAGGGTCTTGACTGCTACAGCCACAGAAACACAATACAGCTGGCGTTGTGGTCGCGGGGGCAGGTGGAATGGGTTGGGGGGCCAGCACACAGTTCAAAACATGTCTACTTGAGACAAGCATTTCCCAGTGACAGGATCAGACTGTAAACGTGACAGACAGAAAACCTGGAGACATTCAGCAGTCAGTGTCTCAAAGCGTAAGATAATTGTAACAGAATATGAAAATGTCTATTTTTTTTTAACAAGGTCAAGGTCAATGGACTCTCTCTTTTTAAGAGGGAACACCTTTAAGAGACAATTGCACATACAAGATCGGCAAGATCCCGACATGACCAGCGCTCCTCCATTTGAAATCCTCTGGCATTTTTTATGTAGTGTTTCATATAAGTTTAAACAAGCAGCTGTCCATACCAGGCACTGTGTGTCTTTCTGGGTAAACTATCATTATAAGTAGATCGATAATGTTCAGTATGTCTTCGTTTTTAGTAGATTTCGTTGTTTCTTTTTTCAAGACAAGGGTATGACCAATGAAAAAACCCTTGACTTGGAAAAAGAAACAACGAAATCGATCATTTTAAGTGCCCTCATTTAGAAGGTTATTATCATTTCTGAAGGTACGGTTCACAGTCCAAAGTAATATTGCGCAGCTTGGCACTATATGGTCATTTTCACATCCGTTTAAACATGTGCTTCATTTGAAATTCTATGAAATCAAATGAATACATGTATGAAATCAAAGAACCTTTAATGGATGTTTCCGGTCCAATATTCAGAACACAGCATGCTCGATTTTCCTCGACTGCGCACATGCCATAATGGACAAAAGGACAAACGTTTGTTAGAATAAATAAATGGCATACTAATTTCAGTGGGGAAAAAAACGCTTTCAATTTAAATACACCGACTGTGTGGTTTTTGCCTGCAGGGATCAAACTGCTGGTTGATTCAGGGCTGCCAGCTACAGCAGTCTCATAATGGACCGCTTTTAAACACACAAGCATGTTCTAGGTTAAATATGACAAATCTGTGGCGCAAAACTAAATTTAACCCCTTACATTTTCATGACAGAGAGTGATGAAAGTGAGAACATTCTCTGTGGAAATTTTATTCTTTTTTTTTCCAGCCAGAAAAAAAAATCTCATACATACCGTAGAGTGTTACAGAGTATTTTCAATCACACTCTGACAATAACATGAATGAGTGAGACAACATTTGCAGTTCGGTCTTATTTCTATGACGAACACCTTAAAGTCAGCGGGGTTGATTATTTGACTAATTGTTTGACTAATTAAAGTTGGCACCATGCAATGAATAAGGCTAAGGATTCCTACAGGAAGAAGCTTACAGTTTGCTAAATTGTGTTTTTTGTTTTTTGTTTTTTTAAAATTTGTTGCTGATGACAAAAGTTCAGAAGCTGAACTTCTTAAACGGATGCAGTGACAACAGAACTGGGCTCTGATTGCAGCTCAGGTCACACCGACTGTGACTGTGCTGCAGCTAATCCCTGCTGTGAAAGAGCTCTTCCTCAACTTTTTGCAGCTAATGTACATTCGCCTCTTCTGTGTCATGCTTTACAGTGGTGATACGAGGTAGCACAGATCCTTTATGTATTGGAGGGTAAACTAGAGAGATGGCAAACGTAACATTGTCATACACAGTCCAAAATAAAAGAACAAGCATCACCAAGGAGCAACGGTGCTTTTGGCTACAGCTCTTATTGCGTCATATTTTGAAACGGTAAAATGGCTCAGACAAAGACAAACAGTTTGCATTACATTTCCTAAAGTCATTTATGCCATGCCTGTGTGCTGTAAAGTAGCATGTTAGAGTACTCTGATTACATTTTATTGCAATAAGAAGTGCAGAAAATTACTTTTGCAATTGAAGTATAGCGTTTTAAAATATAAGTAAAATATTGAATATTTTCTAAACTTTTTACACTTTATTTTTTAAATATTATTATTATATTTAAACACTACGGACCGTGAATATTAAAGCAAAAAAGAAGAATTTGTTCACTTTTTTACAACAAAAAAAAAGCATTTCAGTGTAATTTGGCTCAGTAGGTGTGACACTTTTACTTAGGTTATTTTGAAAGATCTTTTAGTTATTACATGTGTGCTTGCTGTGAGTTCCCTTTCTGGTAGGTCATGTTGTAACTTTAAAAAGGCGTGAACACTGAACACCAACACATTTCCCTGCAGAACAAATATTTGTTTAACCCTTGAAACCATTTGGATGCACAAACGTCATCCTTTCTTTAAAATTCTACACATTTATTATTTGCAAAGAAATACCTGCCACCGTTACAGTAGATTTTAAGACTTTTCCAAACCTTTCAGATGAAAAAAAAACAATTAAATAAAAATCTCTGAGAATATGGACGCAAACGCATCCAAATACAGACACTGCATGGCTGATCTCTCCTTTAAGTAATGAGGAAAAAAACTCCAAGGAAACTTATCCGTTACCTTATAAATAATGATGATATTCTGAGTTGCCAAAATATCAAACTTAAGTCACTTTTACTTAACATATTCAGCACCAGCAAGACGCTCCACGCTTCCACCCCTGGCCTCACTTGGGCTGTTCTTTGAGCTGGTGTTCCCTGAGAGCCCCGGTGAAGGTGGCCGTCCACACATGCAGGGCCGTCCCAGCCGACAGGGTGAGGAAGAAGAGGAAGGCAACTTGGAATCCGAACCAATCTACCAGGCCTCCAGCCAGTGTGCTGAACGTCAGCTTCCCCAGCACCTCCAGAGTGGCCAGGAAACTGTAGTGGGTGGCCTGAGAGGAGAGAGGAAGGCCCGGTTGAAACCAAAGAGAAGAAAAAAGAAGAAGGGGGGGAGTGAGAGGGAGAGAGAGGAAGGTGACTGGAGAAAAGAGGAAAGGAGACGAGCAGAAGCGGGAGAGCGGGAAATAAAGGGACGCTGTGTGCAAGAGTGTGGGAATAACGAGAGAGCAGAGATGGAGAAGATGACAACTTCATCTTTGTGCGCTTGCGCCGCTCGCACAACCCCTGGCTGACCGTGAAGAAAGAATAATACAAGAACGGAAGAGAAAGAAAAAAAAAGGAGCAACACTGAGGAGCAGGTGAAAGAGTGTCGGAGAGAAGGAAAGCGTGAGATCAGGGCCTGAGACGGTGGATGGGGGCCAAAACTGAAACTGAGGATCTGATCCCAGCCTGAAGGCCTTTAAGACGGGCGAAGAGAGACATTACTTAATCCACTCAGGAACCCCCAACCCCCCTCTCTGCGAAAGAGCGCAGCTTCAGAACAGACAGGTGGCTTCAGAACAGACAGGTGGCTCCGACTCCGCGAGTGACTCCTTGACCACTGATTGGCCCACACACAGAGCCTTATACACAGAAACTAAGGGGAAAAAAATCTGCATTTCATTGTCAACAGATTGTTTAAAAGTTTTGGTTACAATGGATAGATAGATGATAGAAGCAAAGTTTGCAGTTGAGAGTTGATTACTTTGAGAAGAGTATGTAAATTCACATACTTGAGTTCTGTATTTCAAAATAAAGGACTTGCTCCAGGCAATATATTTATTAAAAATACTGTTTGTTTATCTAATGTTACCTTTACAGCCCTATTTTTCAGTGCAATGCAATAGCAAACTACCATAGCTATTTAGGTTGATAGAGTTATAGAGTTATATATTGATAGAGTTATATAGACTATTACTACTGCTAGCATTTTATTTGCAAGTATAATTCAAAAAAATATTATTTGAAATCTTGCACTCAAAACACAAGTGTGACGACATGCTCAGAGGTTAAACCCAACACTGCAAACTTTGCTGTCTCTTACTAGATAGATAGATAGATAGATAGATAGATAGATAGATAGATAGATAGATAGATAGATAGATAGATAGATAGATGGATAGATAGATAGGTATGTGAGGCGAGACTGTGGTCTGTACGCTGAGGTAGAGAGCAGCCATCCTGTGTGACCACGGCTAAGTGGAGTGCCTTTATTCCGAGCAACTTGTTTAACAGATCGGGTTACTGTCTCCTGGGGATCGTTAACAACCACTCACACTATCAGCTTTCCGTCACTGGATAGCACCACCTTCAATAACTTGCACAGATACGCGCACACACACACACACACACACACACACACACCAGGAGCACAGGCCGGCTTCCCCTCTTCCTTGTGCCTTCACACACACACACACACACACACACACACACACACACACTGACATAAAACAGCAAACAGTATATGTGTCATGAGAACCTCTCCAGCGGACTGCGGCTCTCACCGGCGAACACACTCTGATTGATTTTCTACCATCATGTGTTTTATCCGTAACCAGATCCTCATATCTTTCCTTCCGACCGCCACTCCTCCCCCCTGCTACCCTTTTTTTTTTTTTTTTATCATTACTTAAAGGGTGACAGCAATTTAAATGATAATTTGTCACCTTGAGAGACTGACTGAGTGATGTCTGAATGGCTGCATGAACAACCATCACCTCCAGGCAACGATGGCCCAGTTACGGCGGGGACAAAAGCAGTTATGTCAAAGAGAAGAAGACGAGGGAGGAGAGGAAAAAGTCGGGAGTGTAAAAAACGGAGCGCTTAAAGGTCCCCGGAATGACAAAGGGAGAGAGCGAGGTGGAAGGAAGGACAATGTCAAGGGGAGGGAGGGGAACAATGAAGGATGTAGGCAAAAGGGAAAGCGGAGAATAAGAGACTTGAGCCTGGCATTCTGCAGGTGGAAACAGCTGATGGGAAGTGACAGGTACAGGTGAGAAGAGGCGTGGTACTGTATGCTGAGGATCCCCCCCACCCCCCCACCCCCTGCATTGACCAAACGGAAATGACCTACAATGATATAATAGCACAATTAAACGGCAGAGAAGTGAGCGAGCCGAAGGGAGGAGGGAGAAAAGACAGTGTTGTGTTGGAAACTGATCAGGAGATGATCTAACGCCAAAGAAGGAGACAATCACGACTTTAACGGAGGGACAAATGTGCGTTTGAAATAACTCACAAAGAATTTTTTAAGAACAAAAAAGGTGTAAAGGTTTTTGTTTTTGTTCAGCCAAAAAATTTAAGTTAGATTTCAGACACTAAAATTGCACAAACTGGGGGGTAAATTATGAGTCTGGACCTTTAATGAATACTTTGACCAACAAAAAAAGAAAATATGTTTTGTTTTTTTATTTAATTGAATGTATTTCGACTGTCATTACTTGTTGGTCATCAATTCAGGCTAATGAGGAGTATTACTGGACTTGCTTTTTCAGAATCAGAATCAGAATACATTATTAATCCCGAGGGAAATTTTGTTCTTAACAGTGCTCCATTCAACCCTCAAGACTGTACATAGCGAAAAATAAAATAGAAGCATAGGTGGAAGTGAATGTATGTGGTAAACAGTGGTTTCACAGTGAGCAGTTGTACAGTTTTATTGCCACAGGAAGTAAAGACCTTCTGTGGCGCTCAGGCTTTTCTTAGACTGGTATTGAGCATTTCATACTTCAGAATAAACAGCTTTCTTGTCTGTAATTTCTTAAAAATGAAGTAAATCCAAAAACCGTTGTTTCGAGAAAGAGATTGATATTTTTTTAGAATCTGCGCTCTTGAGCACTGGCTTCTGTTGGTGTTGAATTGGCTGGGTGGATGTCACAGTGAGAGGGCTTCAAAGGAGCCGTACCTGAATGCTTTCCTCAGCCCTCTGTGTGCAGTGCATCATGGTGGTGAAGGTGAGCGTGGTGATGAGACCACCAAGGAAGTGCTGGACACTCATGCTCAGGACGGCCATACCTGGGAGAGGAAGCGCACGAGCAAAATAAATCACTGTAAAAGTACAAAACTGAAGTTTTGCCCCAAAAAAAGGCAGGAAATTCACACTTTTGTCTGCTGCGCTACACTTCTCATTATGTTGCTCTGCGTGGAAGTCAAAGCGGGGACACAAAGCGGGGAGAATCGGTGAGCAGCCACCCCCCGCATCCTCCTCTTTCCCATCACCGCCACCACCCACCCCTCCCCCTCTCCCTTCCCCCAGCTCCCTCTCGTCCCCAAATCGCATGTAGCGTATCCTCGGAGGGGACGCGGCGGAGCAGTGGGGAAACACAGAGGAACCACAGAGCCTATCTGTCTCTGCTGCCTCCGACGCTGAATTATTCACTCAAGCCACCAGAGTTTTTCCTGAATTGGATTCTTCAGTCAGCGCCGCGCGGCTGTTGGAGTCGCGCAGATGCATCGACTGATCAGGCAGGAAGAGAAAGGGGAAGGGAAGCGGAGGGTTATCATGTAATATTGAAAAATCTGAAACACAATGTTTTCCTTTTTTTATTTTTCCAGTCGAGTTTTTCCTGAAATCTTTGTTCTGGCTTTAAAGGAGGGAGGGGAGGGGGGGTGTATGGCGGTGGGAGAGGGGGGTCCTCAACTTTCAGTCTGAGAGGCTTGATAGGGGAACAGACAGCTCCGACGCAGATGAATGGCGCACATCTGAATCCCAAATGCTTTGCGAGGGCTGCGTAACAGAATCAGACGTGTCATTCAGACATTAATAACTCAATGGGTCTCTGGAGAGAGAGAGAGAGATGGAGAGAGCAAGAGAGATAGTCAGGGAGAGGGAGAGAGAGAGAGAGAGAGAGAGAGAGAGAGATAACCTGTCTATCACTGCCCTCCGTATCACACGCTCTTGGTCTGGTCTTGGGGCTACAGACAGTTCAGAAAAAAAATTGGTCTTAACTTTGTTGGGGGGGGGTCAGGGAAATCAGTGTGCTTTCATTGGTCGGACAGGGCGAGACAGACAGGTACGATCTTTGCTTTCGAGCCCTCGTGCTTTGATCTGTCAGAGAGCACGTGGATTTTAAATGTCATGTAGACCAGACGGTGTCTCTAGTTGCGTTCCCATTACCCCTAGAATTGTGCAAAACCTAAATATCGCAATAAAAAACTGGTAATGGAATCGCATACATTTCGAAAGACCTCCCAAATATTGCTAAAAGGTTTGTACGCCCTGATGAGATGGTTTTTCAGATGTATCAATATAGAGGTATATCGCAAAAGTGTCATGGAAACACTTTTTTCGCGTTTCCGCATCACCGGACGTGATGCATGGGGTCACATGACCAGTTAGCATCAAGTGAAAATGATTTTTTTTTTTTTATAAGTAGTGAAAGAGAAAAATATAACAACCATTCTTGACAGACAAAAAACAAAAGTAATTGTTGTAAATCTCGCAGAACAAGATTTTACAAGAATTACGTCCCGCAAGATTTTACGAAAATTACGGCTTATGCGCTTCACACCATTCAATGGAAACACCTACAAATCGCAATTGTACTTTGTCAAAATTTTATAAATATCGCTTTTATTTTGCAACGCGGCTGTTGTCTGCCTCATGATCATTATATCTGAATAGCTGTGTAACACTTTTTTTTTTTCTTCTTCTTCTTCTACTTCTTCACTGCAAAAGAGAACACACTCCATATCACCTGACCAAGGTGTCAGATAGTCCATGGGTGTTCAGGTAAATATTGACAATGACAATACATATTATATACCAGCAACCAAACTTGACAAAAATTATTAAAACTGTCACCTCAAGTTATCCAAGTACAGTGTTCATGTCATTAGGAAGGGTCAGGATTGCAGTAATAATCAAGTCTTAAATGCTATTGTTGTGCCCGGGGGTTGTGCTTTAGACTACTATTGTGTTTGAGTTATGCTCCCTTTGTGTTCACTATTACGACATTTTATACGTCTTTTTTATTTTGAATCCTCCCACCAAGTGGCTCATTTGCGGGCCCCTGTGTATTTAATTCTTCTTGCATAATATGCAGTAAACTATAAAATAACACGGGACATGATTGTGCTGTAGTTACATAACAAGATTTGGCAAATGAATGAATAGGACTGCATAAAAGACCAGGAGACATGCATGTAACATCATCGCGCAGACTAAGAGAAGGAGCAGTTGGGTCATTTAACATGTGCAAGTGTTCATCTCGAGTCTTTCTCCCACCTTTCATGAGGGGCGACGGCTCCAGCACGGTGAGCAGGGAGCTCTGGAAGACCATGCTGACGGTTCGCAGCACAAACACTCGCCGCATCAGAGCCCCGATGCTGAGGAGAGATCGACAAAACAAGCGGCGTTACTGATGAGCAGAAGGGGGGAACGCGGTGACATGCACTCAAGGCTGCCGTCATTCAATTTAGACACATTATGCACGTTTGTGTTTTTGCTTCTTTTCTTTTTTTTTCCTTTCCGCGCGCATCAGACTCACACACATGCGTGTAACATTCGTGTGTAAGTAAACAAGTCCCCATACACTAATTGAGTCGCTGTTGGTGCAGGAAATTCTTCCCCCCGTGGGTTTGGTTTGTGACGTAATCAATAACCAGAGGAGATCCCCAGCATGAGGACCGTAATTAATCACCGGCAACACACACGCAGACGCAAACACACGGCGGTGTGTGACATCTGGGATTAACAATGTCAATCACCCAGAGGATGCCTGCCACTCAAAGGGCTGCGTGTGTGTTGATGTTTGTTTTTTGTGCATGTAATTATCTATGTGTAAAGAAAAAAGTGGGAGAAGAAGGGACCTGCCGCACCGAGCAGGGAATCTGATTAAAATGGAGAAGTGAACTGAGGGGGGGGGGGGAATAAATAAAGATAAAGGCAAGGAGCAGTCAGTCCGTGGTTTAAGTTTGATGTTACTTTTAACAAACTTTTTCTCGCAACAGGAAACCACTCATTTCACACACGCCATCAAATGGCCGCAGGGTGATGACGCTCTGTGTTTTGGAGTTCACAGCTCTTCAGGTGATTTTAGGCACGATCACAGGTTACGTCAAGGTTTTCATATTGTATTTGAGACATAATTGCAACAACAAAGTCACTGACTTCAATACAGCAAGGTAGGATCTGATTAATTATCCAATTGCTGCAACTATTTACCGGTTTTAACATCGATGACACAGCAGAAAGTTTCCTTTAGAAAGTGTAAAAACTTAAGTCACTACTATATACACCATCTTAATTGTTTTCTCTTTCTATTCTATTTCCACCAAAAGTCATGTGAGGAGGTAATTTTCTTCAAACTGCAGAAACTAAAACCATCATTAAAAGACATCAATATAACAACCACACAATGACACTGATGTGGAGTGAGGACGCTGTTCACACCTAGCATGACTAATATTGTTGCCCTCTTCTATTTTCTCTGATTCTGTTGAAGTAGAAGACCACAATCCCACCAGGAAAACCATTTTTAAATTTAGTCAAGAAAAGTGTTGCCCCCATACAAAGACTGTGTTGAGGGGGCGGGGTGGTACATATGTGATGCTAGTGTACAAACTGAACAGAGGAAAAAGAAAGGCAGTCGTAGTAGCAGAAGAAGATGAGAAGAAAAAGGGGAAAAAAGGATGTGGACAAGAATCCTGCAAAGGATGTGGCATTAAGTTAAGCAGAGGGAGTCATGATTGAAACAGCAATCAGACCCGGGTGTGGACACCAGAGGCACATGCTCACAGCAAGTGTTACTGTATGCGGTGAAAGTAACAGCTGACATGTGAGCAATCGGGCTGCAAGGCCCCAAAATAAATCTCAAAGCCTTCAAACCGGCCCGCCAAAATGTTTTACTTTCCCAATAATCCACACTTTTAATCAAGGTGAATTTATTATTTCTCCAAATGACATCCTTCCATTAGCCTCTCCCTCTCTCACCAAACCTTTCCTTAAGCTCTTTTGAGGAAAGCCAATCCTTCATCACTCAGAGGCTAAAGACATTCTTTGCTCTGCTGCTCCTTTACCTGCTGTCTCAATGACAGCCTTTCATATCACACACTCTTTGAGAGACGCTAAGATGTGTGTCTGTGTGTGTGTGTGTGTTGTGCATGTGAGACAGAGAGAGAGACAGAGAGAGAGAGAGAGAGAGAGAGAGAGAGAGAGAGAGAGAGAGAGAGAGAGAGAGAGAGAGAACTGGCTGCTACCTCACACGGGCCAGGCCCAGATAAGAATAGCCAAACTCTCAGGTTCCGCTGCAGGTTTAAAAGGGGCTCATTCACTGACCACTGAGCCGTTTCTGATGGCAGTGAGGATAAACCTTCCAACGAGGCTTTTAGAGGTGGGACCAGAGGCTGCTGGACAGCACTTTCTCTGTCTGAAAGTGTCGGTGTAGTCGCAGGGGGGGGGGGGGGGGGTGAGGGTGGGGGAGTGTTGATTTATTTAAAAATTAAAAAAAACAATACTACATCCAACCAAGGACATAAAATAAGCATAATGACTTTACAAAAGTTTGATAAAGCAACATGATTAGATGTGTATTCAAGAGTAAAACAGCAAAAACTTTTTTTTGCCTATCTTGCAGCCATTTCAATGTGTTCAACTATGAACAAGTGGTTTATGTACAACACATTTTTTTAAGCCCTGGCAGTATTTGTCGTGGGGGGGGGGGGGGGGCATTTCACTGCCGTTACACAAATCCTTGACATATGAGATGGAAGACAAAGAGGATGTGAAAGACCTGAAGCCAGAACAATGTCGACATATTTCAAGATTTAAAAAAGGAAAAAAAAAATGCTGAGGACTGCCCTGGGTTTTACTCGTGTCACTTCAAGAGTGGGGGTTTAAAAAAAAATTCTGCTAAAAACGTCACAAGGCAGAAGAAAGAACTATAACTTATAACAAATTGTATTTTAATTTCACCATTGTCTAACTAAGAACTGTGGCATAAACTGTGGCAAAACTAAAAAAAACAAAAAAAAAAACAACCTAAAAATACATTTTACCACAAATGTATTTATTTTTAGCCTGCAAACTTTTGACCCATTATAAGGGCCATTTATTTAGACACTCTGACAAATCACATTAAATACCTTTTCGCTGTTGGCAATTTGGCAGAGAGACGTTAGCTGGCATGACGGCTGGGAGGGAGGAGGCTTCTGTGGGCCCCTTATGCATTTGTCACTTTACCCGAGGCTACACAATCACAATATGGTGCCATGCTATTCCAACATTCTCCTGATACGTCACACAGGCCTACGGTGGCGGCTCTGCTAGTGTAGAGGGATGTACCCTGTGGGAAGAAACATACTATCCTTCATATAGGCATTGTTGTTTTTTATAGTCTCTCTTACGTCATATTGGCCAAAGGCTGGGTGGAGCCATGAAATGATCCTCGCCCAAGCAAATGTAAAAACTTACAGTGTGCAATGCCGGTCAGGGACTAATGGCACGGTGTCAATGCGCTGAGGAGAGGGAACAAATCGAATGTGCAAAAAAGATCACACTTAACGCAAGTTAATGAAAATCGAACCTGCTTGTCGAACCTAATCGCCAGTACTTCTATCAAAACTAACACACAGCAGCATCGACGCCGCTGTGATGTACTAATCAGACACACTAACATCTTAGTATCTCTCCAGACCTGGGAATTAAATTCAACTAGAGCTGCAGTTGTTTCTGCGATCAAACCCTGAGGGGTGTGTGTGTGTGTGTGTGTGTGTGCGTGCGCGCGCGCGTGCACGCCTAAGAGCGCATGATGGATTTGGTGTGCGTGCAGTTCTCACACCACACACCAGACACAGGGGTCCCCGAGCTCTCAAACAGGGATATGTTTACTTAAATTGCTGCCACACACACTGGCTGTGTGTGTGTGTGTGTGTGCAGCAGTACAGACTCACACAAGCAGACACACTCGCGAGGCTGCGGAGAGTAAAGAAAAATACGTGCAGATGAACGCGAGTGAGGAAGAAGCTGCAGGTAACAACTCGACGAGCTGGGAGAGGGACGGCGATGAGGAGGGGAATGATGAGAGGTATTGTCATGTGACTGGAATCAGAGCGTGAGGCAGTGACATACATCTGCGAGGCATAACAGTTTTTTTTTTGTTTGGGTTTGTTAAAAAAAATTCTAGTTCTAACTTGTGAGGTGGGAGTAAATGCTTTTCTGGACTTTGCTCCGTAATAATCAGAATCCCCACTGGGTTTCCCATCGCTGACATTAGAGCTTTTGAAATTGTAAAGAAAAATGTATATTTCTCGCCACCATTAGATGAGACATCATTAATTTATTTACTGGGAAAACAAATGGAAAATATATCCATGATTCCTTAATTATTAATCAGCAGCGTTGTGAAAATTGAATGCCGGCGCATCCTCGTACAGATCTTTATCTGGGACATAGGAGCATCAATCACAAACACTGTACAATAAAAAATGAATCACAGTCGGAGTTGAGGGGACGAACTGGGAACGGTGGCACCGATGGAGAAACTACCTGCACTGGGCGAGCAGCAGGCCTCCCAGCGACGAGCCACAGATGGAGAAGCCCATGGCGATGACGCCGTTCCAGAAGCCGATCTCCCTGGCGGTCATGTGGTGGTCCAGCAGGAAGAGGGGGAACATGGTCACCGCGCCCTGCTCACCTGTCGACAGGAGGGAAGATGAAAATAAAGCAGGGAGGTGGGAACACACAACACAATGTGTGTTAAATACAGCAAGTCTGACTAGGCAGAACAGTCTTTTCCGCATACAACTAATGTGCCAAACACCTCCAGAAACACACTCACACACTCAGGCGCACGCATACGGCAATCAGAGTCAGACGCGAGGAGGATTTTGCACCAAACTGTTTAGCCTGCAAGACGGAGGAACACGATTTTTCTCCCCGAGACGACAAGTGCACCGTCAAACGCGGCGCGAGGAGCGAGCGGCACACCTAGGCCTATTCCTGGAAAGTGTCAATAATAGATGGCTGACAAGAAAAAGAATACCCTCCGTCGCTTTATCAAACGGGGGCCTCGCACTTTTCCTGAAGCACAAAAAAGAAAACACAACAAAAACACAAAAACTTCTGCCGATGAAACAGACCTCTCAAAGACCTTTCAGTCAAAATAAGAAAGTTTCTGTCAGACAGTGAGACTTTCTGTGTGGCGCCGAGTGTGGGGGTAATGTTCTGCTGAACATTACAGTAAAATATTCAGTGGTGCCGACTACACGCCATTATTATATTAATGGAGACTGACTTCAGAAAGACGGTGGGACCAAGGAGCCGCGTGAGTGACAGCTTGGCTCCCAGACTGCTGTCAAAGACAACGCAACACGACCGACGACTCACTCACTTGAGTCAGCCAGGAGACAAACAAAAATAGAGAAGGGGAAAAGAAGACAGATGAAACAGACTGGAATAAAAAAATAATAATAATAATAAGAGAAAGCTGAGAAGCGCCATGTGATTGGGAGTGCAGCGGCAGAGTGAGGGTGTCACTGGTGTAACAGTGGTGTGACAATCCGGCAGCCGGTGCCGGCGAGGAGGAGGAGAAGAAAAAAAAAGAATTCTTTGTGGAGGAAAACACTCATCCTGCTCCTCCGTCAGTCACGTTTCACAGTTTGAAATTACAATACAGTCAACAGAAGCCACTTGACGCCGACTTTATCATTCACTGGAATTAGACAAATGGGAAACGTTTTGGTCTTTTTGACAGGGAAATCAGTTGTTTATTCCGGATGAAGAGAAGCAGAGCTCTTCTGCATCACGCCAAGTGGACGGAACCCGTCTGATTTCATTTAGGATGATTTCGTTAGAACCAAAATCAACAAGGTGGTCAATCCAACAGGGAGATCCACTCAAATAACCCTTCCCCGCTACTCATCCTCAGTGCACGGGTGGCTTTGACTTGCATCAGCAGTGGCGCACGTCTATAAGTCGCAATAATGAACACTGGCAGCGGCGGTACCCACGACGCCAGGGTTGTTTACCCGTGGTTCTGTAATCCCGATCCTGTCTGCCTGTTGTCGAGCTCAAAGCTCAGCGCACTCACAGTCCTGCCTTCAACTAATTATTTCTTTAAAGACGGGGAGGGGGAGGAGGGATGGAGGAGGAGGAGGAGGAGGAGGAGGAGGAGGGTGGAACGCAGACAAACACAGCCGCGCTGATTATTCCCTTCTATAAATATTCTCAAAGCAACAATTGTCCATTTCAGCAGGGATTTCATTAGACATCCGCAAAGATTAAACAGGCAGAGTGAAGGGGAAGGAGAGAGGGGAGGCAGAAGGAGGAGGGGTGGGGGGCGAGGAAAGGATGGGTGAAAGAAAGAAGGCTGGAAAGGTGAGAAGGAGCAGGACCTTAAGGCATAAAATATATCAGAGTACAGGGTGTCGGTGGGGGGGGGGGATCAGAGCGCATTATTAGCGCAAAACTACGGACACAAAACAGAGGGGAGTTAAACCTGGGAGCTGCAGTCTGTGAACGAGACAGCTACAGACAGAAGAGGAGGAGGGGGAGGAGGAAAGGGGGGGGCAGATGAACAGAGACATTGTTAGGTTAGCGAAGAGGAAACAGAGCAGGGGTGGCAGACTCAAAGACAACTCTGTGTTTATGTTTACATGAGCGACGGCAGAGAACAAACAATTTAACATTAAGAGGCGGAACGGCGGGGAGAGCTGGAGGAGGGCTCGTTTGATTCCTACCCGTCACTTAAAGGTGCTGCGTGACAGCGACTATCATTTACCAGACTTGAAAGCGCCAAAGCAGCGGAGTCTGGGACGGAGAGAGAGAGAGGAAACATTTTGCGATTAAAGGCGGAGCGGGCGACATCAAAACGCATCTCTTTATTTTCGTCCCGGCTTTGAGCTCGCGTGAATGACCTCTATTATCTGGGAAAAAACACACAATCAAATGTAAGGACAGTACGCGTGGGTGTGTGTGTGTGATGCTTAGCACTTCCAAGAAAAAAGGCCATGTACAATTAACACGACGCTAGGCATTTAGAAGAGATTGCATCAGGAGTGCTGGGTAACATCAAATCACTGACTGTTGTTAGTGGCGGTGCACATCGCCCTGCGTTTAATGAGAATACTAAGGCTGGCAGCGTTAAAGCATTCATGAAATTAGTTAAATACAATCCATAACTTGTTGTTTTCTTTTTTTTAAATCGCATTTCAAACGTAAGTTTTTTTAGTCCGTAGTCGGCCCAATTTCAATTTCTGGTAAGAAATACTTTACATTATGGGCATAAGAATGCCTTGTAAAGAAAAATAAAAGGATTTTACACATGCAATTCAAACAGTGATTAATCGCAGTTAACTATGAAGATTCTGAAATTAATCGCGATTAAAAAAATAATTGTTTGACACCCCTAGAAGATTAAAAAAAAATAAAACAATTTCTTCTTTATACAGAGCTCTCATCTTGTAATAAAATATGCTAACCTAAAACCACAACCAAAGCCCAAAAAGCTACAATTAGTCCTGATAACTAAGGGCAATTTCTTTGTTTGTGTGCTTGATTGTTTCCAAGCAACATTACAAACCAAACCTCAAGGCAGGGAACGTTTGAAGACAGAAAAGAGAAAGAAAAAAATTCATCCTGCTAAATAAAGAAATGAGTAGGAATATTTTACTGATTACTGACATGCCTGCGAAGGTATGGCTAGAATTAACCTTATCAAATATTGACTAATAGGTTAACCACACACAGGATAATAAATTTCTCTCAGAAATTTAGAAAAAGAAGCAAATGTACCCGCTGCTCCATAAGGAACAATGGTTTTCGAATTAATCCACCTTATTATTAGCATTTTCTTTTATAACAGACACATGGCTATTTTGAGATCTTATTTGCCTACCTTTACATGTTTAGACAGCAGCTTAATATATCTGTGCATATATAATAATATATATCTTATGAAGACACAATAAATCCCATTCAGTTATTATAACTGTAGGTTGCTTTCCTGATGTTTTTGCGATTGACACAGACTTCGACTCACTACCTCCACGCCTAATCCACTGTGATTAAAATGGACCTCATGGCCATTTCATAAGCATAGATTTTGATACATTCTTAATGCTGTGAAATGGGGGGTGGGGGGGTGGGGGTCGCAGGCAAAGTACAGCGAGCGGGATCAGAGCAGGGTGAGACGAGGGTGAGAGGTCAACGGGGGCGGCGAGGTCAAAGTCTGACATCCGCGCCGCGGCTTAGACAAAAGAGCTGGCAGAGTGGGAGGGATCGGCGAGGACACACTCTGAGCCCCCGCACAACATTATTACTACCTGCCGTGAGCGCCGCAAACACAGAGCATCGCACATGCTACATGTTTAAACACAACTCGCTCCATCCCCATCTCTCACAGAGACGCATACGCGCGCGCACACACAAACGCACACACACACATCCTTAGGCTCCCTGCGGACAGTAATTAGAGCCCTGTCTTTACACACTTCCACAATATCCTATGTATATTAGCCTGCGGAGAAACACACACGCAGGCATGGAAACACACACACAGTGGGAGAGTCTGCAGATCGATGTAGACGTGAAGGAGTTCTTCATGACCTGAAGGGTCAGTAACGTGGGAAAAAAAAATGCAACGACACACAAGTAAGGTGAGACGACCTCATCGGCTCTGGCGTCGCCCCCGTGTTGGCCACATGTCACAACAACATCAGCAGCAGAGAAATCTCACCCCAAACACGTGTTGTTTTTCATTACGGCAACATTGATTTACGCAGCGTTTCTCTCTGAGCTTTTGGACAGAAGATGGTAAAATGAATACCGGCAACATTGTGCATGGATTTAATTATTTGTTGTTGTTTTTTTATATATAAATACAGAGAAAACAGAAAGATTGATTTAAAGCTCTGAAAGTTTTCACTTTTTGAATCATGAGTTGATAAACTCAAGAAATGAAAATACACCAAACAAGCACAGAGATAACGCTTAATTTATTAATGACTAGAGTCATAAATAAATAAACATATATAATGTATTGTTTATTGTTACCTATTGGCATTGCTAAAATGAAAGTGGAACGGGCTCCTACAGCGTGAGAAGAGGAAGTTGCACCTATCTGTCCAAGCATGTTTGAGTTTGCGGAGCCCTATGCTGCCATTCCGTTCGTTTTCTCTCTCAAGGCACCATGTGGTGGTTGTTCATTAATTCATCCCCCTCCTCCAGCCTATCTCCCTGCAGTCCTTCTCTTTCCCCGTGTCCCTCTCTCATTCCCACTGCCCCTTCTTCATCTTTCCCAGCCCAGTACCATCAACCCAGCCATCGACTACTGCCAAGCATGTCCCTGGAATAGATCTGCAAAAACCAGACCGCAGGTTTTTTACATCAAAGCTGCAATTAATGAAGAAATCTTCTTTTCGGGGGGGACCTTCTTAATCTCCTCCCGCTTTCTTTCTCTATCCTATCGGGGAGAAGAGATTAATGTTTAGGGTTAAACAAGCTGCAAACAGTTCAAAACCAATCACAACAGTATTTCGTTGAAATAGATGTAGACAGTGAAGCGGTTATTGGTATCTTCGTAGGTGCTGTGTCGGAGGAAATTGCTCATATCAGAAGACGCTTTTCTTTTATGTTTGCTCATCCGTCCCTCGCTGCAACCACCTGGTCAGTTCCCAAGGAAGTCAACATCAGGCCTGACATTCATCTGTCCCGCCTCCCCCTGCACTGGCCATCCGTCCCTGGGAGTTTACCCAGACACTTCTCCCATGATGCCCGTGGCCTTCAGATGGCACCAGGGTCAAAGTTCAAAGGCATGGCTGCCTGCTATTGGCCACTGTGTTGGCGCTCGAGTTCATTAAGGGATAGATGAGATTGCGCGCGCGTGTGTGTCTGAGAGAGAGAGACGGGGTGGGGGGGGGAGAGATGAGACCACATCCGCACACCTCTTGAACAAAAACAATACTGTCTCACACGGGCAATCATGCTCTCACATCCAATTGCATTTGAAATAAAACCACACAGTCCACTTTCATTTAAAATGTGGAAGACTACTCAGAATCCAACTGAGGGAAACGTTACAAGTGACAAGGCGGCTAATGAACCCGTGGCGCTCTGAAAACGCTGCAAGTAATTCTCATAATCACGAGCATCAGTTGGTCGTGTGCGAGTGTGACTGTGACAGCGAGAGTGTTTATGGGGGAGGGAGGGATGGGGGGGGGGGTGTCCTCTCCCTAGACAGATTAGGGGGGTCCAGCCAGTACTCATATTTGTCTCGTAGTGTCGTCTGGTGGGACATCATCCGATTACGGAGCCACCCTGAACGCTCCCCTCAAAACACGCATGCACGCACAATTTTAAAAACAAAGCACAAATGTTCTCCAGTACATGCATACATTGCTTTATGCAAATGTGTAAGAACAATTATGTTCCCACCACCCACATTCACACGCACACACACACATAAACACACATTCACACATGCGCACCAATGCAAAGCACCGTTTTCCATTTCGTTTTCTGAACACAACAGACACAAAGACGCTCTAATCCTTATATAATCCCCTTCTGCTTGCAGAACACCAAACTCTGCTAGTATCAACTCTCCCACACGCCAAACCTTGACTCTGTAAGAACTACTTTTAAATTTCTGTTTCTTTTTCTTGCTTTCTTTCTTTTAAAGTGACAACAACTTTGTGCATCTGCAACTGAATTTGCCTTCAAACTCTCATTGTTGTCTCATGCAGGGCTCTAACTCGGGCGATGGAAGAGAGTACATTGTCTCGGCATTTCCTGTTTTACAACATACAAACAGAAACCTGCAGAGAGATAAACATAAAGTCAACAAACATCAACTTAACTTTTCCCCTTCACGCTCAACTCTGTTTCTTGCGGACGCGTCAACAGCTACACCTAGTGGTAGGTTCAGAGAGCTGCACTGCAGACATGAACGACTTCAAAGCAGGACAAATTCTTGCAAGGACTGCTAAATGTTTCAACTTCACATTCATAGACTGGGGGCGCTTTTTGCGTCCCTGTCATAACTTCCCCGAATATAGTGTATCATCAACATAGACAAGTTGTGCAGTCAGAACTACAGCAGTTTGTTGATAATGTTTGTCTCATACTGCTATTGAAGCTCTGACTATTTTAACTCCTCCCTCTATATACTGTGATGCTATGAGAATTCCTTATATTTTAGTGAAATGAGTATATTTGGATTATTGATGTACAGAAAAATAAATGCAATACTTAGTTAACTAGTCAAGCCACAAATATGAAATATTATATTTATTATTAGACCAGTGCATTGACACAATAGCATTTACTATTTATGTGCATGATGCCCTGTTAAAAAAAAAATTGTGCATGTAAACATTTGTATGCATTATCAAAAATAAAATATTAAACCTAATTTTGTTTTAGTGGGACTTACCTAGCTTGTATGTAAGCACATACAGGACTGTCCAAGGAGTGCCAGGCACTGCAAGCAACTTCCTCCAGACTTTCCAGGGCTTCATGGCATCAATCCCCTGCCATCCCTTCTTGTTGCCATCTACCTGTTGGCCCCTCACAGTCTCATCATCAAGCACGGGGGCCCCCCACACAAAGAGAGCCACTCCCGCATACACAAAAGTTAGCAGCATAAACATCCAGCCCCATCCAGCCACGTCAATGACAGCCAGCAGCCCACCGCCAGCGAAAACCGCCCCAGCTTTGTAGCCCACCACCTGGGCAGTGTTTCCCAGTCCCAGCTCCCCACGCCCTTTCAGCAACCCAACCGCTGCCCCATCGACAGCAATGTCCTGGACAGAGGCCAGGGAGTTCATGGCCAACAGGGTTCCTGCCACTCCCCAGATGTGTGCTTCTGGGGCCAGGGCGGCACTGGAAAGGCATGTCAGAGCCAATCCAGAAACGGTTCCGACGAGCCAGCGGCGCTTGGTGCCGATCCGATCCACCAGAGGAGCCCAGAGCACCTTGAGGACCCAGGGAAAGTAGAGGATTTTGGTGAATCCGATTCTGGTGAGAGAATGACCGGCACCGCGGAGATAGACAGGGAGCAGGGAGGACTGGAGACCATAGGGAATGCCCTGGACAAAGTAAAGCAGGCCCAGAAAGACTAGTTTGTCATTCATGATCTAAGTCCAAAATACAGTGTCTCTTTTAATGTAGACACTGCAGTGGTCCATTGGTCAGGTCACTGTGCAGTCTAGGGAAACTCCAGTAGAACCGACTGACCTGCAATGATAAGAGAGAATTTGGAGTTTAGTTTAGGTGGGACTGTATTGTTGTGAATTACTAGGGGGTGGGGCAACCGTATCCATCTCTTTCACATGCAGCCTTAAAAGGATCTGCCACTGGTTCTGATTTTCATTGCTTCCTCGCCCTGCTCAGTTACCAGTAACGTTTAACTGGCTAACTGCTTAGCTTTGAAAGTCATATGAATTATATGCCATCGCATCTATCCGACATGGCACGCAATGTGTGCATTTCTTATCACATCTTATCTTCATTTTGCTGACAGAAAAACGGAACTTTAGCTAGTAGAAATGTTCGCTGTGACAGCTAACATCAAGTTTGCTTAGACTAGCTGACGTGAAGTAGCCTAGCGAGCTAACGTTAGCTGGTAGGTAAGCAAAAGTAAAACACATTTTTATTGCGTGACAGTTTAACTTTAGGTTTCGTTGCCATGCGGTTAACTGTTGCGTATCAGTTGGGGAGAAAATTAATAACATGACATACTGTGTAAGACTGACGATTAACCTTGCGTTATCACACCGGATAAGCAGGCTCTTCCAGGCACTTGTCCCCTGATTCAGCTAGCAGGTTGCCAGGTCCCTTTAACAGAAACCCCCTTCCACAGAGAACAAACCAATGGGGGCGGTTCTTTATTGAATTAAACGACTCGTTCGTGCGTTGGAGGGAAAATGTATTATATATATATATATATATATATATATATATATATATATATATATATATATATATATATATATATATATATATATATATATATATACATACATACATACATACATACATACATACATATATATATATATATATATATGTATGTATGTATGTATGTATGTATGTATGTATATATATATATATATATACATACATACATATATATATATATATACATATATATATATATATATATATATATACATATATATATATATATATACATATATATATATATATATATACATATATATATATATATATATATATATATATATATATATATATATATATATATATATATATATATATATATATATATATATGTATTGTACTGTCTGCTCTAGTATCATATCAAATTGTGCATAGATACCCGTATACATAAAGTAAATTGTTGAACAAAAACAATATTTGAAATATTTTTATTTTTATTTACATTAAGTTTTCGTTATCATGCAACGCAAAAAAACGGAGCTGTTGATAATTATTAGCTATTTTG
Source organism: Nelusetta ayraudi (assembly GCF_046127955.1). Taxonomy (NCBI): domain Eukaryota; kingdom Metazoa; phylum Chordata; class Actinopteri; order Tetraodontiformes; family Monacanthidae; genus Nelusetta; species Nelusetta ayraudi. The sequence goes on from NW_027466108.1 coordinate 259,244, forward strand.
TTTGGTAAGTGTTTTTTATATATTTTAATATTTATTTTCATAAGTAGCCCTAACCCACTCTTTACTAACGTAGCAATGACGCTTATTTTACCCCAGATACGTAATACTGGAATTGTATACGTGTTTTGCGTGAAAATGTCTCAGCATATCACATTTAATTCTGGAAAAAAACATGCTAAATTTTCAGGTGGTAGATTTTTCGGGTTTTTGTTGTAGATAGGTTTACTTAAAAATTACACCACTGCTATCATTACATATTGAGTATGTTCACTGTTCCATTATACTGCCTACATGTTTTGTTTTCATAATCCTGTTTTGATTTTGCACTTGACTTTTATTGGCAGATAGTTTGTATTCATGTGGTACGCACTCTATGGGAATGTGAGAAGAAATAAAACCACTGACTGACATACAAAAAGCTTTTATTTGTAACACATCCGAGCTCCTTCAAGGGTAGGCCTACTGCTACTACTGAATGTGATTGGCACATGGTGAATATCTGACAACAGCTGCTCTGTGATCAGATTCTCTGGCTAGACCCAATATGAAAATGCAAAAGGCAATAAAAGACCCAGAGCACTGGTTTTCTATCATACTGCTGTTGGTTTTGTGCTGAAAAAAAAAGACTGCTGGGAGGAAAGGGATGTGGACGGAAAACATCTGCTCTATCAACGTCAATTCCATGTCAATCTTTGCTTATCTTCTGTCAGTTCTTCATACAAGCAATGGGCACAATATGTGTCAAGAAATTAAGGGTTTGCACAGCAGGATCCTCAGGTGTATGAGCTTCAATCATAAGGATTGGCCATTAGTTGTCACCTCCACAGAGAGCCAGCAGAATCTTTTCATAATCTCCTTTCGTGTCATCCTGAAGAGAAAGAAACAAAACATGAAGTAATTCTGATACCTCGGATGGATTTGCTGCTTTAATCCTTGTTCAGACATTTGCTCACCAAAATATCCTTGTAGAGTGATTTTCCGTAGTTTTTCTTGTATTCTTCCTTGATGCTTTTCATGTCAATTTCAGAGCGGCTCACCATGATGCGGGATAGGATATTCTTGCGAGTTCCTTTGCCCTAATTGTTACAAAAAAAATCAGTTAGAAATTATCTTGGTGAAAGCAGTATTTTGAATGTTTTTCAAGAAGTTGTGAGTGCAGATTTTACCTCCATGGCTCCGTGGAGCCTCTCAGCAAAGTACGCAGGCCTGCATCCGGCACACTTGACTATAGATATATTAAAAAAATTAAAAATAAAAAGGTAAATATGTACATAACACATTTTGATATTAATGTAACAAATAAAGACTGGAAGCACATGGCTTTACCTATGGCTGTGAGAGATTTTTCAATATCTCCCTTCATCTCCAGGTCAATAGCTTTGGCCACATCCACCTTGCTGTACTTGGAGTATCTGTCAAATACTGATGCAGAGTGAACAGATTGTTAGAGGGTCAGGTCATACAGGAACAACAACATTTTCGAGCAATGCTGCAAACCTTGACGGAGATGAGGGGCGCTTCTGCTGCAGAGGATCTCAATGAAGGCAGAGCAGTCTTTGCCCTTCCTCCCCTCGCCGGCCTCGTACAGGGTCCTGGCATCGCTGTCAATCAGCTCCTCACACACTCCGTCAGTTCTGCCAGCCTGTGAAAAAGACAGAAAGGGAATGAAAAGATAATGAAATGATAAAATTCTATATGATGAATATAAAAATTAAATATAAATTCTGGCTTGTTGGATGTTTGTCATGCCCTCTTTAAGTTCTGCGTTGATGTGCACATGAAAACTAAAAAATGTTTGCAACAGAGATACTGCAATTTTTTTTTATGCAGCATAAATGATACAGCTGCATCCAGTGCACTGTAATCCATCAATGTTGAGGATTTAGAAGAAGCTTCTCCATTATTAGTCTGTGCTACAGTATGAGCATCAAATTCGGTGTTGCGTATATTCTTCTATTTAACTGATTCTGGTGATTTTATGGTGAAAAAAAGAGAGTATTTTCCACATCAGAATGCAAACTCAAGGCATGCAAATTCCAAGTCCTTGACCCGACTACTCTTTTACGGACTACGACATAGTGACAACATGAGCTTATAGGGTGTGTGTGTGTGTGTGTGTGACAGGAAGTTTTATGTTTCCTTATAGGTGACAGTCCATACCTTACACAGTTCAAGGAGAGCAGCCCTAAAATCTCCACTAGTGTCCCCCCTGATGTCGTCCTCCAACTCCTTCTTGTTGTCTTAGTGGTGAGAAAAAAAGAAACAGCAGAATTACCATCTAAGTATAATATTCAAAATTCAGTCAATTATTTTGCTTGAAATTGTGTTATCCCAAACCTTCCTTGTAGGCTTTCTTGATATCCAGGATCTCCCTGTTGGTTCTGGAAGCCAAAATTTCTATCAAGGTTGCCTCATCTGTGCCAAGACCCTAAAGAGAGATACACATACTGTATACTGAAATTACTCTTTGCTGGCCAAATTTTAAAAAGAAAAAAAACGTGCCATATTGTCCTCTTGCTACAAAACAATACACGGAAGTGGGTGGATGTCATTCAGCAGAGAAAATAACAGATGAAGGTCGGGTCAGTGCTTTTGGAATAGATGTGTTCCATTACATCCTCAACACTAACGAGTGTCAACATCAGTGAAAGTATTTTTTTTCTGTGTACCTTCATGGCATTTTTGAGCTGGTCGGCATCGTACTGGGCCGGCGTTTTTAGCAGAGAAAGCACCACGTCCTCCAGATCGCCTTTCAAAGCACTCTTCAAAGCTGCGTCCAGAGGCTGTGAGGAGTCATGGACAGCGTGAGACCATGTAACAGACTGTCCACTTTGAGTGTGTGTGCTCTTTAGCTGAATCCATTTACCTTGCCCGTAGATTGCTGGTAAGCTTCCTTGATTTTCTGCCTCTGCTCGTTGCTCCGTTTTACCAGAACATCAATGATGGTCTTTTCATCCACACCTGCATGGAAGAAAATGTTTGTTTGTTTTATCAAACAGCCCCAACAGAAACACAACACAGGTAACTTTTAAAATCTAGTTAGTAGCAATACAGCAAGATGACCAGCAGATGGTGTTGTATGCAACATTGTAGGGCTTTTTCACATCCTCCTCTAACCATAAACCCCTGCTGGCTGTTCTTATGCAGATATCCCTTGCAGTGTTTGCAATTATGCTCACTTCTGTTCCGTAACAGACGTCCCAAGAAAAAACCTCCGTCTCTAATGTCCAGATGAAGAACTGAAGTTACATAACGTAACTGGGCAAGTATATCCATCTCCAGTCAGAGAACTGACAGTCAGTGTGGCAGCAAAAGGGAGTTCATGAAACACCAAAATGGTTCCTCGTTCTGTCAAAGACTAAATGAGTTTGCAACTCCAAGACACCATGCTGATGGGCACTTCTTTCAACATTAAATGTGGCTGGGTTGGAGGTCTGCCTGGGTTTGAACAAAGTCCCAGCAAATAGCCGAGGCATGATTCAACATGTTCCACAACAATCTATAGAGGCCATCTGTCACCTTTGACTTTAATGGCCTTCTCCAAAACTGCTGCGTCCTCACTGGGGTTGAAATTTGGTGCTGCGGTCACCGTCCCTTCATTCTTCAGGACCTGCAAGACAAAACACCGGCTGTTTGGTTAGGAAATACTTGACTTTGGCACGAATGCATTTTTTACATTCCTTGCATGCACCAGGTCCTCTTTAAAAAGCACTATCTGCATCTCAACCGAGTGTGTTTAACAAACTAAAATGATGACAGATTAATTCCAGTGGAGACATAATACATTGGCCTAGTGTCATAACCTAAATGACTAACAGTGCTTTGGCAATGCCTGAACACACCCATGCCCGACTCATGTCAAACGCAATAGGAGCGTCGCACAGCAAGAATGAAATCATGCTGGAAAAAAACTTGCGCAACTTACCCAACTTCACCTTAAAAAAAAAAAACAAACGGGGAAAGCAGAAGCTCCATTTCTGGTCTTTTTCTAGAGTTTATAAAGGGAGGGGCATAAATTCCTGCTTCCATGACTCACACACTCACAGCGCAACTATGGAAGAGGCATCGTTCTTACTGGGTTTTATCTTAATGCTACAGGCTCCCTTTCACTGGAATATCACATACTCATTGTGTTATCCATCTGCCCTCCTCCACCCCCTCCTTTCCTTCCTTTGCTCTACCTTTTAACAGTTACCCCTCATTCCTTCCTCAAGCTGAATGTGCCACACAATCCTCTCTGTGCCTTGCTCCAAAACTACAGCCTGATAAAACTTTTCCACTCGAACATACCACAGGAAGAGGGGAGGAGGAAAAAGAGGGGGGAAAGAGCAGTTTGCCTGAGCAACAGAAACACAGACACAGAGTTACGCACTGAGTCATCGGGCATGCCCAAATAGATCGCCTGCTGCAGGAAGGTACTGATGAAAGACATGGTGGGACACTGGAGTCTGCCTGTAAGTGGGTAGAAAAGACAAGAGAAGTGTGTGAGAAAAAAAATAAAATAAGTAGGAGCAAAAGCAGAATAGTGGCACTTATAAGAAGTAGGAAAGTCTGATGAGTCCGATCTCAAATTGGGATAAAGCCACCACGTTATCTGGCAGTGTGATCGCCGTTTTAGATTAGAACCACACCTCTGATCTACGACTTTGTCTTCCCCTCATTACTTTAGGGCTCCAGCCTTTCCATTTTTTTTTATTATTTTTTTTGCAGTTGGTTTGTGAGGTCGTTTCCATGACAGGCATAGCAAGGCAGCCTGGCCACACCCCGGCTGGACTGTACTGCTGCTGCAGCCGCAGCAGCAGCAGCAGTTGGCTGACTAGAGCCATAATCCCGCTATGTTAATGTTTTATTCATTTCGCAAACCAGTTCTAAACTTAGGTTAACCAGTTTACCAGTCCCCCCTCGAACGAGTACGTTTTCTAAACTGTCGCCGCAGTCTTGGGAGCCACACCCTTCGACGTGACATCAACACCTTGGGGAAAAGCGACGCACAGAAGTCGTGCGTGACTCCGAACTAAACTCAACTAGTGCAAGAGGAGACTGTAGAAGACACTTGACTAGAGGCATTTAAAATAAAATAAGAGCCGCAAGGGAAATGGGGAAATGACTTACCGCTTTGACTTGAGAAGGAAGAGGAGCTCGGTCGGACTGCGATTTCAGGGGCGTTGCTGCGGCGCACAGGGTAAATTTATACTGTGGATAAACCACACCTAGTGCCGGGCCCGGCCCCGGCCCACCCTCCGCTGCTGCAATTGGACATCACCGCTGCTGCTCGCCTCGGCGAGAGGCGACGCCGAGCGTGTGGAGCAGGAACCGTTCCTCCTTGCAGAACATAGACGGACCCAGAACATGATCAAATACTCTGTATAATAACTTTCAATCATCATTATTATTGCTGCACTGTCATACTTCCGTGCTCGCTGCACGGACTTTATATTATATTATATTATATTATATTATATTATATTATATTATATTATATTATATTATGTGCAAGTTGCAAGCATTAGCAATGCTCCAAGTCAAGCAGTCTTTTCTGCAAATCCTGCTGCAAAAAGTGTTGTTTGATTGAATCATCAAATCAGTTCAAAAACAAACAAAAAAAACACTGGGTGTTTGCCTGTATTGATCGAGCCAATCACTTTTTAACTACGTGTTGCCAAAGGCTGAGCAAAGACCCCCTAGCATTACTCAAAAAGTGTCTGCCTTAAGTTTGTTTTGGGTGTGGCTTGTTGCCATGGCAGCAGCACATGGGCCAGACGCTGCCTGTAGTCTGAGGTGTGCAGCCTGCGGCCTGAGGCCTGAAGCCTACGTGCTCTAACAGAGGTTAAGCTAGATAGCGACACGTTTGACTGATGATTAATGCTCTCCTTCTTAGTACAGGTGCCGGCCCTGTCCAAACAATCAGGACATGAAAGCCTCTCAATGACATCAACAAGAATCTTCTGATGTGTCACTTGAATACTAGGCCTGTATAAACGGGCCATTTCACCTCTTTTGGTGACTGTTAGGTAAGAACGGAATAATCTGGAGCGGGTTAGCCAAGAGACAGGGTGGGGTTTGGATTCTTAAAGGGAAAACACATTTCCACTGATGTGGTATTCTTTTGGTTGGAATCGTTTCTCGTGTGAAACTGAAGTCCCTCCTGTGGTTCCAAATGAGTCCGTTACCTCAAACACACCAGTGAATGATAATCCACAAGAACATTAGCATTGCATACTGAGCAGACAGATGACTTCCTGCTACACGCTGTGTGGTTCACCTGAATGTAGACAATAAAATATGGGTGAGTCCAAGATCCCCAGGAGCACACACTGCCACAGTGAGTGAAACAATTATGTAGCTCTCTGCATGAGCATGTGTGACTCAAGGATGAGAGGGAGGGAGAGAGAGAGAGGGAGAGAGAGAGAGAGAGAGAGAGAGCATCCGGTTACAAATGGGAAACCCAAAGCCTATTTGGAGCATCTTTTACCGCTCAGTGTGTGCAGAATATAAGATGGTGCCCAGTGAAACTCCATCCAGGGATGTTTAATATTTAAACAAAGTTGAGAGATTGGTTCTTCTGTGAGATCAGCACTGTCATCCTTAACAGAATAGCAGCACAGAAACCACACTGGACGGATCTGAGCAGCTTCCAGGACAGGCAGGTCTAATTCTAAAATGTTGGGGTTTATAGCAATTTCTCATTTTTTTCTTATTTAGCATTTTTATTGTATCATCGTGTTTCATGTAATGGTGAATTGTGTTACCCTTCCTGTTTAGCTCGTTTTTTCAAATTTAATTTCTCTGTCAGTTTTATTTACTTTTTTGTCTGATTTGTTTTGTACTGCATTGGTGGCATGAGCTGATTGAAAATGTACACATCCAGTGACACATATTTATTCCCTTTTGATCAGCTTTGAATTTGGAGTACCTAAAAAGCAGTTTACATCCACAGAGTTTTGTCTTGTTCTGTTTTTTGTTTTGTTTTGTTTTTTGTTTTTTGTTTTTTTTTAAAAAAGGAGATATTTCAAATCAAATGAAACGATACAATTTTCTTGCTTTCATTTTCTCACCACAGTCCTGACAACTTTACACCTGCCCATCTACATAAAAAACAAGCAGCCAACTTGCATCCATCATGTATGCAAACCCATCCAGCGCTGAGAATGGATCCTATTCGCTGACCTTCCTGGGAAAGAAAGTGGGCAGAAGTCACTCTGTGGCACCAGCAGGCAAGCGACGTGAGTAGAAACACTCACAACTCACATGGCATCCATGTGCTCTTCAAACACCAGATTGAATATTGTAGAAACAGCTGTTGGAAATTTGTTTACGTAAGATTAGATATAGCAGTTAATCAGTATATCAGATATTCACTCACTATGTTACAGACATGGCTGGAATTTCAACATGAAAGAAGAGCCATCTTGACTCAGACTTAAAATACATACATAAATGTAACAGTCATGCAAAAATACATGGAATGTGACTAATAGCTGGAGTCACCTCAGTCACTGTATTGTCAGACTCTATTCTTTTTTGCTTTGTGCATGTAGCAGCCCTTCATTAGCTGATGTCTGTAGGTTCATACAAGTATGTGTGACTGGCCTCGTGCCAGGTATTTGTCCCAGCATCTTACGCCCAGATGAGTCTCTGTCTGCAGCTGCAGCTTCTTTTCAATATCTCACCTCAGTCGACTGTGCTTCATGGCCTGTTGGTCATTTTGTTTGAAATGCTGCTTTCTTTGCAGCATACATTACACACTTTCACTGTTTTAATTTACTTCTAAATGTGTTGATCCTTTGTTTTCCAATAGGTGCTTGGGAAACCAGCAGGTCCATGTGTCCTGAGGACCCTGTTGTGTCCATGCGGCCTGTCCAGGTCCCAGCTGTGGCGCCGGTTATGCAGGATTTGCCTGGGACAGCCACAGCGGACGTGATGGATGACAGGCCATCTTTTCACAACACACATTTTGACCAGTGCAGAAACAGCACAGCGGGCGGGGTGATCACCTCTCGTCCACAATTAAGAAGAGGAGTGAACTCAACCAAGTCCAACTAGTTTATTTTCTACCTGCCGTCTAGCTGAGGCAACATATCAACTTTACAGTCGACATCTTTTCTATTTTTCTACTGAGAGTGTTTGTGGAAGGACGGTCACGGCATGACATCACACCCACATTCCTGTGTGGGGAAATACAGAGGGGAGTCAGGGTGGGGTGAGAATGTGAGAGACAGGGAGGTTTGAGGTTTTCAGCTGTAGGAGTTTCTTTTTAAATGTACTGCAGCCCGGTTACATTGTCGGATCAACTCAAAATAAGAATGAATCAGCGCTCAAGAAAGTAACATTTAATATAAACATGTGCACTGTGCATTAGGATAGCATTATTAGAAATATAAATACATTTTAAAAATGCATGTTAGTAATGTAAAGTGTATTTTAAAGCTGTTTGATAAAGCTTGAATGTTAACACTGACATGTATGTATTTTACATTGAGACAGATGTAATTTTAAACATAAACAAACTTAAAGTACATTACTGATAAAAGTTGATGTGTAAAAGTGCAATGAATTGAAGAAGTAATTGTACTGGTTGAAAGATACTTGTAACAAAGTTGCTTAGTGATGGTTTTGCAAATTGCTTACATCGTCATATCCCATTAAAACTGAGTGACTGTAGTGCTTGTGTAGGACCAGCAGTCCCAGCTCTGAGATTCCAGCACTGCAGAAGCTGCCACAAGGTGTCTGAAAAGCGTTAACTCTTTTGATTTCCCTAAAATCTGCATTACTCAGGAAAGATAAAGCACTTCAATGCAATGTTTTATTCACATATTTGTGTTTTGTGACCTCTTATGGCAACATTTACTGCAACTTTCGATGTTAAAATAAAATATAAGGGTATATATGGGTAGACTTTTTTTTATTCAGACCTGTGATTCAGTGTAGTGCCCATTTGTTCAGTGAGAAGATAAACAGGAAAACAATTAAGACACTGTGCTGTGTTCTTTCTCACACTCACATGGTTGCCTTGATGCTGCAGCAGCAGCAGCTGCTTTTGCTGCTTCGATGAGCCTGCAGGGCATGGCACTGGATTTTTGCTACCAGGAGGTTATTTCCTGGATGTGAAGTGTTTTTATGATACATACCTTTATAGCCAGATAGTATGTAAAGTATGTGTGTGTGCGTGTGTGTTGAAATATTGTGATCAGAACAGACTGTATGTAGAATCTGATCCAACTGCTCAAACAAGACAAAAACTGCGAGACAACCCAGAAATTCACGCAGGTGAAATTGACCACTGACTGTGAGAGGACTCAGTAATTAGTCAGACTGTCTCACAGCAACATCTCCTCCAATGGTGTCTCCTCTATTTCCAACCCAACCACATTTGTGTCCTGTTATCCATTTATTATCTAAATATGTCGCATAACTTTTTTTAGGCTCTTAAACTCTTCACATTGTTAACATTCCGGCTGCAGATTGTAAAATCAGTCAGCTTTCTGAAATTTATTCTCTGTTGTCTTTGTTGTATTTCTTCCCCTCTATTTCCCTTGCCCTCTTTTCTACAGGCATTGGCCGTACAGCAGAAGTAGCTGCAGAAGGAGCAGTGAACTGAAAAGTGGAATAAAGAGGAGGCACTGCGGTGCCAATGAGTACAAAATGGGTGCAGAATGGGAGCACACCATGTTGCCATATTTGAGTACAAAAGGCTTTTTTTTTTCCTTCCCAACAAAATGATGTAATCGTTGGACCAGCTATGTTCCTGTGAGTCCTTTGAGGACAAAGTTTTTGAAGTTTTCTTCAACAGGCAGGATATCCTCCGCATTTGTGAATCTGCATGCACTGAACAAACCTACAGCAACATGACCTCTGTCACTCGCAGTTTGCGGTGTTCACTTAACTACAGCCATAATCTTATGAATGAGGAAAATGAAAGCATTGAGAACAAATTGCTCCCAGAAGAACAGCAGTGGACACTTGCTAGAATTCATTAAAAAGGTGAACTGCAACTCCACTTCAAAAAAAGTTTTGAAAAAGACTTTATCTTAAAGATCTAGAGAGACAGTGATGAGAGCATTATATTTATAGTCGTACATTGTATTACACTGCATTTCACATTTGACATATGTCCAGATGGGAGAGTTAAGCTGGAACTGGTCTGGTCTGGCATATGATGGGTTAAAACCTCAAGTAGGTTCAGTAGCTCCTCTGATGACAGCATATAAAGGTCATAATAATACATGCGTTTATATTGACTTAATTCCACTATAAATACGTTAATGCTCTACTCTTACTACTCTATTCAAGCACAATGTCATAGCCAATTTGAACAACATTTTGACAATGACCTTTCAGGGTATCTTTGAACGCCTGTAATAAGTCAGCTCAGCCACTAGAGGAGGCTATTGGCCATCTAGAAAAGCAGGTCGAGGCAGCAAGGACCAAATCCATCCTGTTGCTCAGTTGCAGTGTGCCCACGATTTCACACCGTTCAATCCAACACAGTCCATCCAAAACTACACATTTAAATGCAGTCAGCACAACCGTTGATGTAATGTTTCTTCACAGAGTAATCAGCTCAGCTGTCCATGGTTCAATCTCTGGAGTCTTCCTGCAGTCAGGGACAAGGGATTATTCCAAGATCTCTTGATGTCGTATGGTACCACATTTGACATTAAATGTCCCATATATAAGTATACACATGTCTCGTCTACTCTCAAAAACATGCATGTAAGGTGAAGCAGGAACTCTAAATTGTACGTAGGTATAGTTCAAGTGCAAATGGTTGTTTGTCGTTATGTGTTGCCGTGCAATAAACTGCCTATTTGTAGAGGGTGTAACATGCCTTCAGCCCAAGACAGCTGAGAAATAGAAAATGGATGGATAGAAATTTCAGCAGGAGGGCAAAACTTAGTCAATTTTAGGAGGTTGCAAAAAGATGGCTAGTTTCCTTTAAAAAAAAAAAAAGGAATGAATGTTTTTACGTGTTTTTCATCATCATTATTATTATTATTATTATTATTATTATTATTATTATTATTAGCAGTAGTAGTAGTAGTAGTAGTTAGTAGTAGTAGTAATTATAATTATAATATGCAACCTTTAATTTTTTTTTTTTTTTATGAATTTATTGAGTATTTATTGAATGAGTCCAATAACATTATATATGGGAGTATGGCAATAATGTCTTCTGACACTGGGTGGTTGATCCATTCAAATTAGAAAAGCTCACCACAAATTTGGGTCCTTGTCCTTGTCCTCCAGATTCACCTTATATTCTGCTGTATACTGACTGGCTATAGAAGCTCTTCATATGCCTGGCCAAAGAGGCCTGTGCCCAGTCTCACAGCCAGGTCAGGCGGGTGAAGATCAAGAGGCACAGAAAGGGGGTTGTTTTTGGGCAAGGACCTGAGACAAAGGAGGCTTCCAGTGCTCAGGAGCTTGACTCTCCCTTCCAGCAGGCCTGAGCCAACAAACACGTTCCTGCCTCTGGTGAGCTCTCTATACCGTGCCATGCTGCCCAGTTCAAACGGGTCCCTGCTAAATGGTTTGGATTAATCTTGTTAGTGACAGTCAGTGTGATGAGGCGGCACCTAAATACTTCATTAATGGGCAGTGAGTGGCACAGTGGAAATAAGAATGGGGGAAACACGTGACTAACTGTAACTTAAGGGAGCACCGGGGCTTTGTGATTGGCACTTATGCATCAAACCATCCATCAAACCTCAGCACATGCCTCAGAGTTTCTCTCCTTTTCCAACATTTCATTGTTCAATACACTGGACAGGTTTGGCCCTCAGCAGTACATTAAAGGATGGGTTCAAAACAGAGAACAAATTTTGCTGCAATGTATATTGTATATGTTTTGAATTAACTTAAGGACTTATGAAGACTGCTTGGTACAATAGGGAAAAGCATCATTATTATAACTCATCCAACGGTGTAAGTGCGAACGGTTGTTTACCTTTCTACATGAACCTGCAATAAAAACTGGTGACTTGTCCAAGGTGTAACCGCACCTTCCTCATCACACAGCTGGGATAGGCTCCAGCAACACCAATGACTATAAGTGCAGAAGAAGTAGTCATAGAAATGAATGGATGGATGGATTTTAGGTGGATGACTGAGTGAGAGCGAGCACGGCAACAGATGGGTGACATCACTATAGAGGCAATGAGGTTTGCATTCAGAGAGAGTGCGTGCAGTTCGTTAATGGCTGATGCCTGCCTGGATCTATAGAATGAGGCCTCCACACCACTGGGCCCCACGTGTAACTGAAGAGGTAAATAGGAAGTCAGTTGTTCGTTTGGTTTGCCCTCCTATCTAAGTGACCGTGGCCCATTAGAGATGGAAAGATGAAGTCCTCACAACCAGTCTGCTTCTGTGGTCACGTCTCATACATGGGAATAGACACGCACAGGCTCTGGTGGTGTTTTTCTTTTCTGTCTTTAGCATTAAACCATCAAAACGGCGAAGACTGGCACATGTCCACCCCATTACTTTTTCATTGCGTTTTGGTCAAAAATATTTGGGTGAATTTCTTCAATTGGGTTTTCACCTTTTCCCATACAAACACTTTTCAGGGTGTCAAGAGAAGCTCTAATTATTACATTAAAATTGGTTAAGAGATGATAAACTGCAGCTCTGATCCCCTACTCCACTTTAAGGATGTACTATCAAAAACTTATGCAAAATTCATTTAGTCCTGACTTAGCTTTTCCGCCACTTACTCAACATCACTGCCATGAGTGTGAATGACCATGTGGTTTGCCTGCATCTAGATCTTCACACACATATGACAAATGGTTTACGTATTGACTGAACGACAAAAGTCCAAGTATGGAGCCTTGTGGCACTCCCTTTGTGAAAGAAAATCTAACATTATAAAAAAATTATATATATATATATATAAAAAGAAAAGGGACCTTTTAGAGAAACAAGAATCAAAAATGATAAACATGAATAATGTTATATAATGACATTTAGAATTTAAAGGTTTTTGCTTTGTATAGGTTTATCAGTGGGGAGACTTAGTCAGCATTTTTGAAATCCTTTGGTCCATTCAAACCATGACCACCAGCTTTGCGTGCAGATATTTATTGGCTGCTTTAGATCACAGGGCCCTCAGCGCATGTTCACTCTGGTTTGTTATTTTTTAATGCCAGCCATAGCTTAAATGACACTGTGAGCTCTGGACTAGAACAAAGTGAGAGACAAAGGCATAGAGATCACATGTAGGGGGACATGGTTGATAAAGAGGTCGGGGTCTTTTCATCTAGATTAACTGACCCATACCAATTGAACACTAGTTCATTTAACACAAGTTAAGGGTTTGTGCCCATGACCACACACAGGCAAACTGGAAAAATTATTTTGATACAACAATGTAACAGCAACAAATTTTAAAACTGTAAAACAAACACCACCATTAGTGCATGGTTTATTTTTTGTAATGCTGTTTAATATAAAGATATTGTCAAAAATAGTTAACAATTATTGCAATATATTGTGATTTAACATTTTTAAATCCCATGTTGTTTGAAACATTTTACTCCAGTCTCAAATTTATTCAACCAATTTCACAAAGCAACTCTGTGAAATCTAACCCACGGATTCTCAGTGCATAGTTGCACAGTTCTGTTCATTTTTATTCCTCACCGAGATAAATGTACAGCTGCGCAAATACACACTAAAAAGAGACTAGTTTAGAATTAAGATCATACAGATAAAATCTAGCGTTGACAGCAAGAAGGTCATGGGTTCAGTCCCTATGCCGGGGTACTAATGAAATTAACTAGACAGTGCATCCTGCCACCTGAAAGCAGTTCTTCAAATTATCAACAGACAAAGGTCATGAGATGATCAATAATCTGTTCGGCAGATAAAACTCTGATGAAAGAACGGCGTTTAGCATTTCTCAGAGTGATCGGCACAAGTTTCAAAGGAAGAAATATTCTGTTGAGTTTGACTTTAAAACTTTTCACTCAGGGATAAAGTTTTCAAAAGAAATGCTGTCTGACTCATCCCTCCCTGCTTTACATGCACTTAATGCTTTGCTTCTTTACATTACACTCATAAAATAAGAACTGCCTGATTTCACGCCTCCCTCAAAAATCTATGGAACTGCAACCAATGACAGTGTGTGGGAGGTCACAATACCAGCGGCAGAGGAGGAGGATGTTCAAAAAGACAAGGGACTCCTATGTCTTAATATATATTTTGCGTGGGCCCTCAGAGAGCTGCTTGGAGAGACTTTAGAGATGGCAGAGAATGAAAATGCCTTACAGCTATACAACAAAAGAGGGGGAGGAGCGAGAGAGGAAGGATAAGGACAAGAGAGAAGATGGGGACGGGGAGGTGGCGGGGGGGTGCCAAGATGAAAGGAGTCTGGCTGATGAGGAGGAGATAGAAGAAAAGTTGAAGGGAGGAGAAAGAGAAGAGGGCCGACGAGAATGAGGACGAACCCTGCGTGAACACATTTTGAAGCCCGGAGCTCTGATCGCCAATCGGAAACATCCTCTGTCTCCCTCCCACAGTGTTTAACTGTGACTAATAACTAAAGATAAAGGCATTTAATGAGACAATGTTTTTAAGCTACTTTCATTTTTAATGTGGTGGGACAGGAAGGCGGCGGGACCTTAGTGCAAGTACGAGCAAAAACACACTTTGAATGACCCTCAATTTTCATAAATAATTTGTAAATGTGCTGTTAGTTCGGGACAACTCTATTTCTACTTTCTCAAATACAGTATTATACTCCCTTTTTTAATTATACATATTTCCCCCCGTTGCTGTGCTATAGAAGAAAATAGTGTATTTTATATGGGTCTGGACCCAAGAAATTAGGGGAAAAAAACACAAAAACAAATGTAATTGCAATACGTAAAGCATCGCATGTTTTGTCCAGGGTTCTAAAATCTTGAGGAGATGGTAATCCTGTATGGACGTGGTTTCATAGTCAAACCAAAATCACTGCTGAGGTCGAGCTCCTGCTCGGGTACATTTTCAATCCATCGCCCATGGAGCAGCGTCGTCAGAAAGATAAACATCTCCAAACGTGCAAGTCTGTCACCAAGACAGCGTCTCTTTCCCATTCCAAAGATGAGAACCTTCTCTGTCAGTTCCTTGTTTAACAGCCCTGATGGTCCCAAGAAGCGTTCAGGCCGAAATGTCCCTGGGTCGCCCCAAAGGTCGCTAGGAAAAAAAACATCAAGAATAAATACAAGCAAGATAAGACACATACCAGAAGAACTGGTGATTTGAGAATTGTGCAAGAAGACTTACCTGTCATGATTGACTTGATACTGGTTGATGAAGACACAAGTGTCTTTGGGTATGAAGTATCCATTCAGGTTGATGTTCTTTGTGGTGCTTGAGGACATAGATCCAGTGATTTAAGCAACAGCAAATAACATTTCAATGACAAATGCAATCATAGTACTGTCTTACCAGTGAGGAATGGTGAAAGGCACATAAGAGGCATGACGGAAAACTTCATAGATGAACGCCTCCGTGTAAGGCATCTTGGGTTTATCTGAAAATCTGGGTAATCTGGCTACACCAATTTGGTGATCTGCAAAATAGATAATACTCAGGGTAAGAAAAAACATATATCATGATTACATCATATACATTTACATTTCATCAGGTGTATTTTTCATATGCCAAGGTTATGATTTTTTAGACCTTACAAGGTTGCTGGATCTCAGAGATTCCAGCTATGAGTCAAATCACAGCTGCTTTTGCATTTTGCATGATTGCAGTAGCAGTTTTTATCACAACTAATCATCAAATTTTTAAAGGATAAAGGTTGTAGTCCCAGTAATTGTCGCGCAGCATGTGAAATGCTATAAGCAAAAACAACTTCTGATCAGCAGCAACCCATGAGGGTCCAAACAGACAAGGATTTCTGGGCAACAATCCACAGCACTTCCATAGGTAAACAGATTTCATCACGTCACAGTTCGGCTTGTAAGGCGACTCCTTCAAAGGCTCAATTGTCTTTTGTAAACGGCTGCTTCCGTGCTTGTTATTACAATGACAAAATCTGCTCATCTCAAATTAATGACAAATGTTGCATGCTCGTTAATAATGTTTCCAGAAAGGTGGTGTGATCACTGTAAACACTGGAAGAAAGGCCTGATTTAAAATTAATTGAGGTGATGAGTAAGTGAAGAGTATCAAACTATTTGTGTTCAATGGTTTGCGTGTTACAGTCTTTGTGTCTGTCTGGAACAACGTGCGAACCATTCTTTCTTTCTTTCTCTGGCTGTTTGTCCCTCCCTCCCTCGTTCTGATTCATCCTGTCTCCTTTTAATGTCCCAGCCCCCCTTCTCTCTGCGACCAGAACAGACAACACCAGTTCTGTCGACCCACAACAGTAGCTCTGGCGTCAGCAAATTGGACAAGTTCTTTGTGAGTTTCTCCAATGGCCATCGGAAGGGCACTCGGGTGGCGCATGGTGGGCGCCTTTGTTCTGCAGATTTTCTCAATATGTGAATCATCCTCAGTGATGTCACATATGTCTGAATAATAAATGACAGGGTATAGAAAAAACCCTGTCATTTATAACCAAAAGTAAAGTTTGCAGTTGAGAGTTAATTACTTTGAGAAGAGTATGTAAATTCACTTACTTGAGTTCTGTATTTCAAAATAAAGGACTTGCTCCAGGCAATATATTTATTAAAAATACTGTTTGTTTACCTAATATTACCTTTACAGCCGTATTTTTCAATTTTCAATGTAATGCAATAGCAAACTGATATCGCTATTTAGGTTGATAGAGTTATATAGATTATTACTATTACTGCCACTAGCATTTTAATTACAAGTATAATTCCAAAGAATATTATTTGAATTCTTGCACTTAAAAGACCAGTGTAAAGACATGCTCAGAGGTTGTACCCTGCACTCCAAAGTATGCTGTCGCTTACTGGATAGATAGATAGATGGATAGATAGATAGATAGATAGATAGATAGATAGATAGATAGATAGATAGATGGATGCATTAAGCTACCTGCAAGAACCATACTCACAGGTGTAAAAGCAGGGGAGGTCACTGAGTGTTCTGCAACATCTATATAGGTCGTGATCTCTGGTGTCACTTACTGCGACCTACATAATGCACATAGGCTACTGACACACACTGACACAGGTAAGACCTTTCCTTGGACAAAAAGTCAGCACAGACAGGTGCTGAAAAATGCATTAGGCTGCTTTTCACATAATGACAGCAAGTGACACTACAGTCGATAAAGGCAACAGATTTCTAATCACCAATCAAAATAAACAGCCGACCATTATAAATGAGTTTAATCACACCACAAATGAAGCAGCTGCTGCCACAGATCAGCTGCATCTGCTCCCTTGGGAGATTTATGAAGTTGCAAAACATCCAATGGAGGCCCAAGTAGATTAAATGAATTAGTTAGTCATATTGAATTATATTAGCTTAATTATTAAATTAGACAGTACCTATCTCCTGGTGTATTCTGTTCTGGATGTCAGGAAATTTGATCAGGTACAACAGGCTCCACTGTAAACCAGCAATGATGGTGTCAAAGCCTGAAGAAAAGTAGAGTCAACAGTGCAGTGAAGAGAGATTATCCATGTTCAACAAAATGCAATTTAATCTATTTTCTAAAGAGTCAAACCTGCTCCAAAGATGTCTATGACAGTATGGATGATCTGAGAGTTGGACAGCATGGACATATCATTATTTTCCTCTCTGTCCTTGCAAAGTGAGATCAGGGTGTCTGTTATGTCACGGATGTAGTTCTGCAGCGCCAAAAAAAAAAAAAAAAAAAAAAAAAAAAAAGCAGAAAAGAGCAGAACAGAAATTAAAATATCATCTTCATCACTTTGAGTCATTGTCACTAATGCCCTCGCCAAAACCTGAGGCTATATTTACCAACTGCAGAGTGGCTAACAATTAAGCAGACCAGATTTAAAACCACACATAATTTTTTTCAGGGACAGTAATCAGTTACGGTACGGCGCGTGCCTTTCAGTGGAAGGATAATTTCTAATTGGAGTGCGTGCCACTCTGCACAAAAACAAAGGTCCCTCCCAGGGAGCTTGTTTGTTATTTTTTTGGGATACGGTTGCATTCACAGCTACCGCTGTATGAGTGCAATGTTAGATTAAATAGTGAACACCAAATTAGTCAGATAGATCTTAGGAAAAGGCATCCAACATCCAACACATTATCCAGCCCTGAGAATATCTTGTTTTGTATTTTGTGGACGCTGGCAGAGACAGCGAAGGTAGCCGTCATCACACCTTTGGTGTTAATAATTCAATGCTATTTTTAACGCTTTTTGATGGATGGTTCGAGAATTTATAGACATTCTAATTTCAACAAAAATGTACATTATACTTAAATACGTAAATAGATATGTGTGTGTAATTTTGATAATTTTAATCATATTTTCTCAAAACCTGAAATGACATAGTTTTAATCTTTAACAGCCCAAAAGTGCAGAAATGATCAATGTGCTTTACCAATTTATTCTTCTACAACTTCTTTTCCAACTGAAATAAAATTCTCCCTCACCTTGTTTCCTTACCTTGTCAAAGGTGTTGATGTGATCTTCAATGCTCCGTTCCATGAATCTATTCATTCTACGGATTTGCTGCACCATCTTCCTCAAAGATGGACTTGGGAAATAACGAAATACTGGGAAAAAATCAGCCAGGTTTCCAGCTGCAAAGATCCTCAGCACCTCATTGTTGATGTGAACAATAGTAAGGAACTCCTTGTCATTGTAGTCGTACCTTTTCCCAAAACAGAGAGCACACACAACATTTGCCACTGAGGTAACCAGAGGCTGCACGGGATCTATACCTGTCTCCTGCCCTATAGCAGCGGCCTGTTCCTGGAGCACCTCCACCATCTTAGCTGCCTCTGCACAGACGTGCTCCTCCAGCAGGCAGGCAGCACCAGAACCTCTGGGCTCAGCCTGCGAGAAAGATCTGAGAGCATTCTGACACATCTTCTTGTGCAGCATCCAGGCTGGTCCATACTTCTCACTGAATGTCATACTGGTGCCATTCGCTACAGCAGAAAAGGTATAAAGGTCAGGTCTCCCAGCAAAAGCATCCCCCTGACGAACAAGTGCCTTTCTGATGGTGGTGTGTCCACTCAGGACGACGACAGTCAGAGAGCCGAGATGAATCTGGAGGGAGGCAATCAAAACATTGACAAAATTAATAAAGGCCTGAGAATCAACTGCAAGTCTAATGCATGGATTTTTTTATTTTTTTTTTACCATGTGTACCTTGAAAACATCACCATACTGGAGCCTCAAGTTGGTAAGAGAAAGATGAATCTGGTCCCCCATCTGCAGCAGATTCCCAAAAAGTGGCCAGGGTGTGGGGCCAGGAGGAGGAGGGAATTTTTTATGGTCTGCATGGGAGTGTTGGTGCTGTCTCTTCCGTCCTCGGAGAGCCATCAGGATGAGAGACAAGAGACACAGGGCAATGGTGATACTAGTCACAGAGGCACAGGGGTGTTCCTTGATTGCTGGAGTCCCAAACGTTAGTCTCATCTTGGCAGGAGAACTTTAAATTTTTGAAAAAGAGAAGAAAAATAAAGAAAAGAAGACACCAAAAAGCACCACTTTTGTTTGAAATACTACTAATTATTTTGGCAAGAATGTGCAAACAAAGCTATTTGCTATACACTATTTGAATAAAGTCCTCACCATGCAGTCTTCGCCTTACACAGAAAACCAAAGCTGTTGAACAGAGAGCAGAGCAGAGATGCAAAGAGTCCGTGGTCTGAACTTTGAGGTCTGGTCATCGGGAACTCTTTAGGATGTCCCTTTCAGCTGTGACCGGGCCCCCTGCAGAGGGAGCTGCTGCCAGCCCACAATAGAGACGTGCACATGGCGAGAAACTTGGCTCAGGTTGAGGGACGATGAGTACGGCCCAGCGAGCCAGTGAATGCATCAGCCCATTTGACCACACACCGGAACGTTCACACCAGCGGCCCCTCCTCCCCGTTCCCTCGACCCATCACACATCACATGGCCCGTTGCTGAAAGTCGTCACAGGGCTTCCTTTCAAAGGAGGTTTAAATTTTTACATGAAAAACAATTTGTTTCAATACATAATATATGTTAAGGACAGGCAACAAAGTAAGACTTGGCATGGCAGTCATTTGACGGACCCAAGTGTTTCACTTAAATCAATGTAATTTCAACAATTTGTCACAGGGAGGAGCTATTTGTCTGTTCAGTTTGGCTGCTGGTCAGCCCACAGCCAAGCCACCAGGCTGTTGCTGTGGCATCAACAAATCTTCATTGAGTGGGAACAAAACAACAGCGGCCCCCTCAGAGTCCTCAACAAAAATTAAATCTTAGCCCATTGCACATATGTATACACGTTTTAAATAAATACATGTTTTCCACATGCTGAAATACAGTATATGTACTGTACATATACAGTATGTCTCTTTCAGCTATATTTGCTTTCCCTATGTTTTCTAATTGTTCTATCTTACTATCTTAGCCTGTCAATAAGTCTTCTTTAAATTCTTCCCAAATCCAATTGTTTGCTCCATTTTTCACAGAGTGTAAGCTAAAACTCACTGTTTCGCACACAAAAAAAATGTATGTGAAGTCACATAGGACAGTGATATATGACTGTATGGCTGCAAGGTACACAATGACTCCTCCTTTGACTCCCCCTCACAGCCACCTTGTTTTTGTCACAGTCTAAACATGTGGAGGGCACAAGACACTATCTATTTGTAACAGGAAGCCAAAATATTTTTTTTTTGCAGAAGCTCAAAACAAAGGGATAGCTGTGTTGTTTTGAGGCAATACAAAATGTTTTTGTTTTTGTTTGGGGGTTTCTTTGGATAAGTTATATGAGGCTGTTACCCTTGAGTCGAGGGTGGAGAATGGTATACGTTGGAACCTTGATAAATCTTTTTATTTATTTATTTATTTTTTTACAGTTATTCCTATTTAAACTTGCCCTTCTGTGGCTTTCCCCCGCACTTTCCTCACTTTTAAGCCTATGGTGAAATCATTCCTCTGATTTTGCTCACCAATTCACAGCCTCCATCCCTCATTCCATTCCTTTCCCATTCTCCATCGAACCGTCGATTTAGCTCAGGCTCAACTGTGGGACACCCAGTGCTGACAGGCCGAGCGACAGCTCCTTTGACCTGGTGGTCAACATCGTCTGCAGGCCTAGGCGGTCCAGTCTCGTCATTAGCTCCGGCAGAGGGAGTCGAGACACTCACTCTGACTCTGTGGAGCCAGTCTCGACGGTGAATGTCTGGGTCTGAAAGTCTGTCGCTAATGTTTAAACATGGCCAGGTCTGAAATGACTGACATCATGCACATGGGAGAAAAAATAGGATGAAGAATGTGACATTCTCACTGTGTACAATTACAATATAAGAGATTACATAACACAATATAGCACGACATAAAGAACATAAAACCACTGGGTCTAATGTCCATAATTTAAAAAAGAAAAAAGAAAAAGACATTTCGACTCTCACTAACATGAGCCCTCTGCCATTTTAGCAAATGTAACTCAACACAGAAACATCCAATATGGGAGGTTTTAACCTGCACTTTTGCTGATTTCCACTGCTGATCTCACTATAGTTTAACAAGGGTTAATTACAGAGGTTGTGTATTCCCTGCAGGGGAATAATTCTCCCGTGTATGTGCGTGCGTACAGCCAGATCAAAATAGGCGCACCAGACAAAGTTATGTGATCACATTGTTCCTGGGAGACAGTGAAGCAGCAGGAGGCCCCTTATCAAAGCAAACATCTTACCAATTATGTTTGCTGCTTGCAGATCTTCTGCATGTGTCGCAAGCGGACACAAAGTGATGCACTGAAGCAGAGGGAGCAGTGCAGCAAGTGGCCAGCACTTCAAAGACCAAGACAAAACAGCCTTGTGTATCTGCCTCAGCTCACAGGGCTCACTTTTATCTATTTATTCCCTTTTGTCAGAAGACTTCATCGCGTAATTATTCACTGAGAGTAACTTGTATCTATGTTGGTAAAACTATATTTTGGTATCCTTAACTGTACTTTGTATGGTTTGAATGGAGTCCAGAAACACACAGAACAGAGGAAATGAGGTAATTAATTAGCGTGAATCAAAAGAGAAAAAAAAAGCCCATGATTTGGAGGTCACTTAAATGCAAAAAAGTAAAAATAAGACCCAGTAAAGCCTCCAGGGTACGTAACAAAAACATAAAAGAAAGAAAGAAAGAAAGAAAGGAAGAAAGAAAGAAAGAAAGAAAGAAAGAAAGAAAGCATTTTCAGCCAGGTCCATTTTAAATAAATTTCAGGTAGACAGCAGAACAGCACCGACACACCAAGCAACCTCTTTTGCTTCACGCTTCACTTAGAACAAAAGTGCGCGCGCCTGCCTCCGGGGGGCACGTGAGGTAAACAGGGATTGGTTCCGTCTGAGCGGTGATTAGCGCGTGAAGCGGGACCCTTGGAGGACCGACGAGGACTCCCGGTGTGACGGGACGTCATGTAGCCGTCTACTGAGGAGCGCTGCTGTTATATAAAGCTGCTGCTCGGCGGGTCCCCGCTCCACTGACGAAAAGGGGAGACGCACGGCTGCGACATGCCCGTCACCGGAGCGGGAAGCCACCATCCCGGAGGAACCACACCGGCACCTTCCACAGGTAACCAACACTCTCGCAACCTCTGAAGACATTGTAACTAAGTGAAATGCAGTAGTTTGGTTTGTTTTGGTTTTTTTCCCCCTTTATTTATATGCAGGCTAGATTTTGTCGTCTTTCATCTTTAGATAGTATAAGTAAATGTCTTGATTAAAAATAATAATAATAAAAAAAAACTTGACATGTTTGATTTTTTTAAATTATATTTTCTGATAATTATAGCATATCATTACTTTGTTTGAAAGTTGATTCATAATATGTAATATATTATAATACATATAGCCTAATACTGTATTGATAGCTCGTAAAATTTCAAGATTACAATAAACAACCAGTAAGTTAGGGAGACGTGATAAAAAATATTTTCATTTCCATTTCCATTATTTCCTTAACCTTTAAGCTAATAGTTAGGAATATCCATAGCCATCTCATTTGCCATTTTTTATTACATCTGAACCAGTTTATAACCAAAGTTTGAGTCTCTTGCTATTTCAGTCACAAACAAATCTGGTAGTACTTTGTCCCAGAATGCATCCTACTGTTCTCTCATCCCCTCTGTCAAAAATGAGGTCAGTTGAGTACACATCTCAGAGCCAGCCCGACTTTATGGTGCCAGTCGTAACCCTTGAACCTGTGGTGTTACACTGCTGATGGTGCCAGTTCCTCATTTGGCACACAATTTCTCCGGCATGCTGGGATGGACAATGATGCACCGGGCTATTATGAAACATAAAATTAACTTTGGCAATCAAACATTCCCATGCTTTGCGTTTTATGGGTAAATACAAATGCACATACAAAAAAAAAAAGCTGCATTCTCATGAAGTGCTTTTGTTTCTAAGAGGGAAAGCCTTCCAATTTGAACACCCACTGTGAGTGTGGAAACCAGCAGCATCGGTCTGACAATGGGATCAGCCACCAGAACCCAGACCAGAACCATAAACCACAACTCGGCAAGGCCCTGCCCGTGCCAATCTCAGAGCTCTCCATTCAGTACACGAAGGTAAGTAGCAATGGAAAGATCCATAACTGAGAAATCACCATGGTGGTGTAGCTTGAAGCATCAGGGCGTCAGGCACAGAACTCTACAAACTAATTAGATTGTGGTTGCCCGAAGTCTTCACCAGATTCGAAGTCCTTGCTCACAGTCTTGGTTTGTTATAGAATCAGAACATTTTTGAGAAATAACATCTCTAATTGAGACTGTGGTGCCACCTTTTCAGATCCGGAACTAGGACACTTGATCAAGACACAGTTTTGATGTATAGAGTTGAATCAAGCCACACTAATTTGGTTAAAGATACTTATTGCAAATGCTCTTCCAGAATTAACTTTTTGCACATTATTTTTCCCCCTTTCTTGTTTGACGTCACAGCTGTTCATCAATAATGAGTGGCATGAGTCCTGCAGCGGCAGAAAGATTCCTGTGTATAATCCTGCAACAGGGAGGCTTCTGTGTGAGGTGGAGGAGGCTGGCTCTGTGCGTATAACATATGCCATTAATGTATAACATGTACCTCTACACAACTATGAATTCACATACATAAATGGCAAACTGCATCCATTATACTGCATAGTACTTATCATCAGTTTTCTTTTATTTATTTAGGTTAAGCTCCTCTGCTTTTGTACCCTGTAGGAAGACGTGGACAAGGCAGTGAAGAGCGCGAGAGCTGCCTTCCAGCTGGGGTCACCGTGGCGCTCCATGAACGCCTCAGACCGAGGTCAACTTCTCAACAGACTTGCAGACTTAGTGGAGAGAGACCAGCTACTACTGGCAGTAAGAACGACCACATTTGCATGCACACACATACGTAGAAATATTTTACGCAGCCTTGAATTGATCACAGTCGTTCATTAAGTAACGTGTTGCTCTTATTTTCATTTCCAGACGTTAGAGGCTATGGACTCTGGCAAAGTTTTTCTCATGGCATATTTTGTTGATCTGATGGCCACAATCAAAACTCTGAGATATTACAGTGGCTGGGCCGACAAGATTCATGGAAAAACCATCCCTGTAGGTGAGAGGCTCTGCTTGTAGTGTCTGTCACTCCAGTCTGAGAATCCTCAAAGGTTTAACTAAAATATTTGAAGTTATTGTGGTATATTGTATGTGACAGTTACATATTAAAGCCAACAGTTGTGTTTCTTCAAAGTATTAAGTCTTTTTTTGTTCAACTTAATTACTAGATGGAGAGTATTTCACGTATACGCGACATGAACCTATTGGAGTATGTGGCCAGATTATTCCTGTAAGTAGACAAAATAATTCTCAAAAATATGTGTATTACTATATTGTGCTTAGTATTGTAATGTTCAAAGACCTTAATAATGAAGTTTTCTGGACATGTTTGGATTTAACTGTGGTCTGCGATGTCTTCAAAGCCCTTGGCCAAACAAAACAATAATACATGATGCAGCAGAGTTAACTCTCAACTGAAACAAGAACCCAGCAGAGACATTGCATCCCATTTACATATATTGCCATTTGTTCTAATGGCTTATTTATTTGAACAACTTTTCAAAAAGTTCTTTCTGGTTGATGAAATGATAAAAGTACTAATAAAATACTATTAACATGGATTTAATCTCAGGCTGGGCACATTACCTCTACTGATCGAAATCACACTCATTTTCAATATTATACAGTTGAGAAGCAGAATATTAAGTTGAAAGTGTATATTATATATTGGCAGTTCTATATAAATAAGCATGACTTTGGTGTTGTATTTACAGAGTTGCATAATCTGCTCACTGTATCGTAGCTAAAGTATGTTTGTTCCCTCTGGCCTGCAGTGGAATTTCCCAGTGATGATGTTTGCTTGGAAGATTGCACCTGCTCTGTGCTGCGGCAATACTGTAGTCATCAAACCTGCCGAACAGACTCCGTTATCCGCTCTTCACATGGCTGCACTAATCAAAGAGGTACTTTGATCACTGCTCATATATATTAAGACACAAGAGGAAGCATAAATGTAACTAAAATTCATTCATCACTGTGTAGCTATAGAAGTCGGCAGTTTGTTGGAAGATCGAGACTCGGCTGGGATGAATTGTGAACTGCCTGTTTTAAATTTGTTTTTGCAAACCCTCTCTGTGGTCAGGCTGGTTTTCCTCCAGGAGTGGTGAACGTGCTGCCTGGATATGGTGAAACTGCAGGCTCTGCCATTTCCCACCACATGGATATTGACAAAATAGCCTTCACTGGATCAACAGCTGTCAGTATCTATAGAGTTTTTAGTGTCCTCATTTTTTCCCCTAATGTTTTACTATTGTTGGTAGTTGGTAGTATGTTGTTGTTTGTCATGCTGTTCTTACCCTGTTATTCCTTGTTGCCAGGTTGGGAAACTTATCCAGAGGGCTGCAGGTGACAGTAATCTAAAAAGAGCAACACTAGAACTTGGTGGAAAAAACCCAAATATTGTCTTTGCTGATTGTGACTGTAAGTTTTTTCCTTCTTTGTCTTTATTTATTTTTTACTCAGATTAATTTAAATTCACTCTTAGGGTAAATACACTTAACAGAATTTTTGGACTGAAACTTATTTTCCATGTTTTGCCTCTCAAGAACTCAATATGAAAACATATGAAAGTGAAATCTTTAAGTAAATGCTACAGTGCAACAATATGTTAATGTGACACATACTTCAGTGTAAAATAGTCAACCTCTTAGCAACTTATTATTATTATCATTAATCTTTGCACACATTCTTTTAGCACTTTTAGCTCTTTGATATCTTGCGGTTTTTATCAGCAACTATTATCTGACTCATTCAAACTGATGGTTCCCTTGTGTTCCTGTTTGCCTTGCAGTAGAGTACGCCGTGGAGCAAGCCCACAGTGGCCTGTTCTTCAACCAGGGCCAGTGTTGTTTGGCTGGATCAAGAGTTTTTGTAGAGGAGACCATTTACGAAGAGTTTGTTCGCCGCAGTGTAGAAAAAGCAAAATCCAAAATCCTTGGAGACCCATTACTGAATGGGGTTGACCAAGGACCACAGGTACATGTTATTTGCTTACCTGACTTAACTCAGCACTTCACATGCTCTTTACGCAAAATGGAAAATGATGCCGCTCTTACCTGCAGATTGACCAAAAGCAGTTTGATAAGATAATGGATCTGATCGAAAGTGGGAAAAATGATGGAGCCACGTTGGAGTGTGGGGGCTCGGCATGGGGTCAGCAGGGACTCTTCATCCAACCCACTGTCTT
Source organism: Nelusetta ayraudi (assembly GCF_046127955.1). NCBI lineage: Eukaryota > Metazoa > Chordata > Actinopteri > Tetraodontiformes > Monacanthidae > Nelusetta > Nelusetta ayraudi. Next base: position 286,109 of record NW_027466108.1, read on the forward strand.
CTCAAATGTCACGGATGATATGCGCATCGCCAAAGAAGAGGTAATCACCTATGGAGACACAAGCGAAGCTGGTTCTACTCATGACAAACTTGTAGATAATGATTGTACCTCCCCCCTCCCCCATGCTCAGATCTTTGGCCCAGTGCAGCAGATCATGTGTTTCCGCAGCGTACAGGAAGTCATCGAGAGGGCCAACTCCACACATTACGGCTTGGCAGCAGGGGTGTTTACCAATGACATGGACAAAGCCCTGACGGTCTCCTCTGCCCTGCAGGCAGGGATGGTCTGGTAAATCTTTCAACAGTCATTTCAACAGTGCATCAATTAGAATGCGATTAAACCAATAACAGTGTGAGCCAGGTAGTTATATTCATGTCATGTCTCCTTTTTTTAGGGTAAACTGCTACAATGCAATGAGCGCTCAGTGTCCATTTGGTGGCTTCAAGATGTCAGGGAATGGAAGAGAACTGTAAGTGGTTCAGTGATGTACTGGCAAGATGGCATGCAATATTACCATTATAGTTGTACATCAGGTTTAGTGTGACTAATGAACAATATTGATAAGTTTATTGAAGATATTTTTGTATGACTTCAATATTTATTTAAATAGGACCTTGACATTTTCCTGCGATTTAAAGTTTGTTTTTTTCATTTTTACATTTGTGAACAATGTGAGCAGGACAGAAATAATATTGGTTACCACCCAAAACATTTTTCCATTATGTCATTCTTGTATTCCAGGGGTGAATATGCTCTTCAGGAGTACACCGAGGTCAAGGCAGTCACCATTAAAATCTCTCAGAAGAACTCTTAAAGTGGTCTTTACGCAACTGCTTCCTGCCCCAACTTGGCTTCAGGTCATCCACATGTATAGTACTCTCATCTTTTGAAGGTGGCACTCTCTGTAAAGATAAATTCGGACATTTCTTTTCAGATATGTGTATTTTTTCAACATCTCATCGATGTCCTTTTGTGTTGATATTGCCATGTAAACACAGACTCCTGTGGCTACACACATCACATTCATTATACATTCTACAGCTTAGCAAGAGAGCATGTTTAGTAGTATTTGGATTGTGATTTTTAGCCAAAGGAGTAACCACATCGTAGCACTTTTCCAGAAAGGAAATTTATTAGGTGTCATAGAAAAAATAGAAGTATATCTCATATATTTACAGTGATTTCCTCATGAAATCAATAAAAAAAAAAACATGAAATATTAATAACCAGTCAACCTGATTGCAATCCAGTGAATGTGATTTTACTAATATTTGTATGCAACAAAATGTAACTTTGTGTTTTGTTGTCATGGTAATGAAAAAATAAGAAATGGTATCTGTGTCTTAATTCCAGCTACAAGATAAAATAATTGTTATTCAACACAAATTAATTATACTTAAAAAAAACAGTCAATAAAATGGAGAGTTTCAATTGTTGTTTTTTTCCATCATTTTTGATGACATAAAATATTTATTTCCTTTAGAAAATCAAAAATGTTAATGTGGACAGTTCAAACCAATATTAAACATTTCCGTTTTTCTTTCATCGATGTTGCGTCGTTGTGTCATTTTGTGCATGCGTGTGTGCGTGCTTGTGTGTACTTCATTTGTCATGAAAATTCAGCGCATCAGATGGCACTAACAACACTCAGGGTGTCAAAGGTTTATGGTTGACAACCAGAGCATGACTTTTCTTTACTTCTTCTTTGTGATCTTACATTGTGTGTCGGTATAAAGACAATATCTCTAAATGAATAAATAGAAACAAAATTCAGAAAATAACTTGGGAAATTATTATTAAAATAATTTCTGTTTTTTCATTTGTTTTTTTACAGTAAACACTGAACTGCCAATACACCAACCTTGTCAATGTGGACACAATAAACTAGAAGACTGCAGCAAATAAGAAAATTAGATGTCTAATTATTGGTTGATCTGTCATCATGAAAATTTAAAAGAGCACTGTCCTTTGTCTTTTTCCATGGTGATTCAGGGTGTGATTCTTAGATTCTATTCAAGATTCTTATTTCCTTGGAGGTGGTCCTCTTCCTCTCCCAGCTCCAGGTGAAGGTCCCCTGGCATTTCCAGGAGGCCCTCTTCGTGGCCCGGGGGCACGGGTCACTGGAGCTCTGGGGTTCGGGGCAGCCAGGGACACGTCCTTCTGCAGATTGACCCCTTTGGCTGCAGCGCCTGGTTTCATTTTTGGAGACTTGCTGCCCTTCTCAACTACAACTTCTGAGACGATGGATAGGAAACAAAAAGAGTGTTGAGGTCAGACAAGTGATATCTGGTCTACAGTCTACAATGAGAAAAAAATAATATAGTATGGTGGATTCTTCAGGTTGCAGCAGTGAAGTGTGGATGTTGAAGGGATCCTCGTGGACACCGACTTGACTGTATAAAAACTGGGTTTTTTTTGTATTACAAAGAAGTCAGGTATCAAACAGGCGCCTGAAGAGGTTGTGTGTCCAGATGCACAGAATCTCCCAGAATCTCTCTGAGAATAGTTAGAACATCACCTCCTTATACACAGGTCTCGTCATCATGCACATTTCCAGATAAGGAGGACAAAGAGACAATTGTAAAACAGAAGGCAAAAGGATGGGAAAGTTACTGGCCAGAGTTGGAATGTGTGTTATCTACACAGTCTTCCTAGGGAGTTGAGATGAAGCCTTCCAAGGGAAGTAACCTAATGCAGGTCCTGCGCTAACGAGTGGTCTGTTCGTCTTATCAGGCAAGAAGCCTGCAGGAGTAGGGCCAAAGCTTCAGACACTACAATAATGTGTGTGTGTGTGTGTGTGTGTGTGTGTGTGTGTGTGTGTGTGATACGGTGGTAGTAAGTGGGTATAGAAAATGGATAGATGGATCGTACCAGGTGGGGCTGTCTCTTCCTCTTCGGTTGGAGGTGGGATGAGAGACTTGTTTGGCAGCAGGTCCTCCAGGTCTTTCATCACCTGATTGGTGCTGTCCTTGTTGTTTCTACGATTCTTCTCCTCATCTCTGGCCTAAAGTGTCCACAAGGAAGGAAATGGGTCATTTTTTTTGTTTGGCCTTTATTTATATGATTAATTCTAAAATTCTGGAGCCAATAGAGCTCATACTGACCATTTGCATTTTGCGCTTGAGGTCCAAATTTGCTTGCTGGTATCCCTTTGACACAGCATTCAGGTAGTAGATGGCCAGCCTGTCATATCAAGTTAGTTTAACTGAACATTGTGATAAGTTTCAGCCAGATACAGACAACAACTATTTTCAGTAATGGACAAACATATATGAGTCCCCCTTTTGCCCATATATACGTATGTATATCTAACGAGCCTATCTGATTGCAAACATGCAAGATTTAAAACACACATACATCGCCAAACATTTCATACTTCGCTGCCCTCTTGTGGTCGTAGAAATCAAAGAAATACAAAATGAAATGCAGCGTGTACAGTAAATTATCATACAATTGACATGTTATTGACAACAACAAAAAAAGGCAACGGCTCATGTGATACTTAAGTAACAAATAATTATTTGACCCGAGATTAAAAGATTTCACATGTAGTCACACTGTCAAAAAATATGAACAATGTAACGCTGTTATTACTCTTTTACATACTCCACAAAATGATTTGCATTTTGTCTGAAGGCTACTTACACCATTAGGAGGACAGCAGGGAGGATGAGTCCAGGGTTGGTGGCATACGTAAATATATTTCCAATGAAGGAAGGCAGATCCTGCTCTATGGTCTCCATGATGATGTCATACATCTTCTCCTGGCCACTAGGGGGAATCACGTGTCAAGTACAGTCACGTAAGCCGTTTTTGTTTTAGAAGTTGTTGCGAGGCTGTGCATGCAATTGAGGGTATTAGCAACCAAGCTTAAAGACGTCTGCAGAAATGCACATTGACAGCCCAGCTGTTCGTTCTTCAACTGACCTGAATGGCCCACAGTCGAAAGATGGAGAGAGCGTCATGATAGTGTAGACGACAGGTAGGAGGCTGAGAAAAAGCACAAGCAGCAACAGCCCCATGTAGAAGTTGTTGGATCTTGAGGCTTTGAAAACTCGCTCATGAGGCACGTTGCAGCACATCACTGCCCAGCACTGGTAGTACATGGAAGTTAGGAGGCGCAGAACGTTGAGACCCACTAGCCCTGGGGCATAAAAGGCTCCCATCCTGGCAAAAGGAATAAGATATCAATTAAGCTCTTCTGCATTTTCAGCCAGGAGTTGTATTTCTTTATTCCATCTCCTTTTTTCTTGTATTATCTGTAAGTAGATTTGCAATAGCTTAAATGTAATGCCCAACTGACCAAAATAGCATAGAATCACCTATCTGCTATTAACATCATGTAACAGGAACAGAAACGGTGTAAGTGTGCAGATTCACCATATCATTCCTTGATTGAAGATGAGGCCGAGGACATTCCCACTGATGTCAAACTCTCCGTATGAGGGCTAGGATCGACACAACAGTATTGTTAACATCTTCAACAAAATGAATAACAAGGTCTAAAACTAACTAAAAACTATCCTCCTGCCCCCAACTCCACTGCCCTGTCCTGGTGTCTCTGTGTAATTAAGTTTGCTCCTCAGAGTCCTGTTACACTGCATGCTAGTGATCAGCACTCCTGCCAGATGTCAAAGGACGGTTTCAGGTTGACTTAGGTCCGGTTTACACAGTGTTCACTAATGAGTGAATGACATCCTACCTTTCTGCCTACAATGCCGCCTTCATTTTGTGGCCACTGACACACACTGCACAAACTCACAAATCCAGCCTCCAGGTCCCAACACCAACAGTAGTTGAGGAAGCGTACGATGACAGCCCGGGCAAAGTCACCAACCAGGATGGTCAAATATGTCACCTGAATGTCTGACACGATCAGCTTCACAAACTCCTGAATTACAGAAGACATTGGTAAAAACAAACAGGTCAAATGGACTCAAACTAAACCAGTGAAGTCATCTCTGTTCTGCTTGATCAAGTGGAGCAAGTCCAGGAGCTAAATATACGCCAGGTAAAGGAATTTACTGACTATTCCCACTGCTGTCTCCCAGCAGGGACCCCTGATGACATCAGCAGGGTGAACGTCTGGCGGAGGGATATCTGTTGTGTTGAAGAAGGAGCTGTAGTTGGCGTAGTACTGATTCAAAGTCCATTCTGTGGCATTCTTGATGGACTTCTCACTTTCCAACTAAAGAATGGTAACACAGATGAAACAAACTATCATGGGATGTGTGAACAGAAACAGATACATTTTAGAAAATAATACTTCCTCTCCTGGTTGAAAGTTATCTTATGATTAATTAACACTCTTTGCACAGCCAGTTGGAAGAAAATAGAATAAAAATAGAAATTAGTTGTGCATCACCAGCCTTGTGTCAAAAAGAGTGTCATACCTTCGCAGTAACCTCATCGAACAGTGCGAAGAGGAAAGTGTAAAGGTTTCCCAGGAAAAGGGCAAAGATTCGTCCCAGCTGCCACTTGAGGGCAATTCGAGGATGGTAGTCTTCTAATTCCGCGATGGTTTCAAATAGTGGAGGACAAACCAGCCCCAACAAAGACATCACAAACTCCACCTGAGTTGGGTGAGAGCAAAGTTCACAATTCTCATTTTTGTGATATAGATTTACACTCTAAATAGATTTATTCAAAAATTAATTGAAATTGCAGAAACATCCAAAACTATGTCAAAGTCAGCCAAATATTTCATGTCAACCTGCCTCGTTCTTCTCAAACCATGAGAGCTTGTCATTATCCATATCAGCAAACTCCTGAGAGCGTTTCACCACAAAGTAGATGAGGTATCCACTGCCTCCAAGGCAAGAAATGATCAAGAAGTTGGCCAGGACCCTGAGGAACCGCCGGAGGTGAATGTTCTCATCTTTCTGGTTCTCCTGTTCATCCACGATGGATTCCTGCATTGGGACAAATCCAACCATTCAATGAAACACTACATTTGACCAAACTGTAAAGTGTCTGCATGGCTCTAGCATATTTAAAACATACATTCAAAGGTCTTCACTACCTCACAGCACAAAGCCTTTTTTTTAAAACTGATCTACAAATACCTGCTAACCTTGAAGCTGGTGGTGATGGAGGCGTACTTATTGTCTGCAGTTTCAGGGTTTCCTATCAGGTAGTCCCAGCTGGTGAACATCTTCCAGCTGAAGGTGAAGTCCCCCTCCTCAGCTCCGTCCCCTCCCTCATTTGCGTTACGAGCCATCCTGAAAGAAAAGAGAATCCAGATGCATCTTCTGCATTGATGTAGTGTGTAGAAACAACCCTACATGAGCGGAATCCTGCCCTTACGTTCTTATGACGACCATCAGGCTGTATCCAAAGATGCCCACTCCCACCAGTAGGTAAGACAGAGGCAGCCTGAACTTCAACACTCCAATTGTTCGGTCATTGTTGTAGTACCCGTAAAACAAAAAGGAATATTTGCAGTATCCCTGTTGATGACACATTTCAGACAGATAAAAACAAATGACGACAAAACACAAACTACAGGCAGATTTACGGCAAATACAAAATAGGAGATAGCTGCAAGACTGGAGCTATTTAGTGGTCTGTAGAATTTAAATTGTTTAATGCTAATATTTTCTCAATGATGAAGACTTGGGATAAGCCTGGGATCACATCGGACTGTGTAAATGCTGTTCAAAGCAATGCTAAATAAAGCTGAACAACAGAAATCAATACTTTGCTTCCACAGGAATTACAATTATCGCCATTCAGAATCTAAACATTTTTACAAGCGCCCAACCTTGAAAGAGCTTAAGATATATTTTTGGCTCGGCCGCTACCCATCTAACTTTGCACCAGAAACAGCACAGCGTCTTTCAGTGTCACTGGGGAACACTTGACACTTGACTAAACATGATGCAACAGAAAACAAGAAGGAGGGTATAGTTGTGCTGCTACTGCCTGCTTCAAGTAGTTATGACACACACCATAGAACACCCATATCCTATTCACATCCATTAGTACTGAATAAAATAAAAAATAAAACTCACCCCGAAGTCAAAGAGCACAGAATAATCCATGGCTGTGGGCTGTTCCTCCCGTGGAACAGTTTTCCTGGGGATGGAGCCATAGGGAAGACCCATGAGAATCTAAAGACAAAGAATAATAGTAGTAAGAACGTACAGAAGTACAAATATATTCATGTTGGCATTTAGCTATGAGATGTTGTTTTTAAGTACCTCAGGTAACATCACAAGGCCAAACATTAACCCAAAAAGGACCATATTAAGACCGTACATCCATCGCAGAAAGATAAAGTACGAGGCAACAGACGATCCAAAGTGACCTAAGATGAGAGCGGAATGAGTCAGATATACAGGAATATCATACTGATTATTCTAGCATGGTATGAACATGGTACTGACTTTCTACATCCTTAATCTTCCTCTCCCAGGGTATACAGGCTGTTTTGAAGTTCTCAAAGTCACGTTTAAACTTGATTAGTTTCTGAAATTGAAAGTGTGAAAATGTTATTTCCTGTGGCTTGGAGATTTAGATATTTTGTTTTGTTTTGTTGTTGTTTTTTGTTTTTTTTCAATTTATGAAAATAGACCAGATTACCTTGGCCATCATGACTTTGAATGCATACAGCTTTTGACCTTTTCCTTTCCCAAGAGCTCCTTCAAATTTTTCAACAAACTCCTGGGCTTCCCTGTGGTCAAATAGAAAAATCATGTTAGTGACATCCAATTAGGAAGCAGCATCCAAGCACATATGCTAACAGTCTATTAGTTGGTGTTCACAGGATGTTAAAACCACAGGTTACAGATATAGGAAGGGAGACTTGGCAAGCTGCTGGTCAGTTGGCCAAGCAGCATCCATTAAACTGTGTGAACCTCATGAATTAGTCAAGCCACCGATCAGGTTTCCCTGTTATTTGAATTATGGGATCATGAAAACATACACTCACATTCATCCTGGCAAGGCAACAGTCATTTCACACAAGGGAGGAAGGCAAGTGTGAAGCAAACTGATCCGCAACCAGAGCTGTAAGCTGCTGCTATATGTTTGCTGACAGTTGTGCTGTCCAATTAACTGAGAAAATTCTTGTTAATTGACACTATAGCTAAACTTTCCAATCTTTTTAAAATTGGTTTCAAAACTGTAATATAATGAGAATTCTGTGCCACATTGAAATTAATGTATTGATTTAAAAAATAATAATGTGACATTTTTACCTACAGAAAATTTACTTAGTTAAGGCAACATTTACCATGGCAGCCACAGACAATCACATATGACAAGGAAGGGCATACTAGAGCAAGTTTTGATAATAGTTGATTAACATCACGCATGACATAATAACAATAATAATGGATTAGGTTTAGAATCTGCCTTTTAAGGCACTGAAAGTGCTCTACATTAAAACCATTATTCATCAATGCTTATTTGCTTTTACTTGAGCACCACAAGCCTCCTCTTCATGCGCCAGGGTTGGTTCCTGAGTGTGGTGAGTAGTTTCTTCTTCTCCTCTACCTGCTCCTTCAGGGCTTCGATCTCTCCCTCCGACAGCGAACCTTCATCCGATTCAGAGGAGGAAGAGGAGCTGATAAAGGGAAAGATGAGTCACGAGCCATGGCTTCAGCAAGGTGTTACAGCTCCTTGCTGCAGTTAGTATTGCTGCAGCAAGGAGCTGCAGCAATACTAACAACTCAACCAAACTAAATTACAAATGATGAGAATGATGTTTTATGAACAACTTGAGATCAATGTGCAGAATTTAGACATCCGTTTAATTATGTCCCATCATATCAAAGCTGCTGGCAAAGCTTTTTTAGAGTAGCTTATTGAGACAAAACTTAGGTGGTCCTACAATGTTTCACTTGTTTTACGGTTAAATTCTTTTACTTTATTATCAGGTTTAAGAGACGTGGCTTAAATGGGAATTCATGTGATGCAGTTCAGTGGATTCTTCTTCTCTGACCATTTTTTGTAACCCTACAGATGGTCATGTGGGAAAATCAAACTAGGTCAGAAGCTTGTGAAATCATCAGAACGGCACCAACAAATGTTTCACATTCAAAGTCCCCATTCTTTAGCAGGTTCCCCTCAACAGGTCTACATGTCTCAGTGCATTAAGTTGTTGTCATATGATTAGATGATTTGCTGTTTGTATATGTTGACAAGCAATTGAAATTGGGCCAGAGAGAGCATATGCCAAGTAGAAGAATTAGTCGGCATGTGTGAAGCACACATGGCTGCAAGAAACATCTTTTAGAGAATTCTGCACCTGCTCATCTTCCCATTCTTCTTTTTCTTGTCCTTTTCTCCAGCTTTCGTCTTTTTTCCAGCCTTGCCTTTTCCATTTCCCTTCTTCTCCTTATTCTGCTCCTCTTTCTCCTGTTTGGAAGCTGCCTTCCCTCGTCTTCTTTTTTTCTTTCCCTCTTCCTCGCTGTCATCGTCGCTCTCCTTGGCAGCTCTACTCCTTGACGCCTTGGAGCCTTTGCTTTTTACACTGCGGTTGTCTTCTTCATCCTCTTCATCGCTCTCCCGGCGTCGAGGCTTTTTCTTTTGTCCTCTTCTCCTCGGGGTCTCATCTTTCTCCTCGTCATCTTCCTCAGCATCGCTGGCAGGTTTGGCCTTGCGTTGTGGTTTGGCTCTTCTGTTTTTGGATCGTTTTCTAGCTTCATCTGAAACCGCATATGGGTCAGTGAATTCACCCCCGGCAAAAATCAAGTCGATACAAACAATTGTAGTATCAATTTTGTGAAAAGGAAAATGTGAAAGGAAAACAATTGCAGATGAAATATTAAAGAACATGCAAATCATCAAAACGGTTTGGCAAACTTTGAAACCATATCATGCACAATTGGAACAAAAACAAAACTGCTGAAAGTGACTCACCTTCACTTCCACTGTCTGATACAGCGTCAACCTCCATCCCAACTATATGAAGAAAAGAGACAGCAGCACACAGTTTACAGTCTCATATCTAAGTGCAGACAAATATTAAAGAAAAAACAATAAAACATTAATTAACACTGACAATGTTTCAATAATAGCTGACTTCAATGGAAAAGAAAATAATAAAATAATTCTTCTCACCATCATCTACATCAATAGCCACATCTTTCTTCCTTTTGGGGGGCATTTTTCCTTATTTCTGTTTTTCTTTCTGTCCACTTCTGCCTCCTCTTCATCCATGAGCTACTCAGTGTGAGAGATGATACTCTCAAAAAGGTCCTCTGTCAAAAAGCCAGGTTACACACACACACACACACACACACACACACACACACACACACACACACAGGAACAGGTGTGCCTCCGTTTTGGCTGCTCAGTGACTGGGCTCCTTGACAACCGTGAAAGAAACGCATTCTCTTTGATTGTAATCAGGAGCTTGAGGAGACCAACAATGGACTTGTCAATCAGAATGTTGACCGATAGTTGACTGAAGCACAACACATTTATGCACAGATCACAAACTTCATACTTCTACTTTAGACAGAATGGCCTCCAGAGCCTATGGTTCAGCCTGGTTAAATATTTCAAAACATGACCATTTATAAAAAAGAAAAGAAAACTAAATAACGCTTGTACTGTTTTCATCACGTATTTGTGCCGCAGTAAGGTGACACCGGAATAAATGTGGGCACAAAGGACAAGACCTCATTAAAGTTAGATGACAGATTAGGTAATGCCAAGCAAGTCACAGTATTTAAATACTAAATAAAATCCTCTGCAGGAGTGCTGAACACATACAACAGTTAATCTGGTGGACCTGTAGTGTTGAGCAATATTTTCTAAAGGGTTGTTTCCGTCTATCGCAGCAGCACAGACACTTCTCTTGAACAACGTAAGTAATAGAATGTGGACCTCATGCAGTAGAAGATGTTGCAGCAATAACGCTAAATGAAGGTGACCAATTGTTGACTGTTGAAAGCCATAATTGTAACAATGACAGGATGCAGAACACTTTAGTTTAATGAGCTATTTCATTACAACGGTATGCAGAAGCAGTTATGACGAAAAAGAAAATCGTACATTCATCTCCCACTTATAACTTACAAGTGCTCTTATGACCTCATAAATGACGAAGAAATTGGAAAGTTACAGTAAGTGTTGCAAAACATTCAGTAAGAAGTTAGAAGAAGAAAGAGAGTGTCAATAGAATAAAATATTTGGGCTCAGTTTTGAATAGAAAATAAAAAAGATAGTTGCAAACATATTTGCAAAGACTGCCTTTGCAATGAGTATTAAAATGCTTTGAATCCAAACAAATGCATTATGGTTACTCAGGTGGACAGAAGAAGTGAAAGGGATGCCTGTTCCTGAAGATGTGCACTTCAGATGCTACCTGTGTATGGTCAAATGTCAGATCTGACCTGTTGAAGAATTCATGAGGAAACGAGAGACACGAGCTCACCAACACAGAAGAGCAAAACATACTTCCAGGAGCTGCAAGAATAGAGACACTTAGACTTGTGGTTCCTCAGGCTCTCTGGCTCCCGTCCTCCTTGGTACAGATGTGGCATGTGATTGACTCATCAATCCATTCATTCTCTGTTCTTGTTAAAGACAGACTTAACAAAAGACCTAAATGTTTTCATTTTACGTCAATTACATCACTGTCTTTGTCACGTTGACAGAGACCCTCCCGGATTGTAACACGTTCACCCGTTTCTACCTCAATCACAACTCTAGAGAGAAACAGTTGGTGTGACAGAGATTAATGACTATGGCTGATTCTGATACCGAGGAGACAGATACCTTATCTGTCGGCTTTGTCTACATTCAAGTATGTGATTTGCAAGTGTTTGTCCACTGAATCAATATTTCATTATTTGCCTTAAATTGATCATGAACATTAATGCAATGATGATTTTATAACCTCTGTAATTCAGTATAATTGGCATAGAACCTAATGATTGGATAATGTGGAGACAACACTCCTCTGTGGCAAGCTTCTCTCTCTCTCTCTTACGTTAAAGGCCCAGTGTGTAACATCAGCTCATATGAGCAAGGTGAGAGAACAAGTTGAACAGGATAAAACAAGGATTTGAATTAACAATATATGCAGTTGTCCTTTTATTCAAGTAAAAGTAGAGGTTGCACAATGGGACAAAAGTTAGAGTGCCATCACTGAAGCGTTTACATTTGTCAGGTCAGCAGAGTGAAGCTGGTCAGCAACAATGCGTGTCGTGCAAGAAGTACAACATCATTACTGATGTCACAAGACAGTATTCAGATTGACTTTCGGTGTTCGGAAATGCAGCATTACCTCTTTAAGGTGACAAAGGACCAGCTGCTGCTCAGAATGACCCTTGGAACATGTTTAAAAGCACACATATGTCACAAGGGTGGTGAGAGAGTGTTCCCCTTCTACTCAGTGTCTCTGCAGGCTCGGAACTCTGTATATCCTGGGTTCACTGTGCCGAGGGACTCCAGGCAGGTACCCTGGAGCCCTGTGGTTTCCGTGGTGGTACGTCCTGGGGACAGGAGCTCTGGAGGTTGGGAGTTGATGATTTCGAACAGGTTGAGAAGGGTTACGTCCATTTTTACAAAGAGACGGTCTCTGTGTATCGCCACATATCTCTTCCTCGTCCGCTATGGGAGAAATAAAAGTACAGAATGGGCAGTGGAGAGGGGTACTTTTTGGATGGTAAATGTTATGATTCTAACCTTCTTGATCTTGCAGTGAAGGGTTGTTTTGTTGCTCTGAAGCAACATTTCTGGCTTCCTCTCGATCCATTTGTGCCTTTAGCGCTGCTTGTTTGTTTTTCTTCTTACTCTCTTCATTTTGCTTGAAAAACACAATAAATATCTTCTCCATGCACATCCATTAACACATTTGTAGTCACACCTGACAGAACATAATTTTAAACTCTGAGAGTGAGAATCTAAAGTGTATAAAATGACTGACTCATTTAATTAATTTAATGGGTAGGTTCCGTGTTTTTGGTAGTTTCTTTTTTCTTTCTTTTTTTTTAATGACAAGCAACACCTGGTTCCTACAGTACATCAATACAAAAAATATATTCTGGAACCGCCATTGATATTATTTAGCAGAATTGTTAACAGCGAGCCGAATGGCTACGGAAGTGCTGTTTTGGTTTACGGTCTTTTAAGACAGTTACGCTGCTGCTCTCTGCTGGAAGAATGTGTTATTACAATTGAGGTGAGCTTATCTCTTCTAAGTTTTTTCAACTGCAGCTCCTTCTCCTTGGCTAAAATGAGATCAGTAATGTTAAGTGTCAAAACTGATTACCGCTTGTAGCTTTGTCTTCAGCTCCACGTTAGCCTCTTTGTAGCTTTTTGACGTGGAGTGCAGATAATAAATGGCCAGTCTGAAAAAGAAAATGTTATTGACTTTGAAATACAACAAAAAACAATACTGAAAAATCAATATTGGGGCTCACTTGGTAGGGAAATTTTAGACAGTCATAATATTTTCCACAAATAACTTCTCCAGTTTCAGTTCAAAACTTTTTAGGGTGAACAAGCGAATGAAAAGTAGAAAATGTTGAACTGTAACAAAATGTTATATGTTTTTACTTTTTATCAAAAAATATTCAGCTAAAAATGCATTTATGAACCAGCATGCTTTGACTCACACCATCAGCAGTATGAAGGGTAGCACCAGTCCAGGGTTGGATGCGTAGCTGAACACTTTACTAAACCAGGCTGGGAAGTCGGATTCAAGGGTCTCATGGATTACATCAAACATTCGATTTTTCCCACTGAAGGGAAGATAACAGAGGCGGAGAGGAATGGGAAGGAATGCCCAAACTAATAGCCAGTTTGCCCAAACTCAAAGCATCGTTACCTGAAGGGTCCACAGTCAAAAGACGGAGGGATGGTGACAATAGTGTAGATGGCAGGCAGGGTGGACAGGAAGAGGATGACCAGTAACATGGCCATGTAGAAGTTGTTGGAACGTGAGGCCTTAAAGACTCTTTCCTGTGGGACATTGCAGCACATCACAGCCCAGCACTGGAGGTACATGGACACATGGAGGCGCAGGACGTTCAGGGCAGGTAGACAGGGGGCGTAGAAAGCGCCCATCCTGGGGGAAGACATATGACACTCAGTGGAGCACAAACTTATAGAGAGGAAAGTTTGTACTGTAAAGGTGCTGTAGATAAACACCAGCCGGCTCGTTGGCTTGTGGGTGTTTGACTTTAGGATGTGATATCAGAGAAGAAACACACAATGATGGATGAGGGTGGGATGGTAATGGAAATGCTAATGTCTATAGCTGATATGTCCTGTTAACATTTTGATATTTGGCATGGTGCAATTGACCTATGGACTTATTAAACTGTTGATAAAAAACAAATATGAAAATATTATTTAAAAAAAATGAAATAATTACCAAATCATTCCCTGATTGAAGATCAGGCCCAGGACGTTCCCGCTGACATCAAACTCAGAGTAGGACGGCTTTTTTTTTTTTTTTTTTTTTTGACGAGTTGCGTGAACAAGACACAAATATCATGGTGATGAGTCATGTCTCAATATCCCAACAGCGGTCGAAGAAGAACCACTTATTGCCAATGATAGATAAACAATGCTCTCTGTGTAATTTTAGTCACACTGTAGTCTGATGGGGTGACTCACAAATCCGGCCTCCAGGTCCCAACACCAGCAGTAGTTGAGGAAACGAACAAACACGGCTCTGAGGAAATCACCAATCAGCAGTGTGATGTAGGTTGTCATGGTGTCTGATATGATAAGCCGGACAAACTCCTAGAGAAGAAAAAGCCCCATGTTTTGTCTACTTTTAATCTCTGCACCTGATAACAACGACACAGTCTGAGAAGACCCGCCCATCCTGTTCAATGGAAATCTATCATCCTGCAATGCTGAAAAAAGGGAAAAATGTAAACAATAGCTTCTGAAGAATGTGCAGTCACAAAATTGATAAAACTGCTGCAATAAAGTAGGATGAAAAATCCACTGAAGACTTTTCTTGATGAAAAGAACTGGCTTTTGCAAGAATTTAGATGTAAATGTAACGGTGTGGTTACATCTAAGGACTGCCACACATCTAACAAGGGCTCCCATTCAAGCCTATCGGAATTTATCTGGATTGATGGGTAGTACAATTCAATTCAATTTCATTCCATTTGTTTTTAATTTAAAATGGCCTCTTTTCAAAATATTTTTATGTGCTCTCTAAAAAGCATGAAACAACTCCAGTATATGTGGGAAATTTGCTATTTGACCTTTCAGGGTTACAGTTCATGCACCACTGACCTGTCCCACCATTGTCTCCCAGCAGGGCCCCCGTGGGACATCGGCAGGATGAATGGTGATGGGTAAACCAGTGCTGTTGTCTGTCAGCGTGCCATTGTAAAGACTGGCCTCCCATGTGGTTATATTAAACTTTATTATCTTCTCCTCTTCTCTCTGCATCACGTTTTCAACAGTCAGTTTCAGAATCACGGAACAACAGAGGCACTCGCACAGGTACCCACATCGCTCTAGCTCATACTTTTAGGTTGATCTCATCCATGAGTGCGATGATGAAGGTGTAGAGGTTCCCTAAGAAGAGGGCAAAAATGCGACCCAGCTGCCACTGCAGGGCCACACGGGGGTGGTAGTTCTCCAGAGTGCTGATGACATCAAACAGCATGGGGCAGAACATCCCCAGCAGAGACATGACCATGTTCACCTGAGAAGCATGAAGGGCCCCAAAAATTAAAATTTCATATGTCGTAACAGAAGAAGGAATGACTTTGTAAATGAGGATTAGCTCAAAACCAACAAATATGCAGTGTGGCTTTGTTCAATACTGTTAATACGATTAACAAACAATTAGCAATGTTTGGTATTCACATTGTCCAGGGGGTTGTACAAAATGAGGTAAAGTGACACTGAAAATTGACATTTTTGTCGATATATTTAACAGTGCCATAATTTGTCATATGTTGAGATTTATAGTTCAATTTCTACTGAAATATTAATACGCAATGTTATGTTAAACACCATCTTCCATTACAGTTCAATTCACATACTGTGTTTTGTTTGAACCAAACCGACTTAAATGTAATTTGTTGGGTAACATGGAAACTATAACTATGACTGACTATAACTTGGCGACACAGCAGAAATTGTCGTCTAACTCACATTTGTGCATGCGCTGCACATTCACTGAGAGTTTATTTGTAGGGGTTTAATTTTTATGTATGTTATTATACAAACTATAGTTATTTTAAAAGAAAAAGATTTTGATTAGTGTTGAAAAATCTTTAACATTCGAATATAAACTTTAATACTCTCCTTAAATACATAATTAAGCAACAACTTTGCACACAAAACCCAACTTTGAAAATTATAATTATTAGAATTTTCCATATGTGTGTCTCTAGCTGTTCTCATTACTCTTATTTCTCACAGCTACCTCATTTCTTTCCCACCAGGTGTGATTCTCCAGTCCATCCAGTGCAAACTTCTGTGACCGACGCACAACAAAGTAAATAAGGTATCCACTTCCTGCCAAGCAGCATAAGACCAGGAAGTTGGCCAGCACACGCAGAAAACGAGTCAGATGGATGTTGTCGTCCTTTTGGCTCTCTTGCTCCTCCAATATAGCTTCCTGCAAAGAATTTGAATTTTGCAACAATTATTGTAGGATAGATCAATATGACAGGGCACAGGAAAAAGCATCAGCACTGACTTTGAAACTGGTGGCGATGGAGGCAAACTTGTTGTCCGCCGTCTCTGGGTTTCCTATCAGGTAATCCCAGCTGGTGAAGACCCTCCAACTGAAATTAAAACTGTTGTCATCTCCAACGCCAGACTCGTTGGCATTTCGGGCCATCCTTTGATCAGAAATACACATTTTAGTGACTCTAATGCTGAAAAGATTTGTAAGTTATTATAGCATACCCACGTTCTAATGACCACCATATAGCTGTAGGCCACTGTCCCCACGCCGACTAGGAAGTATGACAGCGGCATGCGGAACTTGAGCCAGCCAATGGTGCGCTGGTTGTTGTAGTAACCGTAGAAGAGGACTGAATACTGAGCATAACCCTGCGGAAACAACCTTTAGCAAGGACTGTCAGCAGTAGAAACACATGCTTATTTCTGAAGATGCTGTGCACCGGTAACTGACTCCGAAGTCCCATAACACTGCAAAGTCCATGGCACTGGATTCCTCCGGCCTGGGGACTGTCTTTCTTGGGATGCTGCCGTAAGGTCGTCCCATCAGTGCCTTTAAACAAGGGGGAGAAATATTCAAAGTACAGTACTCAAGTAGTATGCAAGTAATATAGATCAAGCCTAACAGTTATCGCCAGGAGGCTCCCCCATTAGCTCACTAACAATTCACTAAAAACATAATATGGTGATTTATTTATTTTTTTTTAATAATGGGCAATACGGTGGTGCACTGTGGCTTGACTGCAACTTTCACATATATAAAAAAGTGAACAAAACAGCATTTAATGCTGGGTTTCCAACTGACTATCATTGATAGTTTTTGTCATGTAAAAAAAATTGCTTGAATCTCACTAAAACCGTTAGCTCACTAGTATGATAGCATTTTATCCTGCATGAATCATGTTCTGCCAGGATGTTTCCGGTGCACTATTAAAAAAATGTGCATTTTACCTCTGGCACCATAACCAAACCAAAGGTCAGGCCAAACAGGATCATATTGATGCCGTACATCCACCTCAGGAAGATGAAATAAGAAGCAACCGAAGAGCCAAAGTGACCTGGGGAAATAAAAACGGGGTTCAGCAGAAAGCCGGGGAAGTAATAGTCAGGCCCCGGTATTTGGAGCTGTTCAATAAACCATGTGCACTTATTCAGCATCCTGAACTGAGGAAACCGGAGCCTACTCTCAATCTCTTTGATTTTCATCTCCCAAGGAATGCACGCAGTCTTGAAGTTTTCACAGTCCCGTTGAAACTTCATCCATTTCTACAAAACATTTGAGGGGGCGGGGAAGAAAATCACCACATTGACAATATAATGAACAACACCAATCTGTGGTTTCCTACCTTTATCAGCATGACCTTGTAGGCGTAGAGCTTCCTGCCTTTTCCTTTGCCCAGTGCTCCCTCATATTTCTCCAAAAACTGTTGAGACTCTCTTCAAACAGAGGAGGTTTTGATACAAAATCACAGCCATATGCTGGGGCTCATCTAATATAGTGCACCTCAATAAAAGCACATTATGTGTTTAAATTTACCGAAGAGTTGCAAGTTTCTTTTTCATAGTCCATGGTTTCCCCCTCAGACCCTGGATGAGTTTCTTCCTGTCGTCCACTGCCTCCTTCAGCTTCTCCAGCTCCTCTGGAGACAAGGACAGTGGTCTCACCTCTGTCTCCTCGCTGTCCTCCTCTTCACTGGCCTCTTGCTCACTGGTCTCCTTCTCTGAGCTGATGGATGGCAGCGGCATGTTCAGTGTTTTATCACAGGTTGGCTAGATTACACAGAGTGGAAGCGTACGCGATGCTGACATGATGGGAAATACTTCACCTCGATTCAATCTTCTTCTTGTGCTTTTTCTTTTTCACAACTTTTGTTTCCCATTTGACCGTGGGTTTACTTCCACCCTCCTTTTCTTCTGCTTTGGCACTCCCATGTTTCTTTTTTTCCATCACACATCTTTCTTCAGTGTGCTCCATTTCCTCTGTCTCATTCTCCTCCTTCTCTTCCTCCTCCCCTTTTCTCCTTTTTTCTTTTTTCTTGGTCTTTTTTGATTTGGACTTTTCAATTTTCACTTTCTTTCTGTCTTTGTCTGTCTCTCTTCCCTCCTCCTCTTCCATCTGCCTCTCTGTTTTCCTCCTCCTCCCTCTTTCTGTTTTCTCCAACCTGGGCTGTAATTCCTCCTCTCTTTCCCCGGATCTGTGCTCTCCTTTCCTCTTTCTGTTGCCTTTCTTCTTTTGTTTTTTCCCAGCATCTCTCCTTTTTCCTTTGCGTCTTTCTTTCTCATGCTGCTCTTGGTAAGTTGAAAAGTCATCCTCATCACCTGCAATAGCATAAATGGTGTTTTTTTATTGCCATGACACGACTGGAATCTTCAATTTTTATTGTTAACAATTTGCCCAGTTCAGTATTTAATTATTTTCCCCTCAGTTTTTATTTCATTCTGATGCTATTTCAATCACAACAAAAGTGAAATGGGTTAGAAACCATAACCCTAAGAGCAGTTGGAAATCAACTCTGATTTTAACTGACCTGAAATTTCCAATCCAATGTCAACTGTAGGAGAGGTGATAACAAAACAAGCAAAAAATGTTTTTCTGCGTGTACAAGTGCAATTTACAATCTCGTCTTCCCTTTATTTACAATTAAATGGAAGCAGGAAAGAAAGACATTCCAGTCATTTGTTAAGATTTAGCAGTTTGCGGAATACATTATAATGATGAGAAAGAGTTCCATCTAAATGTGATACATGCTAAGTTAAACATTTTTTAAAGATTCAAATTCCAAGTTCCTGCAAGTATTTATGAAAAAAAACAGGAAGATAAAAGAAGAGCATTTTTCAGTGACATCATGTAATTACATGGGTAATTACATGAGTGAAAAGAAATTCGTTTTTGGACTCCAGTGAGAGTTTAAAAAGAAACAGAAAAACTCTTATGTACTTTTCATGTAGATTAAAAAAAAAACATATTGACATGCATGACACTCATACATTTTGTTTCTTCTTTCCAATGAACAATTCTGATTGCATGCTATTGCTTGTAAATCGTGGTTTGTTTGCAGTTGTTTTTCATTTCCAAAACCTTGAAAAGATCTTTAGTGAGACAATAACGAGCCCCACTGTCCTCTAATGACTTTACATTCACGATAACGCGACAGTGCGCCCTTTCACTGGAGATTAGTCTGCCTTATTATATACCTGCAACTATTGTCCCATGCTAATGGTGGATTAAGAAGAAAACAAAGGGCTCCACTGACAAATTGGACAGATATTTATGTTGTCGGCCCGTTGATGTGTGTCCTTAGCGTAACCGGAGTGGCCGGCGCATGGGTCATTACGGCCGTGTGCAGCAGAGGGGCACAAAGGAGACAAACAATGGCCTAATGAAGGGCGACGGGGTGACTAAACGCATGAGGACAACAGGACAGCTGAGGGCCAGAGGCCGCCTCCAAACTATGCAGCCATGTGAGAAGAAGGCAAAAAGCAGAAATGAATAAATATGAGAGGCGAGGTGAGATGGTCCTGCAATTGGCCATGATTCAAACCAAACTCTACAGGGGGGAAAAAATGTAACTTTCTTTTTATGTTTTCTGTGTTTATTAACAGACTATTACTAATAACTTTGTCCAAACAGATAAACTGTCACAGCCTGGTCTGAAGCCATACCACACAGAGATTTCATAGCATTGCTTAAAAGGGTTAATATTATTTGACCTGTTGACATGCAAACAGTAAACTTCTATCCAAGAAATGCAATGAAAAGATGCAATCTTACTGTCGGTCTCAGGGACGATCAGGCTGTTTTGGTTCATCGTCCTCCTCACATGGTGTCAAAGCCCGCATCCAGCACAGTCGCCACCAGTATCCAGCGGACTCGGGCAGAAATGAAGCAGCAGTTTTCAGGGGATGTGTGCGTTTGCGTCGATGGGTTGGCACCACATGAGCAAACTCGCATGAGAAGTTTACTTTTGCCTTGGCATCCATCGACCCGAAACTGGGACAATGAGTGCTGGGAAACCTTAGAGCAATGCAATTTCACTAGTGATCAATTATTCAAAAGAGTTATGACTGCCTTTATGCAGCTGTGTGTGTGTGCGTGTGTGTGTGTGTCTGGGGGAGGTCTTCTCAATATGTGTGTGAAAATACAAGGTTTATGGAAACAGGAGCAGCAGTAGTTCCATCCACTGGCCTGGGACACATGAGTGATGGTTTTCTGCGTTTTCTCCCTCTGTTTCAACAGAGAAAGAAATTACAACAGAAAAGTTATTTTAGCTCCTACAGACCTAAAAAGCAAAATTCATGATGCTAAGGTTTTTTTTCTTTTTCCCTCTCTCTTTCTTTACATTGCATTGCATTAAATACAGTTTCTAGATGTCTTTCCTCTGATGACACACAAATTATTTACCCTTATTTACCTTTTTAATTCCAAGTGGCCCTTTATGGAAATACAACAGTGAATTATTTAAGCAATCTGTTTTATTGGTCTCTTTTGTTTAAATTAAATGAATGTTCCATCACATTAATGCAAAAATAGGCATTGTTTGGTGTGTTAAAATAAGTTTATTTTTATAATCAAAAAATTAACATAGCAGATTTATTATTCCAAATTTTTTTTTAAATGACAGAGAAAACAAATGTATTATCCATGTGTTCTCTTAAAAGGTCTGGTTAGTGCTCTTACAGAGTTAAGGAAAGAAAAGATGATTCAGCAACCAAAGAAATAACAAGTTGGTGATTAAATAAAATAGAATAAAAATAAATAAATAAATAAAAATTTGACTTTGTACTTTAATTGATGGAGGCTTTCTCTGGTTCTAAAATTTCTTTTAAATCTCAGCATCACTGTGTGTCATGAGCAGCAGCGTTAATGGTTAGATTTAGGCGGGAAATTCCTTTGGCTAACATGGTCACACACAGCTGTACACTCAAAGGTCTATGCCTACGGAACACGCTATTTGAAATAACTGTATAATTGTCAAGTAACGAACGTATCCTGTACATTTTCACTTAAATCATGCTTTAAGACAGAGGTACAAATAATAACCTGTAGAGGGAGGTATTGCTCTAATGCTGAGCAACAACTCAGCCCTGTTTTTTTTCATTCTTCCTATCCTGATCAGACCGGTTTTCCACACGTTGTTATACACACGTGGAGAAAAGTTACAGCGGAGTCTGTTTGTGTACATGGCCATCAACATGTGCACACTGTAGGAGGCGGCTAAGAGTGGGATAAGATATCAGTTTCCCCCACTATACTTAGCTGCAGCGAGGCGGGAGAGGTGAGGGAAGTCGTCGAGGCCCCTTGAGCAGAGTGGCAACAAACCTTCAAGGTGCAGTGTGCCTCTGCTCTGAGGGCAAATAGATATTGCTACACTCCACCATTGAATCCACTAACGACCAACCCAACTATTATAGCATTTATATAATACACAATTCAATAGATTAGTGTTAAATATTGCCTCTTATACAGCTAAATACATGGGAAAGGTCCATTGTGCAATTTTTTTGTATTTTTGCTTGGCCAAGTTATCAGAAGGTGTGTACTGAACTATTCCTGCAAACCAGACCTTCTGTGATGTTGCAATATGTGATTCCACTGAGACCTTTCTCAGGTCGTTGACAACAATCCCAGCCAGGTGTTTGCTCTCGCCTCAAAGATCACCACACCGTCACCTTGTTGTCTTGTTGTGTTTATACTACATTTTATTACATTTACATTTATAATGAATCATGAGAAGATGTTCCCAGAAGGAATGAAAATAGCTGTGAAGTGCAGATCACCAACCAAAATTTGTAACTTTTTCTCAGTCTCAGTTATTCAGATCTCGTTGAACATTATGTGCGAAAAGTTGCTCCAGTGGTCTTATGGTTGTTCACGTGTGTCGTTGTGCAATGGACAGGAAATGAGTGAGTGCAATCCATAATTGTTGGTCAGATACATCATGCGTTTGTGAAACTAGAAAATTGCCATTGGCAGCTATTAACATGGGGGAATTAATGATTGATGATTGATGCGTGTTTTTTTTGTGTTTTTTTTCCGTGGGAGTAGGCGGTGCATGAGGACAACATGCCCCAAATGACTATATTGAGAGTTGTCATTAAAGACAAATACAGACACCAGTATCATGTGCAGCCCCAATGCGAGGGAGACTGTTTACCTGGAACTCTGTTCTGGCATGACTGATGGCTTCTGAGCAGAGGTTAGACTTGTTTTTCAGAGTGGCTTGAATATTACTGTTGGAACTCAGCCGCGCTTTACCAACAGCCCTTTACAGCCTCCATAGAAGGATCCTTATTTCTCCATATAGCAACAGGTCTTTTCTCGAAAACTCTTGCTTGGCTGCACTCTCGTCTTCCTCCTCGCCGCGTCCCTCACGGGCTGTTTCTTCACGGAAACAACTACGCGGAGGCACAGAAAAAAAAGAAGAGTGAAGACTATAGGACAATGTGTTTAAATGGAAGGAAGGAAGCGCATTGCTCAATCCCTTAGCGTGTGCCTGTGTTTGTATGTGTGTGTGTGTGTGTGTGTGTGTGTGTGTGTGTGTGTGTGTGTGTGTGTGTGTGCGTGGCACAGCTGACAGAGTAGGAGTGCGTGTGAGAGGAGGGGGGAGAAAAAGGGAGCGTGGTAAGTATGCGTGAGTAAAGGGAGCGTCATCAAGGGAGTGGGCGGGCCCCGTCAGACTAGGGGAGTTGTTGGGGGCAGGACTTGGCGGCTGCAATTGACAGATTAAAGCGGCGTGGGCGGGGTTTGTCCTGGCAGACAGAGAAGCACGTGGCCAGGCCCGTCTGCACGAGGGAGCAGCAACAAAGACCAGCCAGTCTGGGGAACAGAACAGAACACAGGACATCTGCTTCACACACATGTACACACACACACACACTCTCTCTCTCTCTCTCGCACTCTTCCCTCGCTGCACAGGCAGGTCGTTCACACACGCAGGCGCGCATTAGTATGTGCAGTGTCATATATCAGCAGCAAAGGACAAACCGGCGCTGAGCAGCATGCACAGCTGCATGTAAAACGCATGTGCGCTTTTTTTTTGTTTTTTTTTGCAACTCTCCACTTGAGCCACATTTGCACACATGGAAGAAGAAAGGAAGTGCAAAGTAGTGCGCTGTGGGAAAGTTTGTGGGGGCTCCTCCCTGCGTAGGGATAACAAAAAACACATGGATTAAAAAGACAGGAGTTGTGCTGCCCCAATCGGCAAAATCACATTGGGAGTGATTTATTTCAATTTTTGGGATCTTTTTTAACTACACTTTTGTTTGCGTGTTCTCCCTTCACCTTCCCCCCTTAGTGTTTCACGTTTGCACCAGTAATTACAACAGCAGCAGTGTAAATAGAACAGAAAGAAGCAGGGATTTACAACAAAGCTGTGCCTGATCTCCCCAGAATCATGCATACAGGGAGCCTCTGTTGGAGAAATGTTTTGCTTCTCAGACAGACACACGCACGCACACACGCACGCGCACGCATACACACACCCACACGCCATACACATCATGGGAAGCTGCACACGAGTGTGGGGACAGCCCAGGGTGGGTGTGTGTGGGGGATCAAGTTTTGCAGCAATGGTTTTAGTCAACCTTGGTGCAGAGCTTATCTAGTGCCACACACAGCTTATGTAAATGGATAAGCTGCCATTTCCACCACCAGCCCCTTTTTCAACAGCGTCTCACCACAGCGACGCCAGACGCAGGCAAGCTGTGCCTGTTTCTGTGTGTGTGTGTGTGTGTGTGTGTGTGTGTGTGTACAGGGAGTTATGTGGGTTGGTATCGAGTTTGAGCCAATATCTGCCTAGTAACTATAGACAGACTGTTCCAGATACACATAAGTAATCCTCAGACCCTCTCCATCACTCTCTGTTTCTCACACACACACACACACTCACACACACAAACACAGACACGCATGCGCACATACTCAAAACACGCAGACAAAGCATTGTAAATTGTATGCATCTGTCGTCATGGCAACAATTGTCAATCTCAGCTGCTCACGTGCGCATAACATGGTTGTGGAAAAATGAATCTCCCCCCTCTGTTTTAGCACTCGCACCATGACGCCTATCCACCCACACGCACGCATACACACACACACACACACACACACACACACACACGCGCGCACACACACACACACACACACACACACACACACACACACACACACACACACACACACGCACAGTGGTACCAATACTGAGCTCTGACAGCAAGGGGGATGGGTAACGATACTCGACACCTCCCACTCTCCTCTCTGTGCCTCCTCCCCTTGCTGAAACCCATATGAACCTTCACATACTGAACAGACACACATTTCACATGTGCCATCCTTTCTGCACCTCCGTCTGCGGCTGCGTTAACGCGACACTCACGACACAAAGACCTCTGTGTTAAACACAGACTAGGGTTTTTTTTCCAACTCACTGCCCCACTCCGACCATCCTGTGCTTGCTGTGTTTCAAGCTGTACAATCTGTGCATCATAGGGCAATGCATGAGGTGGACTGCGCTGAAATGTGCCACATGATTAGATTTAAGAAGCATTTCTCTTAGCTGACCCCCATTATTTGTGTTTAAATGCTGCCAGTAACGCATTTTTCCTGGCCTGTGCAGCTATAGTGTGTGTTCATGTTAGTTTGCAAACCCTTAAAGCAATTTAAAGCTGCATAATCTGCCATAATCAGATGATATTTTGCTATTTGATTTGAGTAGATTTATGAAGGAGCTATTCTTTAATACAAGACAGAAGAAATAGGGAATTTACTCATGGACTACAAGCAAACCCTGGAACAGAACAAAGAGGCAAAGAAAAAAATGCATGAAAACACTGAGAATTATTACAAAGCAAACACTTTAGCAAATACCACAACCCGGTGTCTGAAGACACGCCTTTGTCACACGGTTTCTTATGGGCGAGTCAACAACAGGGTCGTCCTTGGTGAAAAACAAATGCAAAAAAGCTTATTATCATCAGCACAAGGTAAATAGTGGGTGGTTGTGCTACTTACGCTCCTGTGACAATGAAGATTGGTCTTCCTTTGTCTTTTTCCTTCTTCACATGCAAATTGTCCACTTGTGAATCAAAAAAGGTAACTGTTTACTGTGACCCGATTTACACCACTTGGATTTTGGTTATCAATGATTGAGTCCTGTTTAGTGAGCAAAGGTTTATTTGCTGTTGAGGGATAAGTTGGAAGAATATTCTTTAATGCTCATTTGCAAATAATATTGGAAGATGTTATCAATTTCAGACAAATAAACATTCAATCTAAATCAAATCAGTTTTTAAAATACAAAATGTTTTAAAGTCAAGTAAAAACGCAGACAAATCTGCTTTTCCTTTGCCACAACAAAGCTAATCAGCAATGTGTTTTTATCGAAAGCATGTTCTTGGGAAATAACTTCTTTCAGAAGGTAGCAGCACTGACTTTAAACTTACCGTGTGGCTACACCTTTTTTCCAGTTCAAACTGGAACTAAGAGAATGGCCTCCAGACTGTACGAACTACGTTTCCACGAATCCTCTCACAGATACTTGACAACATGTCCTCTTGAACGCGCACGCACGCACGCGCACGCGCACACACACACACACACGACCACGGAGGCCAACCCCCAAGTGTTTGTTTTCTACCCAACGTGGCCTGGGGAAGTGTGTGACGTTATCCCTAGAAACTGGGGGAATATGCTGCAACTTGTTCAGCCTGCTTGTTTAAACTAGGAACATCACACACTTGCTGTTAAAAAGTCTTGGTTTATTTGCCAGAGGATGTATCTATTTATCTAAGGACTGACCTCAGCCGACAAAGATATGGGCTACCACCTTGTTGACAAACTAATCTGAAGGATTTTCACAAACAACCACCCGTCTATCAGATGAACGGCCAAAATATCAGCTGTTTTTTTTTTGTTGAGGTCTTATCTGGTGTAACCTCTCTTAAGATATGTTTACACTTGTCCATACTTACCCTGAAAACAACTTCTAAAGACGTCAATATATCTTTAGTCTGGCCGCTGCATATTAGAACGAAATAAATATACTCTGTGTACTTAACGCCGTCAGCAAGGAAACCTCACACTTTTCTACGAAGGTGAGTGACACGTCCTACTGATGCAATCAAGTCAACAGGACACAAGTGTGACCCAATTTGTATAAACGGTCTTTGTCAGTGAATTACCCTGAAAAAGATTGACTCGATGTGTTACTCTGTTACTGTTGATACACAAACACATTGGGCGACTTGAGCAGCAACCTGGTAAACAAGACAAGACTGCCCTATTATGCCAACTTTGATTCTAAAAGTTAAGAAAACAAATACTGTAAAGCAAAAAAAAAAAAAAATACTAGGTGTCACTGATTCCAACTTGCTCCATGGCTGATTTCACAACCTCCGAAAACATATTCACAAACACAGTACAAACAAGTATGTCAACACATAAGAGTACATCAGTACACTGTGTTATGCAGATTGTTGTCATTTAAATTATTAAACTGCTTTGTTTTCCTCCCCCTCTGACAGAGTCAAAATGAAAAAATAAAATAAATAAACCAGGGCACTGTTATCTGTGCGGCAAAAACCGTCCACAGCGTCATTCAAGTCAAATGCAAAAGTGCAATCTGTTTTTCAAGTCATATTTACCCCCATCGCTGTGGCAGAATAGTGGATTACTCAATATAAAGGGTTCGTGGCCTTGTAGCAGGATGACGAATTGAATTGTAATACCGCGACACAGGGTGCGCGCATGCGCCCAGCAGCGTCTCGCCCAACTGTACACAGCGCCAGGGGGCTCCTCGCGCAGCCAATGGTGACACGTTGTTTTACCCGTGACATCATCCGCCACTCCTCTGACTAAAGAAGGAAACAACATTTATTCAGAAGGAAGAGGGGACCGACACAGAAAGAAAGGGAGGCAGATGGGCGACGGATGGACGATTAAAACCCTCACGCCGAAGACGACGCCTTAAAGACGCAGTTAGCTGGAGGACGACGCCGGGACATCGACCCCCTTTTCTTTTTTTTCTGCCGGGGACTAAACGGCCACCTCTTCCCTTTCATTCTCACATCGAACGTCATTGTTTATCTAGCAGGTAATAACTCGGATAATTATATTTAATGCGACATGGGTGAGTGTTGAATTTGACTCGGTAAGTGTTGGTAAAGAGCAACTAAAGAGGGATTTTTTTTTTTTTCTCTCTCTCTCTCTCTTTACTGTTTGGTGGGTCATGGCGACCTTTAACGGCGGGCTGAAAGGTCAGCTGGTGTGTGCCTGCGTGCTGCGAATGTGTGGTAAACAAGGTGTTTTTTTCCCCTGTTGGTTGGTGTCACCGCTATCAGCCACGACCATCGCCTTCTCCTGGACTCGGAATATCACAAGCCCTTAAACGTGACTCCGTCTAGTTCCGGAGAAAAACAAGGGAGGGAGCTAGTAGCTGCTGCTGCTGGCTGATGTCTTGTGTTTGGGGGGATGGGGAAGACTAAAGCCAGCTAATCACTGTCTGGAAATAGAAAATTCGTCGTTTGAAAAAAAATGTAGCTTCTTTTGAATGTACTACTTGATTCTTTTGGTTAAATTTTCGATGAGCTGCCAGCTCGGCTTTTGCTGTAGTTTGAGCCGTGGAGCGGAGGGGAGGGAGGGAGGAGGGTGAGCTCGAGTGGGTTTTAAAGGGCTGCTGTGGCAAACATCAAGTCGTTTCTAAGCACTTAAGAGTGGTTATATAATCGAGGTTGTTCACACTAGACGTCGCACACCCGTAGAAAATGGCTTGTTTGTGGAAATGCTGCGTGAGGTGGTGGTGAGAGGGGGAGAGAGAGCTAGCAAGCAAACGATGTCTAAACAGGAAGCAGGGAGGTTGTAGACAAAGGAAGAAAGAAGAAACAAAGAGGGAAGAGAGACCACACGGTCTAGACGGTGGCTTGTCCTGGCAAGAAAAACAAAAAACAAAACAGCAGCCTGTTTGTCCGACTGATGGCATCCTAATGATTATGTTCACCATTATATCCATCGACAGTGAATAATTTACTGCTCGTAACACAACGCGTCGGTGGGTTTTTTTTTTTCTTCCTCCGTTGTCCTTCGGTGTGACTCAGTAGTTTTGAGCCAGCGGGGCCTGAAACACGAGCTAAAGCCTGCGACTGATACCGACAACTCTTCCTTCTTTCCTTCTCCTTTTGTTTGACACCCGCTTGTAGCACCAGTGTTGTTCGAATCCATTTACGTCCATTTCCGAGCCCTAACCAGTTTGCTAGCTGCCACGAGCGTCTGGGGGTTGTCTGTGAGGAAGTTGGTGATGAATTACTTTCTGTTGGTGTCTGACCCGGTGCTGGAAACCCCCGAACATGCCCTGTTAATGTAGCCTCGTTTTCGTTTTTTTGCCAGCAGCTTGAACAAATAAGGCAACGTGTGTGTGTGTGTGTGTGTGTGTGTGTGTGTGTGTGTGTGTGTGTGTGTGTGTGTGTGTGTGTGTGTGTGTGTGTGTGTGTGTGTGTGTGTGTGTGTGTCAAAATAGGGTTCACAATGTGTATCTGTCTGAAAGAGTGGGGTTTTAATCAGTAACAAAGTGGGGGAGGGTTAGCCGACCTAAGCTCTACAAATAATCCATTATATTTGCAGAGCAGAAGCTGTTACTCATTTCACACACATGTCAATCCTTTGGAGCCCATTTCTCCAGCAGATGGATCTTTGTAAAGGTTGACCTCATGTGTTGCCATTTGTCTGACAACTGGGCTGGTGGCTGACAGCTGAGCCTGGCTGTTAGCTGGCCCTTTGTGTCACCGGCACTCTTCTTCTTCTTCTTCTTCTTCTTCTTCTTCTCTCTATGGCTTCACGTTGTCCTCGATTGCACCATGTTGTTGTTGTCTTGAAATGTGACGTGGCCTTGGCACAGGTGGACGCGCCCTTTAAGGATGTTGAACACGGGGTCGTGGTGGGCGGTTGTGTCAGAAACCAGACCTGCATCAATAACGAGAGAACTACTGAAGCAGTAAATGTTCCATTTGAGCCACTGTGATCCTCTTGTGTCATTCCTGTCCGGTATTTTTTCATCAGTCAGCAGCTAAACATGTGACGTGCGCGGGGTAGGAGGGTTTTGCGGGCTTTTCCGAGGAAGGACGAGCTCCTCTGTGTTGCCACGGCGGTGATAACAGTCTCGGTCGCAGGCGGCTGAAATGCTTTTTGAGGGCGCTCATTTGTCTCTCTCTCCGAGGCCGAGCCACCTCAAGTGAACTGACGGGACGTTCTGGGAACAACTGCCAGCCCCTCCTGGAACATTGGCGCTCGGCTGTCCTGTTTGTGTGCGTGACCAGAATAAATATGAGCCGCTTCGCACCGACCCAAGCGAGAGCAGCTGCCGTGTTACAGCACCAAGGGCTGTTTACAATGGAAGCACGGCGGTGACGGAGGAGAGGAAAGGTTGGGTATCGCTTGATCTGAGGATTTGTGAACCCGTTGGGGCAGGGCTGGCAAACAGGATGCCTCTTGCTCGACTAATCTGACTCTTCCTGTCTGTCTGTCTGTCTCTCTGTTCATTAATCATTTTCGATCTGCCGCCTCAAAGGCAGCGTGCCCCATTGTGCAAATTCCTGCCGCGTTGCATCGCAGCAGAGCGGGGGCGATGACGTCATGGCACCGCACGTTTCTTCGCATGTATTGGCAGCGTGTGACTGAGGAGAAATGACTCAGGGAGTTTTGAAACGCCTTATGTGGCAAGAAGGCGAGAGCCACGGGGAAGGGAAGGGCTCGCTGCTCTGGAGCGCTGACCCACTTCGTTCCGCCGTCGTTTTGTTATCTCGTGTTTTCTGTCAGGAACATTTTATCATGACTTTCTGTTCCTGTTTGCGGCTGAGATATGCCAGTTAGTCAGAACGAACCATGTTGCGTGCCGAGGAGGAAGTGAATGGACCAAAAATGAGTGTGTCTGACCTTTATTTTCCTCCCACAATCACGCCACATCCACGAGTGGTGTATCGGTTGTCATGAAAGTCTCGGCTCTGGAAGAACATTATCAGTTTCTAGGCATGTCATTGGAAGATGAAAGATATGTGATGAGGTTTGTCTGTTCGAAGAATGTGCGGCGCTGCGCTTTGGAAGCGGCTTTAATGGGGAGGAGGTGGAGCAGGGGAAAGGGAGGACACAGTGTGTGGGACGGAACGCACTCATGCTTCTGCCAAGGTGCCAGACAGAGGACAGTGAACCTTGTTTGTTCCCTGGACTTCCTGCGGAGACACAGTCATTACTGCATTCAGGCTGAAGGGCAGTCGGGTGCTGTTGTTGTCCAACCTTTGCAATGTGACTTCTGCCGTCTCCTTCTGGCGCAAAGACTTTTCATGTTTTCTTGTTCAAGTACTGTTGTTCTAAAAAGCACCCCCCCCCCCCCTCTCTCTCATTCTCTCAGCAATGGCCCAAGAGACCAACCAGAGCCCGGTGCCCATGCTTTGTGCCACAGGCTGCGGCTTCTATGGCAACCCGAGAACCAACGGCATGTGCTCCGTGTGCTATAAGGATCACCTGACACGGCAGCAGAGCAGCGACCGCATTAGCCCCCACAGCCCAATGGGTAAGTCTGCTCACAGAAGTCCACTCCATTATTTTTGCGTGCATGTGTGAGATCACCTCAGTAAAAAGTGTCTGTTTCCCATGAAAACAACTCTCAAAAAAAACAAATTTTCCAGAGTTTATGGTCCAAACAAATAAAAGCCCTTGAGCGTGCAGCTTTGTGCAGGCAGTTAGGGGGGCGGGCTGCAGGAAGTTTAAACATGGCTTCTCAGACACAACCAGCTCGAGGCCAGTCGCTCGGCTTTCCCAGCTCTCCTCTCCCCGGCCCCTCCCACCCTTCTTCCCTCCCTCCTTCCTCACTGTTTTTCCACTCTGCGTAATGAAAGACAGCTGCTTTCTTCATCACAATGTTCAAGGTTACTTGGGTGTTCACTCCTTTGAACGCGTGCGACAGTGGCGTCCCGTTAAGCACCAGTTCAGGTGTATGATAAAAGGAGATGAAAGATGACCCCAAATGTTTCTATGACTCGGCTGAGAAATAGCCTAACGGGGGTTTGGGAAAGGTTTCAGGCTGTTGGAAATGCTTCTGTAGGCGTTCTCTTTTTATGCATAACCTACAACTGTACCCGTCTTAATTACTGTTACTGCAATTACAGTAATTAAGACAGGCAGACATTGGTATTTCTGTCTCGGTTTCTTTTTCTAATGGAGTTCTCTCTGTTGCAGGTTCAGCTGTTAGTCCTACCTCAGAGGCATCAGCAATTCAAAGACTAGAAGCCAGTCTAGCTAAGGTTGAGTCTTCCCCTGCCTCCTCACCAGACATGTCTAGGTCAGTATGGATTACATTTGACTCTTGGTTTTCATCTTTCTCACATCTTGTTCCCGTCGACTTATTGGTTCCCTTGTTTTTTTATTTATACATTTAGAACTATTCAAGGATCCCTCCCCGTGACCCAACAAATGACTGAGATGAGCATCTCGAGAGAGGAGAAACCCGAAACCCTAGAGCCTGGTAAATCACACAGATGCACACAAGCACACCCATAGTCACCAAAATAAATAAGCCGATATTGAACACACGCTGTTGACCCTCACATACAGACGCCTTGCGGCAACATGCGTCGACGTCGCCGCGGTTTATTTTCGATGCCGCATACCTCAAACCCAACTGTTGGTTTTGGTTACAGCCTCCAAAAAAGAAGCGGAGGGCTAAAAATAACCACGTTTTAAAATACCTCCTTGCCATAGAGCAAATTTGACGCTGCCAGCCTCAGGCTTTCTCAGTGCGCTGCATCGTTTCCTCTCAAGACGCCAGGGGGGCTTGTTGGACAATTCTGATTAGCACAAATATAGTAGTATTAGCGCTTCTTGCTATTTCTGTTGCAAAAAAAGATGCCATATATTGACTAATATAATAATCCCTCTGTGTTCCCTTTGATGTAGTTGTAAGCCAGCCTGCTGCTTCGAGCTCTTCTCCTGTAGCTGCCTCTGGCAGTGAAGAAGGCAAGGGCGACACCCCCAAACCTAAGAAAAACAGATGCTTCATGTGCCGCAAGAGGGTGGGCCTCACAGGTGAGTTTGGAAAGGCCAGGAGCGCCCCGTGGTTCTGCTTCTTCTCGTCTCACCATGTGGCCATGAGTTAAAATGGCAGTGTAGCCCCGCCTCCGCCAAGTTAGCAGGGGCTGACTATAGCGCCCCCATCGCCCTGAGTGCAGAATTCGCTCTGTGAGGAAGTGCTTTTTGATTTTTATCAAAGATGAAGACAGTATCATTTTTTTTAAGGATTTTTACCAAGTTCAGTTAAACTCAGCAGTCACAGACCTGAATGACCTGGACAGCTCGGACGTATCCCTCACGCTTGCTTGCCCTCCTGTGCCTTCCAGGGTTCGACTGCCGCTGCGGCAACCTGTTCTGCGGCATCCACCGGTACTCCGACAAGCACAACTGTCCCTACGACTACAAGGCAGAGGCCGCCGCCAAGATCCGCAAAGAGAACCCTGTGGTGGTGGCCGACAAGATCCAGAGAATATAAATGTGAGCGGAAAAGATGACATCAGCGGAGGAGGAGGAGAAGAAGAAGACGATGATGACACCTTTGACGATTTAAAAAAAAAAAAGACTGGAGTGCGAGAGGAGTGGCGAGCGCGAACCTTTTGAAATGAGCCCTGGCTCGGCGGCTCGACGGAGAATCGCTGGGGACTCGGTTTCAAAATTGACAACCTCAAGAGAATGACAAGGGGGGGAGGGGTATTGAAATGATCCCATCTGATGGAGATGCATGAATGATCACTTCTCTCTTTTGTTTTGATTAACTCATTAGTTTGTTTTATTCTTATTATCTGTGGTGTGATTTTGCCGCTCTTCAGTCCCTCTCTTTTCTTTTCTTTTCTTTTCTTTTTTTTCAAGAATGTGTATTGTCTTACTGAGAGCAGATCAGGCTTACTGTCCAGGATATGCTGTGCTCCTCTCACCCAAACCAGGCGCTGTTTCCTGCCAAACTGTAGATTTCAGTTTCTCAAACCCCCTCCGACCCCTCCCCCAACCAACCGAGACACTGGAGGGTCTTTCACTCCATGTAATTCAACACATCATCCCCAACTGCCCCCTCGAGTCAATGTCCCGCGTCGTTCCAACCTTGTCCTGCGTTCCGTTGGTACTGGAGTTAGTCAGCGCAACTGTCCGTCAATCTGTCCCCCCCTCCCCCACAATGCACAAGGGGGCGCTGTCTTTCCTAGCTTTACCTACCTCACAGCTGCTGTGTTAAGCTTCGTCGTCTTCCCTTTTTACGCTTTCCCCCGTCGACTTTCGAATCTCAACGAAACCATGGACCATGAGGTAGTCCACGACCGCCCCCCAACCCCTCCGACTCCCTCACTCCCTCTTTAACGGGTTCTGTTGGGATGAAGCTGCTCCGCCAGGGCTCTGTAGTATCTCTTTAGACACGCAGGACACCTAAAAATTCTCCACGTTGCTCTCGGGACTTTAAACATTTTGGACAGACAAAGCAAAAGTTTCCAAAACTGGTCTGCGCTCGTATTGTTACGACAGACGCCTGGTGCCAGGGCCGTGTGCGTG
This sequence comes from Nelusetta ayraudi, assembly GCF_046127955.1. Taxonomy (NCBI): domain Eukaryota; kingdom Metazoa; phylum Chordata; class Actinopteri; order Tetraodontiformes; family Monacanthidae; genus Nelusetta; species Nelusetta ayraudi. Next base: position 320,313 of record NW_027466108.1, read on the forward strand.
TACCCAATGTGTGGCCTGAGAGGAAGGACGGCGCGCTCTCCTGGCTGGAGAGTCCCGGCAATGAGGTGTGAATGAGTGAACGGGATCAAATGCACAAGTTTCCCTTCAGACACGTTAGTGTTTCAGAGACATTTGACGTCACTTGACTTAGAATTTCAGACTTTTTTTTTTTTTTTTTTCTGTGCTGAGAGACAATTATCTGTTCTATTTTATTATTAGCTTTTTCCTCTTCCATCCATGTTGTACTGATGTTGGCGCATGTATTCAGTGCATTTGTGAAACTAAGGTTTGTGAACTACGATTGCTTTTTCTTTTCTTTTTTTAAAAATGCGCTAACAGACCGTTTATGTGAACTGTGTGTGTGTGTGTGTGTGTGTGTGTGTGTGTGTGTGTGTGTGTGTGTGTGTGTGTGTGTGTGTGTGTGTGTGTGTGTGTGTGTGTGTGTGTGTGTGTGTGTGTGTGTGTGTGTGTGTCCGTTTGACTGTTTATCCCCATCCCTTTTATGTCTGTGGAGCTACCCGGTTTATCAGCACATGTTTACAGAACTACAGGAGCATGCCAGTGCTAGATTTATGAAACATAATAGATACCCAGCGTCAGTGTAACTTCTCTTCTGTCCAACAGCTGTCCAATGACACATCTGCTTCAGTGAACCTTAGAGAAGTGTGTGTGTGTGTGTGTGTATGCGTGTGTTTGTGAGCGCACGTGCACATTCCTGTGCATAAGTGTGACTTCGAAGCTGCCTGACACATTTTTAAAAAAAACAAAAAAAAAATAAACATGTATGTATGTGACATGTGTGAACCTCCAACCCCCCAGTGAGTATGTTTTTTTTTTTCATTTAAAAGATAACCATATGTATTCGTTTTGAGTTTTTTTCCCCCTCTCTGATTCTTAGTTATATGCAAATTTGTACAAAAAAAAGAAACAAAAACAAACTGTGTTGATATTTATGTACTGCATATAATCATGCTATCCAGCATTACAACAGAATAGTATCATGTAAATAAAACTGTACAGAGAGACATTACCCTGCTTTGCTTAGGATTCATTTGTTTCACTGACTGCTTTGCGTTTTCTTTGTTGTTCTTCAGCTGGTCTTCTTCACAGGGCACGTTTAGGACAAGTGTCCTTGCACTTTATTCATTTTAAATGTCCATTACTTTGTTTGGCCCTTCCACGAAAGCACGATAAGTGGTGTCAGATAATGGATGACTGGATGGACAAGAATAGTGTAATGCCGCAGTCTAACCTTTTAATGGCTTATCCTGTCTAACCCGTCCTGTTTAGCATCCTCATGCTTAAACACGGGCGCTGGCAGCACCAGCTGTAAACTTGGAGAGGGACAAGTTCAGACCACGTCTGGGTCACAGAGGAAGTATTAACCCCCGGATCCTGCCGGGAAGAAAGCGATTCTGTCCTGGTCCATGTGGACTAGACAGTAGATGTAGTGCTCGTCTGTGTGTGTGTGCTGCCTGGTTTGTCACTCCTGAGCAGAGTGGGTTCACAGATGGCAAAGCTAAGGGAAAAAAAAAAAAAAAAAACAGCTGCTCAAACAGCGAAGGTGGCCTCATGTGGTGTTCCTCTGACAAAGCCACAGCGGCAATGCGGCTTTGCACATAAGTGTTTTGGGGGAGAGAATTCATGTGTGTTCCTGTCTTTTATTTATAAAAAAAAAAAAAAATGGAGCCACGTCACCTGACCGTCACCAACAGCAACTCTGCACGCCCTTTGAAGCAGAGAAAAGGAGAGTGTGGTTCTAAAGGTGACAGATGAGAGGAGGATCAGCACACTCCAAATATGACCTGGCTGGGACAGCTGCAGGCATCCTGAGTCACACGTGTGTGTGTGTGTGTGTGTGTGTGTGACACTCCTCTCCTGCCTCACACACATTTAGCATGTGTAGACAATTTATTTAAGTGTGTCATCCTACTGGTCTGTCTGTCATTGATGGTGTAAATTAGGATGAAAGGTGGAAGAAGTGGCACATTAGACTGCTGCTGCTGGTGTCAGTTGAGGACAGGGTTCTGAGGACATTTTGGTCACACACATTAAACATCCTTTTCTAATCACATATTCTATGTTGTTGACTCACTTTTTTCTGGGTCATCAGCACCATCACTGAAATGAACAGATTCTGTGCCAGATATAAATAATGTTTTGTTTTCTTTACAGATGTTTACACACAGACCGCATTTATACTAATAAAGTACTTGCACTTGCACAGTACTTGCATGTCCACGTTCACTCACACTAAGTCCCGTGAGCAATGAAGGCATGTGTACATTTATGGTTGGAACTGTAACTCAGTACGGGGTGGGGGCGAACGCACAGACTGGCGATCAAAACAAGAGAGTACTGAACTTCAATTGTGTTTCTTTGCTGCCATCTGGCGGTGACAAAGTCAGAATGCTGTGACTGGGATGCAGGGGGCGCCGCTGCCTTTTTGTGGGCCCATGATTGATAAACGGTTGCCCATGACTGCTGGGTCCAGAGACTCGTCCATGATCAATTTACAACAGTGCCCAAGCTGAGATGAGGTGAACCACAGAGTAATGGGAGGGGGGGGCGACCAACATGTCTTTACCACGTCCAGGAACATCTTAAAATCATTTGAAAATTATTCCAGGGAGCTCAAAAACCTTTCTGAGACAATACCCAATGTGTGCACATAGCTGTCATCAAAGCTAAAGACTTGGTTTGAAATTGTTGATCACTACATAATTACCTCTGTTGTTTTTGTCATGGTAACATCTTCAGAATGGAAAATTATCAAATTCAAACACTAAACTGTGCCAAAGTATTTATTATCTGTTAGTATTACTCCCTGTATATCTGTTGGCAGTATCAACAAATCAACTTTATTTGTACAGCACTAAATCACATCCAAAGGCATCTCACAGCGCTTTGTACAATCAGAGGAAAAGCCAACCAGGCCCCACAGCAAGCAAGGTGAGACAGTGGCCAGGAAAAACTCCCCTGTGGGAAGAAACCTAGAGCAGATCCAGACTCCAGAGGATCATCATCTGCTTATGACCAGTTTGGGTGAGACCAGTTGAGAGAGAGAGAGAGAGAGAGAGAGAGAGAGAGAGAGAGAGAGAGAAATAGGAGTAGCAATAGTGGTAGACAGGCCAGAGTGAGTTGCAGGATTAACAACAAAGCTCTCACAATATTGATGTAGATAAATGAAAATAAATAATTCAAATATGGAATTATTCATAAGATCTGTTTAGGAGCCTGTCACTCCCCCACAATCTGAGTACAGGATAAACTGTCATCGTAAATGGATGGATAAATAGATCAATTCTTGTATTACCTTGTCCAGGGTGTCACCCTGCCTTCGCCCTAAGACAGCTGGGATAGGCTCCAGCAGACCCCCGTGACCCTGAATAGGAATAAGCGGGTATAGAAGATGAATGAATGAATGAATGAATGAGTGAGTGAGAACTTATAAATTATTCTGTCCTTTATACTGTTTATGAATTACGATAGTGACAAAAAAAAAACACCCTTCTCGTTAATTGTAAATAGCTCCACTGGGGGGCGCTACTCCTCTATCTTCGTTGTATTTTGCTCTAAACTTTGACACCGGAAGCGGAAAAGGGCGGCAGCGGCGGCTTGTTGTGTGCGCTCGTGTTAGCTCTGCTTTGTAACGTATGGGGGACGCACTGCCTGAATGAAACTCTGACATTTCGGAACAATTTTTGACCCGAAAAGTCGAACATCACCGATGTTCGCAACTTCTCCATAACGAGGCAGAGTGAAGTAACCCTCTGTGGATGCTTTGGTTCTACCGGATCAATTGAAGAAAAAGTGCGATAAAGGCTATTAGATAAAACTCGCACCATGGCGGATGTTACAGCGCGTAGTCTGCAGTACGAGTACAAAGCGGTCAGTATAAGTTAAATTCTTACTTAAGTTTACAGAGTTTGAAGGATGTTGTGTTTATCCAGCTCTTATTAACACGCTCTAATGTTTAAGCCCGCTAGCTGCGTTGTTTTTGATTTGTAGCTACAATGCATGTTAGCTAGCCGGTGTGCTAATTAGCAGCTAGCCTAGCTATTGCTACGCGGAACGTGTTGGTGGTGCTAATTTTCTGAAATGATGATTTCTAATTATCGTTCTCCACTTTTAGAATTCAAACTTGGTGTTGCAAGCTGATCGCTCTCTGATCGACCGCACTCGGAGAGATGAGCCCACCGGAGAGGTGTTGTCACTGGTGGGGAAGCTGGAAGGGACCAAGATGGGTGACAAGGCTCAGAGGACCAAACCACAGAAGCTGGAGGAGAGACGAGACAAGTCGGTTTCATCATTTGCACACTTTAATTTTATTTTTATTTTATTTTATTTTTTGCGTTGTTGCTTTATTACATTTAAATACGGTACTCATTGACTCAATTGAAACTATATAGAAAAGCTGCAGTACAATAGTCTAAATCCTATCTTTCAGTGTGAATATCTTGACAAAAGTTATGATATATCTTTTGAAAGTCTATAATCACTTACAAAGATGTTTGTTCTGGCCACATAGGAGACGTAAACGAGACGAGGACCGTCATGACATCAACAAAATGAAGGGCTTTACCCTCCTGTCAGAAGGCATTGATGAAATGGTTGGAATTGTATACAAGCCCAAAACCAAAGAGACCAGAGAGACCTACGAGGTGTTGCTCAGCTTCATCCACGCCGCTCTCGGTGACCAGGTTAGAAACAACTCGTTTTGATAACTTGTGGTTTGAATTGGCAATCTGCATGAAAAGAGTTGAATAACATGATGTGAAATGTTTTGCCAGCCACGTGATATCCTCTGTGGGGCTGCTGACGAAGTGTTGGCAGTGCTGAAGAATGACAAGATGAGGGATAAAGAAAGGCGACGTGAAGTGGAGCAGCTTCTTGGGCCTGCTGATGACACGCGCTACCATGTGTTGGTGAACTTGGGCAAGAAGATCACCGACTATGGAGGAGACAAGGACTTACAAAATATGGGTAAAACAGAGTTAACGGGCCACTATAAAGTACACAGGTTACCTAAATCAATCTGTACCTGAATCCAACTTTAATCTGCGGCTTAATTTTTCCACTTGATTGTTTCCTACAGACGACAACATCGATGAAACGTACGGCGTGAATGTCCAGTTTGAATCTGATGAAGAGGTAAGAACTTCCACTTGGTGAAGTTGAAGTAATAGTAGTGGAATTTTTAGGTTTTAGAATTGTAGTTTGTCTCATCACAAAAATAACTTCATATTTGCATCTCACCTTTATGCATCAACTAATTGCAATGCAGGAGTCGTTGGTACTTCAGCCTCACAAAGCATCTTTTTTTGCTTTGTTTATGACTACATCTTCATCATGTTTGATAAGTGGCTGATAATAAGCAATAAAGATTAAACTCTGGGTAGAAGCTAAAATAATGATGATGATATAATAATTTTAGACATAGTGTAATTAGTGTCTCATTAGCTAAAACAAAAGGTCCCCATTGAATTACATTTTAAATGACGGCGCCTAATATTCTGTTACTTTCTCCTGTAGGAGGGGGATGAAGATCCATTTGGAGAGGTCCGTGATGAGCACCCTGACGAAGACAGTGAAGGAGATGAAGCCGTTGTTGGCTGCACTCTCACAGCCAATGTAAGTGTATGCACGTTTTTATACATATTGCGATATGTAGCAGGCATCAGGGTAACAGACGGCTTCCTGTTTAGCTTGGTGCCGCTGGTGACGTGATGACCGTCAAGAAAAAAGACCTGCACCCTCGAGACATCGACGCCTTCTGGCTCCAGCGTCAGCTCAGCCGCTTCTATGACGATGCCATCGTCTCCCAAAAGAAAGCCGATGAAGTCCTTGAAATCCTAAAGGTCTGTTTACTGAATTGTCATGGACCTGATAATAAGAGTTGTGCGGGTATACATCCAAGACATCTGACTCTACCAACTCTCTTCAACAGACTGCCAGCGATGACAGAGAATGTGAGAACCAGCTCGTCCTGCTGCTGGGTTTCAACACCTTTGATTTCATCAAAGTCCTCCGTCAGCACCGTCGCATGAGTAAGCCACTGGTTCACTTTGCCTGACAGATTCTTGCATCCTCCACCTCCTCAAAGTCGCTCATCGCTGTCTTTGTTACTATCTGCAGTCCAATATTGTACCATGCTGGCGAGCGCCCAGAGCGAGGCGGAAAAGGAGCGGATCATCGGGAAGATGGAGTCCGATCAGGAGCTGTCAAAGATTCTTTACCAGCTGCAGGAGACGGAGAAGGAGGACATCATCCGAGTACGACCGCATTCTTTTGAGGAATTCATGAAACTGTCTTAAGTGTTTGTTTGTTGACATTGTCATGTGCTCTTAGGAGGAGCGATCTCGCAGGGAGCGGGTGAGGAAGTCTCGGGTGGATGACTTGGAGGCGATGGACATCGAGCATGGAGAGGTAAATAAACCTGTGACGTCATACTGAGACGCTGCACTAATGCCGTGTTTTCTCTCTGTTAAGTGAAGTCATTGGCGCTTTCACCGCATTCAAATTGTTTTGCTTCTCGCCTCCCCCCAAAGTGCGTGACCCCCAGACAGCTCCTGGACCTCGACGACCTGACCTTCACGCAGGGGAGCCACTTCATGGCCAACAAGCGTTGCCAGCTCCCGGACGGCTCTTTTCGCAAACAGCGCAAAGGTTACGAAGAGGTCCACGTGCCCGCGCTCAAACCCAAACCCTTCGCTGATGACGAGGTTTGTCTCCATTCCGTCTCAGGTGTTACATGCTGCGTTTAAAGACCCTCTGTTAAGACTCTCGTCCTGCCACCAGGTTCTCATGGCCATCGACAAGCTGCCCAAGTACGCGCAGGCCGGCTTCGAGGGCTTTAAAACCCTGAACCGCATCCAGAGCAAGCTGTTCAAGACGTCCATGGAGACAGATGAGAACCTGCTGGTTTGCGCCCCGACGGTGAGGGAACCTGTCAGAACCAGCCAGAACATCCTGGCAGTCAGGTGTCATCAATTAACAACATTCTTCTCTGCAAACACAGGGTGCTGGTAAGACCAACGTGGCTCTGATGGCCATGCTGAGAGAAATCGGGAAGCACATCAACATGGACGGAACCATCAACGTGGATGACTTCAAAATCATCTACATCGCACCCATGCGCTCGCTGGTACAAGAGATGGTGGGAAGTTTTGGCAAGGTGAGTCTCGCGCGTGCCCTGCAAAAATTATAGGATTCGCTTGGCACCATGTTTAGCGTCTGTCTTTATTCGTTTGCAAGTCAGTTTGCTTGCTGCTACGGATGCAAATTATCGATTAGTTCATTAATCGTTAGTTGATTGACCTTATCGATCGATTAGCGATGAACTGATAAACGGCATTTTTTCCTGAGAACCTAAATTTCACAATGGAAAATGTGTAAGGAACACATTGTTTAAATCTTAAATAATGTTGAGGGTCCAATGTGACCAAGTTTTACATTAGAGAACAGGAAAAACACCCTAAACATTTATCCTTTGACTTTAAGTTGACTTCTAATGGGTCACATTTGAACTTGTTTAAAAGTAACTTGTTCTAGGTATACAGGTATACACCGTGGCATTTAACAAAAAAAATCTGTGTAAAACATTTTCAGTTAATTGCGATTAATTTAATTAAAGTAATTAAATTCTTAATTGATAATTAATCGATAATTAATCAATAATTGATTCATTGTTAACATCCCTGGTTGCTGCATGATTTTTCAAGCAACTGTTTTTTTCCTTCAGCGCCTGGCAACCTACGGCATCACCGTGTCCGAGCTGACCGGTGACCACCAGCTCTGCAAGGAGGAGATAAACGCCACGCAGATCATCGTCTGCACCCCAGAGAAATGGGACATCATCACGCGGAAAGGCGGCGAGCGGACCTACACCCAGCTAGTGCGCCTCATCATCATCGTGAGTTCCGTGTTCGGTTGGAAAACAATCCCACAGAAGTTTTGGCGACATCGCGCGACCGAACTGCAATGACTGGGTGAATATGTTTTTTAAAGGATGAAATCCACTTGCTGCACGACGACCGTGGGCCCGTCCTGGAGTCTCTGGTGGCCAGAACCATCCGCAACGTGGAGCTGACCCAGGAGGACGTGCGTCTGATCGGCCTCAGCGCCACGCTGCCCAACTACGAGGACGTGGCCACCTGCCTGCGCGTGGATCCCGCCAAGGGCCTCTTCTACTTTGACAACAGGTTCGCTCTGCAGCTTTGAACCCTGCGTTCTATCCCAGCTACGTTTTTAGTCGTTTCCGCTTGTTTATGTCAATTTTTTTATTCTAACATGGGTGGATTTTTGTCTGTGCAGTTTCCGCCCCGTGCCCCTGGAGCAGACTTACGTCGGCATCACGGAGAAGAAGGCCATCAAGCGCTTTCAGATCATGAATGAGATTGTCTATGAGAAGATAATGGAGCACGCTGGGAAGAACCAGGTGAGCTTGAAGTCTTATCAAAAGATCAAATTCTACAAAAATGAAACAGCCATCAAAAAGTTTCTCGATATTTTGATATTCATTTAAATTTTGGCGATAATTAAACGTCTTCATGCACCTTTTCTTGCTATTATAAGACATGTGCCTGAATGGTTGCACGGTCATTGAATTATATTATTATTAGCTAGACTTGGTAGATTTAGAAGATTTTTTTCAATAAATATAAACGTTGGCCTGCAACTTTGTCCAAATTTAAAATTTTGGCCCTACTGTGTATTGGGGTTTGACACCCCTGGTCTAGCGTCTGTTAACCTCAGGCTCCAGATTTTCTCCAGAACTCGCTCTCACCTCCAGATTCCTGACCATCACTTGTCTCCGCCAGGTTCTGGTGTTTGTCCACTCCAGGAAGGAGACGGGAAAGACGGCCAGAGCCATCAGGGACATGTGTCTGGAGAAGGACACGCTGGGTCTCTTCCTCAGAGAAGGTTCGGCCTCCACCGAGGTGCTGAGGACTGAGGCCGAGCAGTGCAAGGTGAGTTGCCTCCAAGCTGAACGTCTGACGAGGATTCACCAAACGGCGGAACTCCGCCAGTCTGACACCTGGACTCTGTCTCTCTCTCACCCAGAACCTGGAGCTGAAGGACCTGCTGCCCTACGGCTTTGCCATCCACCACGCCGGCATGACCCGCGTGGACCGTACGCTGGTGGAGGACCTGTTCGCCGATCGGCACATCCAGGTGCTGGTGTCCACGGCCACTCTGGCCTGGGGCGTCAACCTGCCGGCGCACACAGTCATCATCAAGGGCACCCAGGTGTACAGCCCAGAGAAGGGCCGCTGGACCGAGCTGGGAGCCCTGGACATTTTACAGGTGGGACTGCTGCTGCGTCTGTCGCATTGAGGCAAATTAAAGTTGTGACCCAAAAGTGGGTCTCTGAGTTTTGAATGGGTCGTGGCTTTGTGGGCAGTTTTCCATTTTTTCCAAAAGGGATTTTAAAATGTATATATTAATAAAAGAAATGTTGGGCATTTAATTTGCAGGACACACAATTCAGTTAAATTTCAATCATTTATTTACCAGATTGATTTGGGGAATAAATTTGAGTGTTCATCAGTCCATCAGTTGAGAGTTACTGGTTTAACGTGACCAACCTGGATTGTTCCCATCTTCACGCCAGATGCTCGGCCGTGCCGGTCGCCCCCAGTACGACACCAAGGGCGAGGGCATCCTCATCACGTCCCACGGCGAGCTGCAGTACTACCTGTCGCTGCTCAACCAGCAGCTGCCCATCGAGAGCCAGATGGTGGGCAAGCTGCCCGACATGCTCAACGCCGAGATCGTCCTGGGGAACGTGCAGAACGCCAAGGTGAGTGACTGGAGCAGCAGGGCTGCACGAGGATGGGATTTAGTGCTGTGCAAATAAAAGTTGATTGATTGATTAGCCGCTGCTAAACGTTTGTGTCGCGTGTTCGCCAGGACGCCGTCAACTGGCTCGGCTACACCTACCTGTACGTGCGCATGCTCCGCAACCCCACCCTGTACGGCGTCTCCCACGACGACCGCAGCGCGGACCCCCTGCTGGAGAGGCGCAGGATTGACCTGGTGCACACAGCGGCCAACGTCCTGGACAAGAACAATCTCATCAAATACGACAAGAGGACGGGCAGCTTCCAGGTTCACATCTGCCTCTTTTTTTTGTATTTTTGTATTTGTTTATGAAGTTTTGACTTTTTTCATTTAAAAAAAAAAAATTAATTTCTCCTGTAGGTCACCGACTTGGGCCGCATCGCCAGTCACTTCTACATCACACACGACTCCATCCAAGTGTACAACCAGCAGCTGAAGCCCACCCTCAGCGAGATCGAGCTCTTCAGGGTCTTCTCGCTGTCCTCCGAGTTCAAGAACATCACCGTGAGAGAGGTAAGTCAGACTTCAGGCTGCTGATTAAAAACAAATGTAAACATACATGAAAATCTTTAAGCTAAAAAATTGAAATGATGACCTGTCTTAGGAGGAAAAGCTGGAGCTGCAGAAGCTGCTGGAAAGAGTTCCCATACCTGTGAAGGAGAGCATCGAGGAGCCCAGCGCCAAGGTAGGAAATGAATGACTCTTGCGATGTCAGCGCCACAGCTTTGTCTTTTTTCTCTTTTTTTCTAAATAGAATTCCTTCTTTTCTTGTGTTCATAATCTCAGATCAATGTGCTGCTTCAAGCATACATCTCCCAGCTCAAACTGGAGGGCTTTGCCCTCATGGCTGACATGGTGTACGTCACACAGGTAAGATTTTCTTTTCAGCATTTATCTTCTTGACCTATGCATATGCAAGAGAAAATATCCAGTAATATCCCAGTCACAACATATACTCATTTTTTATAGACCAGCTTGACAGCAACTTGTGTGTGTGTTTCAGAGTGCTGGGCGGTTGATGCGAGCCATATTTGAGATTGTCCTCAACAGAGGCTGGGCTCAGCTGACTGACAAGACCATGAATCTTTGCAAGATGGTTGACAAGAGAATGTAAGTTTGCCATTCTTCTCCTTGTGGCAGAAGGCTGTGCTCTATTTGTGTATGTGTGTGAAGGCAGGTCACTCACATCGACTGCGTCTGTGTTTGCAAAAGGTGGCAGTCGATGTCTCCTCTGCGGCAGTTCAAGAAGCTGCCCGAGGAGGTGATCAAGAAGATCGAGAAGAAGAACTTCCCCTTCGAGCGTCTCTATGACCTCAACCACAACGAGATCGGTAGGTCTGCTCTCTGCCGAGCCGCAAGCTGAATTTCACCTTGCACAACTCTGAAGCCAAGCATCTTTTTCTCAGGCGAGCTCATCCGGATGCCCAAAATGGGGAAGACCATCCACAAGTACGTGCACCAGTTCCCCAAACTGGACCTGGCCGTCCACCTGCAGCCCATCACCCGCTCCACGCTGAAAGTGGAGCTCACCGTCACGCCCGACTTCCAGTGGGACGACAAGGTCAACACGCATTCCCAATGACGCCGTGCGGCTTTCTGTCCCTCCCTCCCTCCTTGTTTCTGTCTCCTCACCCTTTCATTTGCGACACTCAGATTCACGCATCCTCGGAGGCTTTCTGGATCCTGGTGGAGGACGTGGACAGCGAGGTCATCCTCCACCACGAGTACTTCCTGCTCAAGTCCAAGTACGCCCAGGACGAGCACCTCGTGACGTTCTTCGTCCCCGTGTTTGAGCCTTTGCCCCCGCAGTACTTCATCCGCGTGCTCTCAGACCGCTGGCTATGTGAGTCACTCGGCTAAAAGATGCGACCACAAGCTGATTAAAATGCATTTTCAGTTGTACCATATTTATTTTTCTTCTCTTGATCTTTCAGCCTGTGAAACTCAGCTGCCTGTGTCCTTCCGTCACCTGATCCTGCCAGAGAAGTACCCCCCACCCACTGAGCTGCTGGACCTGCAGGCACTTCCTGTCACTGCGCTCAGGAACTCCGCCTTCCAGGATCTCTACCAGTTCTCCTTCTTCAACCCCATTCAGACACAAGGTAAAGAAACCAGCTGCTTTCAGTAGCTGAAGTGTGTTGGTAGTTTTATAAGCCAAGAGAAAATGCCTTTTAATTTTACATTATTAGTTCCTAAATGATTTGAGGAGATAATGGGCAAAGTTGAGATCACTTTCTTTGCCCGAATAGGACAATTGAAAGGAACTGCAGCATTTTGCAGCATATTGCATCTGGGACAAAGCAAAGAATAGTAAAATATATATTTTTTTTAAATGGAGGGAGTTTGTAAATTTGTCTGTTTTCCTCATGGTTTTGTTTCTCCTCTCTCTCTCTCTCTCTCTCTCTCTCTCTCTCTCTCTCTCTCTCTCTCCCCCTCTCTCTCTCTCTCTCTCTCTAGTCTTCAACGCCGTCTACAACAGCGACGACAGTGTGTTTGTGGGAGCGCCAACAGGAAGTGGAAAGACGATCTGTGCCGAGTTTGCAATCCTGAGGATGCTGCTGCACAACGCCGAGGGCCGCTGCGTCTACATCACCCCCATGGAGGCGCTGGCTGAGCAGGTACAAACTCATCCAAAGGGGCAGCACTGCGTTCTGTTAAATTCTTTTTGTTTCTTTGTCTGGTATGTTGCACTTTTTTGTGTTTCTGTTTCTTCGGTTGATCTTGAACTTCCCCGTCTCTCAGGTGTACATTGACTGGCACCAGAAGTTCCAGGACGTCCTGAGCAAGAAGGTGGTGCTGCTGACAGGAGAGACGAGCACCGACCTGAAGCTGCTCGGCAAGGGCGACATCATCATCAGCACGCCGGACAAATGGGACATCCTGTCCCGCCGCTGGAAGCAGAGGAAGAACGTCCAGAACGTCAGCCTCTTTGTCGTGGACGAGGCGCACCTGATTGGAGGAGAGAATGGGGTAAGAGAGAGAAAAGCTGACGGCATTTTTTTGTTTTGTTTTGTTTTTGGCACGGCAGCCCCTGACGCTCCTCTCCCTCTCCTCCCCTCCCCTCCCCCGCAGCCCGTGCTGGAGGTCATCTGCTCCAGGATGAGGTACATCTCCTCCCAGATCGACCGGCCCATCCGAATCGTGGCCCTCAGCTCATCTCTGTCCAACGCCAAGGACGTGGCCCAGTGGCTGGGCTGCAGCACCACGGCCACCTTCAACTTCCACCCCAACGTGCGGCCCGTCCCGCTGGAGCTTCACATCCAGGTCCGTGAGCCGGAACAGGAGAGCGTGACTCGCTGTCCCGCCCCCTCAGGTGCCTGACGTGTTCTTTGTCTCGCTTCCGCCGCCCGCAGGGCTTCAACGTGAGTCACACTCAGACGCGCCTGCTGTCCATGGCCAAGCCGGTGTACCACGCCATCATGAAGCACTCGCCCTCCAAGCCGGCCGTCGTGTTCGTCCCGTCGCGCCGGCAGACCCGCCTCACGGCCATCGACATTCTCACCTTCTGCGCCGCCGACGTGGTCCCGCAAAGGTCGGCCTCCCCGCCGCCGCCACTTCCACCGCAGCCGCCACTGCGTCTCTAAGTCAAGGTGGCGTAACGATCCCATCCATCCTCAGGTTCTTGCACTGCACCGAGAAGGACCTGGCGCCGTTCCTCGAGAAGATCAACGACCCGACCCTGAGAGAGACTCTCGCCAACGGAGTCGGCTACCTGCACGAGGGCCTGTCTGCCACCGAGCGCAGGATCGTGGAGCAGCTCTTCAACTCGGGTACGACTCGCTCGGACCCCCTGAAAATGCTCCACAATTCACCAAATATTGCAGCCAGTTATTAAAAAAAAACTGTACCAATCTACTCAATAGTTCCCCCTTCCATAGACGCAAATGCTAAATTCGCCATAGCTCAGTCCCGCCGACGCTGCTCGCAGCTTTAATTATTTATTGTTTGATTTATTACAGGCGGTGTTCAGGTGGTCGTGTCCTCTCGCTCCCTCTGCTGGGGCATCAACATCTCTGCGCACCTCGTCATCGTCATGGACACTCAGTACTACAATGGCAAAATCCATGCGTAAGAACCCCCACAATACTGCCATTCTTTTACTGTTGAGCTTAAAAAAGTGTTTTATTGACGGTATCCTTTTTTTTTTATTCTTCAGATATGTGGATTATCCCATATACGACGTCCTCCAGATGGTCGGAAAAGCAAACAGGCCCATGCAGGATGACGAGGGCCGCTGCGTCATCATGTGTCAGGGCTCCAAAAAGGTGGGAAAAACGTTCCTCGTCTTTGCCGTTCAATTTTTTCCAAAAAGCTGCAGAAACACTGAGAGCGGTTGCTTTCCTTGCGTGTGCAGGACTTCTTCAAGAAGTTCCTGTACGAGCCGCTGCCGGTGGAGTCTCACCTGGACCACTGCCTCCACGACCACTTCAACGCCGAGATCGTCACCAAGACGGTGGAGAACAAGCAGGACGCCGTGGATTACCTCACCTGGACGTTCCTTTACCGCCGCATGACCCAGAACCCCAACTACTACAACCTGCAAGGTCAGTATCCTCCACTGGGTTTTTTTTTTTTTTTTTTTTTTTACACATGCTGACATATTAGAACAGCTCAGTCACGTTCTGTTTGTTTGGTTCCTCCCGCCAGGAATGTCCCACCGTCACCTGTCAGACCACCTGTCTGAGCTGGTGGAGCAGACGCTCACCGACCTGGAGCAGTCCAAGTGCATCAGCATCGAGGACGAGATGGACGTGATGCCGCTCAACTTGGGCATGATCGCCGCCTACTACTACATCAACTACACCACCATCGGTTGGTTCCCACCTCAAAATCCTACAACAACAAAACAACAGCAGTCACACACTATAGTTAGGAACACGAATTACTTACAACATTGACACAAGAACGCGAACAGGTCAATATAATTCCAAACGTTTCAGTAGTAAAACAATTTCAAAACAAGCACATTGCCCAGTAGAATCCGTTAAAATGGCAACTCTGTTGCCTTAGTTTGAAAATTAAATTGAAGCTTCAAGATCCTTTGTTATAAATGATGTTGCAATTCAAATGTCTCACTCTCACGTTCTGCAGAGCTGTTCAGCATGTCCCTGAATGCCAAGACGAAGATCCGCGGCCTCATCGAGATCATCTCCAACGCTGCCGAGTACAAGAACATTCCCATCAGACACCACGAGGACGCTCTTCTCCGACAGGTGGACAAAAGAAAATTTGTGCAGCTCGCAGCAGCAAGCAACGACTGCTCTCTTGGTCAAAGTGGAACTAATTGAGTTGGAACAACTTCTTTTTTGTTGCAGCTGGCACAAAAAGTCCCCCACAAGCTGAACAACCCCAAGTTCAACGACCCCCACGTGAAGACCAACCTGCTGCTGCAAGCCCACCTGTCCAGGATGCAGCTGAGCGCCGAGCTGCAGTCTGACACGGAGGACATCCTCAGCAAGGTCGGGGACTCTGTCTGTGTGCCGGGTGGGCGCCTACAGTCACGTTGTGCACCGACGCACTTGTTGACCGCGTGCGTTGTGTTTGCAGGCGGTCCGTCTGATCCAGGCCTGCGTTGACGTGCTGTCCAGCAACGGCTGGCTGAGTCCCGCCCTGGCAGCCATGGAGCTGGCTCAGATGGTCACCCAGGCCATGTGGTCCAAGGACTCCTACCTCAAGCAGCTGCCCTTCTTCACCTCGGAGCACATCAAGCGCTGCACAGACAAGGTATCCTCTCATCCTCTGGTGTTCAGTTAACCCCACCCGGTCCCGACATAAGACAAAACCAACTCCCTGCTCGCCTCCTCAGGGTGTGGAGAGCATCTTTGACATCATGGAGATGGAGGACGAAGACAGAACGGCGCTGCTGCAGCTGTCAGACGTGCAGATGGCCGACGTGGCTCGCTTCTCTAACCGCTACCCCAACATCGAGCTGTCGTACGAAGTGGCCGAACGAGACAACATCAAGAGGTGTGTGTTTGTTCACACCGCAACAGCATCTGCCCAGCACACCCTGTGACTTTCACCTCACATTTCTTTGTTTGGTGAATGTTTGTGTGCAGTGGCAGTCCAGTCCTGGTTCAAGTGCAGCTGGAGAGAGAGGAGGAAGTCACCGGTCCCGTCATCGCGCCACTGTTCCCTCAGGTCAGAGCGCAGCGGTGTTTGGCTTTTCCCAAAAGACTCACATTCATCTTTGAAATCATTTGGGGAATTAGATCCCAGTTTATTCTTTTTTCATTCATCTTCTATACCCGCTTATTCCTATTCAGGGTCACGGGGGTCTGCTGGAGCCTATCCCAGCTGTCTTAGGGCGAAGGCAGCTGGGATAGGCCAGTTTATTCTGTCAGACACAAATGTGTTTGTTCATACCGTATATGTTTCAGTGGCAATACTTCTGCCTTCATCAGAATTGAAAGTTATGAACAAACCTATTTGTGTCTGAATTGGAATAAACTGTGATCTAAAGCCTCGACACTATAAATCTGTAGATCCTGTACAACTGAATTTCTGCCACCATTTTTTTTAATGTTGCACACAAACCAGTGTTTCTTTGCAACTGTACCACAATAGCAACTACATACAGTAAACCTTTGGGTTGGTTGACTGTGCCAAATAGCTCTTAGAATAATTTGCCTCACGACATCAAGGTAAACATCAAAGTTAAGAAGTTGTTTTCCCTTCTGACAACTTAAATGTCTGGGTATAGTTTGTTAAAATCTTCATTATTATTTTGACTAACAAATGTCTCTTTGTCACAGAAACGTGAGGAGGGCTGGTGGGTGGTGATCGGAGACCCCAAGTCCAACAGCCTCATCTCCATTAAAAGGCTGACGCTGCAGCAGAAGGCAAAGGTCGGTGATTTACTGCTGCTCATCACAGAGAAAATCTGTAGAACTGTGCAGAGGACTCATCTGTCTCTGCTTCACAGGTGAAACTGGACTTTGTGGCACCAGCAATGGGCGTTCACAACTACACCCTGTACTTCATGAGCGACGCCTACATGGGCTGTGACCAGGAGTACAAGTTCAACATAGACGTCAAGGAGGCTGACAGCGATGGCGACAGCGACTCAGACTGAGAAGCAGCCTAAACCTTTTGTGTTTTGTTTCATATGGAGAAATTGTTGTTTTTTTTTAACTGTAGATATTTTTGTCTGATCTCTGAACCTTCACTTTGTCTGTGAACAGCATCCCCACCCACCTGTGTCGAAACAAGACTTTTTTGTAGTGTCTTGAAGAAACATCAGTTATTAAATTAAGTGTACAGGATCAATGCGCAGTTGTTAGAATCAGACATTGGGTACAATATATAGTGAATCGTTGCTCTGTACTGATCTGCCTGATTTGGGGTCTTTTTTTTTTTTTACATTTTGAAATGTCATTGACCATAAATAACACACGATTATTGAAACAACATGCTCTTCTTGCAGATTGGCTCTTTAAATATTTTCAGATGTCCAGCTGGATTTGTTTTGATTTGCTATCAACGTTTTTAAAATGTGTTCTCTGAACTATTTTTTGCAATAAAGACAAGTGACAAAATGTTGTAGACTCATTTATACAAACATTAAGGAATAGCAATAGATCCTCCAACTGCTGTCGGGGAAAAATGACGAGGCACAGGATGCACCGAAGCAGAGATCAGATCTGAGCAACTAGTATGGAGCTGAATTGAAATGATAAGTGCAAGCCAAATGAGCGGCTGCCCTTGTGTCAACAGTTCCAGTGTAACAGCATGGTCAGCGGCGTTCAGTGCTCAGTTTTCCTCTTTGAACCTCCAGATGGCGATGTCTCCGTCATCGCTGCAGGAGGCCAGGAGTCCTTCCTCCTTCGGGTTCCAGGCCACACAGTTGACGTCCTGGTTGTGAGCTTTGGCCTTCTGAGCCACCATGGAGAACACGGGCTGGTCAGGATCACCCGTCTCCTCCTCCTTGAACACTCGCACTGCGTCGTCACCACAGGCAGTGGCCATGGCGCCTGTCAGTCGACACCTTGGGGTGGGGGGGGGGGGGGGAGAAAGACGTTCATTAATAATAATGGATTGGATTTATATAGTGCTTTTCAAGGCACTCAAAGCGCTTTACATTAAATCCATTATTTATTCACAGCACATTCACACTGGTGGTGGTAAGCTACATGTGTTGCCACAGCTGCCCTGCGGCAAACTGACGGAAGCGTGGGAGCCAATCTGCGGCAAATGGCCCCTCTGACCACCACCCAACATTCACTCATATTCAAACGAGGCATTGTGTTTTAAGGGTCTTGTCGAAGGACACAGCGACAGACTCGGATGGAGCGGGATTTGAACCACCAACACAATACATGAACCTGCTTTGGATCTTACCAGTCAACATCGTACACCGTTCGTCCATGGTACCCAGACAGAGTGCAAATGCACTTCCATGACAAGTCCCCTGTTAAATTAGGAAAAAGAGAAAATTAGGCATAGGTGATCAGAATCGACTTGTTGTGCACTTAGTATTTTGACACTGGTGTTTGATAAATGAGGGGATGCGTTAAACTGGTCTTAATTACTAAACCAAACAGCTAAAGAGTAAACTCTTAAGAAAATAATCAATATGCAAGCGGCTGTTTTGCTGCTTGTACGGAACGTTGCCACTTGTAAACACAAGTTCAGACTTGAGCTAAGAACAATTGTTCAACCGTGTTAGGAAAACTACGCAATATCTGGAGTGCCATCAACTCCACAACACGCCTCACATCAAAAGACCCACAAGTGATCCAAGTCAGGTGACCAAAAACTCACCCTGTGCACTCTCACTTGTGGACTCCTTCCAAATCTTGACGGTGCGGTCGTCGCTGCAGGAGGCCATCCTCTCGCCGGCCGCATCAAAAGCCAGACTCCAGACGGTGGACGTGTGTCCTTTTAAGGTGGCCTTGCACTCCCAGTCATCGTCGTCCTCCTTGTAAACGCAGATGTTGTTGTCGTAGCTGCAGGAGGCCAGGAGCTGCAGGGGCACGTGGCACATCGGTCAGGAAAGACAAATGAGAGGAACTGGAACTCTGTCGCATCCATGTTTACAGTGTCATATGTTGCAAACTTTTGGGGGCCGATGGTTTGATTTCTTTCCCAAAGCTTCTAACAGGGGGTTTACCCTGCACCTTTAACTGCACTTTTAGAGATTGTGGAGCCAGGTAGAATGAAGGACAGTTATGAAGTACAGGCCATCTCTCTATCAACAATCCTAGCTAGAAAGTAGATTTTACAATTCTGGAACTGGGCAACGTATTACATCTGGAGAAGATCAGATTCACTATGGCTAACAGAGAGGAGCTGTTAATCTACTGAACAGTAGTAAATAATTGTTCAATGTTTGTCCACGCAGCATCATCTTGTAATAATACCGCCACTGTTTTTGTTTGTTTTTGTCTGTGTTTTTGTTTTTGTTTTTTGTGCGTATTTGTTGTCTGGTGTTTTTTGTTGTTGTTTTGTTGTTGCTGTGATATAATTGCTCTTGAAAATCAATAAAAAAATATATTTATAAAAAAAACAAAACAAAAGACAAAAGAGATGAAACCAGCTCATCTATAATCCTTGTCCAGTTGGTGGAGAGCGACATACCTCTCTGGTGGGGTGCCACACGGCGTGCTTGACATCTTGCGTGTGAGAGTTTAAGACGGTAACACACTCGTACTCATCTTCCTCATCCACTGCGGAGCACATATTAGAACAGATTTAGACTTTCCTGCTTGGAGCCAGTGAAAACAGCCCAGCCCTGCGCACTGACCTTCCCAGATCCAGACACTCTTGTCTCTGCTGCATGTTGCCAACAGGTTGCCTGAGGGCGCCCACGTCACACATTTCACCTCATTTTCATGTCCCTCCAACACGGTCAAGCTCTGGGAAGATAGAACATGTAATCTGGTGAATTTTAAACCCACAAGTGCAACCAAGGGGAAGTTCATGGATAGTGTCTGACCTCAAAATCGTCGTTCTTCTTTTTCCAGATGCAGGTGGTGGCATCAAAGCTGGCAGAGGCAAGATAGTTCCCACAAGGAGACCACGCCACTTTCCTCACAGTGCGCTGGTGTCCATCCTGGAGGACAGTCTTACATGTCCAGGAGTCACCTGAAGAAAACAGTTCGATGGACCATTGAGTGCTCACACTTTGAGATTAAAATGAGGGTTACAGTAAAGATTTTGGTTTCACTATTTAACACTCTGTTTTTAAGAATCTGGCAAATTAGACGTTTTGTTTAGTTTATTTATAACCAATGTACAAGAGACATGGGTGATAGCAGTCAAGTTACATATCGCAATAGCAATAAGATAGCTGTTGAACAATTAATGCTAACTTGATTATATACGTAAATATCTGAGAGAAACGGTAACTCTTTACTATTTTTCATGCCCTCGGGTTAATTTGTTTGACAGCCTACCTTCTTGTCCCCATATGCGGACGGCCTTGTCGCCCCCGCATGAGGCCAAAAGGGTCCCTGACGGGTTCCAGATGACGAACCAGCACCGAGAGTCCGGGTGAGCGCTCAGCCTCTGGACCAGCGACAGAGCCTCCTTCATGGCTGGATCAGGGTGAACGCCTGCGCTGCTGTCAAACTGCGCTGCACTTGAGACCAGCGGTGGATTGACAGCGATAGTATCCGTCTAAAACGAAAGGGGGCTGTAACAAGCGAAGGTCCTGAACTATATCACAACAGCCTGATTTGGTTTGATGAATGGCGAGGAAATAACGGGGAATTAGCTATCCCAACGGAGGAACAAAGTGCAAAAGTTCAAAAGAGAGACCATATCGGAAATACCGCCATCTTTGATTTTAAGGAGCTGCTCGCAATGCATTGTGGGAAATCCTATTCCTATTTTTCACCGCATTATGTTAGTATTATTCATCATAATGTACATGGATGATTTCTAACGTTAAGATCGAGTAAAAGTTTCCACAAAGCGCGTATGGAAACAATTTATCTTGTATTACAACATTAAATTTATAATATTTGTTCGTTGTGTTCAAACTATTTAGGTTAAATTGTTATATTCTTGCGCTGCCAGTACCGTGTGAATATGTACATTTCATATGCAAACTGCGTTTATGTGTAGGATTTGTGTTTAAAATTAATATAATGATATACTGTTTGCGCCATGGACTAGATGGAATTCACAGTAGTGACCAATAGGTGGCAGCATGAATTTCAGTAGCAGAAGTTAACCTGCAAATTTTTCCAGAGACGAAGAAGGATCGTCTCATAGAGGAAGTCTATTTTTTACAGGAAGCAGGCGTAATCTGTTTTTGTTTTGTTTTGTCTTTGTTTTATCGTATCTAAATCAATTGTAATTTCATTCTAAGCTTTGTATCTACGCCAGTATTTGGACACTAGCGTATGCCCCGCATTCTTACAAGGTTTGTTTTATTTTTATTTTATTTTTTACGACGGGACTATTACTTTGCGTCAACTGGGAGTTAGCATAAAGGCTAATAACAAAGCTAACAGGCCCGAAGGCCATCTGTTCATTGTCTCGGACAAAATCGTATCTTATTTATGTAAATAATATCGTTTTTAAGTCTCAGTTTTTTCCGAAGCAATATATCAGATAGGGTGAGATCGCTGTCACCGCCATCTCGTCTATTTAACTGTACCGTGACTGTGACTTGGGGTAGGACTAAGTTAACTGACCTTACAAACCAACCGTTTAGTAGTGCCACAACCTCATACGAAACCACCAACGGACGATAAAAAGATCGGATAATTATGTACGCCCCGCCGGGTTCTGCTGTCCCTGCGGCACGGAGGAGAAGAGGAGGAACCTCTTTGCCCAAGCAGCCTGAGCGGAGCCTGGTGTCGGCCCTGCCCGGAGCCCTGTCCATCACTGCGCTGTGCACTGCTCTGGCAGAACCCGCCTGGCTTCGGGTCCACGGGGGCACCTGTCCGAGACAAGAGCTGGGAGTGGTGGATGTCCTGGGCTACATTGACCCCAAGCTTCTTGATGGTGAGTCTCCAGCACGATCCTATTGAAACCTACAGCAGTGATGAATGTGGTGGCTTTGTTGTGACAGTGTCTTTGTGTTCCCTCAGAGTACTGTGTCAACCCTCAGACCATCCTCCTGCTGAGGGTGATCGCTGCCTTCTGCTTCCTGGGCATCCTGTGCAGTCTGACCGCCTTCCTCCTGGACGTGTTTGGCCCCAAGCACCCCGCTTTGAAAATCACACGCAGATACGCATTTGCACACATACTGACAGGTATTAATATGGCTTCTTCAGGTTGCTTAAGGTCATCCCATCGTTTGCCTTTTCGTGGTACTTAAACCAGTTCTCGTCTGTCTCCCAGTATTACAGTGTGCCACAGTCATCGGCTTCTGCTACTGGGCCTCCGAGCTCATCCTGTCACTGCAGCAGCAGCACAAAAAGTACCACGGCTCCCTCATATACGTCACGTTCGCCATCAGCTTCTACTTGGTGGCGGGCGCCGGCGGAGCCTCTATCCTGGCCACGGCCGCCAACCTGCTGCGCCACTACCCCACCGAGGAGGAGGAGCAGGCGCTGGAGCTGCTGTCCGAGATGGAGGACAGCAGCGAGACTTTCCCCGCTGACTATGACATTGCCAATCAGTTCCAACCGCCGCCCGCCTACACACCGTAGACGCCGCCAGACCGGCCTTGTTAAACACCCGCTTCTCTCTCTCTCTCTCTCAGCACGGCTTGATGAGCAAATCCCACCCTCTATCAAAAGGATATTTCCCACAATACTCCTCATAACGAACGCGGCCTTGCACGACGCACGTGCGCAAAACTCCTTTTGCCGACGGTGCTTGGGTGCATGGAGGCTTTCTTTTGGTGGGGGCTGAAATTTAGGAGATGATTCTTACTTTCACCGCCAAAACTGGTAGTGATTTGCATGTACATGGCTTTTAGGATTTGGTTCTTACTTGCGAAGCGAACGGAAGCGTGAGGAGTGTTGAGTGTGGCTGGTCGCCGCTCATCCATTAGGTAGCCACGGCCCGAGCCGTACCAATAATTGAAGCATCTGTCAGCAGATTATGAGAGATTGGATTACATGCGTGTGGATGTGAAAACTTTGTGAGCCATCAGTTGGATGTAATTCTTGATGAGCTCACCACCAGTTTGATTTTCTCCGACTGATACAAAAATTGCAGGCCGACACTGAGGATTTTGTTATAGACATTTTTTGTATGATATCAATCCCCACTTATTTATTGTTTAGCTGTCTGTGCTTTGTCTTACCTTTATGTTGTTTTTTTTTCCCACTTTGTAGACATCTTGTCACTGGTTTAGTCTTATTTAATCATATTTGTACTTGAAATGACGCAAGAAAATTTAACAAAAAAATGTGAGATTTGATGTTTTGAAAAAGGATACTGGCGTGTGTTGTGTGTTGGGCACTTACAGCTGTGGAGAAATTGTGAAATCACATCTGTGTGTCACGATAATTGACACGTCATAACAGGATCATCGCTGCGTAGTCTGATTGTGTCATTTTTCTTGTGTTTAATGAAAAAAAAACCATTTGTAGTTGTGATGATCAAACGTGGCAGTTTGAATATGTGTTTTTTCTGCATGAGCTGGTGTGAAAGTTTTAAATCTTTTGGAAGAATCTCACGAGAACTCCATGTCTCACGAGGTTCTGGCCCAAAGTTTATAACTGATTGATGTGGTGACTTTTGATGATTGTATATTGTTCTGTTTACCCAGTTTCTCCATTCTGTTCTTCACAGTGTCATTATACCTTCACCACCAGTATGTAAATATCGATGGTTTATACAAAAAAAAAAAGAGGTCGTAATAAAATAAATGCTATATTTTGCCTCACATTTTTCCTCTGCAACAAAGCACTGAATCTGTTTGCTTTTGTGTAAATGCGACTTATGAATCAGCGGCAGAGTTTGATTTCACTGCATACTGAGTTGGACATTTCCGTCTCAGTAGGGTATTTCTGGGTGAAGTGTCTAGACGCAACATGGCATTACAACGAGTAAGAGCCTTACAACTTAATGGACTTTAAAGGGTGAGCAGTATTCCTTGAACAACATAAAGGCATCATAACCAGTGCTTTTTCATCCCAGAGGGATGTGAGTCACATTTAGAAGCAGCACCCGAGTGCGCAATGCCATCGAGCTCGAGACGCCGCAATCGTCCTCCCGCTCGTCTACCAAACCGCTTGACTTTGTAAAGACTTGTTGCATTCTGTCTGCAGCTCTCTCCATCTGAGCTCCGCCGTCCTGAGAGTTTAAGTGGACTCGGGCCAAGATTGCGCTACATTTGTTTAGATCAAACTCCTGAGCCAGAGTGTCACCAGGTGGCCAAATGATTTAATTTAATTAGATAAATAAACAAGGCGCTGATAGGGAGGGGTGTTGAGAGGTGAAGAGGTCATCGAGGACAAGGAAGAGATGCCTCTTCCTAGAAAATAGAGCTTACATGGCAACGTCATGTAGCCACGTTGGGGTGTATATATACAGACTGCCACGGCAGATCACTGTCCCAAGCAAACGCGCTCAGCAGGAAACTATTCCATCACTCTCTCCTCTCCGACGTCTCGGCTGAATCATGCAGGCCACCAGGACTCTGCTGTCCAGGCAGACGCTGACTCTTCTGACTCGCCAGCCGGCGTGCTTTGTTCACCACGGAGATTACGGCAACTGGGGGAACACCAACATTGCAGTGGTAAGCGGAGAGAAAAAAAGAACGCACTCACGACACTATGGGGATGTGATTGTGACGCGTGAATCACGCTGTGGCCCAGGTGTTCTCAGGATGTGGCTGGTGGGATGGGACTGACGTCCACGAGGGAGTGTAGTGAGTATGGAAGTTTTCCCAGCGCTCTGTCATACGTAAAGCGCGTGCAGTAACTGACGCCTCTGTCTTCAGCACAATGTACCACCTGAGCCGTAACGGGGCAAACTTCCAGATGTTTGCCCCGAACCAGCAGCAGGCCGTGGTGATGGACCATGCGAAGAAGCAGCCGGCCAGTGGGGAGAACCGGTGTTTGCAAAATTCCGCTGCATTTTTCACACACTTGACAGACGCATTTGGTCTTTACTCACTCAGGTGGTATTTATGATTCTTTTTGGAATGTTGCACAGGAACATGATGGCCGAGGCGGCTCGCTTCAGTCACGGACAAGGAGTGACCCAAATGCAGGACCTGTCAAAGCTGGACGTCAACAACTTCGATGGGATCATCTTCCCTGGAGGCCACGGCATCATCAAGAACCTGTGAGGGACACTGAGATCATTGTTAGACTTCTTTGAACTTTGTCAAAGAGAAAGTTCCGCCGGTATGTTGAAGATGAAAGTCTAACATTGCACAACTGATCTCTTTAGATCCTCTTTTGCAAAGGATGGCAAAGACTGCAAGCTGCATGGTGATGTGGAGAGGGTGCTGAAAGAATTCCACCGTTCCCGCAAGCCTATTGGGTATGGATCCATGGAGACATTTCAATCTATCTCTGCCGAGTGAGCGGGAGATTGTCAGGGTTCAACAGGTTGAGGACGCGGCGTGTCTAGTGTACACCCACTGAAACTGTAAACTTTATTTTTATCCAAGCGTGGAGCCAAATTGCAGACTTACACTTATTTGTCCCACACTTTAAATCAGATTACATTTAGCTAGATAAACACGAGATTTAAACAATCCCTATAATGAAATTGGGACAGTGGATCAGCTGTAGGAAGACAATGTGTTATCCATTGCTCGTGGGCGAATGTGGCAGTCCAATCCAGATAATAGAATGTAGTTCTATGCCAAGTATGGCATCAAATCCTCTGTGGACTTTTACAGATTTAGGATAGCGTTCAAGAAAAAGTGACATTGTTTTAATACAAACGTGACATTGGATTTAATTTCTACAATGATTTGTTTTGATTTTTTTTTGCAAAAGCAGAAAAGGGACAGCAACTCAAAACTCCAAAGATGCTAAAAATGGAGGATCTCCAAGACACACGTCAGGGCGGGTGGATCCCAAACAGTTGAACAGTGCAGGAGAAAACAACACAGGATATGATTTGGCGGAGTGAGACTGATCCTTTGGCCTGCTGGTTTGGCACAGAGAGCAGCGGTGAAGAAACTGCGCTACAGACACGAGCAGCATGACAGGTCACAGGTGCAGGATTACAGGAATTAGAGAAGACAGTTGGAGGATGAGGAAGAGGAGGCAGAGGACGAAGCAGATGTCTGATGCGTTAATCTGAATTGCCATTAAGTACTTCTGCTTAATTTGCAATCCTGGACAAGCAAATGCTGCCGTATGATGGCCTCTTTTTTTTATTTATTTAGATCATTCAGTGCTGCACAATTAAAACCTCCATAAACCCCTGCAAGGCTGCATGTTTAGCCCTAGACTACTGCCAAAACATTACATTTTTCTACTCAGAACTCACTAGAGGAACGAAAAAGAAATGTTAACTCTTCTGTTTTACTGATAAAAGGTACACTGTCCTCGTTGAGGTGTAGCAACCACAATTTGACAGCTGACCAAACTCCATTCACAAAGACATGGGAGTCGAGATATAGCGTTGGCGCTCCTCTAACGCAGGCTGTAGTTGCATGATGATGTGAGTGTGGATTGAAAAGACAATGCTTTCCAAGGCACAAACAACAGAGCAGCGGCAGACAAACCTTGTGTAACCATGTGTGGCTGCCTGGAACAAACTGAGGCCTGAGGGCCTACAGGTGTTTTATCCCCTCCTACTCCCCCCACTTCCTGCTTCAGAAGGATGTGCAATATCCTCAACATACCAAGAGGGCGCCGGCCAGAAATCAAATGCCCGGAGGGCAGAACAAAAGTCAAGAAATGGGCAGATCACTTTCTAACTCAGTAAAAACTCCTTTGTGGGTGAAGCATGTTTATTTCTGGAATTCCTGTTTCTATTTATGACTCAAACAGGTCTATTTAGCGGAAATTGTTTACCTTGGAATATAAAAAGAACTAAAATCCAGTAGAAATCTGTGAATCCGCGTTTGCATCTGTGACAGAGGCAGTGTTTGACTGTTGATCTCACTCGCTGGGCGACCCAATCGTTGCTGTTTCAGACTGTCCAGCATGGCTCCTGTGCTGGCCTGCCGTGTCCTGCCAGGCATCGAGGTGACCATGGGCTACGAGCGGGACGACAACACTCGCTGGGGGAACTGGCCGCACACCAGCATGGTTCAGGCCGTGAAGAACATGGGAGCTCGCCACAACGGCCGTGAACCATATATATCCTTGCCTGAACTCTCTTCAATCGGTGCTGATATTCCACAGCTATGTCGACTGCCACTGCATTCCTGACGCGTTATGCTAGTTTGATTTTCCTGAATTATGACTCACTGAATAAGCAAATTCTCACCATGTACAGGGTTGCAAGAGAAAAGATGTTTAATTGGTCCATGCAGACTGGTTGGTGCCTCATTATTATAATGCTGTCTTTTTTCTTTTAAAGAATAAGGGCAAAGCTGGATTAGTAGCTCAGGCTGTGTTGCTAAATGCACACTAATGTGCCTTCATACATTATTCCAGATTTTGCCCTAATTTAGCCCAAACTATGCAATTCTGCACGTATCCAGATAAATGTAACTAAAAGCATTTTATATACACAAATATACTATATATAGTATGTATATAGCATATGTTTAAGCCCATTATTGTGTTTTCTGCTGTGGAATTAGCCTTGACTCTTTCTTTACGAGGCAAACGTGGACGAGAAGAACAAGGTGGTCAGCACACCGGCCTTCCTGTGGGAGACTGACTATCACTATCACTACATATTTGACGGCATTGGAAACATGGTCAAGCATGTCATGCGCATGTCAACCAAGTAACTTTAAAAGAGAAGGGAAAGGAGGTCTCTCCGGTGCTTATGTGTAACATACACTCTTACATGTCTACCTGGAAGCATTAAAAAGGTTTTAGTTGAAGCACAGATGGGTTTTCATGTGTTGGTGTTTGTTTGTGTAGGCAGTTGTCCGTGCATAGTTGGTGACAGAGGCTCCAGAAGACCACCTCAAAGGGGCTTCCTAGTCATAATGTATTGAATGTGAGTCGACCTGTTGGGATCTTAAATATGAAATGTAGGGAGAATATTATATTCCACGCAGGAAAACACGAGTGGTAAAACAGGAGACGAGACCTGGGCGAGAGGTTTCATCGGCGCTTATTTCCTGGGGGCATGGCGAACTAAACTCCACAGTGACCCCTTGTGGACAGCCTGTCAACTACAAACGCGTATTTGGCACTCGGGAATCAAACACGCAGTCCATTCACGCCCAGTTAAAAGAGCTTTTAACTTGCTGACAGCAAGATGGTAAATCACAGGCTGTCACATTGTGTCAATTGTTCTAACTCTGGCCTTTATGGTCCAGTCAGCACAAAACTGTGTCGTGAAAAAAGTGTGATGACAAACGCAACACTTTTGACTCTGAAAGCTCCCTCTCCTTTTTGAATTAAAAAGTAAAACCAATAATGATTATCAATGAATTACTGTAGTTAATTGTTTTTTTTTAAATTTCATTTGCAGAGCACTGTAACTCTGTAACAGCCCATGAATACACTGACTTGCGGGTGGAACTACTCTGCCATACAAAGCAGAAATATCCATCCATCCATTTTCTATGCTGCCTTCCTCCTGCACGCAACCTTCTTCACGTGAGGCAACAGTGCTGACCATTGCACCACCGTGTTGCCCGTGCACACACACACACACGTTCTTAAGGTGAAGCAATGCTAGTTTACATACTTCAAATAAAAAGAAGATGTTATACGTCCAGAATAAAACAATTTATTAATTACAAACATATAAAAATGACAAAACAACCATGTGTTTGGATATAAAAATTTCCAGTTTGTACAAAACAATCATAAGGAATGCAAACTCACTTCATATTATTTCCATCTGTCTTTAAGTCAATATAGTACAAATTTCAGCTACAAAGGTGTTCTGCAAATCGTTGTCACGCGTGACAATAAAAAAAACAGCTTCATATCTTTTTAGTAAAAAAAAAAAAAAAAGAAAGGAAAAAATTGGGCACAAAATTCATGACAGACTTCAGAAACTGAACCAGAAGTCAATGAAATATTCACAGTGTTGCCTTCACATCAATGACGTGAATTGTAAACATGTTGCATATCATGACTCACATCAATAAATACACAGAAATACACATTCTGACCTGAACTCACGTTTAGAAGGTACAACATCTCAACCGTTTTAAATCCTCTGATCTGTCGTTTGATTATCACTTTTCACCGATAATAAAACCAATAAGGCAAAACAATTTTCCCCGTCTGCCGTTGAACCACGCAGGGAGGTTTTGACCGTTGCAAGGGGAGTTTAAGTTGCATTTCTCCCGTATGGCGTCGCAAGAGAAGTGGAGCATACAAGCGTAACCGCGGGGTACGTTCACATTGAAGGACAATGAAGCACTGTACATGTCGAACAAATACTGGGAGGCTATGAAAATGTACTCTGAACCCAACATGGCATGGTGATATACGTAACAAAGACGACGTGTAATCTGCTCACGGGACCAGTATGAAAATGACGGGCGAACAAATTCAACAAAGACACAGCGAAACTTTGTACCAGTTATTTTCTTTCAAAAAAAACATCTGATTTGCCAAATATATATTTTTTTCTTTTTTTCTTTTTTTTGAAATTGCGGCGATGCTGGTGTGAACGCTTTGGGTATCACGGGCAACAACACAGTGGCTGTTCTCCTGGACACTGACCTCACTACATTATCGTTATATTGTTTTAATCATTAACCATTTAATCAGAATCATCTGTTGGGATGGACAATAATTCAAACTGTCATCTTTACTTTGTCGCATGCATCTGCTTTTTCAAAGCAGGCTTTTCTCTCCTATGAACTGCTGACCTGTCTCACTCTGGGGAAGCCTTTTATTTTCCCAACGTGGCCCCCATGAGCCTGATTGTCAAGGGCGAGAAAAAAATCCATCTTCAACACAGCTGCGCAAGGTTCTCAGACAAATAAATAAATCCCTTTGCAGTATGAATTTGCAGTTTCTCACATTTGATGGCATGTAGCATGCAGTGCTTGTCTTTTTAAAAACAGACGTTTGAACCAGTGAACACGTGGAGGAGCTCCAGTGACGAGGCGATGAGACTCCCACAGACCACAGGGTGGAGGTGCAGGTGGGGTCACTGCTGGCCGGCGTCGGGCTCGGGTGCACCTGCGTGAGAGAAAGAGGAGCGCGGCATCAGCCGAGAGTTCTTCTGACAGCGAGCCGAGGGCGGCAACACGTGCACAGAGTCACAGCGAGAGGATACAAACACAGTAGCAGGCAGGCAAGCAGTGAGAGATGGGAGAGGAAGAGAGGCGGGATGAGGGAACAGACCGACGCTGAGGGGCTGCTGCTCAGAGCAGCGCTGAGCCGGAGTCGGAGTCTGAGCCGCGGCCGGCGGCTGTGGCGGTGGCGAGACGGGCCTGGTGGGCGCCGACGGACTCCTGCGCCCGCCGGTACTCTTGGTACTCCTGGCGCAGGGCGTTGAAGCGGGCCTCGCTGAGGGAGCGGCCGTACTGGCAGACTGGGGGGGACTGGCCTGGGGAGGAGGCGCACCAATGGAGAGGAGAAGGCATGGATGGATGGGACACGTCACTGGGGGGAGGTGGCGGGGGCTGGGGGGGGTCGAGCTCACAGTAACAGCATAGCGGTGGTGGGTGAGTGGGGGGAGGGGATGCAGGACGAACACGTGCAGCATCGCAAGTCACATCCGTGACACATGCAGCGGCAGGGCGTGGCGTCGGGTCGGAGGATGTTGCTCACCTTTCCACTGCCGGTCCCGGAGGCCTTCGGGTTGATCGCATCCCGGTCGGGACCGGGCTCCTTGCGACGGATCAAACCCGGCGGCCTCTGGGACCTCCGAGTCCGCGCCGGCGTCAGCAGAGTCCCACTCATAACTCTCATCTACCGAGGTGTTCCTTCTAAGCGAGACAACGGAGACAAGCGGTCAGACGGCCAACAGTCACAGGCAGAGAAGAGAGAAAGACACACAAACAGCATCACAAGGGGAAGGTTCACAGGTTCACACCCGTAATGACAGTGACAATAAACCCACACGCTTTCTGCTCACAGCTCTGTGCATTCAGGCTCTTTAAATTCATGTATTCATATGTATATGTATATATACATATATATACATATACATATAGATACATACATATATATAATTATGTATGTATTTGGTTGGTTGTTTAAACATACATATATATCTATATATATAGAGAGATATATATATATACAGTATATAAAAACAACCAACCAAATAGTCACAATGGTGATGTTAACACCATGTTTTTAGCCAAAATAAATGCATGCAGTATCAGT
Organism: Nelusetta ayraudi; assembly: GCF_046127955.1. Taxonomy (NCBI): domain Eukaryota; kingdom Metazoa; phylum Chordata; class Actinopteri; order Tetraodontiformes; family Monacanthidae; genus Nelusetta; species Nelusetta ayraudi. The sequence continues at coordinate 351,470 of NW_027466108.1, forward strand.
GTGATACCATATTGTTTGCATGGTGAGGCGACATAAGAAAAAATATCTAACTATCTCCTCCAATTCGGCTAAAAACTAGATTTTAATGTCAGATTTTTTTCAGTTAACACTGCAGCATCATCTGGACACTTTAAGGAACGTGGACTATGAAGCCATCCTGTTAAGCTTTTATTGTACTACCTTTAGCCTCCACTCGGGGGCGATATTTACTACCATGAACCTCAGAACGGTTCCGAAGCCGGAACACACAAAGCTGCGAGCATCACAGGGTGAACCATCATTCTGGTCGGAATATCTCTTTTAAATAGATTTTTTTTTTTTTTTGGCAGCTCAAAACAAACTCTTCAGGCCAAGCGGACCCTCCGGTGGTGTCGCTCCGGCCGTGCGTCACCTTTTGGCCCTCCTCTCGGGCAGATCCACGTCGGCTCGGTGCCGCTCGCTCTCTTCGGTGGTCTCGGGGGAGCTGAGCAGCGTCGGCGTGACGGAGAGGGACTGGCGGAAGAGGCCGGCGCTGCCCCTGCCGCTGCTCTGGCTGGCGTAGCTGGCCCTGCCGCCCTCCCTCGCCTCCATCGCCATCCTCTCGCCCTCCCTGGGCGGGACCGGCGGGTAGTACGGCGACGGCCAGCTGATGCCCCTGGGCAGGTAGGACCTGGGCGGGCCCCTGACGGGCTCCACGGGTCGCAGGAACTCCCCTCTGGACCCCGGCCAGTGCTGGTACTGGGGGACGGGGATGGAGGAGGGCGGCGGTGGCGGTGGCACGTACTTATGCTGCGCGGAGCGGAGCATGTCCTGGTAGGAGGGCGACCACCGGGACGACTCGGGGAAGACGGCCGCCTGCCGTCGGGGGTCGACGGGCTCCAGCATGGGGGACAGCGAGGTCTGCCTGGGGGGGTACATGGCGGGCGTGAGGTAGGAGGGGCTGGCCAGGGATCTCTGCGGCCGCTCGAGGCTACCCACGCTGGGCCCCCTCACCGGCATGTACTCCCTCCAGGAGGGACCCGGCCTGCTGGGGCAGGGAGACGGGCCGCGGCCCAGGCTGTAGGACCTGACGTCCGTGCTCGGGAGCTCGTCCCAGTAGCAGGTCTCCGAGATGTACGTCCGGGGGGTTTCGAAGTGCTCCCACCTGTGCGAGCCCAGGCTGAAGGACTTCCTCAGGTGCGGGCGAGGCGGGCCGAACCCCGCCAGGCTCCTGCAGGGCCCCATGCTCACGGACTTCTTTAAGAACGGCACGGGGGCTTGACTGATCCGCGAGGCGATGTTGTTGGTCCTGCTTCCTCCCTGGGACGCGGGTCTTTGGGCTCGCTCCGGGAAGGACTCGGCCCCGTGCACAAAGCTCGCAGAGTGCTTCGACACGATGCTCGCCACTCCCTTGGCCGCGCTCAGCAGAGTGTGCGCCGACCTGGATCCCAGCCTGGACTCGGGTCTGTCCGGGATTCTGCCCCCAGCGCGAGTCTGTGTCTTTTCAGTGTAAATTTGCTTGCAGGTTTTCTCGCGATCGGGCGACGGCGGCCTCAGGTCATCTGGGAATCTCACCCTGGGAGAAGAGGCTCTGCCCTCCCCTTGCGCCAAGTGTTTGTGGCTTTGTTTTGAGCCGGCGGCGCCCGCCGAGACAGCCGGTTCGAAGCAAACCTTCCGACTGTCCTGCTGTTCCTGAATGTGCACTTCCCAGTTTTTCGGAACCACGTCGGGCTTAGTCTCTGAGGATTTCTCCGACTGCGGTTCCGAACTCTGCCCGGCTTCGCTTTCTTCAACGGGCTCGTCCACGCTCATTTCGATGAAGCCCGGGAGGCTCAGGTACTCCAGGATGGCACTTGTCTGCAGCGGGGACAGCCTGGGAGACGGAGCGGCAGGTTTGGCTCTGAAGGAGCCCGACACTCCCGGGACGGAGAAGTGGGACTGGTCGCTCTCCGCCTCCTCCACCAGTGTCAGAGTTGAAACGGGGCTCGGGCTGTCCGAGTAGAGACACTTGTCGCTCCTGCGGGAGCGAGTCCGCACGCCTTCTCTCTCCAGGTCAGAGGTCAACCCGGAAGGCCGGTGGTCACCTCGAGGTCGAGCCTCTTTCTCTTTGGCCTTCGCCCCCGTGTCTTGGCGTGCAGGGTGTGGTGAGGCGGTGAAACCCGATGGACTCGGCTCCCTCGTGGCTGTGGCTCTCTGCTGCTGCTGCTGCTGCTGATGCTGCTGATGTGGGCCGGCGCTGGAACATGTGGGCCTCTCGTCGTCACTTGTAGGACCAGCGCCGGGTGCCGAGTCCCAACCCTGAGCCCCCGTGTAGGCGTACGAGTGCCTGGACCTTGACGGAACCGCCGCGCCCTGAGTCCTTTCCACCAAACCCTGTTCAGTCATGGACCTCCTGTACACGTCGGCCTTCCTCTGAGGGCTGAACTGGGAAACTCTGTGCCCTGGTTGTCCAGTCTGGACCGGGGCAGGACCTTCTAGGGTGGCGTCCGGGGAGAGCAGAGGGAGGGAGGTGTTCTGGGTGACCGGAGAACGCGAGGAATCGACGACGTAAGAGTCCGACTCGGCGGCTCCCCCTCTGGGGGAGATGCGCTGGTGAGGGCTGCGCACGGGGACGAGGTTGGTGACGGAGGTGACGGGGCTGATGTCCCACTGGATGTGAGCGGCCTGCCGCCGGTCCATCGGGCTGCTGGTGCTGCCGAAGTAGCACGCCCTGCGGTAGTCGGACACCCGACTGGTCTGACCCGCGGGCCCGTGCTTCTGTCTCATGGTGACGTCCTGCGGCTTCCACACGGGCTCCTCCTCCTCCTCTTCCTCTTCCTCCTCCTCCTCATCCTCTGGCTTCAGCTGCCGAGTGGCTGTGTAGCTCTCCAGCTCTCGCTCCATCTCTTCCCGCTCCTTCGCCAGCTGGACGCACTTGCTCACGCTGTCTCTCTCCAGCTTGCAGTCGAGCCGCGAGACCAGCGTGCTCTCATTGGTCAGGCTGCTCTCCATGGGCTGGTACTCTGCCAGGTTCAGCCTGTTCCTGTCCAGGAGCTTCGACCTCTTGCCCAGACTGGGGAACAGGTCTTCGGCGTGGCACGGGATGCGGTGTCTCCTCAGGCCGTCGCTGGGCTTCTTCTCGCTGTTGTCCGAGTAGAAGCTGGCCCTCTCCAGCAGCGCCTCCGATCCCTGTTCGTCGTCTGAGTAGAAGCAGCCGTGGCGGGAGAAGTTTCGGGCCATGGCCCGCACTCTGCCGGGAGAGGATGGGGGTCTGCTCAGCTCCTGCACGTCCACTGTGAGAGGAGAGTTCTTCCTCTCGTCCCTGTCGGAGCTCAAAACGCTGGACTTTGGGGAGTCTCTGAAGGACGTCCTGTTGCTGCCGGAGCCGCTCGGCCCGCCGTTCATCTGCAGGACATCGTCCTTCAGCCGCCTCTGTTTGGAGGGGCTGGGACCCTCTTGCAGCGGCTGGACTATGAAGCGTCCGTCCGGGCCTCTGGAGATGGACTCCAGGGCAGACGGCGAGGGAGCCTGAGAGCCCAGGTGGCTCTCGAACAGAGTGTAGTGCGGCGGGGGAGACGCGTTGGACAGGAGCTGCTTCCGCTGGTCCTGGTATTCGCCGCGGCTGCCTTTGTCGAAGGACGAGCGGTCGGACTGCGAGGAGGAGGAGTTGGGGAAGAAAGGGAGGGGTGCACACAGCTTCAGCTTCAGGACGCTGTCTGGGCTGCGAGGTGGTGAGCGAGTGCTGGGGGAGAAATGGACAGGAACGCCCGGTTATGAGAGAAAAACTATGAACAATGTGAAATATAGGCAGTAGAGAAAGACAAATGAGAACGTTGTAGATACAGCAAGAGCTGTTCCTGTCAAGTCAGACATGATGCAGCAAGAAAAAGACTTACTCAGTCTTGTGGAGGACTGATGAGAGATCTAAAGAATGGCGAAGAAATAAAATGTTACAGACAAACACAGGTGTTCAATCATGAATAAAAGAAAGCAATAAATAAACTGTTTCTGTACCTTGTCTTCTCTTCCTCTGCTTACGCCGTCTCCTCTTTCTCATATAGCACGCTGTTCCGAAAGATAGAATGATGGCCACGCACAGGAAGCACAGTCCTCCCACCACACCAGCAAACAGAGATTTTGGAATGGACTCCAGGAAACTTGGGCGAAGGGGGTAGACTTCTATTCCTGGAGAACAGAAAACGCAGTCATGTTGATCAAAACACGCAACCATGGAAAAAAAACAAAACATGTTAGCTCCATGATATCACAAGTGCTTTTGGCTATTTACACAAAGCCACCTACCAAATGTGGAGACAGTGATGGATTCACTTGGCTTACTCAAGATTCCATTGCTCTGTGACAGCACCCTCAGATCATAAACGCAGCCCTGAGGGACGCAAAGATCAGAACAAATCAGTCGGCGCGCGTTTTTGCATCCGCGATACAATATATAGACTCAGGAAAAAGAGCCGTTTGTGAAGCACAATACAAATTCATTACCCTGAAAAGTCCTTGTACAAGAAGTTCACTCTGGTTGGCACTAATGTCTTTGGTGAGGGTGAGCCACTGGCCCTGATCCCTGCGGGCCTGCAGCATGAAACCCGTCAGCGGAGAGGATGGAGCCTCGGGTGGCAGCCACTGCAGGAGCACGCCCTCATCAGTTCGATTGGCCGACAGGAAGAGGGGAGGGTCCAGGACCGCCAGAGCGGTGACTGATGTAGGTTTCTCTGTTGGCACAGCTGAGAAAAAGTCACGGAAAGTTCCGACGTCAGATATACTGCAGCAGCCGGCGACGTGGCAAGATGAGACTAAATGAAAGATCATTTGTGCAAACCTTGTGTTCTCACAGACATGATTTCACTGAAAGGTCCAGAGCCGAGTTTGTTCTGAGGCAGCACGCTGAACTGGTAGCCAGTGCCGGCGAGCAACCCAGTTACCAGCAGGTAGTTTTTGGAGGTGGGCACAGGTAGCGATGCCCATTCGTGTTTCCCTCTGGCTGACTGCTTGAACCTGGTGAACAGAACCATTTTAGTTGGCGTTGCGTTAACACAGGAGAGCTGCATCCCTTATTAGTGTACGGTGCGCTACTGACCACACGGTGAACTTTTGCGTGTATCCACCGTCAAAGCCTGGCACCCAGGACACATTGGCCTGGTTCATCTCAGTGGTGACGTTTACTGAGGACACAGCATGAGGGCTGGTGCCTGAGAGACAGATAAGATTGTTTTGCTTTGTTGTTTTTTTCTCCCTTATCACAAACCTTTTTTTGGGGGGGGGGGGCACGCCACTCACCCAGCACCATGACCACTGTGCCTGCGCCGACGGTGGCCACGCGGTTCGTTGCCAAGCACTCCCAGCCTCCGTGGTGGTCTTTACTGAGTGGCTTCAGCAGCAGGGAACCATTAGCCAGCTCGGTGTACTGGGAGCGAGGGGACGGGCCAATCTGTGAACGGCGATAGCAAAATATTTGTTCAGAATGAAGACTGAATCGTGCCATAAATTTGAGCCGCAGCGTCTCCAACACTGAAGAAGTCATTTCTTACCTTGCTCCACGTAACGTTTGGAGTGGGGTCTCCAATGGCCTCACAGGGAATGATCAACTCTCTGCCCACCTCCTGGAGGTACTCAGGACGGGGGCGCACTCTGAATGTCGGTGGGTCCTGGAAGACACGCAGATGCTTTTTACTTACGGCAAAATGTATTCTCACACACACACACAGAAAGCTTTTCAACTTGTGGACCTCACCTGCAAAATGACCTGGGTAGGTTCAGAGCGGCCCAAGGTCCCATAACTGTTGTACGGTGTACATGTGTACATTCCAACTGCATTGTCATTGGTTGTTGTAATGAAAACTGAGCCCTCTGAGTTGACCAACCAACCTGGGTACTAGAGAGGTCACAGGAGGGAAAAAAACATGTTTTTGGAAGAAGAAGATATTTGTTTTTTGTTCGACTTTATTTCTTCACTCCATGCTTACATTGTCAAGATTCAAATCATTCCCATCTTTAGTCCAGTTGACATACAACACGGGCGGGTCCGCCTGAACAGGACAGATGATTACTCCCCCCATTCCAGCCGGCAGGTACGTCTGGCGGGGCATTCGAGCCACACGTGCAGGGTCTGCGTTAAAAATGGAGGAGGAGAAGGAATGAGCACAAAAAAAAAACCTGCAGTCAGCTTCGATGAGGTGAAAAGTTGCACACATTTAAAATGAAACCCTTACGTTTCACTGTGAGTTGTGCAGACGCTGCAGGCGGCGTCATGAGGCCATTTGTTGGAACGCAGGTGTAGTTGCCGGCGTCCTCTGGGATGAGATCAGGGATGAGGAGCGTCCCATCCACCAAAACCTTCACTCGAGATTTGAGGGACCTACAGTCAAAGAAGAGAAATCAGACCCCTTCAGTATGGTTTGACAATATATTTTAAAGACATTCATTTAGAAAATGCTATTTTTTTATTCAATTATTTATATCACAGAGTGGAAACTGTCTCAATAATCTGACCAATGTTCTCCTTTGTCTAAGTAGAATGAAGCTACAACAGTTTACTATCTAATCTAATTAGAATTGATTGCATTAGCAGCATTCTTGGAAGATTGCCTAATTCACCTATTGTGTTTATTTAAAGGCTACACTTCCAAGTATTACACGGAAGTTGACTAATCAATAACAGGGCAGCCATCCCACTTGCCTCAGATCTAACAGAAAAAAGGTCCTGAATGCAGATATTGACACACTTGTAAACTCATTACAATCACGAAGACTCACTCAATGTGGTAAACGTTCTGTCCTTGTCTCATCCACTCATAGGTAAGGTTGGAGGGGTAGGCATCAGCCTGACACTGCAGAAGTGCATCCTGGGACATGTTGAGAGTGGTGTCCTCAGGGGAGATGAGGATGATTGGAGGCCCTTTTGACGGGAGGAGAAATGATTAGTGTTGGCTGACGCTGAGTGAAGCGCATTGGGCTGTAGGGGGCAGTATGGGCTTCTTTAGCGCACGGCAGCAGGTCAAAATGGGAAAAGCCCTCAGTGAGAGATGAGGGAATTTACTCTTGGCCTTATGCAATTAACCTAGAGCTGTTGATGGAGAAAGATGTGCGGTTTTTGAACAGACATCCTGTATTGTGCTTCCATACTTGTCAGATTTTATGTTTTAACATTGAAGAAACAGCGTTGCGCTGCCTGGTGACTGACGGTTCAGCACTGACCTTTGACCTGCAGCTGCAAGGAGTGGGTAAGGTTCCCCTCGGAGTTGGACACGTGACATTTGTACACTCCAGAGATATTCCTTGTGACGGAGGTCAAAGACAAGGAACCATTGAGAACCTGGGAAGGGTGGGGGGGGCGAAAGTAAAAGGATTAACGGAGAAAAACAGCAGGAAGGAAGATCATGAGACCGTCGAGGAGGAGGCAGAAAGGCTTGCTTGTCATGAATATGAAAGAAATGCAAATTTCAAAGTATTTAAATGAAACACTGCAAGCGCCATCTGTCCAACTCACTTTAATTTTTTCATGCTTCTCTATCCGACTGTCATCTTTATGCCAGACAACAGTTGGTCGAGGGTTGCCGTGGGCCCCACAGCTGAGAGTCAGGGAGTCCCCGAGCAGAACCTCCACGAAGGTCGGTGGCGTCTTTATGAACACGGGGGGAGCTAAAAGCAAAGAGAGCACGCAACATTGACTCACTGGCATTTACATGTCACAGGAAATGAGGACACAGACTTACAACTGAACTGCGGTGGAGCTGTTAAATGAGGAAATGCTGCCATGTTTGCTGTGTTTGAATTTCACAAAACTGCAATGGACCAATATTAGTGAGCTCAGCAAATATAAAAACAAACACAAGAATGTTTTGCTGGATGTTTTTTTTTTTGAGGTTTAAGGGCAGAATATTAATTCAATACAGCTTTTTTTAACGAACTTGATCCACCAATATGCTGAGACATACCCTTGAAGGAGAATGTACAGTATATGTCATTACAGCGGCTCTGTATCTAACTTCCTAAACACACAGCCACCTGATGTAAAGTGACGTTAAACATCAGCTGCCATTATTATGCAGGATTGTATTCATCTGCAAGAAAGGGCAGTGAAGGATGGGAAACTACAACTCACCTACGTGTGTGTGTTTCATGTCTGTGCGTGCACGTGAACGGAAAGCACGTAGGCCAAAATGATAAATGGGAGCATTAAAATGAGTTTCAATGAGTAATTGATAATCAAAAGCATTTTGTCAGACGCGTTTAACATTTTCAGTTCCCATTTTCTACAACCTGATTTGTTGCTTTGCTATTAATCTTTCATGACCAAAAAGCTTTAGGGTTTTGGATTTTCTTTTTGTAAAACTGAAGAGGTTTTTAGCCAATTAAATAGTTTTAGAAGTTAAAGTGGAATTATTAACGAAGAAATAAATAGATTCAGCAAGAGTTCTAAAAAATTGACCCAGACAAATAGCTCATAGCAAATCAGCTCATAGCAAAAATAGCCAGGAAAAATACTGTGTGCGTCAAACATTGTACAGACTGGGCCGATACACTGCTGCAATGTTAATTCCATTCAGCTTGCCAAGGCCTTCAGAGACAGAGCCAGGCTCCATGCTGTGTCTGTTCTAAAGAGGGACGGTGCCAGCGATGAGCAACGAAAGCAGCTCCAGAGGCGTTCCCAGAAGCCCGCCGTGCTGCACCTGTGATGGAGAGGAAGGTCCATGTGCCGTTGCGAAAGTCGTCTTGTTCCCTGTCCAGGAGCAGGATGCGGCATTCGAACCAGCCCTCGTCCTCCAGGGTCAGCCGCTCCACCAGCAGAGAGGCGCCCCGGGTCAGCGACACGCGGCCTGTGGGCAGGAAGGGAGGGGTTGCGGAGGGGTCACAGAGGAAAGGGCGGAGGGCAGAGGGAGGGAAAGTTAATGCGCACAACCAGACAGGCGTTGTCAGCAAATGCAGGGCGAGGGCTCACAAAGCGGGAGGACAGGCATCCAGTGTCACAAAGGCCACAGTCAAAGTCAAAGACTCGACGGCGCTAACGGACAAAACACTTGTAACCGAACACACCAATGGCAGGGACATGACCGGCGGCGCTGGGGAAAGCGGTGGTGCACCAAACACTTGAGCCCGGAGGAGTCAGCGGGCCCTTAGCGCCAGTGCAAAACCCATAAATCACTGGAGGGAGGATGGGAACCATCAAAGATACAAACTGTGTCCTGTAATTAAGGTTATGGGAACTGGTGGAGGTTCTGGGATCAGCGTGCCAGAAATACTTCATTTAATCACCGAGGTAGAAAATATGTGTTTTCTTCTTTTCTTTCAATTCTGCCAGTCTTTGCCCTCGGAGAGGGAATTCTGCAGCAGATGCCAAGGAATGAGTCACCTGTTTTTGTTTATCAGCGAGGGACACTGCGAGCGCGGCTACAACAATGCCGGGCTCTGGACCTCTTCGTCCTCAAACACACAGATGGATTCATACGGGCACGCACGCACGCACGCACGCACGCACGCACACACACACAAACACGCACACACACACACACACACACACACACACACACACACACACACACACACACACACACACACACACACACACACACACACACACAAACACAGTCTTTTCCCCGCTCTGTACTTCTTACAACTCCTTGTCAGGCTTTGAAACTTGATCTGGTGGTTGCCTGGTGACTGCGGCCCGTTTTTTTTTTTTTTTTCCAGAGGAGCGAAGTTACTCTTCCCCACGCCTCTGCCCCCCCTTCCTTTTATTCTGCCCCTCAATGAACTCCTTTTTACTCCCTTCAATCTCAGGGCTTTTAAACGACAGGAGGATGCATGCGGGGGAGGGTGGTGGGCGGGGGAGAGAACGTGCACACACACACACACACTCTCCCGTTGCTCATACCGGGCCCTGGCCATGGTACTTTTGAAAATAAACAAGAGAATGTGGGGAGCGCTTCCGGGATCACGTCATGGTTTTTGTGCTCAGCAGAGACACGCGCTGTCTGCAGAAATTCAAACAGCGAACACACAGCGCGGAGGTGAAACTTGATTTGATCCTTGACTGAAAATTATAAACGGAATCCCTGAATCACCTGCAAACTTTGAGCGTTAGCATCGCGGGAAACGCAAGGCGCTTGCTATTCACCCGGGCCTCCCTGAAGGCAGCCGTGTCTGGAAGCTATAAAAACTCACTTAAAGTCTATACGCGGCCTGAAGACGGGGCGAAACGCGCACCGGGAGCAAAGACAGACAACAATGGCTAACAATTAACCCGGCATTCCTGACGGGGGCTGTTGCCACGCTTAATAGTGGGGTTTAATGTTTGACTGACCTCTAAAAGACAGGCCAGCGGCACCGTAAAATGATTGCCTCTCATTGCCGTCAGCATCTCTCAAACAACTGGGCAGGGACGGCCCAGACGAGCGGCGCAGTCTGGATGATAACAGGTATGGGGATGACTCCAGGCAGTTTCTGCTTTTATGTCTCTACGAGGGATCCTCCCGGAGCGGCCCGTTTCCGATGGAACGGTTCCCAGTGGGACACAGGGCTGTGGGCTCGGGAGGCGGGGGGGAAAACTCTTTCACGTGCAGAATCACACAAAACCTCTTTGACATACACCTAATCCCCATGTGGCTAAATATTACGGGGATATTTAAAGATCACAGCAGCTCAGCCAAACTTCTCTCTTAGGGCCGCTGCAAGCTTGTGCAGAAACACCGAGGAGAATAACGACGTAAGCTGTTCCTCTGTGTCGTTGGGACTGCAGGCTAGTCCAGGTTAACAGGAACCAAGCTGCCAAACCCGGACACCCTGCATCGGCCCCATCCTTGTCAAACACGACTTTATTAGTGGGGGTAATTGATATAAACTGTAAAAGAATAATTTGAGCTTCCTTGCCCGACACGGCATCTTCTCTTTCTTTTAATCATTGTCAGATCCGATCCATTGTGCAACGCTGGTTCCACTGCACTGTTTGCACTGTCACTGTTTACCTGGCCGGTCCAACTTCCTATGCAGACGGAGGGGGAGCTGCTTATTTATTCTGGTTTTTCTATTGTTGCCGCTCTCTTAGCCTTGCCAGACATCATTTTAATTTAACGTCCGCAAACGAGGGTTCTAAATTTTTTTTCCCAGCACCTCTTGCAATATAGTGAACGTAAACCCTTCAGCGGTACCATGTGGGAACACGAGCACGTGGGCGTGTATACATGTTGATTTTCAAAATGTGGCGAGAGCCCTGCCCCCTTTGGGTCTTCACAGGGGAAACTCTGGTTTCCCTGTCCAACACTTAACCCTTTCCTGTTGCCTCCGGCTTGTCCGTCACTACAAAGAGACGGCAGCCCCCCACTCCTCATTCCCTCAGGTTACCATAGAGATGAGAGGGTGAGAAATGCCCGGGCTGTAGGTTTAGATTTGAATTCAGTTGCTGTAGAAACACTGAGGGGGCCGAACATTGGCTGGGGAGGGTCCACCGTGGGGAGAGGGGTGGGCTTCCACTGTCAGATATTTGAAGAATTACCAATGGAAGGGGGGGGGGGGGACAGGTTTAGGTTTGAAAAAAAGCAGTGGAGGGGCAGAGAAGGAAGAGCAAGGAGAAAATGAATGAGAGGCGGAGAAGAATGGACTGTTTTGCTTTCAGGCCGGAGGACAAAGGGGGCTGACGCTGTGTGACAAATGTCGCTTTATTCAAATGTGAATGTTGCATCTTTGGGCCTTCAAGTGAAATCTGAAATGGCACTCGGCAGGTGCTCCACTCCAAAAATGTTCTCAATGAAGGCTTCCAATGAGGAAAATGCAAATGCGCTATGGGTGGCGGCGGTGGTGGTGGTGGTGGTGGGGAGGTGGACGAGGGGCGAGAGATGATCAACCACTTGAGCCGAGCGGACGCAGTTTTTCATGTCGGGACTGAACGAGAGGTTATGGCGAGGTTACTCCAGTTGTGTGCCTTGATAATCCACTGACAACCAATGAGCGGTTGACCTCTCCGCCCTCCGTGGCCCGTAACTCCCCGGCAGACACATTTATCACTCCCCCCTCTCTTCCCTAGTTCTATATTAGCGAAGTGTCCACAAGTCCTCCTCGTGGGACAAACATCATTAGACTCTATGAGGCAGGCGAGGAGAAAGGCTGAAACAATAGCCGCCGCGGCTTCTTCCTTGCATCTGCCCTCCTCCTCCTCCTCCTCCTCCACCACCTCCGCCTCTGTCTTCTCCTCCTCAACAATTTCCCTCCCGTCGCTATCACATGACAGCCCCCCCATCCGCCCTGAAATGAGGCCTTGTTTCTAACAGGTCAAGCTGCAGTGCAGCCAAGGGTAGAAAATGGAAATGCTAATCCAGCGGGGTGTGGTGTGAACTTCAGTGGTGCACCCGCTTTTAGTTTCTCGCCCAGCGGGTGGCAGGTTCAGTGGTCTGATCCTGTTTGACTGCTGAAGTAGACTTGTAAATATATATATTTTTTATTTAGGTATATTTAGACAGACTTGTATATATTTTATATTTAGGTTTTTTGTTTTTTTTAGGTATTTGTGCACATTTAACAAATGCTTGCATATACATATATATATATATATACATATATTTTATTTATATATACTATGTAGACTTGTATATAGATCCTTATTTACTCCTCCACCGAGTTGCACACTGTTCATAGTTTATAGTTTATCTATACTTCCAGTTGCACATCGTTTACTTGTTTACCCTTACTTTTACTTATTCTGTAGTTTGTTTGTTTTTTTAACCTAAGTAGTAGGATAGAGAAAAACCGGAGTCAAATTCCTTATTTGGCATGCACAAACTTGGTCAATAAAGCTGATTCTGATTCTGATTCTGATTCTGATGCTCGTCGTCCATTTTTTTCATTTGGGGGGTGGGAGGGTCACGCTCGAGATTTACAGCACCTCCTCTTTTTTCATATTCATATTGTACTTAGTCTTGTGCTGACTAAAGCTCCAGGAAAAAGGCTTTATTGTTCCACGGGGACAGAACCGACATGTGATTTTTAGTCCTGTGGGTTCCCAGTGCTACTTAGCAATACATGGGGTATAGTGAATTACATGTGCTACAATAGCAGGGGGCGGCTACGGAGGAAGACAGATTATTCTGTTTGCAGAAGCATCAGCGCTGCTTTTCTTTGTCCATCCGTATGTGCATAAGAGAGTCGAGGAGAGGTGCATTGTGGGATGTGTTTTGATTTGAATACAATCATAAGTCTGGTGCCGGCCCCCTGACTCTGACAGCTCACCCCTCCCACTCCCCCAAATTTCTCTCTTCAATCCTCCCGTCTCCCTAATCAGTTTAACCCTCTTATGAATAGCTCTTTGTCGTGAGATAGATTACAGTTAACTGTGGCCTTCTAACGCTGTCCGGCTCTTTTAACCCGGCCAGCACACAAAACTCGCGTGCCAAAAATCACTACGGCAGTCACTCTGCCAGAGGGGCCATTGGACCTTAACACATGACCGTTTAGCATTTTTTAAAGTTTGGACCAAATTCAAACAAGTTCAGCTTGGAAGTTCAGGTTTGTTTTTTTGCACAGAGAAGAGATAACAGAGATGTTAATCATTTCTGAAATAGTAAAATCTACCTTGTTTAGCGAGCAAGCACTGAAAATATTGCCCATCATTTTTAAACTTGGTGGAATTCTGAAAATACTCAGAAGTTGAAAAAAAGCACACTTGACCAATATTTTCACATATAAGGTCATGTGTAGTGCAGATGCCTAATAGCATCAAAACCACAGGTTTTTGATGCAGAAGGTTTGCATCAAGAATAATCAGAAAACAATGGCTTGTTTTGACAGGTCATGAACAAAGTAGACTAATCCTTTGCAAGACAAAGACGAGAAGGTCTTTTTCTGCAAAGCGGGGAGGCTCACCTCCTCACTGATGAGTGTCAACTGTACCAGGGTCAGTTCTAGACACATTTTCGGAAGCTCAGTTTGATTTACAGCTCATTGGTCCAACAACGCTCAGTGCTGGGGGGACACAGATAATGTCAGCTGTCAGCTATTGTTGTTCACGTTGTGGGAGACGTATGTGACATCCGGTCTGCACAACCACTGAGACTGGCATTTCAGTGCAGTGCAATACATTCTGTGAGAGCAACCTTCATCTCAAAAGTAAGAGGATCAATTTTGTGGCATATATTTTGTGGCAAGCACAGTAGCATATTCTGTCTGAAAACGGAAGCAATCAGCATGTTGGAAATCTCTGTTAATGCAAATTGTTTCCAAGATTCTTGTTTCTTCCCAATTATTGCATGTACCCATGCACAGTTGTTTGGCTTTACCAATGATTCCTGCCTGCACAATATTATTTCTGAGGCAGTGTGTGCATGTATTCCGTAGAATGGAGGTGAGTTAAAGCTCAGAGCAGCACTGTCTGTGACCTCATGCTCCTCAAGTCAAAAAAAAACTGTCCAGTGTTCGGTCACACATCAGAAACGTGAGGTAATCGTGCAAACATGAAATTCCTGAGTGGAGCCATTCTTTCGTTGTGTCATTGTTTGCCACACACCAGCCCGCACCGGTAAGGGCAGAAAAACTGGTCGGTTACACAAAAAAGGTGATCAGTTTCACTGCTAAGCCGGCCGTTTCACTGCTTTGGCCATTGTCAAACAGAGCCGTGTTTGCAAAAGGCGAATTGTTAAATATTCACTTTAACTCCACGATAACAAAGGTTGCGGGGATCACACTTGGTGAGGGTATTAGCCGTGAGAGTGTACAACATCTATGTGTGTGTGACAAATGCAGACCTCGACTGCTCTGGTGTTCAGGGGGTCACAGTGGGAGCATGATGGAGGCCTGCTGAGATCGGGGGGTTGCCCATTGTCGTTTTAACCTCAGGTCGGATTCTCCTGCTCGCAGTCGCCGCTGATTTACTTCAGCGTGCAGGAGACATTTGATCTCGCTCTGTGACGGTAAACCACCCTGACACGGCAGGACGAGAGCATATTGTGTTAACAAATCAAACCCGAACTGACTACAGCAGCATGTCAGTCGGGGGCTGGGGGGGGTTTATCTGGCTGCTTCCTCTTGGGTTGCCGGCTGACTAATGTCCGTCTCTCCGGGGCAGGCTCGGTGTGAGCGCTAGATGGGATGCAGGGTACTAATACGGCTTTGATTTACTCAGAGCGGACAAGAGAGGCACTCTGAGACCCAGACACACTGGTGTCTGGGGGAGCTGATGGGAGAATTCTGCCGTGCGGCCGCGACACTCTCCAAACACAAAGTGCAATCTCAAATACACCTGATAGTCTATCAAAAATGAATGTTTAATGGAAGACTGAAATAGTCACCCAAGATATCTCCCGCTTTGATACGCTCGGCCCTGTTTCTATAAATGGATAACCGCCGCTGCGAGCGTGAGACAACACAGCCGGCCAGGACAGACAGCGTTTTATGTTTCATTTTAGCCTAATCAGACGAGCTGTGTGTGTTGGCACCTCGCTGAATTAACGACAACAAAGGTGGGAAACGATTCTATTTCACGACAAGCCATTATGCAGCGCGGCCACGCCCAGTTCCGAGCAACAGCTAAGGTCTCATCCCTGCCCTCCGGTTGCTGATCTCAGACAAGCCAGGACAAAGATGAGGAAATGGTGGCCTCTCTGGCTGCCTAGTGGTTAAATCTGAAATCCCCAACATTTTTAATTTGAGGGTAAGAATACATTAGACCCACAGCAGTGACACGCTTCACATGCCGCCATCTGCTTCCAGTGGGCGGAGAGATATGAGGATCTGAGGCAGACAGGGGGCAAACGCCCGCACAAGAGGAGAGCAAACACAAAATATTGGGACACCCCGAGCGGCCCTCGCACAATCCGCTATGTTGTTTACTTCATTATGGATGCTCGTGCATCAGACGACTGCCCCAAAACAAAGACAGTTCGCTGACCGCAAAGGGGTCAACACGCAAAAACACATGTAGCCCAATTGCCTGGCGGCTCCAGCGTGGTTTTCGGAGTCTGGCTCCTACGAGCCTCAAATGTGGTTTTTCAGTGTTGTCACGACACCACAAATGTTATTCTGAATCACAGGTTCTCATTTCTCTGCCTGGGTTAAAAGATGATGGATGATCAAGGGTTGTTGGTGAGCTCCGCTGTATAACTGACCTAGTTGGGACAGTATGGGATTTTTGGGGTTCTGGTGGTCCCTTTGGCTTCAGCAGAGCAAGGGGAGGTCGTGATACCCCTCTTTGTCTTTTGTCCTCCCGGGAGACAATGACGGGATTATAGGGTTTCAGCAAGAAAACTCCTATTATTCCCGGTGCTCTATCCATCCTCCTTCCAGGACAACAATCTCCTCTTACTGGGTCACCCCTCAGCATACTAATAAAACACTGTCATCCAACCACCAGGCCCCCACCTACACTCCTAATCCCCCCATGCACGGCGTTGCTGGTGCACCCGCCGCCTCCTCCCCCCGTCTTCTTGCACAGCCGCCCCACCCCCCTCAAACTGCGCCTCCATTAAAACACAGCCAGTCTCGCCCTTCCCCTTCCCTGTGCTCTGCAAAGGCAGCCTTGAAACGCACAGGCTGAACAACAGCAGTAATTGCGGGGTTGATCGTTGGGGATGGATCACCTACTGTATCTGGCGTATTGTTCCCTCGAAAGGCTTTGTACATGGCAATTTAGCCGCCTGGTGACAGCAGTCGCTCACAGAGGACAACTGCATGTGACTCAAGATAAAAAGGAGACCACTTTACTCAGATTCTGCTTTTTACCAGAGAAATATCCCTGTTGTTGGCCCCAGAGTCAATGCATAAATAAAATAAATAAATAAAATCAATCAATTCCAGGAAATGGATTTGCGCCTTAAGTTAAGTTGCAAAAGAAGTGCGTGGTTAAACACATCGGAACTTACCCTTGTAGTTTGGGTGAACCCGCGGAGCGTACACTCCAAATTTGATGAGGACGGGGACATTGTAGCCAAGGCGCACCCACTCCACCACATGAAGGGGGAAGAGATTTGGGCTCGTTCCTTCAGTGGATGGGGGGTTGAGATTGCAGCTGAGCTCTGTAGAGCCCCCCACTCTGGCGCGGGCCAATGACGCCTCACCTTGACACACACCTGTGAGGACATGAGGATATGTTGACACACAGACACAGCCACGAAAGGTAGAAACTGGTAAAAAAAAATAAATAATAATAATCAGAAGAAGAACAAGTAAATCTTGCGATCTGCCCCTTTAACTTTCAGAAATATGGCAACCAGAAGGTCAAAATGAACTTCTCTAGAATTACTGTTCCATTGCTTATTTATTCTTGAAAATTGTTTGTTTTGCTAAGCCATAATTCTTGTAGAATTATGGCAGATTATTTAGGACTGTACAAAGTGCTGAAAGGGTGAAAATCTATACAAAGTTGTTGGGAAACAGCCTGAAAGCCCACAACTGATCCATGAAGGCGTGTGACCAACTGGGTTGGCCAGTGACTGCGGCATTCCCTGAGTGTTCCCTGCTGAAAGCTGTGTAATCGGTGGGCACGTAAAACAATCGTGTGCCATTTGGTGACAAGATCGTATTGCCGCAAAGCCTGCAAACACACAGCAATCCCATTAGTGACACCTGGAGGGCTCTTCCCTCTCTCTAACTCTAGCCTGCACGGCAGTGACATGTGCTCACATGGGTGCGCGCACGACTGGGTGCCAGTATTTGCTCTGCTAACTCATCTGGCCCGCCGATTACTTTAATCTCAGAGAGGAGGGGGGACGGGTGGGGTGGTGATACTCTGATGCAGGCCAGCAGGACCCTCTGCGCGACCTCCCGCCACCCCCTGGGGTACACACATGGTGTGCGGACCAGCACAATCAATCCCACCGTCCCCCCCCCCCCCCCCTTTTTGCAAAAACACAGGCTGGCACAGGGAAGCGTGCCTATGTTGGGGGTAGTGTAAATCCCAGATTGATCCAAATCCTCACCCACAGATATTATTTAAGTTGGATTTTGGCCTCATTCCCTTTGGTCCACTTGTGTCTACGCTGTAACCCCCTCCCCTTTACTTTCCCTAATGTGAGCTGTGCCAGATTTATCATGGTGTCACTGCATTTGTATGCAAGCACTGCTGGCAACATATGCCGAGTGCTTTGAAATGCTACAGCAGACGCAGTGGCACATTGCAAGTCCAGATGACTTTTGTAAACAATGAACTTTTGGTTAATGTCAACAAATGGCAGGCCAATTATATGTGCTGGAACTCATAAATAACTTTGGTGCTGGAAAATTAAACTATAAAGCAGACTGCAACGGCAACACAGTTTCACAGCCTTATGTATGACCTGACAACCAAAGTAAATATTGTGTAAAATATAATATTGTTTTCTTACTAATTATTATAATTTATTTCAAATAATTCAACAGGAATGTGAAAATACAGTAGAAACAATATTCAACTGTAGAAACAATCATACTACATACAAACAAAAAAATTCCAAGAATAACCAATGCTGAAACAGGCAATACAATCGTATTGATTCAAATACTATAATTAAGACCTTTAAAACCTTTAATAGGAGTATTTATTCCACTTTAATATGTTCATCTAATCTGATAAAACTACTCTCAAACTCTTATTTGATCTCTTTATTTGGCAGGTACTATATAATGATGTTAATATTAGTGATATTAATCCGCTCATAACTAAGGAAATTCAATTGCTCCGTACTGTTGCTACATACTGTGATCAAAGTGCCTAGAAACACAGTGACATAGTGTCACCAGCGGTATCATCATGACAGCGTCATTGACCAAACAAAGCAGATTTTGAGCTGTTAATCTCTGGCTATCATGAGGAAAGCACATATGCACAAATGCACATATGCACATATGAAGTGAATTTCAGCGTTACATAACTTTTTCCTTTTTTTGCCACTATATTTGACAATTTAACCGAGAATAATATACATTCTTGGGTCATTAGTGTCAAGTTAGAATATGTTGTCACACCATTAGTTAAAACAGTTACAAATGAACAGTTCTGTATAGCACAATCCAGAAATGTGGAATAACTGTGTGATACCTTTTTAGGTGAGAGAAATTATGCAGATGCATTGTATAATATATGCAAAGGATCCATATTTGCATTAGCATACTTACTTAGCAGACAGATGGCCAGAGCAGTGGTGACAGCCTGAAGCCACCGTCTCTCCAGTCCCATGGCCGTCCGTCACACTTCCTCACACATCTCCCAACCTGCAAGAGAAGACCACCGCACATTCCGTTCACTCGTCCACAGAAAGCCACTGTGTTTGCAGGGAGAAGGGGCATCCCTCACATCCCCTCTCAGACAAAATGTAATCCCTCAAGTTAACATCACTCTTTAATCCAGCAAAGACACAACATTCCAGATGCTCTGTGGTTAATGTATAACTGTATTCTTTGAAAACACTTAAATCCTCTGGAAAACAGCATGTCTACACTGTGCTTGGAGTAAAGGCAAATAAGCAATCAGCTCGTCCAACAAGTGCTGCAAGCAAACAGCATGGCACGGGATCGCTTAGAGGATGTGTCCTGAGCGCAGGCCAATATGTGCGTGCACGTTTTCTCGCCGTCATCAGAAAGACCTGTGCAGGGCTCTGAGTATATGTGCAGATTAACCCCATGCCTGTGATTGGTACGGTGCCATTAGAAGGTCTTGTCTAACGCTCAAGAGGCCAACAGCTGTTGACAGGTGGCATGAGCAATGTTAAAAGTTGTGGGACACCAGTGCCAGAAGTTATCCTCTTGGCAGTGCTTAAAAAAAGGGAATTAACAGCAACGAATGGACTGATGTTGGTCTTCGCACTTTAATTACACAACCTGCCAATACACGTAGTAGTGACAAGAGAAGTAAACGCCACTGTGTGTGATAAACAGATGCACCAATAACTGATATAATGGTGGTTAACAGATACTCACGCCGATTAAAATAAATGAAAATATCAATCAGACATTAACTGCACTACTGCTGTTTTGCCATCACTAATTTAACAAACACTCACTCCCTTTGCTTCCAAAACGGCTGTATTTCATAAAACAGCAGCGATAACGTTAGTAACGATAGTTGTTGCCATCAGTCAACCTTCGCTGTGAATTTCAACACCTACAACTGAGAATGGCAGACAGACTAAACACCGTTTTTGTGTTGGGTGTTTGGTTCCTACTAAAGCTCACTTTCATTCCTTTGCCACTGATGCTGCAATCAGGCTTCATTTGCACAGAAAAAAATTAAAGGTACCACAAAGGAAGCTTGTTCCCTGCTGTCGAAGTAAAACAGGAGGAACCCTTGTACTTCTCGGTCACTCACAGAGGGAACACAGAGGGAACAAGGTACAAGGGGAATAGTTGTAGTTGGAAAGATGCTAAACAGCAATCACTCAGTGGACAGACGACATAATTTCCACTAGCACAGTAAGTAAAGAACCTCCTACTAACAACATAACCAGTGGTTAGATAATCACGGTGTTGGGACCGGAGCTTCTGGGTCCAACCTGGATTCTGACGACTTGCCTGCTGTGGATGGCTGCCATGTTGCCAATGCTGTTTAGAGAGCACAAACGGCAAAAATAACACCACTTGGAAACACTTTGCAGAATGAAACCATCCTCAGACAGTCAAGGAGCTGACAAAAACAAGTGCAGTTCACATGATAATTAAATATACCAACAACCGACGCTAGCAGACAGGCACCATTCACCGGCTAATAACGAGTCCTGCAAACAAGACTCCACTTCCACAAATTGCGAGGCCTACTTCGCTGTCTGAGTGAACAGCTGCGACAACTCGGGAGGCCCTCCTGCTCAAATTGGATTGTAGGCACAAGTTTAAGTTGGTGCCCTCCAAATATAATGGCAGAGCTCGCCCCCTCCCTTTAAGACACTCCATTCATACTGCTAATACCAGCTTATTATGTAGAAGATCATTAGAGCAATACAAGGAGGTTATTTTTAGAAAGGAGGTAGGTGTCGGATACGAGGTTCGGACGCTCTCGCACATCTTCTGCTGAAAGAAATGGGGAACATTTGCTATCACAACACTCGAGTTTGAACTTGAGTAAATAAACAGCCCAGAATAGAGCAGCAGAGAGATAAATTGTATCTCCTTGAATCTGACCGCAGTAGAGATGAGTAGGCGTCCTTGAAGCACTGTAATAACTTTTGATTAGCACCTCTTTCAGGACAAGTTTATAGTCAAAACCAATGTCACACAAGCACAGCGGACGAGCAGGACGAATACACTTGCTTTTGGCTTTACAGTAAAAGCAATGTTGGTAATGAGAAAAGGATTACTCCTGGTGAGCAAGCATTATTCGCTCAGTAGGGTGTTGGGGCTGAACAAGACTCCCGTAATGGCTTTGGAAAATGAAAGAAACAAGTCTTTTTCTTTTTTTTTTTTTTTTAGCAGAGTCATTTGTGTGTCGCCTCCATCAGTCAAACAAAACAACATGATTGCAGCCGACTGCGTCATCCTGGCAGTCACCTCAACAATCATTTTAACAACACGGCTGCAAAAGTAATGGGGAGAGCCAATCATAGGGTAAATTCTAGGCGACTTCAAGACGTTGAGTCGCCTTTGACAACCTCAAGACAATAACAAATGTTGTCTGTGCTCCTGCCAGCTACGCTGTGCTTCCACACTAGAATGTGCTGTATGTCTGGCTTAAGGGGGATAGACATCTAGCCCGTATATTACAGAGGGGGGCTTTATCCGCAGGTGCAGGAGTTGATGGAGGAGACAACCAGGTTATTTCCTCAGGCAGCAGAGCAGAGCAGAGCAAGGGGGTGTCGGCTTTGGAAAGAGGCCAGTTGTTTAAGGTAAACCCTGGTCACATGGAAAACACTCCAGCAAGAGAACCGCACAACTCGCATGCTTGCAAGAAATTTCTTGCACATCAGTGAAGAGGAGCCCCTTCCATGCGTGTTGAAAGAAAGGAGGTTTTACTCTAGGATTAATGGTCTCAAGGGGGTCATCTGAGGGGAGTGGACAGCATTACCAATGGTCACTTTAGAAATGAGGTTAATGGGGTACAATTTTCAAATGTAAAAATTGGGTAAATTATCACGACGAAAAAAAACCAACAAATCAAGCTCAATGGCAGCTTCAGCAGCGGACATTTAGCCCCGCAACTCGTTTGGACAACGCTGAATGGATTTCGCTGACACAAATCGATTTCGATCTAGTCTTGACTTAGCCTTCTGGACGGTACATTTGTAACACCCTAACTAATCCCGCCCTTCTGCTCCAAGTGTTAATAGTTTAATTACAGTAGACATAAAATTGGCGAGGAATAAAAGGGACAAACTGCTCGCCTGGCCGTTATCAATCGCTGCTAAATTAGGTTACAGAATGCTAAATTTCAAAGTTCTTAGGCTCAACAATCCATAACTATGGTGAGTCTGGAGAGAAGGTGAAAAAGTGTTGGCAAGCTGGTTGGACTGATAACTGTACTAATGCAGAAATAATCACTGCAGTTTCTCATTCCTCAGTCAGGGAATATTTGAGGTCCAGGTGACCTTTTTTCAGCCCATGCTGACTTTTTTTCATTTTTAAACCTGCAGAATGAGTAATTATAGTTATTTTATGGCAGACAGTATCATGTGCATGACCTGATATATATACCTTTTATTGTAAAGTTATGGAAGACGTGTACTGCAAATGTACAATTAAATATTTAAACATCATTTGCAGATCAGTTGTCCACACACAACTCTATTGACTGCAATAGTTCCTTCCAGATGTGATGACACCCTCTAATCCACTTCTCACGTTGCCAGACAAAATTGTTTTATTGCTTTCTGCATCTCGTGCTTCTTTAAATAGCGGCTCAGCTCAGAGAGGTCTCTCTTTTGAACATTTTTTCTCTTTTAAACATTACATATATGCATGTCTTCAGTAGAGAGGCAAGATTAACCATTAATAATAAATACAGACATGCTAACCCAGCTGCCACAATTATCAGCACCTGCTTATTCTAAAATGAAATTATTCCTATATCCATGTTTTATGGATCTCACAGTGAGCCTGTCAAATTATGACATTTACACCTAAATGTGTTTGACCAATTAGGACTTGTATTTACGTATGTAACACTCTTAGGGAAATATCTGAAAATATTCAATTCCAGACATCAGTTAAAACATGGACTTTTCATATATATATATATATATATATATATATATATATATATATATATATATATATATATATATATATATATATATATATATATATAAAAAAAACACTTATTAAAAAACAACAACAACAACAACAACCTTTCAGCACATCCGTGTGTGTTTGTGTGTGTGTTTGTGTGTTACACCTAAGTACCTAAACAGAGGCATCAGTGATGTTAGTGACAGATACAAGCCTGATAAGAAGCTGCCTTACTTTCTTGGTAATCCTTGTTAATCTTGACACAGGCTGGAGCAACGGTGATAAAGCAGCCTGCGGGAGTGTTAGCGGAGTAGAAACTTTCACACGTGAACAGGACCGTGCCATATTGAAACTCACAGACAAAAGCAATGCAATGGAACTCTAAAATAAATTGATGTTAGGTGCTTTGACAGCTATGGTAATTGCAAGATATGAGAATTTCATTATTTATTGGCAGTGAGAAATTTGATTATAAACACAATTGTGTCCATTTAGAGTCTGTACTTAAGAATTAACTTAAAAAAGGGAAAGATTGAAGATTTGCAGGCAGGGCCACTTTAATACTAATCAGACAAATTGGTAACAACAACTAACAAAACAAAACTGCAGCTTGACTAGTTGTTAAATTGCATTTGTCCCTAATCTAACCGACTTTTGGTTTCCCTTTTCCATTCTTACGTGCACAAGCCACGTAAAGGACTATGTTGTGAACCCTCAATCTAACCTTGACTGGTTGAACCAGCTCCACAAGCTGCAATCGATTCATAGATGTTGCGCCTGACATGGCAACCCAGTTCAGTATCTGTATTGACATTTGCCGTGAGTAAGGGAAATGAGATGGGCACCCTGGGCACGGGAGTGAGCCAATGTTCTCGTGATGGGGAAAGCCTAGTGTATATGGATTAACATGGTGATGATAACCTAACACACAGTGCTACAGGCTACACCACTATTGACCACAATATTGCTCATATATTACTACCATTTCTGCACATGTCATGTTACAGCAGTCGAGGTGGTGAAACTTCCATGCATTAGGAGATTGATATCATGTATATATGTTTTGGGGTTTTTTTTGCCCCAGGACATGACATGCTGGTCTCACAGGACTGGATGGTGTCATTATTGAAGTCAGCACAAAGCAGACCTGTAAGTCTTTGTCCCTTGCTGCCCTCTTGAATCTTTCCTGAAACATAAAGCTACTTTCCAAGATCTGACCGTGAGGCGAACTGCGGTCAAAGGCCAGCGGAGACCATCTCTCGAGTTGATTCCCAAGCTGCAACACGGCATCTGGTCTATTTTTAAGGGTGGAGATCAATGAGGGCTGTAACCCAAGAAACTAAACAAACCCTAAAAAGTCTTTTCAGTCCTGACTGTTTAGTGGCCCGATGTAAAGTCCCTTTTCCATTAACAAGATGTCAGGCAAACAATGGTTTACGATGCATGGATGCTAAACTTGCTAAACAGCATTTGTCTCTCATCTCACTTTATTAATGTTTTCCAACATTATTTTACCGACCAACCTACCAACAGCAAGCAGCACATAGTCTCAACAGACTACCTTAACCACTAATAAGAGAAATTTGAAGAAAGCACTTTCAGCTCATGAATAATTTGTTTCTGGTGTAGGAATCACTTTCCTACGCCATGACAATTCACCTAAGGGACAAAGCTGGTCTCACAGTTCCGAGCTGCGCTATCCACATGTGAAATATCATGTCAAGATAAATGTAAAGAAGGTAGGAAAAACGAGCACTCTCCAAAATTCACAAAAAACTGGAGGTGCAAGGCCCAGGAAAAAACTGTCAAAAATATAGAATGGGCAGCAGCACTCAAGTGTCCATCAAGAAATAACATTTTTATTTGTCTCACTGGCAGAACGGTTTCACTGTACTAAAGAAAAAACTAAAAAAAAAAAAAAAAAGACAAAATGCTAAAGTGCTTGTCAAGCAACGCTGTCCGTCTGAGAATAATGAAAGGCAATCATTGAAAAAAAAAAAAAAAAAAAAAGACAGGACCAGGAGCCCACTTTTTATACAAAGTTCTAGTTGAAGCAAAAGTATTTCTGAACAAGCACATGAATAAGGGGGGTTGGGAAGCTTGGAATTATGAAAAATAAACACTGTCGCGACAGTCATATGGCCCATAACAAGGGATTATGGACTTTACAGTGCTGTGAGCCTCTGTGCACCTCAATTTTCAAAACAAAGCAGGGCAGCATGCTCATGTTTTCAGTAGATTCCCCTCAAAACCCTGTCCGGTCCATTTGAGCAGCCAGTCGGCTCGAAGCTCTTTTGCCCCCCTTTCAGCCGTACAGTGAAGTGTGATGCTCCTTCTCACGGAGCTCCTGCAAAACAGGACAGGTGCATCTTTTGTCTGCCTTAACTGGCTGAGAGGAGGGGACACAGGAAATTCTTCCTGAATTATTAACGAGTCAGCCACTGCTTTGACTGATTATTATTCCCAGTATTCTAATCAGGTGGCCCCTGGGCTACTCGTGCTACAGTGGAGCGCGCGCGGAACCTGTGAGATTTCGTAAATAGCGGTGCCAGTCTGGGGGCAGGTGGTGCACGCGAGGCAGTAAACAAAAACAAAGGCGCGAGACTGCGGTGAATCGCAGCCGTGCGGCTCTTTTTGCGGGAGCGCTGTGTGCGGTGGCTGCGTGGGTTCGACTGAGGGGGTTGGGGATGCTGCAGTCGCGGACCGCTTCTTACCTTTGCTTGAGGCACTTTTTCACTTGAAGCTCAGCAGTCTAATCTTTCAATCCATTGATGAGCTGCTTTAAGAGTCTCCGTGCGGGCCACATGGAACCGATCATTCCTTTCCCTTCAGATGGAAGCTTGACGCAAAACCGGATTTAAAAGAAAATAGAAAAGAAGAGGCGGCGGGATACGCAGGTGGTCACATTTTCGTTGTTAGCCGGATCAAAAAACCAAAACAAAACAATCTTTGTTATCCATGGTATCCCTCTAGACCAAAAAAAAAAAGAGAAAGGAAACCCCGTTACTTCACGGCTTTATGAAAATCCATGCTGTTATAGAAGTCCAACACCAGCCCGTTTAAAGTCCATTTAAACTTCCCTCGCTTTGGCTCATCACTGCGTGCGCAAACTTGTCTAAACTGTATTTCCTCACGTGCGAGAGTGTTGAAATGTCTTCATTAAGATGTTAAACTAGTTCCTTGTCGATGCGGGGCGCTTTCATAGTCTAACAGGCGCAAGTTTCTCCAGACTGGCGACTCGCTGCACGTTTTGTCGTGGCTCCGCTGTTGATACACGCTTGGCTCCCTCCTCCCATTATTACCGTTCCCTCCTCCTACTACAGACGCTCAGTGGGAACAGCTGCCAAAGCGGAATAAATGTAAGAATCGCGAGTCTAGTTCCGGTTTCCCCTTTCAGAATAAGGTCCTTACTACTTTGCTAATCTACTTGCCAGTAAGTAACCAGTCAAAGGCAAGCACCAAATCAGTGGACAGCGATATTAGAATATGTGGCCATATTCATAACAGAACTATGTAGGAACTGTACATGCATGATGTTTTGAGAGGAAATATTAAGAAAAAACTTGTCTCCATGCACCTGTGAGTTGATGGTAATGCTGCATCTTTCTATTAACCACAGTGACTACAATGGGAAGGATACATTTTGCTGCAGAGACATTTAATGTCAGTATATGGTAAGATTTGTGTACCAAAATCACAAGACAGTGTAAATCAATTGCATTTTGCTCACACAATCCACACCAGAATTTGTGATTAATAAGCAACTGAAACAGACAGAGCTGAGTGAATTAATCTAATCATTGATCTACAGAGACTGTTACCCACAGAAAATCTTGGTTAAAATTACTAGAACTCCTATCCATATTTAACATTTAAGAAAGAAATTATATATATATACATATATTTACATAAACAAAAATATAAACATATACATATTCACTTTAACTCTAATGCAGCATAGAATTTTGCTTGCATTCATGTTAGCTCCATATGTATGCATTTATTACATACATGAATGTATCACATAAATACACATACGACAGGACAAACACATACAACAAACAAACAGACGATACAAATTAGCATGCAGTGTTCACAAACATTACAGAGTTAGACACACGTTAAACAGAAAAAAAATGGAACGTTAAACGTCGAATATAACTTATTTGTCCATTTATTTATTTTTGCTTGTCAATCTATAATATTTACGGCGTAGACATAAATTATTTTGACAGTAAAACATGACACTTCCGGTTGTTGCTGCTTGCCTTGTGGCGCTACTTCTCACTGCCTCAAACAAAAGCGGTGTACTGTGGAAGACACCGTACGTAGTAGTGGTAGTGGAAGCAGTTAGTCCGTTATGCCAATAATAGAAAGGGAGGGGTTATGCATACTTTTCTTATACTATTTCCCCAAGCAAGTCGACTTACTATGTCAGGACTTAAGAAAAGATGGTTGGCCGGTTAAATTAAAATATTGTACATGCCAGAAAGTTATGCACTATAATTTAGGGTAACGACTTGTTTCCCCATGAAATGCTCTGTTTTCAGGTCCTGTCATCGGCGATTTTGTTTTGCTAATACAATGATGAAAATATCCTGGTTTTCATAGTTTTTCTGAGAATGAAAACTTTAAATATACCGAATATTCCGAAATGAATAAACCTCGAGCATCATTTCAATCTCCAATTGACGGGCGAAGTATCCTCGTTTTCGGTAATCAAAATATGGACCCCAAATAATAATTTTTCGTTAAAGTTAGCGGCGTTGCATTAGCTAACGGCGTAATGCAATGCAAAGCTAGCAAAAATATAACCATTGTCTTACCTCAAAACGCTCCTCTTTCAAATAGTAGATGAAAAGAAAAGACAGGTGTTTCTTATTTTAGATGTATGTTGAATGTTAGTCAGTTGTGACGTCTTCAGTTCATTTAACGTTGATTTGATTGGTTTGGTTAAATTACACCGCTACAAGGGGGCAACACTGTCAATCGAAAAGAATTATATCCGTATAACTTGCTAATCATTATCCCAGACCCCCGTGACCCTGAATAGGAATAAGCGGGTATAGAACATGAATGAGTGAATGAATTTCTTCTTGTTCAGTCAAGATTCACATATTTAGCAATGTATACATTTCAGTAACTGCATGTTTAGAATCATAAAAAAAAAAAAGAAAAAAATCTTGTTGGCATTTTGCACAATAAGAAACATTAATAAGCCACAATACCTAAAGAAAAAAAAAGCATTTTTACAGGGTAGTTTAACAGTTTCAAGTCTAAATGTTGTGCGTGTACCTCCCTGTTTGATCACGTTTATCCTTGCAGGCCAGGTGCACCATATGGACATCAAAGGATTGGAATTAGTCACATTAAATCCTCAGAGAAAGACACACTGAAGTGTTGAGTGGTCAAAAGCAGAATAGAACAAGAAAACATTGCCTTTAGTTAAATCGTTTTTGGAATGCTGCGTGAATTGGACTGCTATGTCAGCTGTGTCTTTATTGAGCATCAAAATTAATTCATTTTGAAAGTCATTTCTACTTAAGAATGTCACATTTTTAAGAAGAAGCCATGTTTGTTTACGTCTTTTTATTGCGCAAGACTAGTTTAAACACTGTGTTCATTGCAGATCAACTGAGCGTAAAAAGAGATCATGGGAATTGCTTCTGCTCACTAATAGCCATTATCTGGTTGCTAATGTTTTTCATTTGCTCTGTGAGAATGGTGCATCCACTTTCCATGACTGTCTAGTATACACCACGGGGCGCTGAAATCTGAAAACATCAGAAGACGGTAATTAAAAACCCCTCTTAATTTGGAAAAGCTCGAAGAGAAGACATCCAAATGTTTAGTCTGGTTAACTTTGTTGCTGTAATGACTATATGTCCATTTTAAGTTTTGAGTCTTGTAAAAGGCATTTTTGTTGTTGTGTATCATCATGTGTCTGAACAACAATTCAGAGAGAATGCCAAATTCTTGTAATTTGAGAAGTTGGCTTTTCTCTTTTTTTCTTTCTTTCTGTCATATTAAGCAGAGTTCAGTCTACCAATATTTTCTAGTAAAAATAATAATGTATCCTGGGTGGCACAATGGGACCTCGTAGCAAGAAGTGAAACCCAAGCCTGGTGTTTGTTCTGCCCTCAGCAACCACTTCATGACTACCTTGTTTTTTTGGTTTTTTTTAAGATTTTGATCTGTATTGCATTTGATATGATGACATCGCGCATCTTGCCAAGCTTCAACCTTCATTTTTTTCTCATATCTTAGTGCTTCTGAACCAATGATGACTCCTCAGCAGATTCTGCATGAAGTTTTTGTCAACTCCTAACCAAAATGTCCGATTACAGGAATCACAGCACATTTATAGATTAAATTAACATTTTATTCATGAAGCTAAAAAAAAATCAAACATATACATATAACAGAATGCATAATAATTTGGCTCTGTACAGCAGGAAGGTATAATCGACAGATGCATATAACACTGTAGCAATAACCTCAAGATTAATTTACAGAATCTATTAAAGCTATTAAAGCTTTTTGTAATTTAGCAGATGCTCTGAATCTGCAAAAAGGTTACAAGTAGGTGTAAATTAGTCATCAAAGTCTGGGATATCTTCATACGAGTAACCATGGTAACCCTTTGATGCATAGTAAGCTATTCGCAAGTGATAGAATCCAGGCAGGAAGACAAGGATCCCAATGATGAGAACTGGGATAGTTCGGTCTGAGTGCTGAAAGAATAAGAACATCAATGTAAGACTTATTTGGCCAGAGAGAAACATGCTGAAGAGCCTTCATATTGTTCAATTACTCACTTTGACCCCAAAGTATCCAGCCAAGAGAAGGGCCCCAATGACGATGAGCAGAGAGCCGATTAAAAAGAGAACTGTGGCCAAAGCAATGGCTTTGTACGGAACTTTTGGCGGGCTCTTTTTAAACTGCAGAGGAGAAATATGATGGAATTATGAGAGAAATGCACATCTACTGACAATAAGAGATGACAGTGAAATACATGCACTCACAACCTACAACTGAATTAATTGAGCAGTGTTCAATTCAGTACGGAGGCAGAACTTGATACGTTCAGAGACTTTGGAATTTGATTACTATTATTTTTGAGCGATTCAAATCGACTTTTCATCTGCTGCAAGTCATCCAGGCAAAGAGATCAAACATGCTGTCGAGGCTCCTACCTGTAAATCGATGTATCCGTCATCATCTGTTGCTAACCTGGAGTATTTAATATTGCTGTTGGAAACCCCGTTGGACACCACGTGACGGGCGGGCATCTTCTTCAGCTGGTCAGCGACTCTGTGGACAGTTTTTTTGTTTTAGTGTTTTAATGAAGCGCAAGGGCTCCGCAACCGCAGCACTATCGATAAAACAGACGCTACTCGAAACACCCAATACACACGACTGAGCTACATATCATAACAAGTGGTACAAACCCGTTGTTTAGGCGTAAAACGAGTTGACAGAAGAGATTAAGTGAAGTGTTGTCGTTTCATGGGCAGCTTCCGTGTTTTCGCCCACGTAGGTAACGCGCCTGCGCATACCGAAGCGTCACGTACTGGTGTTTTTTTTTTTTGTTTTTTTTTACAGACTGGCATGTAAAACGACAAATAATGCAAGTCAGATAACAAATTAAATGCATGAAATGTAATGTTAAAAAAGAGAATGAAAAATGTTTAATTTTTATTTTGACACGGTTGTTAAAAGATTTAAGCGCTTAGTTTCATGACCAGAAGATGGCGCCATTGAGCGGTTTCAAGGTCAGGTAAACGGTAGCAGCAGGCTGAGTCAGAATGACCCCTCTGTGCTGGTATTCATTTACAAGTGTTCTCTCAGGCCAGATCCGTATAGCAAGTGATAAGATGTACAAGATAACGTTTCTGTCTGCACTGCAGATTTTTTTCACTGAGATTTCACATATACAAACAGTCAAAGAGAAAGCACACGCACACAGACACACACAGGCACGCATACACACAAATCCACTATTATTAGAAAAGAGAAGAAAACAGGCCTCCAGAGAAAGGTTTATTTTATCCAGAGATAAGCTGTGTTTTGAACATCATGCTCTTCTTTATATCAGTTTCATGTGTCGCAGTTACATTTTTCCACTAAGAGATTTACTTTTTTTTTTTTACAAAACAAATATCATTCATTTCATTTTAATGTAGAAAATAGAGGTTTGAAGGTATCACATTTTCTTTTAAAATCTCCCAGACTCCATGGGCGCAGTGTGACTACATATCTTTTCTATCTTGGTAAAACAGCATATGTTGCCCTCTGGTTCCACCCCTGACAAAAACGCTCTGTTTTCGCTTCCTTCTCACACTGGCGCTTAATTGTACCTTTGGCATGTTTGGAAAGCGACAAAAGCGAGACAGTCATGACAGCGTCTGGTCGGACACTGGATGTTTTCACAAACCCTCGGAGAAGTATCAATGAGGTATCAGTGACCTTTGTGTTGTCACAGGGAGTTCATATCAGAGACTGTGTGTTTTAGCACACACTTTCTACAAAGGTAAAGGGTGGACTGCCATCGACAGCGACAAAATACAGTTAGAAAACGTGAATAGACTGACTTCTGCACATTGAAAATTATCCACTTGCAACATGTAAGTGTTGTGTGCACCAGGTACCAGGTCTTTGCCAGATACGGCCATGCACAGTATTAATAATACCTGTAAAGAAAAGAAAAGACTGATCATGTGACCATGAAAATAGACAAAATGCACAAACAATATAATTTGCTGACAACTCCCCTGACGTGAATATTTAAAGCTGTTGTGCCTGGTATGCTCTCTTTTCCCCACCCTCTTTCTTTTCAAATGGTGTTTCTCACATAACCTGCTTCGCAGAAAATTGGACTGTCACATAGACAAATATAGATTTTCCCATAGGAAGCACTTAGATAGCTGCCTCACCCTGGAGCTACACAACAGCGGATGATTGTGACTGTAAAGTACAGTCTTTGATAAATGTCCACGGGTCCTTAGTCATCAGGAAGCGCACCAACCACTTTCGGGATAAGCAACAATAAAGTAATTGCTTGCAGCATCAATACCACATTCTTGTTTACTTTAAAGTACACATTGGCAGAAAATGAGTCTCGAACGATCATTAGTGCATTCAGTGACCTTGACAGAATATCTCATTGTTGTAGGGTGAGGTCTTGGCGCCGCTCTCTGCGGGGATATCAGCCCTGGAACCATTTGTGTTTCATATTGTTGTTTCCAGCGTGCATTATGCTACACTGGCTGCGTTCTCTTGTTATTCAAATTCATGATGCATATCTACAAATATAGCCCAGCCTGTGCAGACTGTAATCTCAGTTAATCTGCTTTGGCTAAAACAGGATTCCATTTTTTGTTTTGAGGGGGAGGGATTAAGCAAATATATTTTGTTCTCTTTCTGGCCACTTTCGAATCAGTCCTCTTTGGACAATGTGTGAATGTGGAGTGCTTTCTATCTCAGAATAAAGCTATCACAAAGGGTACTTGAAACAACCGGCCCTCCACATGCATCTTCACAGCAGCACCCACTGACTGTATGAGGGCTAAGCGGCCTTTGCCGCTTTAATAATTCCAAATTCTTTGTACCCATTCCTCGCTGTGATGTGTGCTGGCTGTCTTCTCGCAGACAGCACAGCCCTGCTGTGTCAGCAGAGCAAATTCCCTTTTTGCAAAAACACTCTCATCACCTCAGTCAAACATTCTGATCTTATCAGGATCACCAAGCACGCCACTGTCCCTTCTCCGTGTTTGAGTTTATCTTGATTGATCTGCACTTCAGCCTCAACACGCTGGACAGTGGCGGATCATTTGGCAACTGCTTTACATTCATGCATTCAAAATGAGTGGGCTGGAAGTGAGACACCACTGAGCAGTCTGCCTGTTAATACCCCCACTGCCCATTTCCCTTCACTTTCAGGCATTACTTTATGTGTTTTCCAGTTTCCCTCCTGTCTCTTTTTGCTTTTGTGCTGTAATGAGTGTGCGTGAGTGTGTTTGCTTCAGGATTCCAGCGGGACTCTTATTTACTCAGGACAGACTAACAACAGCACTCAAGTGACATTGAGCGGGGGTGGGGGGGGGTGATAAATAACAATGATGAGGAGGATGATGAGCAAGACATATAGGCAAAGGTCAGAGGTGCAGAGCATGTTGCATAATCTCTGCCTTTGGATTAAAATGCCAGTAGAAGGGAGCATCACAGCTGCACGCACTGAGTCGCAAGTGACTGTGTGTGTGTGTGTGTGTGTGTGTGTGTGTGTGTGTCTCTGCGGTTGTGTTTGTCGGTTTGCATGGTTAGCAGACAGAGACCTCCACCCCTGCAGCATGACACTAAACCATACGAGAGCAGTATTTAGGCCATAATTAGTGTCCTGTTTGGAGGGGGAGCTCTGTCTGCTGAGATAATTAGGTCTGTCTTCATTACAGCGAGCAACGACAGCGAAGGCCAACCAAAGACCGAGCCATTGTCACGCTTCTTCATCAAATGATTTCTCTGAGTCCCTGTCTTCTTTTTTTGTCTATATTTTTCTTTTTCTCTTTTTCAAAGACAAGATCAGAAGTGCCATGTGGGCGGCGCACAGGTGCAGCAGAGCGACACGCCTGCAAAGGCCAATTCAGTTCTGCAGACATCGACACACATTTGGACTCGTGGAGGAATTAGATGAGGACGCGCATACGTCTCCCTGTTATAGTCAATGCACACGACAATGTAAGTTTGTGGCTATGAACGCAGCAAGGGAGGGTGCGCTCTTCTATTCGGCAAACGCGCTGCTGCGGCTCAGCGGACGGTAATGTCATCACGTCACAGACTATCCAGACTGAAAAAGCGCCTAACGTCTACTGCTGATGGAATGCCATGAAGTTTCGCAGACTCCCTCGAGGAGGCATCCTTCAGAGATGCGCCACAGAGCAGCACAGCAGCGTAAAAAGTCATTGCTGCCTGTGTGTCAGACACTCTGAGTCAATCGCCTCACTCCTGAACAGAATTCGCCCCCTCATATTCTTATACATTTATGCTTTCATAGCTATATTTATAACTCTGCAATACAGACTTACCAGAACAATCTTTTCGTGCAATCTATTGTTCTGTCTCTCTGCTGTGCAGTTCACTTGGGTATAGTTACGTATATACTATTTTACACACCATTTTAGTAGAAAAGTAATACAGTTTCTACTGCTGCATTTTCACCCATGTTTTCTGCTAAGATGTATATTGTGGTATTTTCTTTTGTCATTCTTATTTGTTTTGAGGTTTTTTTTTTCATGTGACTGAACTTCTCATGAACAAAGAGTTTCTGTAATGGGCTACCCTGATGTGTATTCTGGTAAAATGCATGAACAGAAAAAAACAATATTAGTTTTAATCTAATTTTTTGATGTCATACAACAGTTGTTTTACTTTGTGTAACTTAAAAGATGTATGGGTATTATAAAAAATGTTATTACAATTAAAATATTTGAAAGGCCAGTAAGATTAACACAATAACCATGTTCTATTCAGGAAAAATGTAAATTCTAGTGAACCTCTGCACTTCCTTAATAATAATAACTTTATCCGCCCGTCAGTCATGTGTCTTTTCTTTTTCAATCTGCTTTTTGGCCGGGGTTCAGGATAGCTGCCGCTGTGTGGGTGGACAGCTGACTGCTGCAGGACTCTGCATGAGAAGCATCATCAACACAGTCTCTCACTTTTATTTCATAATGTCAACTCAGCTCTGTCCTTCCCTTTATTCCAAAAAAAAAAAAAAAAGACCAAGGAGTACCTGCGGGGGCTGAGGGGATCATTACAATACAGTGGACGGAGGTTCTGTTTCTAGATTGAATTTAAAATGGAAAGCATTTCATATCAGGTTTCTTTGAAAGATACCGTTTCAGCACAGTGTCAGTGATTTGCTTTAACGTGCTGAGATGATTGATGGTCTGGGTCTCTTGTTATTCTTTTTTTATTCTTTTTTTTTTCATATTTTTGCCCATATTGAGAGCATGTGAGTGGAAACCCATGATATGCAATTGAGGTGAATGTCCGTGAATTGCAGTCTTGGAGCAAACACCTGGTCAGATCTGTTGCTTCCAAAAGGACTGCTTTCTTAATCCAGTGCAGAGATATTGATTTCAGTATATTTTAAACTCAGCAGCCTGCCTCACTTCATGGGTAGCCCAGATAGGTAATTGTTTCTCCACTAGGTCTTAGATGGCATGACAACAAGATGCAAAGACATAGTAATGCGGTGCAGAGGAAACATATGGGCCCCATTTTAATCCGCTCTTATTTTTTCTCCCGACTGCATTGTTTCCCTGGCTTATACGTAACATTGCAAACACAAATACACCTAAATGGATGCATGCTTCAGTCAATAGTGTGATGTGCAGGAGTCACGCATGCACAATAATGAGGCATAATTTCTGCAAATGTTAACATAATTGCTGACTAAACTGCTGTGAAAATTGCTCTTTCAAGCTCAAGCTTAAAGGCTCTCAATTTATGGTATTTGCTTTTGCAAAATTATCCATTTCATGTGCACAAAAGCAGAATGTCATTGCACAAGAGGCCATGTTAAGGTGCAGTTGATCTTGCACAGGGTTCAGAAGTGCTCGTGATCAACGCTTTTAGTGTAACCCAGAAGTTTTTTTCCTTCCAACTGCAAAAGCATAAAAGGTTGAGTAAAAGTGTGATTACTGATTAAAACACAGAGCTGCACTTGGTGGTCGGATGGTGTCACAGATGGCCTTCACATCTCTATCAATCTGCAGCAGTAAAAGCATTTATTTTTAGTCCCAACTGGAAGGCTAAGTATACACCAACCGGATAAACAGAGGATTTGTCTATAATGGGAGGAAAAGGAATCAGTCCAGATCTATTTGCATGTTGTTGTGTTAGAATTCCTACTTCCACATCATCTCCTTGTTGTGGCTTAATTGAAGTAAGAGGGGGGGAAGGTGTGGGCGCAGCCGCAAGTTCTTAATGAAACTGCACGGCCGAATAAATTGCATGCGTCAAGCTCTAGCAAATGTGTATTGATTAAGTTAAACCAGATAAACCAGAGAATCTTTTAGACCATAATGTAGATGCTGTGTTGCACTTTTTTTTTTGATCAAAAGATATGGATATATATATATATATATATATATACACATATACACAGTATATATAACTGCATCTTTGGTGGTCTTCCCAAACAGTTACTTTTGTTTTAGTTGAACAAGCACCTTTTCAAACTTTGTCACTTTAAACAGACTTAATACTCCAGTGTACAGCCTGCAAAAACAGCTTAATTATTAGGTATATAGGAGCCATCCATTCCACACTTCCACAGTGTCAGTGCATGACAAATTAGTACAAGATGGAAAAGGGACAAAAGATTAATGACTACGCACATAGTACAAATCACACTTTCAGTAGTTTTTAATGGCCTTGTGCATAATTAATTCACACAGCTAGATGGAAAAGACTATTGCGGGAAGGTCTGGACTTGTACATAAAACAGCGCGATAACATAAAGTTGGTCTTCACTGGGAGTAATATTTAAAAAGAAACAACATTGTTTTATCATTTGAATGAACTCTACTTCCCTTATTTCATCTCATGCATTTCATAAGGACAATTAATACACTGACAGTTGGAAACAGCCACAATGAAATGAAATGGCAGATTTCTAGCACAATGTCATAGTATTAACATTTGCATTAAAAAAAAAAAATAAGTGTATATTTGAAATGACAACATTTCAGGCAAATCTAATTGCATACGGTCGTTTCAACGAGCCTGAAACACTTCCTTGTTTGGTCTTAAACATAAAGTAGGTCAGAAAAGCGAACTTAACAAAGTCACTTGGAGGTCGCAGTTCCCTCCTCGCACAAACGAGCGTAACTTCCCTGCGTGCGAGCCACTCTTCGGACGGCCCAGTGGTGTGCGCGCTTTCTTGACGCGCATGGTCGACGAGGGGTGGATTGGGGTGGACGGACGGTGACTGGGCGTCGTGACGCACGGGCTCGGCAGTGATGCTGTGAAGAGGGGTGTGATGTGACGATGAGGATGGTGCGGTGGCTGGCCGGTGGCAGGGCGCGTATACGGGTGAGACGCGTGAGTCATCTGGCGCTCGCCATCCTGATGGAGAGGCTGACTCGGAGCACCTGAGGATCGGACGCGCGGAGAACCGGCGGGGAGTGAGGAGCTCTCTCCGCGGTGAGCGCACCATCCGTCTCACCGCCGCTGCGGGGATGCGACAAATCAGACTCAAAGTTAGGTGAGCTCACGGATATTGAATTTCTCCTATTTTTTTTATTATTATTTATTTATTTAGGCTTTTCCGTTTTTCTCAGTCAGCTTTGGTCTAAGCGTCGCATTTGGTGTCCACTCTGGTGATGCATGAATATTTCCGACCTCTTGAGATGATGAGTTTTGGGTGAAGAAGGAATTTTTCGAGGAATTTCCCCCACAGGTGTGATTTTTTTTTTGGTTTGTTTGCTTGTTTGTTTGTTTGTTTGTTTGTTTGTTTGTTTTAATTTATCACGGCTGGCACTTTGAAGGCATTTTTCCAATAAAATTGTGCGATCACACGGGATTCTGTCTGAAGGGGCTATTTTTGTCTTCTCAGTCTGCGGTAGTTTCCCTGCCTGAGGTAACATGGCTTGGTTCGCACCAGTTAGATCTGAAGGCAGTTGGAAATTAATGACACCAACGTGTTTTCAAATGAGACTTAGAGCCTTTGTGTTGTTGTTTAAATCTTAAAATGGGCTTTAATTGGTTGACTTTTAAAAAGCAACAATGCGGTGTCGGGACAGTGTCCATCATAAGAACGCAGTGTGATGTCTGCTCTCTGTCAGCGTTGGCTGCTGAAGTCATTTTATTGCTGGAGATGAATCCCAGCAAACATGCAACGTCAGAGAAACGGTCGGGTCAGGTCTGTGCAATGTCCCTCAGACCAGAATGTGAACCAGGTTGTAATATCTAATAACCCCTTTGACTGGGATTCCCCCTCAACGATGATCAAAACATATTTGGAGTGTTTTGATGAATTCACTGCAAGTGAAACGTGAGAGTTTGATCTTCGGGCATTGACGTGGCAGCGACCCACTATATGGCTATTGTTTGGAAGAGTCTGATACGATACAATACATTTATCACCAAAATGGTGATCATTGGAAATGGAGTGAGTCCCAAGATATTTTTGAAAAAGGAATTATTTTGTTTAAAATCTGAGTAAAACATCACCAGAGGAGAACATGCAGACACTTTTCACTGAATATTTAGTGTTCATCTGATCATAGCCCCTTTTGCTGGCTGGTTGATCGTTGAAGATGGATTACCTTGCAGTGGTTGAAGGTTCAGTGGTTCTGAGTTATTCCCCCCCCCCCCCCCCCCCCAAGTACTGGTTGTGCTAATATTTATTGTGAGACAGAAAACCACTCTACAAAATGTGTGTGTGTGTGTGTGTGTGTGTGCGCGCGAGAGAGAGAGAGGGGGCGGGGGGGCATTGATGCATAAAAAAAATCTCATCTGCTCATCTTTAATGACGTTGAAAGTGATATTTCAAAATCAATGACATTTCTAGAAAAAAATAGCTTCTCAGGTGTCTTTTTTGATGCCTCTCGGCTCAGCAGAATTGTGTTCCTGTCCCACGTCACCTCTGCTCCTGTCGTATCCAGCACACGCGTTCAGTTGAGACGTTCAGACAGCTGAGCCTGAATGTTTCCCTCCAACCAGTTAACAGAATTGCAGAGAGGGAGGCTGCACGTCTGCAGCTGCCTGATACCTGTCCAGCCGTGAGCAGCTGCTGCTTATCAGCCAGCATTTGTACATAATTAGGGCAGAGCCGTGTGTGCAACAGGAAGGACCCCCACCATTCTATAAGGCATTTAAATAGCATTTAGCTCTTTATGGATCCAGTCGCTGGGTTTGGAAAGGTCTCCTCCTCTTGCCGGCTTCTCTGCATGAATATTAAGACACCGAGAGACGAAAAAAAGCCCACTTAACCGCACCTGAATCTTTATGTATCAGAAAAGAAGTAGCCCTCAATCTGCAATTTAGATGCAGCGTGCAAGTCTTAAGAAAGGAAAAATAAAATCAGATGCCCATAAGGTGAATCTTTTTTTTCTGCCAGTTTTCTCACATATTCCCACAGACATATTGAAAGATATTTTAGTACCGATTGTAATTGTTAATCCCCAGTCATCTTCTTCTTCAGTTGAACACCTACATTACTGGGCAGCTCTGCTGCGTGAATTCCACCAAGATTCCTTCGCAACAGAACGGGCATGAGCAAAAATAACTGTACGGAGCCATCGCCGGGGCTCGTCGCGACTTCTCTTACAGTAAATTCATCAAGCTTCTTCTCACCAGTTAATTGTAACACAGTAGATTTAATATTGGAATGCAGCAGGGACACTCCAGATTTCAAGTGAGGGGTGGAACATAATCTCCTCTCCAGTGCAAAGTGATGATGGTTTAATGAGCTCCCGCTGCTCTGCTTTAGATAAACATGTTACTCTCACTTTCATAATTACCAGCCAAGCCCTCCCACCACCACCGTCCTCTGTCCTCCAGCACTTTACTCAGTTTTAAGCACGTGGGTAGATTCAGCTGCTACATAAGCAGACCGATGAACCCAGGTTAGGGTGTGGCTGTGGGGGAGGTTCAGCACGAAGTCAGTCGGAGATGCAACAGTCGGTCAAACACCTTAAGGAGCGGTAAATCCAAAACGTAGCAGTGGTTTGTGAGGCTCACAGTAAAAGGTCAAGCACTTGTTAATAGGGTGTTGAGGAACAGCAGCAGAGTGGGAAGAGGTGGGTGATGACTGAATGTGGCCATCTGACTCGTGTTAGCAGGTAGATAGATAGATAGATAGATAGATAGATAGATAGATAGATAGATAGAACACTGTAAAAGAGGACAGCTCCTATAAACTTTTAATTTGGAGTCAAATAAAGCAGCTTAACAAAATCCTTTAATCGTCAACATGGCTGCACTACTTTTGCTCATTCCCGTCTAATCTATGTTTAGTTAAGGAACATCCACATAGCAAATATGCATGGGCAAGATTAAGCGCACATCTGTCAGTCGGTGTGGCACTAAGACATCGCTGGACAGTCAAGGTACAGGACATTCAGAAACGGTGGATTTCTATCACTCAAAAAGGGGAGAAAAACAGATGCCAAGGAAGCTCGTGACAGGGTCACTTACAATTCCAACCACTGCAATTGATTTTTGTCCTTCTCTTATAAAACAAAATCTTATTTTTCTTTATGTAAATCAGGCTAAACACTATATTGCGAACTGTAGAAACAAAAACAAAAACAGTTCACGTTATAAGAAGGCAAGTGTGAGGGAAAGTGTAAAGAGAACTGCCAGTAAATAGCAGTAGGAGTAGTAATAGTCTGGCTTAAGTAAGATTCCGTTACAGATGGATTACTGCAGTTATGGTTTTAGTAACGTGCCTTCAGTGAAAATCGGTCTGGCATTGAGTATGCAAATCTGCTCCCTTTCAGCCTAAAAAGCACAGAAGTAGAAAAAAGGCACAGGGTGAGTGTAATGAAGGAAATAGAGGCGTAAAATTAGCTCTCGCTACTCGGGATATTAGCGTGCACGCTGCCATTATGGCATTTTATCAGAACTAGATGACATTTTCACGCCAAATATGAACAAAGCACTGAAAGGTTTAACGGTGTAAAAGATGTTTTCACTCACCACCAACTGGCTTTTGTAATAGTTGAGTTAAAAAAAAATTCCACACATCAGCCTTTCTACCGGCTGTGACATGAATCTAGTGTTGCTTGTCATACTCATATGGAGCCCACACCAATACAAACCGTTCTGATGTGACGCTGGCTCTGGTTTATGAGCGTGTGAATGAATGTGTGTTGTTGTTGGGTTTTTTTTAAAACTGATTTTAAATCGGCCTCATTCATTCAGTTTTACTAATCCTGCCTATTTGGAAAACATTGCATCAGTTAAGACCTATACGGTATGCGGTTAAAGCTAGCAACTTTTGCTAATTTGTCAAGTCCTGTTGTTGTACACCTTGCTAAATGTCGTTAGCGAAGAATAAATCCATATTGCTGCAATACGATCTATGCTTATTGAAAATGTATTAAAGGTTCAGTAGGGCGTTACACTTGAAAAAGTCAATACCTGTCAGAGTTTAACGCTGTTTATTGTTTCGACCCCTCTCTTCGTAGGTCAGGGAGTTTTATTGATCTGTTGTGAAAGGGTTTAGGATCAACAGCAGGCTAAGTGTGGGTCAGTTCAAGATCATATTAACGCCACAAAATAGAGATAAAGCACGCACTGACTTGTTCGTAAGACTGCACCGTCGTACGGTTTTGATTGCGTGTTGCCTTTTCAGACAATATAGCGAAATGAACAGTCGGCTTCAGTGCTGTAACTTACTTTATTCGCACGTTCACTTTGTGTACTGAGGAGCTGACAGTGGGCCCGCACAATGTTTTGGCAGCTTTTTCTTTTCATGTCTTTGCTTCCAGTGTTGACATGTTCCGAGCCACGGAAACATGAAAAGCGAAAACAATTATGTTTGTTTCTGTTGGATGTGTCACTTCTCTGAAGGCTAACTCCACTGTTTCTCTTTTCAAAGGTGCCGGGCGCTGCTGCTGGCTTGAAGCTGAACTGGGCCTCGACATGAGACAGTGCCAGGACTTCTGCTTATTTACCATCTTACCCAGAAACGTGGCCCCGCAAACTGCTCTTTTGCCACTGTGAACATGCTAAGAAAATAGACACTGATCCATCGATCCCAACCATAATGCATTTCTACCAGCTGCACTGTGAGAGATTCAGGAGATGGATTCTAGTGCTGTAGCTTTTCTCTGCATACATTACACTTCCCTCTGTTTCCACATTCTTCCCATTTTATTTTTCTTGATATTTTGCCAATTTAATGACCCAGTTGCTCAAGGCATTATCATTCAAATCATGTTTTGACGAGACAGACTTAATGTGGTCATTACCCTAATGGCGCTCACGAAAAACGCCCTAATGTCCCTCCACTCCTGGAGTCAACTTAAATAGATTTTAGTTTCAGTCCACCTTTGCTGCTCCGGCCGGAGCACGGAACATCAGAACATTGACTTCAGAGCAGATGCTTCCCTCGATGGACAAAATGACCAAAGTTCATTTGACACAGAACTGCTCAAACTGTAGCCAAGTTTTAGTGCCGGAGCTCAACGTGATTAAAGCTGTGTTACTGGGCCCGTTTCTGGGAGCCTTGATCGTGTTCGGGATCGTCGGAAACATCCTCGTTATCCTTTCAGTCGTTTGTCATCGAAACCTGCGGACGGTCACGCACTACTTTATCGTCAATCTGGCCGTGGCAGATTTGCTGCTGAGCTCGACGGTGCTGCCCTTCTCTGCCATTTTGGAGATTGTGGACCGCTGGCTGTTTGGTCGAGCCTTCTGCAATGTTTGGGCAGCTGTGGATGTGCTCTGCTGCACCGCCTCCATCATGAGCCTTTGTGTGATCTCTGTTGACCGCTACATTGGAGTCAGTTACCCTCTGCGTTACCCAACCATAATGACAAAGCGCCGGGCGCTGCTGGCGGTGATGCTGCTGTGGGTGCTGTCAATCATCATATCCATCGGACCGTTGTTTGGCTGGAAAGAGCCGGCGCCGGAGGACGACTCCATCTGCAAGATCACCGAGGAGCCGGCCTACGCCATCTTCTCTGCTGTGGGCTCTTTCTACCTCCCCCTGGCCATCATACTGGTCATGTACTGCCGGGTCTATGTGGTAGCTCACAGAGAGAGCCGCGTCTGGAAGGAGGGACAAAAGACTGAGAAGTCCGACTCAAAGCGGGTGACTCTGAGGATCCACCGGGGAAATGCCACCGTGTCAGAGGACGAGGCCTTGCGCAACCGCACGCACTTCGCCCTGCGACTGCTCAAGTTCTCCCGGGAGAAGAAGGCGGCCAAGACCTTGGGGATCGTAGTGGGCTGCTTCGTGTTGTGCTGGCTGCCTTTCTTCCTGGCTCTCCCCATTGGTGAGTATTGTCAGGTACACAATCCATCACTGTGCTGGCTCGACTTTTGTCTGCGACCTCTGCGCTGTGCGTCTGGGCGAACGCAGCAATTGTCACCCCTGTATCATTCTTTAAGGCATTGTTTTCATTGTCACACGTGAAATTCCACAATGTCCAGCTAATTTGGAAAATCCCTGCTCAGCCCCCTCTCGAGCTAGTGCTTAGGTAAGCCGTCCTGGGCTGCGGTAACATTGATGCATCGTCTCTTGTTGAACTTAAGCCACAATTTCAAGATTACAGAGATATTTGACACTATTTATACATGTATATATATATAAATATATACATGTATAATTTTAGCACTAGCTTTTTGACATTTTCTTTGGCATTTGAC
Source organism: Nelusetta ayraudi (assembly GCF_046127955.1). Classification (NCBI taxonomy): domain Eukaryota; kingdom Metazoa; phylum Chordata; class Actinopteri; order Tetraodontiformes; family Monacanthidae; genus Nelusetta; species Nelusetta ayraudi. Next base: position 394,913 of record NW_027466108.1, read on the forward strand.
ATTAACAGAATCTTGCAATATTTCTAATATTTTTGTCATTTGCTTTATTTCTGATAAGCAATAAGCCGCGTACTGCTTGCTATGCCGTTGTGTCAATATTTTTAATTTCAAAATGTTTTTGCACTGAGATCAGCCAGTCAGAGGACTTCCCTCTTTTTCTCCATTCGTCTGAACATATCTATACACAGTGATTGCACTGTGATGCACAGTAAAGCGGCAAACAGAGAAGGCCCAGAGGAGGCGTCCTCGGCTTGATTCCAGGAGCGACCTGGTTTGCAGTGAGAACACAACTGGCCCAGCTACCAGAACAAACAGCTCTCATACGTGCTGCCTGGCAACAGGTGCCAAAATATCACTTGTCAATATAGACAGTACGGTCTTTCACCTTTGGGTATCGCTGTGTACGAGCAGCACTGTTTGGCAGTTGGTTCATTGAAACTTATATTGTTTCACTCCTGATCTTAGAAACTGTTTCACTTTATTATGTGTGGCGTCCAAACACCTGGGAAGTGTGTTAATCTGTCCAAATGTCTATTCGCCTTTTCAATTCCTCTCCGCGTCACTTAGACCTGCATTATTGTCACGATGCTGTCCGGCGATGCGACGCATTAACCTGCAAGTACGAGGCGGTGGCGTCTGGGTGTGCGGAAACATATGTACGCCTATTGATTTCAGGACAAATCACCTATGTCGGAACAAACCAAGACAGTCCAGATGTGAAAGCACCTTTAGCCTACGTGAAAAGAAAGCAAATGTGACTGGCTCACACTGTATGTATTTAGTTGAGGCCGTTTACTGCAAGATTTATCTGGTGCTCAGCCGCAACCAAAATTAGCATGATTCCCGAAGATCCCCACGGAGGTTTTTGTCTAAATGATTAACCAAATGAACAACGCTATCTTAAATGTCATTGCCTGCACTCAGTCCACTTCTAGAGAGCTACTTACCTTCTGCATTCATTCATTTTACACATGCCATTTGTCAATTTGCCAAGTTTTGTAAGTGCCGGCGGATTTAATTGTTTGATCACGTTAATGTAATTGCTCCTCTGTGGCAGCACAATAAGGTTCATTCAAACTGACCTCTTCAGAATTGCAGTAAGCAGTCACTTTACAAATAGGCCCCATAAATCATTCATATCTCATAACAGCGCCTACAACTCACCTGTCTGTGAAAAAAAAGCACAGAGTTTCAGACAAGGGATTACATTTCAAACGCACACCTATCTACAAAGTGTAAAGGCGTTCCTTTGATCCTTGCACTCTCCAATATCCCTGTCACTCACTTCATCACCTCTCCTGCTAGGGAGTGACAGATAAAGCCATCACAGCGCTGTCAGACCTCATAAGTTCTTTTCATTCAGCTCGCCTGGCTGAATAAAGACATGCCTGGGGGGAAATTACATGGCTTGCCCACCATGCATTCACAATATTCAATGTATAAGGAATGTGAGGAGGAAATCTGAACAGTGGAGATATGATGAACGCTCATAAATCACTGTTTTTCTTGTATTTTCTTGCTCTCACGCTTGTAAATTTAGCCGCTTTTCGTTGGCCTGGGTAATCAGGAAAAGCTTCTGCTTACAAATCCTCCCTTACTAATGCTGGTGTCTGGCTGCAAACCATTACCACAAGAGTCAGTAGGCAGGTTCCTTTTCTGAACAACATTGAAAAAAATGTCGACTTTGAAAGGTTGGAGCATGATTACATTAATTAGTTATACATGTATGGGGGGAAATGCAACTATAATTACAAAGGGATTACTTAATAACTTGATTCATTATCAATAAAGGTGAGTTCAAGTCTTACATGTATCAGTAGATCAACAAACGCTGTATTCTTTTTTTCCTGTGCAGTTTTCTGTTTTTTCCCTGCACAAGACTTTTTTTTTTTTTTTTAATTTGTTCACAATCTATGTTGTCATATAATTGGCAGTAGTAATTTTTTCCATGCCGTTCTATCGATTTTAGTGAGGTGGAACACCTGCAATACCACAGGTTGTTTTTCTCTCAAAATGCATCAATCAAACAGCAGAGGGAATGACAGCACAGCTGGGGACAAAACGCAGGAGCTATGGAGCTGAGCACAAAACTATTGGCTCTGTTTGTCTATCCACCTCCTCTGCCCGTCGTCATACCACAGTCTCATCTATCAAAGACAGTATATAGGCATTTGTGGCAACTCTCATAATAAAAGCCCTTTATTATCAACAGTTTTACTTCTCAGACGAGTACAAAAGCAATGGTGGTGGGTTTTAAACGAAATCCATCAGACAAATGACAAGTGGGGACATGTGCTAAATAAAACATTAACGAAAAATGCACAATACGCGCTGCATGTCAATGTTAAAGTGATGTATTTCTCTCAGTTTATGCAGATAAGTGTTCTTTTCTCATTTCCACTGCCACTGGTGAATCGCTGCCTAACTCAGCTCTAATTCAGGGACTGTGAAGATACCACAAATTGTCTTATCTACGTGTAAACTGGTATTTTACACATAATGGTGCCAGTGCTTTCTACCTTAACAGTCTTAATACAAAGACAGCACGGTTAGATGAGGCTGGGGCTCATTTTACACAAGGTGCACAGCACAATTTGTTGGCATTAACATCACTAAAGCTGTAAATGGACACTGTTAAACCTACATTTAGTAGCTTTGCACTGTAGTTCTTTCCTGCTTGTCTCCTTTCTATGCAAGAAAACACCAGGATGACCACCAAGAAGAAAGAATAGTAAAGCCGTTAAGCTGGCAAGGACAGAAAATGCACAAATACTGGACTGTCACAGTTGGTTGCCTCTAATTCATTTACATAATTTTAAAGTTCCAATATTGTGCACTTTTCACAAGTGATACATGTCTTTATTATGACAGAAAACTCCTTATTTGCGTTGCCTATTCAACTGCTTATTCAAAAAGTGACTGCTAAAACACACTGTTTAGCAAATGAATTCAGCTCTTGTTCACAAATTGTACCTCACTCAACAGCTACGTGACAACACTGACCGCCCTGCCTGTCTCGAGTTTGGGCTAAAAAAGAAAACTCTGGAAAAGCTATAATATGATCAGCAGTATAACATAGAAAATGTCAATGACACTAACATGGTTAGTTTATGTTCACTTTTTTCCAAATACGTCAGTTTCTTAAACTCCATCATCTGTGCCTCATGTTCCCTCAGGCTCCATATTTCCTGCCTACAGACCTTCAGACACCGTCTTCAAGATCACGTTCTGGCTTGGATATGTCAACAGTTGCATCAACCCCATCATCTACCCGTGCTCCAACCAGGAGTTCAAGAAAGCTTTCCAGAGTTTACTGGGAGTTCATTGCCTCAGAATAGTGCCGAGGTCACAGCATCAGCATCTGAAAACAGTTCAGAGTCAAACTCAGGGTCATAGCCAGACTCTCAACCTGGGCCTGGACAGCAGGGGGGCAGCGTGCCACCTCAGCCCTTCCTCGTCTATGGCCCTGTCCCGAACTCCGTCCTCCAGGGACAGCAGGGAGTGGAGGGTCTTTTCAGGGGACACAACGGGAGAATCAGGACCAGGCCAGGCAAGCAGGAGCAAGGTGGCCAGACTCTGCAGCAAAAGCTTTCACCACACCTGCTGTTGCATCCTCAGGGGCAGGACTCCCCCGCAGGAGTCCACCAGCGCTCAGCCAACTCCTGTCGGAAACCTTCCCACTATCAAAGTCCACCAACTGTCCCTGTCGGAAAACGGGGAGCCTGTATAACGACTCTAATCCCCTTATGCATTGCTCATGACTTCCTGTTTGAAGGTGGCAGACTAGATTTTATTTCGTTTTGCTTCATCGACAAAGGATGCACTGCTTTGGAATTTAAAATGCAAAATGCTTATCCCCGTTGCCATTGTCATGACTTTGCTCTGGAGATATTTAAAGAGACACAGTACTGACACTGAGACTACTCCAGCCTATTCATTATACAGGGGTAAAATGATCATTTAAAAAAAACTTATTGAAGGAACCAAATGTTGTCCAAATGTTTACATATTTTATAGAAGGGTGGAGAGGTTGAAATGTACAAAGATGTAAATTAAAAGTCTATCTGCTGCATGATTTTCACAAATGTTCCAGAGATGCTGGTCAGTGGTGCTCCTGTTGTCCCAAGTTTGCCTATAATGCTGTTCCTGCCATGGAGATGTTGTTTGTGTACTGCACTGTGCACACAGCCGAAACCAAGGGACCTAATGTACTTCCATGCCATATTATAATAAATTTCTATGACGCAATTCCTTGCAGGGAAATCACGCAGACGTTTTTTTTTTCCGACTTTTTATTGTGCCTTCGTGTTGCCTCGCTGCATAATTCGCCACTATTTCCAATCCATCCGGCCCCATTCCCACCATTCCATGTACCTCTGAGCTGCGCCAGATGGATGTCTTAATATACTTGCAAGGAATTTTAGCTGACCTTGTGGTTGCTGACCTCAATCCCGATTGTGGTCCTCCTCCCCCCGAATCCCCCGGTCTCTCTGCCCCCGCCTCCCTCGAGCCTGTTTTTTTAAAAAAAAAAAAAAAAAGCAAAACAAAAAAAACAACCCCAAACAAACAAACAAAACTCTGATTTGTCAACTCACGCACAGTTGCACAGGGGCAGAGCCTTACATTTACAAAAGCCTTACATTTCCACTCTACAGCATCTCAAGTCATTGTTTTGTTGATGTACAGTATCTTTTTTTCTTATGCGTATTTCTGACTTGATGATTGTCCTGGATTCTGTTCTCGTATCTCACAGAAGGAATGTACTGTAACACTAACCCTGACAGGCTGATATGGGTTTATTATTCATATTTCACATTGTTGAAGAATTCCCGTCCTATAGTTCACAAGAATGGTGACGGGCCAACTGTTATAAGGTCAACCTGAAAACTTTTAATGAATCCAAAAAAAGAAAGGACATTCACAATTAGAATAATTAAAGCAGTCATGTTGACATTTCAGGTATCTAGTTTTGCCACCCCGATGTGAGTCACGATCTCACGCTGTGCCCCCCCCCCAGGAAACGTTTCTAGCTCCGCCAATGCCATTGCAGTCGTTTCTCTCCGAGGCCGTGCTCTTTGTTTCACCTTTTTCATAGAGGGCATGTGAAACCTTCACCTCAGCTCGTGTGCTGCTTCTCTTCATGGGTGAAAGGGGGGAGGGGTGGGAGGAAGTGAGTGTGTCAAGTGGGCTCGAGATTGCAAAAGTCTCCCTCCTGTTTACGCAGCAGCATCAAAGGGCACGAGGACAGCCTCTCCCCAAACATATTGATTTATTTCCCACCCGGGCTACGTCTTCCGCGCTGCCAAAGACCTGCTCCTTTTGACTGCCCCCTGCTTTGAGACGCGTCGTACAAGTGGAGCCGACAGCTTCCCCTCCCAACGGAGAGGGAAAACCGGCGTGGCGGCAAGAGTGGCTGCCCGTGTCCTCGTTGTCATTGCCCGTGAACCTGTAAATCACACCATCTCTGCGCAGATGCCATTAGGACAGCAGCTGCCAGCCACAGCAATAAAGTGCAGATGGTACAGATGACCTAATTCATCCCGCCCCTTTTACAGTCTCTCTGAACCTAGGGCTCAGATTATGGGCTATATCGGCCGACATTGAATACCTACGTGAAACCTCTTCCAAAGACACGTCCTCATCCCCGTCGTGTGACAGTCGTAATGAATGCCGTTATTGGATATTCATTCGTTGCAGCAGTTCGATGTAGAGCAGCACAGGAGCATACAAACCCACGTTTTCATCAACTCTGCCTGATCTTATCTAGCAGCCTAATTCCTTATTTGCACAACGGCCAGTCAATATCATCTGCATTCCCCTCAGGCTCAATCCTTCCAAGTAACCATCCTGACACTAATTGTTATTAGAATTATGGAACGTGCTGATTTGATTCAAAGGTGAAACAGCGATGATAGAGCACTGACGGATATACAGTTGTAGCGTCTGTGTTCCACGACTTAAGCGAAGGTGGTGAGTCATGCTGTTAGCACACTTTTCCCATAAGGCTTTTCTTGTCGTAAAGGCCTCCTGACGCTTTTGGTTTTCTCGCTAAATCTGTCAGCCAAGGATGTTTGACATGATGCATTTCCCTCTCCTTCCTGGCTACGGGCTCATAACGCTCGGCCTGGTTTGTGAAACAGCAGTGTCGGGCGGCGTGGGAGTCACCAGTCAAAGAACTTGTGTCTGATGTGAGCTTTCATTGTTTTTGCGCGGCTCACTCCAAAAGCAGCATTCCCGTGTGGGTGAGGAGCTGACAGAGGAGATGGAGCTGAAAAGCTGCTCTGCAGCTCAGTCTACCGTCAGGGATCTATTGCTCCACCTAGCGTCCGATTTCCAAACCTACAACTGCCTCATAAAATGCAGGGATAAAGTAAGGGCAACATATTTGATAGACAGAACATGATTTAATTTTGTAATGTCGGGTATAATAATTTGGAGGCATTTAATGAGCGTTAACAAAAAGAGCTGCCATATTGAGAAATGACCTCGTTGCATCGACGTCAAGCAAAAGAAGTCACATTCTGTTCTTCCTTGGTGTCCAGCAAAAATAGATCACTGCAAACGTATCACTGAAGACTGCGAGTGCTGAGAAACTTCATTGTTATTGGAATCTTAGGGCGTGTTTCCACTGGCTCTACTCGGTCGGGTACAGTATGGCTCGGTAGGGATGCGTTTACATCGGCTTGGTTACTACCTGAGCGTGGGCGGAGTTAGTTAGTTGGACGTTTGTTGTGCATTCTGTGTCCCCGGATACATAGGTTTTACTTTTTGCATTAACCATGTTTTTGTTTTGATGCAAGACATTTTAGTAGGGCTTAGAATCGTTTTGTCCTGTCCTAGCGGAGAAAATGAGGCGCTAAAACCATCACTCCTAGCAAAAGTGGCTATTGCTAGGAGATAAGTAGGAGTAAGTAGTCCCTGCACTCTGTGAAAACACTACAAATAAAGTGGAGGGGTTTTGCTGTTCTGCAGATCTTTTGATTTCTTTCAAAAAGCTGTTTATTGCTAAATAAAATCTGAAAAGTATCATAGATCAATTGAAAACATCTACTTATGCCAATAGTACACACTTCAAATCTTTGCCAAAGATAAATCTTCCATTTGGAACAAAGCAGTCGGCACACTGTGAGTGTTGTTTTTAACGCTTTAATCCACCGAAGTCAACACAGAGAGGGTCAAATGCTGACGGGACTGATGATTTTCCTCCAAAACCCTGGTATCCTACAAAAACATACTTCACCAAAGGAGTATCACATTTTTCTTTGGGGATGGGGGGGTGGGAGGGTGGGGGCTACGACAGTGGTCAACATCACAACTCAATAACCGTCACCATAAAAACCTCGCCCCTGAAAACGGTGTAACACGGTTCACGTAACAGCTTCAGCATACGAAACCTCCACCGCTGAGACGCTGTGGTTTGGTGTTTCACGGACACTACACGTCAAACTGGTCAGCAGGTGGGGTTGAGAGAAGGGAAAACTGGATATCAGGTAATTCATTCACAACACGAGCACAGAGAACAGCGGAGACACAGCATCAGAACGCCGTGGGGAGCAGTGGGGAGGGGTGATTTCATATACGTACTGAAGCATTTTTCATCAGGTCTCTGACATCGCCTCTTTCAAGAGCCTTCATAGATACAGTGTGCTATCAATATCTTACACAACAGGCAGGCAAGTTCAACACAGATCCTAAAACATACAGACATTTCCTCATACAAACCAAACAAACAAAAAAAGTTGCAAGCCGCAGATACATTTTTTTTTCAAGCTCTTGGATTTTACAGGTGCAGAAACAAATTCTTTCAAAACGTGGCTGAACGGTGGCGGGAGGGAATGGGGGCTTGGGGGGTGGGTGGGACAGACGGACGTCATCATCTGCGCATATACAGCAAGGGTCAAATAGCACCGGGTGTAAAGGGGATGCAGCCAAATCAGTGTATCTTCCTTTTTGTTCCCCAACAATCCTGAACAATATATACAGACAGCCGTTTCCAGCGTTTGTTGCAACAGCAAAAGAAAATGAAATGAGGGACAATAAAAGTGAAAGCTGACATGGGAAGGTGAAGTTGGAGGTGTTGCTGACGTGGTGAGTGACCCGATTAAATACCCTTCTTTTCCTTTAGTGCCGTCCGCACTTTGAGCGCGACTTAAAAGTGATAAAAACATGAAACATGGATCAAACAAAGTGCAACTGTAACAGAAAAGGAAGACTGAGGTGAGTTATTTTAGCTGCAGACAGAACCAGCGCAAGAATACTGCAAAGATAAAAGTGAAGCGGGGCGATGAAGCACAGAAGCTACAGTTGAGTCTTTCACTGTGAGGTTGTGTCGCTGTGCTCACAGAAAAAAAAAAAAAATCCTACAATGGAGGCATGACCGCACGGAAGGCGGTGACTTTACATTAAACTGAAAGTGGCGCTGTAAGGCAGCCACCAGCACATTCTAAATTATATAGTTGAACGCAGCGCATGACCTGCAGCTCTCACCGGAGTGCATTGGCTGAGCACCTCCAAATCTGAGGCAGAGCCAGGACAGTCTGGAGAGACATTGTCTCCAGGTTGGCCTGGGAGCACTTTGGGGTCCCCTGGAAGAGCTGGTGGGAGTGGCTGGGGGGGGCTTGGGTTTGCCTGTTAAGGACGGTACGCCCCCAGTGACCTGGACCAGGACAAGCGATAGACGACGAGGTTACCAGGTAGCGCAATGACAAAAAAAAAGACTGTAGTGATCCTACCACTGCCCGCTTTGTGTAGTGACTTTTCTCAGCCAATGGGCAACTAAGCAGCTTAAACATGTACAGCAAAAGTGAACACAAAATGTAAACAAATCAATTTCATCGATCATGAAACTTTAAAATGGATGAAAACAGCTGCTTCAATGGACTCAATCCTTCCTTGTCAGTCAAAAAATGGCAGGAGTGATGAAACGTGGAATGACACCTTCTTAGTTTTGCGTGAGTTGATGGGAGGGGCCTTCAGTGACAGTGGATGGAGTGCGTTACGGGGGGATGCAGCGGGGAGTCAGTGTTGGGCAGATGTGATGTGATGCGACAGCGGTGACATTGGCCCTCTGCATCCTCCGCTCCGTTCGAAAGCCAGTTTAGCCGAGGCTGGTGATGTTGGCTTTTCCACCAGGGGGAGCCACTATGCGCTGAGTGTTGCGGCGAGGGACGTTGTCATCTACTTGGGCACCTGTCGGAAACAAAAAAGAAAGGCAATGTGAAGTTGAGACTAAGACGTAAAGGAGCCACGGTAGTTGCAAGACAACGGGCTGCTCCTGCTCACCTGACAGACTGAAGCCAGACTGGTGAAGGTTGCGCACTGGCTGTTGGCTGAGCTGCTGTTGCTGCTGCTGCTGCTGCTGCTGCTTGCTGGGGGAGGTCTTCATGGAGGAGACGGTGGACATCACTTTGGGGGTCACGGTCACCTCGCACACAGGCCCGTCGTACTGGCCCCTGGGAACCCCTCGCAGCTCTGTGAGCTGAACAGAGTTCATCAAGCAGGTCGTCAGACACTTGGGGACACTGACAACTGTTTCAGAGTGACTCATTTGCCACAGAGCGGTTTTTCCTTCATAAAATGGAGCCATATGGTACGAACACATGAGAACCCAAATGACTTTGTCCAGAAATAATGAATTTAAGAAATTCCACAGCGGTTACCCTAAAATAAATCCTTTTTTCCGTCCATGTACTTCTGAAGGAAATTATCCTATGCATAATCATCCTACAAAAAGGGCAAAATCTGCATTACTTGCACCCTATATCAAGGCTGAGCAATAATCTTAGCTGCCGTCGTCAGGCCTCCTCCCAACCATGAGTAGATGTGCATTAACTTTAATCGCACCTGTGACATCTCTGTTTGTACACACTCAGATAAAATCAGACAGAAGAGTGACAACGGGCTGGAGAAAATAAATGTCTATCTTAAAGTGGAATTTGGGGGGTGAACTGGCCCTTTAAGCACGACTTCCTGCTGTGAGGACTTACCCTGCTGCGAGCCTTTATCCTCTTGTACACGTGATCGGAGAAGGGTTTGCGGGTGACGTAGCGGCCGCAGCCCTCGGTGGTGTGAAGGTTGCCTTCCTCCAGGACAATCTTGCCCTGGCTGATCACCACCGCGGGACCACCGCGCACCTCGGTGCCCTCGAAGATGTTGTATTCTACAGCCTGGATAGGGAGAGAGAGAACCAGGAACCATCAGAAGTAACAATAATGACATCAATAAAAGTTCATATAATTCAGTGCTGCCGTGCACCAGATTCAGTACCAATCATCTTTTATAAATCTACTTGCTTTACTCATACACACACACACAAACACAAGAGTATTAAAGACAGGTGAGTCAATGTTCTGACCAGGTTGTGGCTCTTGGCTGAGATGATCCTGGTCATGTCTGGATCCCACAGCACGAGGTCGGCATCGGAGCCAACGGCGATGCGGCCCTTGCGGGGGAACAGGTTGAAGATCTTGGCGGCGTTTGTGCTGGTCACCGCCACAAACTGGTTCTCGTCCATCTTGCCCGTCACCTTTTTAGGACAAGATGATAAAATCAAGTTGAAGGGGAGAAAAAAGGAAGATTTTCCCGTAGCGGTTATGTTGTTGGAACGCTTTTGGGAAGCGGGTCGAAGCAAGCTCACCACACACTTGTCCCAGATTAGGGACATCCTCTCCTCGGTGCCGTTGGTTCCCTCCGGAATCAGAGCGAAGTTGTCTTTGCCTATGGCACGCTGAGAAGTCAGGTAAGTGCAGTGGGCACTGCCAGTCACCTGCAAGTCCCCACTGTGCAACAGAGGGACGAAAAGAAAAACAAACAATCAAAAACATAGAAGAAAACATTGAAAAGAATGCAATTTGACTGGACTTATTGATACAAGAAGTAGAAGAAGAGGTGGAGGCCTTTATTAATCCCATACTGGGGAAATTTGCATAACTCCGGCAACAAAACAGTAGAAAAGAATGGAGATTATATTGACTAAAAATAAAATAAGTAAAATAAAATAAAGAAAAATATTTATAGGCTAACAGGGAATAAACAAGATATTTACATTAAAAAAACAAGACATTCATTCATAGTATATTTTGAGGGAGTTGGTTTTCTCTTTGATTGTGTAAAGCGCTTTGAGTCAATTTTGGCTGTGATTTAGCCCTTTATAAATAAAAGTTGACTGAAGAAAGCCTGCCAGTAAGAAAACTCTCATGTTTAGGGACCTGACAACAGCAGCGCACATGTCCCGAATGTATGTCATACCATGACAGCAGAGAGCTGAGGTAGTCGGGGGTGGTGGGATCAGGGCTGAGTGGCGGAGAGGTGACGAAGGCCGCGGCCTTTGCCCAGTTCTTGCTCCAGTAATGAGTCCCATCTGTGCCCAGGCTGGCGGAAATGGGCTCCCCGTACACCACAGAACCTGCACGAGTGAAAAAGGATGCCGTCAGCGCCCAAAAAGAAAGTGCCAGACAGACGGTCGGGGGCGAAGGGGGATGAGTCTGATAACTTTCATGGAAATAAACCAGCCGTCTCCGTACCCTTTTTCCTGGCGAGGGCGATGACGTCCGCGGCACTCTTGCTCATCACCTTGGTGACGTAGAGGGGGCAGTTTGTCTGGTTGGCTATAGTGATGGCGCGGTTGACGGCCTCGGCCTCCACCTGACGGATGCACAGGTTCATTACAAGACTCGCAACGCCAGAACTGATCCATTTTATTTTCCCCAAAACTCTTTTCCATCTTTTTTAACAGACTGTGTTTTTTCAGTAGGCCCAGGAGGCCTGAAACAGGACTGTGGAGCTCTGGGCGTTTGCCCAACACGCCTCACTTTTCTGGCAATAGTTTACACGCCGATAGATGGAGGGTGCCTGACAGGCAACCACAAATACATAGCTCCATTTCAGAACAGTTGTCACTTCATCCGATTGCATGGCAATGAATTGCAGAAATGATATTCATATGAAACATTTTAAGGTACAAAATGACCACCTGGCGGTCTGGGCTTCCTTGTCAAGGACACTGTACTGTGACCACGGACACAAGGAAGAAAAACACACAGTCTTGCTTTTAAAATCAACATAGAATTTCTTTTATCAAGACCGGCCAATTTAAGCTTAATGTTGAGGAGAAATTTCATAAAGCCTAACATATAGCATTCTAGTCTTTTCTATACAACAAAACCCACACTGGTGGTTTAAAAGTAACCTGTTCTAGGTATATTATGACCATCAGAGTATCAACAGGAGAACTGCTCTTTCCTGCCACAAAAACTGTTATGATATTAATTACCCGTGTAGAAAATGTTCAATTAATTGCGAGAAATTTAATATATTTGATTTGATTCTTAATTGACAATTTATCGATGATTGATTAGTTGTTAACATCCCTATTACTGACACTTGCTATTAAGTTTGCGAATTCAATTCTTAAGCCTTCATTTCATTCTATAAATCCAGGGATTGACAGAAATCTTGAGTACACAAAAGCATATCCAACCAAAGCATAGTTTTAAAAATGTCTGAATTTTCAGAATGACGGGGCTATACAAAGCCCATCATCCTACGTCTGAAGAATGCATTTCTTTTGACTTACCTCCTCTGGGCGGCTGAGCACATGACCCTCAGGACCAGTGATCCCCAGCTCAAGAATACGCCTCTGCTCCTGAAAAACCCATCAAAAAAGAGTGATTGGCACTGGAGAAAGCTGCTTGTGGATGGGATGTGATCGCCGCCTTCACTAGTGACTCTAATATACCTCTGCAATGATGTCCCCGTTCTCAGCGTGCACCTGAGCAATGGCCCCAAGGTCTCTGATGACACTGAAGACCTCGTAGATCTAAAGGTAAACGACACGTACGGGCGCAGTTTAAAAGACAGTCAGCTCAGTAAAGTGGGCCAAGCAACAGAGCGTACCTGGGAGTCAGAAAGCTGGAAAATGTCCTTATAGGCCAAATAGACCAGGAAAGAGTTGACACCTGAAGAAAGAAAACTTATGATAGAAAGCAGCCAAAGGTGGAATAAAGAGGCCAAACGGGGGGAAGAACCCAAAGTGAGAAAGAAGTCAAATCAAAGGGATGACAATATTTAGTGAATGTGTGTTGTTACTGTTGATCGGCCACTGACAAGATGGTTTGTTTTTCAACCATCCATCCAAGGAACATCATGCTCCAGACACTATTTTGTCAGGAGAAAGGTGATGATCTTTGGTAACAATAAAAGCCTCAACTAAACAACCAAATTCCATTAAAAGGTTGCGAGCCAGGTGAAAAATTACGTTTTTCCAAATCTTCATTTGCCATCAGCCACTTAAGGTCCTTAATAGAGGAAAACGGACTGCAGACTGATGCAAGTACTCTTTGGTAGTGCATGACACACAGATACTCGCTGCGTACCGTGATCTTTCACCAGAGTGTCCATCTCCTCCAGAGTGCCTTTGTCCCACTGGGTGATGTCCACGTGCAGGGAGTAGTCACAGCACGACTTGCTGTCGGCCCACTCTCTCCACTGCTTGAAAGCGGCCACCAGACTGGCCCCGGGCTCTGGCACCACATGGTCGACTGCGAAACACAAACAACAGGTCAGGGTTTGTGTGCACCTGCGTGCGACATGATCAGATTACACGCTCGGCGGCACGCGCATCTGCACTGCTATGATCGCTGCAACAGAATGACTGCGTTTGGCGAGTGAGTGGAACCAGTGTCGGCACTCACTGATCATGGTTGTCCCCCCGGCCAGGGCGGCTCGGGTGCCCTGGTAGAAATCATCTGCAGACACCATGCCTCGGTCAGGCATCTGGAATCGGGTGTGCACGTCAATACCCCCGGGAATCACCATTCTCCCATGAGCCTCGATGATCTTCACCCCCCCGGGAACGATGAGGTTGTCTCCGATTTGCCTGGAGACGCAGACAAGGCAAATAAATGAGTTGAATTTGACAAAGCAAGATAAAATTCCAAGAATCACGAGAGGTGACCCTTAAAGGTCCAGTGTGTAAAATGTTTTAGGAAGCCCGGTATTTCAGGACGCCCGCCTGACAGCGCATTTCGTATTGAAGGGAACTGTCAGGCAGGCTTCCTTAAAAAATGGCGGCGTAAGATGGCAGCTATCTCAGAGCAAGACCCTTGATAGCTGCCATAGCAGGGCTCTATGGATATTCTTATATATATGCGAACCATACTGTGAAAACGGACTTTATTATTGTATTTATGAGCAGTATGTTAAGCTTTTGCCAATATAACAATCATAAATCAAGACAAATTTTACACACTGGACTTAAATCTTCCTACTCAACCTACTTGATGACTCCATCCTCCATGTAGATATCTGCCAGGAATGACTGATCATCATTCACAATCTTTGCGCCTTTGACAAGGAGACGGTCACTCTGAAAGGACAAGGCAACAATTGCATTATGCACAATGGCCCAAAGACACAGATGCACCCATACAGCTACCAGGCATCACCAACAGCAAGTTAACTGGGAGCTGTCTTGACTAGAAGCCCCCAGAACTAAAAGCCCATCCTTCTAATGCTTACTGCAGCTCTGAGGGAATGAAATAGAAAAAATAGAGGCAGTTCTTTCTAACTGCCCTTTGTGACGTCAATGCTTTTTTGCAAAGATTTCTGGGTGGCTGTAAAGAGAGGGATTTTTCCAGAGATCTACAGAGTTCTTAATAATTCATGTGAGGCTGCTCCACTTAAAAACAACATAAAAAAGACATGGCGACTCGTAGATCAGTAAATCATACGTTTACTTCAACATCAGTATCAGTACAGGAATTTCATAATAATGTAGGGGAATCTTTTACAGTCAATATAGGCCAATTTGATTTTTTTTTTATTTTTTAGATTAGATTAGATTTTTTTCACTCCATACCTTTCAGTGTGGTTCAGTTCTGGCTACGCTGCAGCTACGGCAGCCAGTCCACTACGACCACCATTTAAAAAAAAAAAAAAAGACTGCAGTAGGTCCTTGCTCTTGTCACCCCAGGCGGAGCTACTAACTCTTTCAGCCCCGAAGGGCAATGACTGGACCGTTAACAGAAGTGGGAGTGTTTCAATATGGATTTCCAATTAGCTTGCAACCTTTGAAGGACAACGGAGGAGAGCAAAAAGGAACATGTTGTGATCTCTCAAAGCTAACAAAATTCCATGAATCTGAAAAGACCAAATTAGACACAAGTTACTGAATTCAGTTTGCAAAGATAAACTGCTTTAATTATCGATAAATGAGGAGTTTTAAAAAAAACTTCTATTTAAAAAAAAAAAAAACAACTTCAATGTTGTTAAATTATGTAAGGCTAAAAAGCAGACAAGCCATCTAAAGGGACGGAGCAGTTCTCAGGAGGACTCAGGTTTGCGCACACGTATTGCGCGAGTGGCACAATGAAGGCCGCCTGAATAAAATAAAGGGAGCCTGAATCTGTAGCAGCACGCTCGGTTTTCTGAGGACACGAGTCGCGAACGCTAATGAGGAAGAAGTGGTGTACTGCAAACCTTTTGGAGGGGAAAGCTCTGTATTGGATTGGACGTACATGGTGAGGGGGCATCAGTGCGAATCCATTAGGTAGACCGGTTATGGCTGTATCGGCATGACCCTTCAGCCTGTTCAGCCCCTGTATGTGGGTCATACAACCCAGGCATTTTGTGTGCCTGAGTGGTCAACAACGAGAGCCCAGAGACTGCCATAAATCATCTGAATTACTGTGGCTTTCAATTTTCTAATTGAGTATAATTGATGGAGATTCCACTGCCCCTCTCTCTTTCATTGCTATTGCATCATATCTCTTTTCATTAAGATGATGGATGGATGGATGGACGGATGGTTGAATGGATAGATGAACTCCTAACTGAAAGTGCCCAAGAAATCAAACCCCAAAGCTTCAGGATGTGAGACGCACTGTGCTGAAATACCCCACATACTAGTGTAAAACTGCCGCTTTCGTCCCTTCCAGCATAAAATCAAATAATCTTTCATTTGCTTTTCCTGAACATGATAACCCATGTTACATTAGAAGATTTACTGTATTGCAGGATAACCGTGTAGCTTTGCTTCAAGGTAAGTGTATTTTATCGGCTCACTTGTGACTCAACAAAAGCTTGACAGATTTCAAGTGGCAGAATTTAACAGGGCAGATTAAATTATGGCTTTGTTTCCTTTACATGATTGAGCGCATTGATGTTTTTTGTAACTGTTTTCAATCATTAATTTTTAGTTTAATTTATGTAACTAAAATATAATGTGTCATTTAATTCCGCCTAGCTTAAACAAGACCAGTGATGTTGATTCCATCTGTGACTTGAAATGACAAATATGGCTAGATTTTCCCATCATTCAGTGGAAATATAAGACAGTTGTGTTAACATGCAATAGAGCTGTAAACCTTTTACCCCCGTCACTGTCAAACTGTGCGTGTGTGTGTGTTGCCTATCTGCATGTTGTGTCTGGGCTGTCCTTGCATCAACCTGTGACAGTTCATTGACTCAAACAAAGCTTGGCCCCATACTTTGGTGTTAATGAGTGATCGGCCAAGTCGACCACTCTCTGCCTATGCACACTCGCACTGGTTAAAAACAGCTGCATGATGAAAGCTTAGAGGAAAAAAGGTTTGGATGGGTGCTGTCCAATGACCTACTTTGCAAAAGAGGTTTTACTTGATTCAGCTATCACGACATCCTTCTCTAGGCCCTAATACTGTACTCTGTGGTGGAAAAGCTGCATGATAAAGCAAATAAGGCGTTACAATGTCGTTTCACAAGCATGTAAGAAATTTAAAGCAAAATACCAGCCGTCGGCAAAAAATATATGAATACATTTATGTTTGCATTAAAGAGACCAATTTTAACACAAATTCTCCATCGTAAAAATATAATAACAAAGCGAAATACACAGCAAAGGCCAAGAGGATGGAGGGTGACAGATAAGATGCAGGCGGATGAACCTGTCTTTTCACCTGCTGCTAGCTACACCCTTCGAGCTAAGGATGCTCCGAGTGGGGCTAACGATGCCGCTGCGAACAACAGCCAAATGAGCAAAGGAGCAAACGACTGCAGCAAGCATCGGCCCTGGCCTCCATAAAACGTACAGACATAATATGAGTTCCGTATTTCTTTCTGCTACAGCTTTTCGTCAACCGGCAGTCCGGTTACCTGCTGGTGGCAGCGTCCGTTTAAATGAGCGAAGGCGTCGGCTAAGCGTTCGGCTAGCTTTAATCTAATCCTGACGGCTCGCCGAAGCGCGTTAATAATGATGATGATTAAAAAAAAAAAAAAAAAGACGCACATCTAATGAATGGAATGGCTTATGGTAAAACGCACAATACTCACTGTAATTCGTGGAATGTTCTTCTTTCCTTGGTAGCCCGACATTTTGCGAATGCCTCAGTCACAAATCTGCCCTGCCTCTTGGCTAAAATCAACTAGCTCGACTGGAAAACCTCAGCTGCCAATGAAAGGATGATTGGATGCTCAGCTCGTTGGACAGTCGACGCCCCGAGTGTTCTATATCTGTCCGACGATCCTTATCAATAAAGCGTAATGGTTTTCGGCAACTCCCCTAAACTAATTATTTTTATACGTTTAGGTTGTTTGTTTGTTTTTTGTTTTTTTGCCTAAAGGTCCTCGCCTTGGTTTTGATGCTGGAACAGGTCTCAGTAGACCAGACAGGCACCAAGAAGAGACGGGCCACAAAGACGTAGCGCGCATGCGCACTGCCCCGCCCTGCTCAGCCTCAGCTCCACGCTGTTTCAATGTGTTAGCGTCAACGATGGGAAGACAGGTTAAACATCGCCCATTTATTTGACTGACTTGAATTGACCTCACCAGATTATTAAATATAACATAGTCTCAGCAATAATTACAATTTACAATTATATTAATTTGTAGATTAGTTGACATTAAGGTAAATGTGTCCAAAGAAAACTGGTGTAAGTTGTATTACATAATACCATTGATACAAATATATATTTTTAGAACCAAAGTATCATCACAACTCTAAATTATTGATGTATTTAGATACAACATCCATGTACATTTTTATTCTATGACACTTGCGATAACAAGGACAATTTCACCTCATCTTTTGACAAAAAGAATGTGGTTTGTGATTTTGAAGATAATGCAAAAGAAACATAGCAGCGTAAGGGCAAAAACTGGCATCTAAACCAAGAGATGCAGTGAACTGGTCCAAATGTTTCATTCAAGTCTCTTCAAATTCATTAAAAAATATGGCTCATGAGAAATTTGGTCTAATGTAAAGGAAAAAAAATTGCATCAGGAGATATTAAAATATGTATCACATACACTATTACACCAATCATGATTTAATCACTCTTTATTTATTTTATTGTATCAATAACGAAAGGATAGCTTACAAAAAAGCAACAAAAGCTTCGAATAGAGGTTTGGACTGTGACCAATGTTTGTTTATTTGATCTTTCAACAATCAGGGCAAATCTTGGCAGGGAAATAGTCAACACCCCTGTGGATTTGCCATGGTTTACGCTATGTACTAGGGAGCTAACATGTCTACTGTTATGCTGAAGAAATCTGTTGTTTTTGCTTTGTTTTATTTAGATTGATAGACTCTCGTGAACTATAATCATTAAACTTGACTAAATAGCATTTTAGTTATTCAATAGAATCTGGAGATACTACAGATGGAGAAGCTTAAACCAATGAAGAATACATACTTTCTATGTGGTAAATTACATGTATGAATCCGTCCCTTTAAAGTCAGTCCAAACTTCATCCAGGTTTAACGATTCTCACCACTTAGTTGTGCATGAGACCTTAGTGGTGATGCATGCAGTTTATCTAACTGTATGTACTTTACTTAGTCTGGAGAATACTGCACATAAAACTGATCGGCTGTACATAAACCTACTATGATGACAGTGTAAAGTTAGTTGGAGTGACAGAGCTGGCTTAGAACAAGATAACTATTTTACAACTAGTACGGCTAAAAGCGTTCACAGCCATTAAGCAATTTTCCTGCGACTCCACGACGGCCTTCAAACACTGGCAAAGGAACCACCTAGTCACCCACCAGTAAGAGTCCACAGACATCACGTGTTCTTTGGGAATTGCTCTTAGAGGTCCACTGTAGGCAGATGGATATTGACTGTACACTGTTTATTGCATGATATGATGTGATAAAACTGCACAGTGTGGTCTATAAAGAAGTTAGATAACACTATCAAGTGAAGCCCCCTTCCATGGTGGTCCATGTCAGTCATTGACACTCTGACATTTGAACAACAGCAGAAACACATTACATATGCTGCCACTAGTCTATATAATGACAATGACGTAATGTGTATTAGTATGTATAAATGAATTATACAATGTCAAAAGGAGTACATGGGGCAGATCACAGCTTAAATCATATTTCACATCTACATCCTTAAATATCTCAACATGTCACAATAACAAAACAAAAACAGTCGAGGCGAACTCACCAATGTGCATGTGGTGAAAAATATAAATTTTTGGCACTTCGCCATTGCTCCTATGTAATGTTAAGAAGATATGTATGTAATAAAAAAGAAAAATAGCATATGGCCTGGTAAACCATCATCATCACAAATACTCAAAACAACCTTGCTATCAGCAATTTGCAGCTACATACCAGATTAATGTATAAGATTTCCAAAAAAAAAACAAAAGCTGTTCAAAGAAACCCTCCATCCAACTTGACACACGCCTTTCCTAAAGAATGTGTGGAATTTCAAAACAAATCCCACAGGGCAGCATTGTTGACTGCTCCTTGAATATTTAGCTATAAAATTAAGGCAATAAAAGTCCTATTTGTGCTATCTGTACCCACTACCATTTCAGTTGGTTCGTGTTGCAGATATGGTGCATATTTTTTGGTTTAGACTCTCTTCCTACTGAGGAAACAGTGGAGAGGCAAAGCTTCGGAGGCCAGATTTCTCATGACATTAAATGAAACAAGTAAAGAAACTTCAACCCTGAAGCCACAGCACATAAAAAAAACTGTCATATATTTTGGAGTTAAAACATGACGACTCATATTATTTTCCAGCTCTAAGAGGGTTTGTTATCCACTAGATTCAAGACGATAACAGCTGCTGGGTACAACGTTGTCTTGTGTCGAAATGTGACGGGAGTGCAACCACATTACGTCACGTGTATACCTCTATAACTACATCGACAATGTGAGAAAATGTAATGCTAATTAGAAGAGAAACATGGGCAGACAATGGGTGCAAGGAGACAGCTTAACTACAGAGGGGTGCATAAGACTTAATGACAGGAGAATACTCAGGCACTGCTTCATCTTCTGTTTAGTAAGAGCTGGTGGGAGCTGTGGCAATTCTCTTTCCGATGTACACCCTGCAAAGCAAAGACATGACATTCATCAAATGGACTGTGGGACTAAGCTAAAACTGACAGCAGCTTCTTTGCAGGGCTGATGACTAAGGTTTTTAGGGCTTATTGGAAAACCATTATTAGCCAGCTGAAATGGCAGTGTTAGATTTTTAACACTGACGGCTGTCTGTTGAAAAAGCTACAGTTAGGTCAGCCTTTTGGGAAAGCCAACACTGAAATCTGACTGTTAAAATGCTACCGCTGGTGGCTGAAATTTAAATTTTCAATCTTTTATTAGAGCCTGTAGAGTAATCGGACATTTTTCTGACTAAGGCTGACATTAGCCTTTTTCTGAGGGAAACTGGATCAATGTAACAAGTAAAAAAACCCATCCCAGTCCAAAGCATGAAAAATGACTGTTGCATGACCGAATTAAAAAACAAACAAAAAAAAAACAAAACACAACATTTTCTACAGCTAGTTATGTTTGAAGATTGCCCTTTCATGAATTCATACTTACCCGATGCCAAGAGCAAAGATGTGTGAGATGAGAAGGGAAGGAATGAAGACTTTGAGGAAATCAGCAGAGAAGATGCCACCATTCTTCATTACTCCACTCTTCCTCATACTAAGAGAGACTGAACGCCTGGGATGCTTAAAGTGAAACTCTCTGAAAAGAATAAACAACCAGCCATTTAATGATGAGTTATTTTTTTAATATCCCGCAGTCCATGGTATATTAATAAAACACTCTTGATGTGACAATTTGCTTACTTTGGTGGAATGTTTTCCGGTCTGCTGGACCAATCAGCGACCCAGTCTGCTTCTTTGTTGAGCAAAATGTCATCCTCTCTGTCCTGCTCTGGACCGTCATCCTCAGACTGTGAATATGGGGTTGGATAATTTAAATGTTAGGGTTATGTTTTATGTAAGTGCAACAAAAACATTTTTTTTTATAAATATTAATTTACCTGACTTGGCATCTCTACATCAAAGGTTATCTGACCCTCATCCTGATCCGGACTTGGTGGCCTGTGAGGACTGTTGTAACACATTAGGACAGATTAGTTGGCACAAAAAAACAAAAAACAACTCAAACTAATTAGTTTACTTAAAACAAACAAAAACACTGATTTTGGTTCTACCTATCACAGGAGGAGCCACTTGGACTGGATTCATGCTGTGCATCTAGGAGAATCTTTTCCATGTCTCCATTGTGAATAGAGGAAGATGAGGGTACATGCTCCAGTCCCCCCATCAGGGTCTCATCGTTCTCAGGCACCACTTCCAAGGCCTGCAGGGTTTGGCTCATGCCAGCGTTTGCGTTTATTTGGTCTGCAGCCGGTGTTGTCAGTTGCACACTGGTCTGCGCTGCCTCGGGGGTGGTGTTTCCATTTAGTTCCAGTTCTACCCATGAGCCTGGGCGACACAAAGTTCACACATAGGGAGGGACGGAAATGCCATTAAGCTTGTTGTGTGTAGGCGCAATCCAAACAGCACCGTGCATACCACGTACAAACACGCCCCTGTCTCCGGTTTCAATGGAAATGGCTGACCCATATATTTCATGCACTACTCTCAACTGGCTGGGATGCGCGCTGCATTCATGCATGCATTTCTTTGTGCCACTGCCCCACTAACAGCTTGCATATTTTTTCTTCAGCAGTTATGTAATCTACAACGGGCAGGGGTCTTTACTAAGAACGTGCGTTAATAATAATAATGACAAAACAACAACAACTCGATTTTTACTTGTTCTTGGCTTTCCCAACGTCAACAAGCATTGCACTGTTGTGGTTTTTATCATGCAGCAAAACAACCGAGTTCACATACACAGTTTGCCATCTGAGCTCCCGAAGGCGGGGTTGCATAACTGCAGCGAGAGACAGTTTGCCAGGACATGTCGCTGCTCCAGCAGCTGATGTTATTACGTAAAATGCTTTATCACACTTGTTTTTGAACCGGTGTTTTAGCCTCTGGAATCACGTACAAGACGAGGCGATCTGATCAGTTTCTAAATTCTTAAATGTGTTTTCAAACGTGAAAAATGCAGGTCACTTCCTCCATTGTATGGTTCTATATGTTTATTTAAGACTGTGCCTCCTTGGAGGGAAATGCGAATCAAATGCATTTAGCGGGAAACTCATATGACTAAGTCTTGCAAAAAACATTAAACTTGTCCTTTTCAGAGGAACCTTTTTATTTGGTGTTTTGTCTCAACTTGTTTTCATTTAGCCTCGACCCCCACGTCCCCATCGCAGACGCACCTGATTGGCTGGCTACACTGTCAATCTTAAACTAATCGCCACGTAATTGGCTATTTTGCCAATACGCTACTCTGACGTCAAGGTTTTCGTACCGCCCAGCTCAAAAGAGGAGGAAATACCATGTTAAGACAACTTTTGCAATCAATTCACGATATTACCACAATTCTCGAACCATAACCTTGTCTTGACTGGCTGAAATTAAGTTTTGTCGCGTGGTGCTCGGAGAAACAGATGACGGTACATACCGTGAAGCCCAGACTCTTCGTTATTGTTCCGTTGAGTAGCGGTGGACATGTTGACGGTGACGACTACCCAGTTTTTGCATTCACCAACATGATACGCAGACGAGCCTACATTTGCGCATGCGCAGTGTCGATCTTGCTTCTGGAGCGTTTAAAGACATGCGTTTACTGAGCATAGGTTGAGGCTAAAGTAAAAATTATAAAATAGACATAAAAAATATTGATTTGTAATTTTGGTATACACAGCGTAAAACTTCGAAACATGAAAAAGTCATTAATTTAAAAGAATAGTTTGAATGCCAACACATCGTAAGTTCCATTAAAAGTTGCTTCCAATTATGAATTGTGACAAAGATACATTTCATGCCCAGTACAGAAGCAAAAATAATTATTCATAATTAATCACTAAAAGGTGATCATATAAACATTTGTGTTCCACATTTAAGTCTGCATGTTCTTTGACAGTGTCAGTAACAAGTAAAACTACCTTTATTGTGAGAGAAACAATAAGACATGTTAGATTCAAATACAGTGCAGTTTGCATAAAGCCCTAATCACACACATATAAAAGCACTTACAAAAAATATGTTTTGAAAGTCTTTATTACGTTAGCTCTGAAATTCAATTTATTCTATTTTACAAACAAAAACATTGCTGTACAGTGAACGATTTTTAACTCTCCCATCACCCAAAGTCTTTAAATCTTTGAGAGCACCCATGCCCCCAAAAGGAAAACAACAGAACAAAAACAACATGTTGACAAAATTCACAGAAAAGTGCATTATTGTTTGAAGTCTTGTGATGCATTACATGATTATAATGCTGAATGGGGGGCAGACCGGGGGGGTTGTCAAGGAGGTCGTAACATGTATTCGGACAATTTCCTGAAGGGGCAGTTTTTATTCATAGTGATTCAAGATCACGTTCAAAAATCATTACAGCAACTTAGGTTTCACAAAGGAATCTATCTGCAAGTAAGGCAGTATAAAGAAAAAGTTAAAGGTACAAGATTTTTAAAAGTGAGCAGCAGTAATTCCCCTGAGCAGTCTCCTTTCTGGCTCCCCAGAAAGTTGAACATACTTGATAATGTTATATCTGCCCAATCGAGTGAGGAAGGAAACAGTTCTTCTGAATGTTACTACTGTTTAGACAAGGACCTTGAACTGTAGCTAATAAGACAATATGAGGGTAAAATGAAAGCTTATTGTATGCACAAGAGCTTTAGAAACTCACTAACCTCTAAACTTTGAAGAGTATGTGTAATTGCTGATAAGTGTTTTAATCAATGAACGACAGGGCAAGTTGAACACCAGTTTGTTTCTTTTGATCTGCAGCTAATTCATCGAATGATTGACGTTGCGAATGAGAGGGATCAAGGCGTCACATTTTTCTGGTTATTAAAGGCAAATCATTTAAATGGCACAGGCACAAAACATGCATGCACAAGCATGGAAACTGGTCGGAAACAAATAAAATGTTTTTCCAAAGTTCTCTAACAAAAATGTATATTGGTGCCTTTACTAGGGGACATTACCTAGAGCCCTGAGAGTGACACACCTAAAATGATATCAATGGTTCTTAACTAATGTCAAATGCCTGTTATCTGAAATTATTCTCAATGCTAAAGAAAAGTTTTAAATTCCATAAATACGCCACAGAGAACCAATACAACAAGCCCTGATTGGCTTAGTGTGGCTTTAGAATTTCATTGAAATTAAGTAGAATATTGTGCTTTCATTAACCTGTCTTCCCCAGAAGATGACTGGCACCATGTGACTGAAACATTTGTAGAAGAGCTATTTAAGAATAACAATTAAAAAAAAAAAAAAAAAAAAAAAAAAAAAATCCACATTCAGCCTCTTCAATACAACAATCATCAAACCAAGTGCTTCAAAATTTCTCCTTTTTAAATAAACTTCTCCCGCATCATAGGAAAATACATCTTAGACATTGATCAGTAACTGGCTAGTCAATGGAATTGACTACATACACATAACTTGATTTTGGGATTTCTTTTTACATTATATGTTGATTAAAATGCTATTCCCCCTTACGAGCCCCAAGGGTCTATTCTTTCACAGCCAGCGAATTTATTCATGAAAAAAAACAAAAAACAAAAACTGGCATCTAAAGAAAAAACAAAACAAAACATTAGCATCTAAATGTACTCTGAAGTCAAGATTTGTATTAACATTAGTTACAATTACAATAGTTATTGTGCTTATGACTACAGAAGTACACAGTCCTGGAAATGTTTTCTTTGGACATCGTGTGAGAAAATGGCACATAACCTCAATGTCACAAAAAGCCTCAGGTTCCCTCCGTGTTCATCAGAATAAACAAATCATCCTAAAGACCGGAAACGCTGCCCTATCAGTCAACCCTTCTTCTATTATCAGTCTGAGACAGTTGAAACCTACAGTGATCAGACTGTAATCCTATTGCTTTATGTATGAAAACAAATCAGCTCTAGTGACTAATCTTCCATCACATACAGTACAAAAGTAGAATAAAATAACACTAAATAACAAAAAACTAGATCCAGAGAAGAAAGCAGTCGTCATCTGCAACAGCACAACAGGCATATTCTGGGGAAAACCAGCAGCTGCATTTAATTTCAATGCCATAGACCACGTTCATTCGCTTTATTCCTGAGCTTCATATGGTGGTCGGAACATGTGCAAGAGACTGAATGAATACAACTTTCGTTTCCTTTGGCATGATTAGTTCTCAACGAGCCTCCAAAACCAGAATACTTTGAGTGGGTGTTACCTATTCGTTTCCACATTATGGGATGACATTGGTGTTTCAAATAGTGACTGGAAACCACATCGGTACTACTGCTGACATTTCCTTAAATGCAGTTGTCTAGGTACACAAGGAAAATAAAACCTGACTTTCGTAAAGCATTTCTTAAAACAGAGAGCAGTCTGTTTTTTTGGTAACGCAGCAGAGACCAAGGACTCGCATCACATATTTTGACGTTGAGAAATAAAATGAAAATGAAAACGATCAAACAAAGATTTAAACAATGCGGACAAAGCTTGGTGGTCATGTAACGTAACCGATGCACCTTTGAACTAAACACGATGAATGACTTCAACACACTGGACATCAGGAAAAATGAACGGTGGATTTGGCATCTTGACAAACACTTGGACAGCTTGACTTTTTTTCAGACTAGTGGCAGAAGGAAATCAGTGAAACACATGTTGTTGACAGAAGGAGGGATTTCTTATGTAAATAAAACATGGTGGCTATGAAAGTTAGATGACATGTCCCAATGGCACAAAATAATGACACCCACCAACCAAAAACAAGCATTAAACACACTTTCCCTTCGGTATGGGATGTAGTGAAATGGCAATTGGTAGATTGGTGAATGGAGTTCTCCTCATGCGGAGACCTTGCGGCGTTCACATGGGCTAAGACCTGCAAAGTCTGCATGTTTTTTTCTGCAATTTAGATGGGAAACACTCTTGGGAAGGCATCTTGCAGTTTGAATGCCCCTCTGTGCCGTAGACAAAAGCTTTGTTGCATTCAGCACTCGACCCACATAGGAGAAATAAAACCCAAGATGTGACGATTTAAGTAAAGAGGGAACTTTGTGTGGCTCAAGCACAAATTGACATCTTAGCCGTTTTAACTGTTGTTAGTTCAATTTCTCCTGGAATATGTACAGATTGTTGGTGGTGGCCACGGCAATAATGTTGTCCAGTGGATGCCAGGCAGTGTGGATGATCTTCTTGTTAAAGTCCAGGCTGTCTACACTGATCTCGTCCTTTTTGCGTTTCCCACCTGTGCTTACTTTGCGAGGCTTGAGGACGGACCGTGGCTTGCTGTTCTCCCGCGACGCCTCCAGAGTGACGTCCTGCCGGTAGCCACGGTCAAACATTCGGAAGAAGTTGTTGTAGGAACCGGTCATCACGACGCTGCAGAGGGAAGCAAAAGTTCAATGGTGCTGCCAGTTTTCAACCAGCCAACTTTTACCATGTTTGATATCAGGCAGATCAGCCCAAACTGTGAGCTCATTGTCAGTATGGGTCCCTGCGTTTTTGTTTTAGAGTGATATACTTGATCTACTGTCGATTAAACAATCAGCTTAACGGTGTTGATTAACAGGATTAATTGTCTTAGCACTGTTAAACATTAAAGGGGCCTTATTCTGAAAAACTGACCTTTTCAGCTCTCTAGCATGTCTTTTCGCATTACTGGCATGCCAACTAACGCAACAAGTACAAAAAATGACAACATGCACATTTCTAGGTGGGCTGGCTTTTTCTGTGTAACTGTGCTGAAACAAACTGTTCCGATTCTGCTTGACTTTCTACATCACAAGTCGACCCGATTATCACACTAACGTCTCTCTTTCGGCTAAGTGAGAGAAACACTTCTTTTGTACAGCCTGTACAGCTCAAACTAGTTTTGAACAAACAAACCTTGTTTATTGTTGAAAGCAGACTGCCAAAATTAATTCATTCACTCGGGGTATTGCCATAATAGGGCAGTCAGTGAACTGAAGAAGAGCTCACTAGTCTGCTCGGGACATGTAGCACCTGCTATCTTTATGGTTGCTCCACACTAGAGATGCAATGTCCTAACAGCGGAAAATAATAAATAAAGTAGCAGGAAGTTCAATTTGAGGTTGTGGCAAGGAGCCATATGTCCAGGCTCATGTTCTGCACGAGCCAGATAACCACAATCGGTGATAAGGCCAGACTTTCTTAATATAGACTAACATAAAACGTGAAAATGAAACATGGGTCAAACTTGTGATGGCATTTTAAAGAACACACAAACTCGTCAGTCACGGTCATGACACATTTCCAGAGAAATTGATGTTTACCAGCCGTTTCATTGCACGCAGTGTGAAGACTCACCTGTCATTCCCATTCCAACAGCACTCAAACTTGTCAAAGATGCAGTCGTTCTCATAGAGCGAGCACAACTTACTCCTGAGGTATTCATGCACCTGATGACACAGAGACAAATGTTGATGTATTGAAACAAGAATTGTAACAACACCTCCCCCTTGTGGAAAGGTACTGTAATGCCACAGCTTGTATTCTGCAGGGTAGCAACGCCCTGGAATCTGCATTACAGACCTGATATGTCTCCACTGGCCTGGTCTCCATGTTCAGATCCCAGATTTTCACTGACAGATAGTCACGAGTCATCATGTAGCGACCACTATGGCTGAACTTCACATCAGAGATGGAGGAGATGATTTCAGAAAAGAATGAACGATTGTTTGGGTCCTCTGGCTCCTCAAACACTAAAACAAAAGAGAAGAAAGCGTACAGTTAGCCAACCTCCTGCCCTCTTATTATGAGGTAGTCTCATGGCCAAAGGTCTTTCAGAACAGAGCGAGCAAAGGCTGTAAAATTATAGTCAGGTTTTTGAGTGTAGAGGATTACAGACCTACCAATAAGGTCTTATTTATTATGGACAAGGGTTTCTTTATTTTACCATAGGTTAGCCCTAGTAGCTCACTCAAGCCCAGTTACATTTATTGTGTATATAGTTGAAGTGAAACAGGGCAAAAAGAGAATCCATGATTAATTATGTAGTAATTACATAATTGTATAATTATATAATTGTGACAAGGCCCAATCATCCTAATTCTTTTTTTTTTAATTAATGTTTTGGTTTTTACAACTGGTTGGTTCGGTTATAACAACAACAAAATGGGATCAACGGGTCATGTGATGGGAAAATACAATCATGTACGTTTTTGATCGGACCAATTTCTCTTGTTAGGTGTTGAAAATAAACGTTTTTGATGAAGGCTACAAATTTTATGAAATTTTCTAGATCATCTAGCTAATGTTTTTCTAGCCTTTCCTTTCGGGGTGGTCACAGCAAAGCATCTGCCTCCATCCTCTTATTTCGAACCAACTAACTTAGTTCCTCTTGGGTCTTCCTCTTGGCCTCCTGCCTGGCAGATCAGACCCCAGCAGCCTTCAACAACACTTTATTCACTTCCTTTCCTCTGTTCATGTCCAAATCATTCTGAATTTACCCAAATTCAGGCTGTCAAAATCTGAAGTGTGTCACAAAGGGTTTTCCAAGGAGTTTAAATCTTTGTAAGCTCTGTCATGCAACATTGAGCCAAGTTTAGCTTGTCACAGTAACAGACCCCTATGAATCTGCTTAGATCTATATATAGGCACATGGAAGAAGTAAAAGTAGGCTCACTTTTAGCATGATTGTCACAAAGTGCTGACGCCCTCATATCACAGAGGCGGATGGTCCCTTTGCTGCTGCTGTAGACAAAAGTGTTGCACTGGTTGGGGTGAAACTCTGCTGCCGTGATCACCTCAGTCAGCTCCTCCATATTGGCTGGCTTAATGTCAACAATATCTGAAGGAGGGAGGGGTTAAGGACAATTGACTTCACAGACAAAACGTACTAAACCAAACCACTAGTATGCTGCATGAAGACATCTCATAGTCCAGTGGAGACAACTTTATGTAAGGATCGCAGATATTCCAAAAACAAATGGGACCTATGAGCATATTTATGATGACTTATTTTAAGAAGGATTGTTGTCAGTGTCAAATGTGAATGCAATATGGAAATTCTGCAATGTTTTTCTAAAAGTCCCTTCTAATATCCATTTTAATTTCTTCATTGTTCTATCTGAGCTTCATTGGAGCAGCCTCACACAACTCATTATCTCACCAACTATAGATTTCCAGTAGATCACATATTCAGTGCTCTGTTAACACCTTAAAGATGCTTTTTTTTGCAGCAGTGAGTACAAACAACAACTGGCTGCGGGTGTCATCACAAACCAGGGAGCTGAGAGACTCATCAGTGCTCTCTGTGACATGACAAAGGTAAAGAATAGACTCTTTTGCTAGAGACAGTCATTTTTGTACAACAACAGACCTACAGCACATGCTAAAACTCTCTCGAAAAAATAACTTCACAATTTTAACAACAGTCTTTACAATATTTACTTTAGAAAAAGGATACTAAAGCTGCGGTCGCTGATCTCCAGATTCCAGAGGTTTACGCGCAGGTCATCTGCAGACAGGTAGGTCTCACAGTCACTGTTGACCGAGATGGAGTTGATATGGTAGGTGTGAGCATTCGAAAACACTCGTCTTGGGCTGGCCTCTACCATCAGGTCCATTGGCCTGAAGACTGGAACCTGCAGACAGGATGAGGAAAAGTGAGATTTTTCTATTTGTATATATTTATATCTGTGCTGTGTTGTTAGCTCTGATTAAAACATTGAGGACTATAGTAGTAATACAATCATTGATCATTTTGAAGTAATTCCTGAAAATTATGCAACATATTAATACAGTTTACTGCTGTCAAACTATTTTATTAAGACACACGGGTGCAGCTAGTTAACATGATTAAGTGCACGCTGGAATGGGCTGCTAATATCGGATTGGTTCTGCTAAGACATCTCACTATGCCTGCATGAATTAACAACAACAAACAAGTCAGCACTCATGATTGCAAATTTAAATTCTAGGACAAAGTTGGTGCAACAATAACCTCATACAACACACTGGAACCATATGTTTTAAAATACACACCCGCAATGTTGTGACAGTGTTGAAATCTCGATATCGCCCATCTTCTTCCTTCAAGTTGTAACCCTCTGGTCTCTTGTCACGCTCACTTATTTTCCACAGCTTTATAGTTTTGTCTTTGAATGAGGAAAAAAAGGTGATTGTGACAAGCACATTGTCTGATACAGAATACACAATACAATTTTAGTTCACCTCGAGATGAAAAATTTAAATGTTTAAGGGTGTAAAGATTTAAGGATGGTGAATCACTTTGGTAAGAATTTATTGTTTTACAAACCATTTGTGGACAGAAGGAATTGTGCTGCGTTTTTCTGGGGCAGCCATCGAATCTTGTTAATCTTCTCCTCGATTTCAAGGCTTTTAAGGTAGTCAAACTCAGGCTCGTGACTTTGGAAGGTGCTGTAAACATTGTACTCTCCACGACACTGTGGCTGGTTCTTGCTCTAAAGTGTGAGACACAGACCTTGAGTATTAGTACAAGTTCAACGAGCAGCAACAAAACAATGCTGGATCCATGTGTTAACAAGCATAAACCATTTTTGTAAAGCAAATAGAAATCAAACCTGACACATTGAATATTTCAAAAAATGTATAGCTTTTTCTCTGGGAAACAGCCTAAAAAAACATGGAAGGTGACTTTAAGTTTTACCTCTGGCTCCTGCTGGAAGATGACAACACGGCCCCCTTTGTCCCCAGTTGCCAGTAGCTCTCCAGAGTGGTTGAACTCAACCGTTGATATGATGTCCGCTGCAAACAGGAAAATGTAGTCAGGATATCATCGAGCATTGTGCAGCGTCTCCATTTGCCAATAAAGCAGGAAGTACATTGTGTAAAATGTTCAATGCACCAAACACCTTCCCACTGGCTTGAAAAATGTTCAAATACTCTTTTTTAAAGGCATTAAAGATGTTAAATGCCACTTTATAGGGGATGTGAACACAAAGCGGTGACCATCAACATATGTATATGTACACAGTGTGCTGGTCTACCGGGCCGACAGTCTTTTGAACACTTAGGAAGAAAAACACTCAGAGCAGAGCTATTTAGTATTTACCAATGACAATCACTCACAGAAAAGCTTATCACACAACATCCATTGCCAGTAACACTATTGTGAGAGTGTGACCCTTGCTATAGACTGGTGCTGTTTTGTTTTTGACCGCAGTAGTACACCAAATGCCTGGTACGAGCTTCTCCATGCAGACCAGACACTCATAAAGCACAGAGGTCAGAGTAGAGAATATTTCTGTAAGAGTAAAATAGAACGTATTTATCATCACGATAGTGAGTTTTGCAGCTGTGTGTTGACACAAGGATAGGTTCACACTTTACTTGATTTCAAGCAAAGTTTACTGTAAGCAACGGTGAGTTGTTTAAACACATTGGTTCATCGTGTACTGTAAACTCGAGTGTTTCAGGAACTGAACTTCGTCATCTGACAATGAGAAAGCATCAGTTAGGTAACAGTCCACCACTGTGCTGATTGTCTCTAGAGTGGTACAAGGAAATGCTAAAACTGATTCGTGCAACTCCAGGTAAACTCATACCTGCATAACCTACTCATGTTGCGCAGGTAACCTTGCCAGGCTAATCAGTTTTTAATATAACCAGCGGCTATAATTTCAGAACACATAACTCAAATACACTTTGATCAAATGTGGCTGTGGACCACAGTTATGTTTCTGTGCACTACTTGTTAGAAGCTATACAATTTACATAATAAACATTGTAAGCAGAGTCTTACAATTCCAATCACAAGGGAGTGTAACACAACTATTCATATCAGGTGTGCAGGTCACTCCCATTATGCAAACAGTGCATTCCAAAGTGGGAAACAACAGTTGTAAAGGACATTGACAGCAGTCCCAGCAACTGTATGAAATTGTAGCCCCGAGTTAAAGAAACCAGGTTTTAGAAATTCTGTATCAGATCACCTAAGGGTATTTATTTACGATATGCACAGATGAATCTGCATATATGTGTGACTGAACTTGTTTTTCCCCCCCCCCTGCATAATCCAGGAAACTGATAGCAGCTCTGCATTCGGGCTAACATCAAAGCATGCATGCCAATCGACTAGTGCTGGTAACCAGCTACTGACCGGAGTTGCACGTGGACTTACCTTCTGCAACATCATCGTCTATCGCTCCTTTGACTTGGGAAAAGCACCACTGCACATCGCTGTTCCCACCGCCGGTCCCTGCACCAAACATGAGCCAAGTTACACACGAAGCACACCAACAAATTGAACTTCACATGCGTTAGCCTGGTGCTACCCAAGCTAAGATCACAAACACGAGAATGCCCTTCAATATATAACACTAGTCGTATATTTCGGGTGTGCGCGCTATATATTTACAGAGGGAGGGCACTTAGAGCTTCCTTGAATAACTATCACACTGTCATGACATGAACTAGCATCTTGCATGTGTATCCTAGCATGCTAGCTATGCTTCACAGGTTCACGTCAACATAGCGGCAACACCCTGGTTTCTTTTTGAACAAAACTGGGCAAGTAAAGCAAAAACACATATGCCGTTGTCTCCTTTTCCAAATGTTTACCTGCCATGGTGAGTGGCTCGGTCAGGGTGGCTCTGTAGCGGGCTCAGGCCCCGGACTGGAACGCTGCTGACCCGGGTCGGCAGAATGGTTCTGACCGACGAGTAGATGACTAATAAAGCTCCGAGGACTGTTACAGACTTAAAAGACCATAAAAGTTCTACGTGCGCTCCTTACAAACGGCGCGGCGCGGGTTTCAGCTAAATGGAAAGAGCTGCAGACATCAGTAGTGAATTTAGACTTTGCACTCCACTTTGAGATTTCCCTCGCCTCTGCCTCTCCCTACGATTACACTTTCAAAATGGCGCAGCGCGGGCGGCGTTCGGCGAGCATCACGGAGCGGAGAGGATGCATTTTGTATTTTTCTGCGTTCCACTTTTAAGCTGCAAATAACATGGTTCGCCGTCTCCTCGTGTCTCCTATGAAAGACGGTTTAGTCGTTTACTGAAAGTTTAATTTACTCAACAAAGCGTTTTGAGGAAACCCTGTGATGCCCAAACCCCGCCCATGCGAATTGTCTCCGTAAATCAATACGAGCAAACCTGCGCACGCATGGTTTTGGAGTAAACTACGCTGATAGTTATAATTAGATGTAATTTATTTTATATATCTATTCCATTGCTTTGTATCTTGTGCAGTTTAAATTATAGGTTAAAATTAATTACATCGTAAAATATAAATATTTTTCTGCTACTGTTGTTTACGTTGCCATTGTAAAATTGAACTGTTTGAATACTCTGTTCAATATAGAACATAACTTCGAGAAATTATTCAGGTCATTGACACAGCTAAATTAAATCTACTACTCACATTCATTATCATTTATTATTTTTTACATCATGTATTAACAGCTCCTCATTCATAATACACACATTTTAGTGTTGCTTGGTAGTGAGTTTGCATCAGCGAAAGAAAGGTCGGGAGGTAAGAAAGACAAATATCAAAGAATAAACAAGGCAATAGGTGTTTCTGCTGTAAACTGCAACCATGCATCTTTAAACTAGATTTGTGAAAAAAAAAAAAAAAAAAAAAAAATTATTACCAAGGGATTGATGAAATGACAGCAGTAACTATTGGGAACACATTTCTGTTTGACCTTTTGCTCTGGCGATGTAGCAGAACCACCACAGGACAGTTGCCACTTTTCTAGTCATTTAGAGACCATGTCGTTTGAGGAGATATTTATCTGTTAACCTTATCGACTGATTCAACAGGTTCGTTTAGGCTGAAAGTACTAATAAACATTCTCTGATCACATTGCCAAGATGCTTGTGCACAGTGGCCTTTTTCACTTCTAAAGTAGCACCTTTTAATCTATCACGCTGTCAATATTCTGGTTTTGTATGTTACACAAGTATACAACTATGTTTACAGCTATGCACATTTCTATGCCTTAGGATATGTAAAATGTTATAGCGTGCACATTTTTAGTCTCGGAATAGACACATCTGATGAAACTTAAAGCAGAACTCCGTGTGAAGATTGTTATGATGCCTACAAAGGTTTGTAACAAAAGAGAATGCACACCTGCCTGGTGCTCCAGTGCAGAACGCAAATCAAATAAGGAAGAGAACACAATGAGTATGTCTGTTATTACTGCTGTGTGCTGAACAGAGCCTGTGTCCCAAGATTGTCAGATCTCTTGGCTGCAGTCAAAAAGCAGGCGCAGTCTTTAGTCATTCCATTTTACTTTCCAACCATAAAATACGTGGTCCATCTGGCAAGGAGCAAAGCACCGAACAGCACTGTGTAGCTGAAGAGAATGAATTTGAGTATTTCCTTGAAAGTGCGAAGGAAGCGGATGAACAAGGGCTCCACATCCACATCCAAATCCAGATACAGCGACTCGTTCTTCTGCTTAGGCCGAGGCATGTTTTCCATGTTTGCTCCCTGACCCATTCTGCAAGAATAAAGACGTCCATGTTGTAATATGGAAGGTAACAGCTTAACTATAGCTTTAATAGGGAGTTTTAGTTATAGGCACCATGTCATAAGCATTTTCAGAATCAGTTGTTTTTCATTTCAGGATCTCCAGCCTTGCTTTATTTTTTATTAAAAAAAAAAAATCTATCTCCAGAATACCTCATATTTGTGTTTACCACCTCCATAATTTGCTTCATTTTAGCTTCCTGTGACACTGATGATTTGTTGTGTCTTCCAACTGTTTGTAAGGGACAAAAAGGAAGTGGAAGTGAGGTAGTCTCAGAGGTCGCACAACAAATACCTGGCTGTTCATGTCACTTACCTGGAGGAGGCAACAGTGCCTTTGGTGAGATCACAAATGGTTGATTTCCAAAAGCACATGTTTAAGTACGCACTTACAAAAAAGTAATTAAGAGGTAACAAAAAGAGGTAAGAGACGTTTCCAGTGTCTGGAAAGTTCAGACTTGGGATATTATTATTGCTTTAAAACATTGATGAAGTCCATAATATATTTCTTAATGACTGACAAGAATGTGCTGACTCACACATTAAAAGTACTCAAAATTAAAGAACATAAAAAAGATATGTCATCGCAAAACGAAGGATTGATAATTTTTGTGTAGATTGCACTGTGATTTCTGCTCTGATATATGAGAAGCAGAACTCATAATGTTGATATTTCAGGGGATGCTGCTCAGCTGCCATTATTGATAAATTAATTTGGAAAATGTATGAACTGTTCCTCACAATTTCCTTTAATCCAAAGTGACTTCATTGTTTGGCTAAAAACAAGGTGCAACTTTAGAAGTTACAATATGTAACTTGTGAATGTTGTCAATTTTAGCAGGTAATCTGATTGTGATTGGCAGTTCGTTTTTCGTATTTCTTCATTGTGTCATAAAAGCTATACACAAATCATTGTTTGAATTAACTTTTTATTGCAGCTAAATAAGTACATGCAATTCAATTCACTTAAACACCCCAATACCTTGCACTTGTTTAGGTTAAGTAACTAAACATCAGATACAATCCACAGCTTTTCCTGACTTGATTTGTCAAATGTACAGAACAAATTTCACTGCGTATCGCTGTGCATGTATGAACAATAACTTAATTACGTGTAATACTCAAAATCACAAACATGTTCAATGGTTAAAAATGAGAACAGTCATACCTTGTTATTGCAAGTGAGGCGCTGATCAGAAAGAGGCTCCCGTGCTGCTAACCCTGAGGTCCAAGCGGGTGTCTGCTTTCACTGTGCGATTCAGAGCTTATGCCAGGGGAGGAGCCCTAAGCAACAACTGATCGCAAGGACCTGAATCCCCTAACATTGATCTAATGGGAGTTTAAGTCCTCAGTGCACCTGCTCCTCAAAGCAGGAGGCACAGGGGTCTCCCGTTGTGGTCTTTCAGGAACAATTCAAAATGTAAATAATTTCTAAATTCCCAGAAAAGTAAAAGATCCAAATGCTTAAGCCACACAATAAGCTCTTTGAAAGATTGACCAAAATATCCCAAGTGCTGTCAGCAGGTGTGTCGCTTAGTGTTCACAGTGTAAGGCACAAGGAGGTATTGACTGTAACAAAGATCAAACAGGCTCCCGCAGAACAGTTATCCTCCACCGGAACACGGAGCAAATGGCCTCTTAATTCAATCAGTGTCCTGCGCTGTCAAATCATGGGCTGCCACAGGCTGAGCACTCCAGACAACGCAGGGCCATTACCCGCTAATCATTGGGCATGTTATGCTGCTAATTGCTCCTTCAGTGTGCTTGCCTGCAACTGACAGACACACTCCCAACTCTGCCTTTCATCTGCTCTCCCTGCTCACGGTCAGCTTTTCTTTCTGAACATGACGGCCACAAGTATTAGCAAAGTCAAATCCCTGATGAGCTGCTCTGTCTGTATATGCACCACCAAGGATTTTGTACATTACAAAACAAAAAAAAAGAGCAGCCTTTCAAAAGTGCATCTTTAATCATTGCATCCAATACATCTTGACATCCAGAATGTCTTAATAATACACACAGAAGCAGGTGAACAGAGCAATGACATGAATAGAAATCAACATTATTTAAGTGAATAGTTACATGTTCTGGGGACAACATAAGAACTGTACAAAAAAACCCCACTGGAAAACAGGCAAATGTTATTAAAAGTAAAGGTAACAATGCAAAGTAGAATTTTTTTTAAAGAACTAATGAAATTTAAACTGATGTGGGTTCTCAAAAAGTATTTAGCAAGTAGCGCTGACAGTAAACAAAAAAAAAAGTGTCTTTTGCTTTGTCAAGCAGCACAGACATCAATAAGACACCTGCAGTTCACTGATGGACATAAGACGAGTAGATGAGTCTTTTTTTTTTTTTCAATCATAATGGATGGGTTGTTTGATGCAGCCAGGTGTACACGCAGGTGTCTCACTGGTTCTGCGACTCAGGCCTGTCCATGAGAGATTTGATCCAAGTCGTGCCGTTCATGAGTTTGGTGGTGGCTATAATGTACTCCATCCCGCTGTCTTCCATTTGAGAGAGGAAACGGAGAGCAGCTATTTCTGCGTATGTCACTCCGCCCAGGAAGAACACCAGCGTCGTTCGATTTTCCCCCTGCTGGCCTGCAAGGACACAAGGCGCCAGTCGTGAGCACAAAAAACGTCAGCCAAAATTGACTAGAAAGTGGAAAACGTAAACATGTGACGCGATTCTCTTTTTTTTTATTATCTATTTTTCCATGCCAATGATCCCAGAATTAGACAACACTTGAAAAACATAATTTATAATGTGTTGGAGTGAAAGGAAGAAGCAGACATTTCTCAGGGTCTTTTTAAGTATGGTCAGTTTGCAGTGTGTTTCAAAAAGTCATCAACGTGCACATGCACACACACGTTCACACTCTTTGGAGATGGACTAAAGAACTGGATGGCTTATCCATGTTCGGCTATGACACAATATGGTGAAATGTGAAAACACTCATTTCACTGTCACACTCCCCCATGATCAGAGTCCTCTATTATCACCTTTTACAATCTAGTACAAGCAGGCAAGCAGAGGCAAGTCCACTGGCTGATGGCCAAAACAATTCTAATTAACACATTTAAATTGAAATGCGTTATTCTCACCAGTTTACCACCTAATTCTGTCAGTATTGAACAGATGGAGGAAAGGCCTGCTGCCCACATTATGCTGTTATCCAGCCACCTCCTCAACACAGACGCTTGGAACCAGCACTGAGAGTCACGCTGCTTCTGTGCAACTGTCCCATTCCTGCCATCAATCAGCTGCTGTTTCGCAGAAACAAAGCCTGCGTCTTATCTGCACTGAGCCAGAGCACGAGCCCGTTTGCGTTTATTCTGTTTAGCTAGCAGCAGGGCAAACAGCACATTTGGACTGTGCTTACGTTTCTTATGAAGGCCGGCAGGAAGCTGCTGTCTCTCCTCAAAGTGTGGACCTGGAAGCATCTTCAGCACCTCCTCGATGCTGCGCCACCCGGGCCTTGCTAAGACCTGTGTCAGCCGGATGCTTAGGGGAGCGTAGCCACTGTACACGTAGGAGATGTCATTGGGGTTCTGTGGAATTAAATGAACAGAACAGATTCAGAAGATCATTATTATTATTATTATTGTTATTACTGCAATAAGAGAAGTCAAAATTTTGTGGGTTTAATCCCCTTAGCTCTCTTTGTAGGTCTTTACCTGCTCATTGGCATCCTCCATCCAAAGCTTCAGGGTTTTCCTGATAGTGGGATAGTTATTCCTTGAGCTTGTCTGTGGCTTCAACAGACCCACCTTCTCCAGATTGTTCAGCGTTAGCATGTGTTCAAAACCATAGGTCTTTAAAAGACAGAGAACAAAGAAAATTATAAAAAAAAATTTGACTCTGAACTAACTTTGCGTAATTTCTTTTACATAGTAGATTTAAGATCATAATATAGTATTTCAATCAACCTTTTGACATATATTTACCTAAAAATGATTTAAAGACGTTTTACCTCCCTTATTAAGTATCATTGTCTAGTCCTGACAATTGTTGTGGAAATATACACAAACAAAAATGTTGTTTTAAGCTTTTCTTTTTTTTTTTAAAGACAACTGTGTAAACAATACATGTATACAAGTGTGACACGGCAACTTCAAATTTTCAAATCAATCCTAAAGCTGTTTCCACACTATAAATATGTTCCTCTGCCAGGCAATATGTCATCACTTCTTCCCTCAGACTGAGACACACTGCAGTTTATTCTTAGCAAACCATACTAAAAATAGTTCTGATTTTAGGAATCAACCTGGAGGTAGGTATGAGGCACATTCTTTGTAAAGCGTCTTGCTACCTGCATCATTTGCCAAAGAACATCTTGGAATGGCACCTGCAGTTTTCAAACTCTGACTGTACCTGGAGAATCTCCCTCTTGTAAAAGTCCAACACTTTCTGCTTGAGGCCATTGTTGCACATGGACTGCATGCACGCCAGACGCATAATCTTGATCAGTGGGTCCTTCTGAGCGATGCAGTCTTCTATGTATGTGTTCAACTGGGGAGTCACATGATGTATATAGTTACTATAAGTGCAGAAATTACATGGTAGTTGTTCTTCATAAATCTTAACAAATGCAACAAGGCAGTTCCAACGGTAGAGTTGAATAATATCATATGAAACCACTCATGAAGTAGAATTATGTTTGAAGTGTGTAGATTTTTTTGAAAACCTTGTCTGTGTCAACTCCGGTCATGAACTCCTGCTCCACCGTTAGATTATCGAAAAAGGTTTCAGATGCTGAAACAACAGGCAATACTTAGATCTAAACACAATGTAATTAATTTAGATTGTACTGTGACGAGACAACTAGACAAACCAAAATCTTTAAAAGCAAAAGTGCAAGTAATTTAAAACTGTAAGGAGATGTTGTTATTTACGTACTGGTGATTTCCTTAATCAGCTCAGCAATTGATGTGTGGTTCGCCAGCGAGCTCCGTGCCGCCTGCATGTGTGGCAGCTGAGAGACAAACTGCTTAATTTCTCCCACAGTTTTGGCGTTGTGGCGTTCCTGAAAGACAGGAAGGTCAATTCACTGTCAGAGTCTTTAGTGCTCAATAAAAGAATGGAATATATGTACTTTTCAATCTAATAACAAAAAACAAAAAGAAAACACAGATGTATATCTTCACACTCTGGTAGAGTTGCATTGACACATCTGTCCCTATAGTGCACAGCAAGTGGTAGAGATGATGTGTAAAACAGCAATTTTAACATGACTACAATATACACAGCACCTTTGTGTATATTGTGCTCATGTTAAATTTTACAATTCATATATTATTGTATAATATCAAAATGTATAGCAAATAAAACTGCAATATAATAATATATAATAAATTTTATTTCTGACATTCTATAAAGAACCAAGAAAAGCCCAAAAACAAAACGTTAACAAAAGTGACAATGCCTGAACAGAGGCTTTGATGGCTGCTGAGGTAATTTTGCAAATTGACACCTCACTCATTTAGTTAGTATTGAAGAGTGTCTGTCACATGAGCTGATAAGCAAACTATTAGAACACTATAATGATCGTAGTGATTGTCATCTCCTAGTGATTGTCATCGCTTCCTTATTCGCAAGGATTTAAAAAAAAGAAAAATACCTTTCAGCTAAAATGCCACCAAGACGACAATCAAATCAGTGAAAAGTGATCTAATGGAGCTCATTGAAAGTAACAGGACTGGAGAGAATTACATTGCATTTCATTTCACAGCATGACAAATGGGACAAACAGATGAGGTAATGCTGACCTCAAAGGCAGCTGAGATGATTTTCGCCTTCTTGCTGAGTGCAGATCCGACCGCGTTAAAATTTTTGTCACGTATTTCCGCATAAAGTTCCTCTGCCGAGTTAAGTTGTAACTTCTTGGGCTCTGTGGGTAGGTCTTTGCTGGCTTCACCTTGCTTCTTCTGCGCAAACTTTTCAGGGGGCAACTTAACGTAACCTGCAGGTTTGGCAGGAAAAAGAAGCAGAAGCTGTCAAACTCAAGTCAGAGTAATTGCAACATAAAAAACATCAAGTCAAGAAGATTTCTCTGACCATTCGTGATTCCGTAGATCTCATCTATGAGACCTTCGTAGGAGAGTTGCGTGGCCAGAGGGGTCAGCAGGTCGACGTTGCGGTCAAGCAAGAGCAGAGTATCAAACACAGGCAGGATCTGATTCTGGCTGCCAGCAAACTCCCTCTTCATTCTCAGCATCATGTTGGCTACATGCTAAACACAAACAGTTGATTGATTTCTCGTACAAATTCATCCTCCTGGATCAAGAATCAACAACGCACTCACCCGCGCACAGTCTCCTTTCCCATATATCTGTGGAATAGTCCCATATAGAGCTTGTAAGGTCATGAGGCCTTTGGCCGTGTGATAAA
Source organism: Nelusetta ayraudi (assembly GCF_046127955.1). NCBI lineage: Eukaryota > Metazoa > Chordata > Actinopteri > Tetraodontiformes > Monacanthidae > Nelusetta > Nelusetta ayraudi. The sequence continues at coordinate 436,172 of NW_027466108.1, forward strand.
GGCTTGTTTGGTCGTTTTCCAGGTAGCACTCCTGTCAGACAAAAGGGAGAGTAAAATAACCGTTAGATCTTTTGGTTTGAAATATAAACCTCAGAATAAAACAGCACATGATTGATAGATACATAGTGCAGAAGAGTGGTATTTCCACATCTAGCATGTATGGGTTGAACTCACCCTGAAAGCACTTTCATACTCCATGGAAAGCAGGTCGCCATCAAATGGGATCAGATCGAGTATGTACTCATCAATATTGATAAAAGAGGCCAAGACGCCCTGTTCCTTAAGCCTCTGTTCACACAACAAGCTCCGCCGAGGCACGAACAGAATGTGAAAGTCCCTTGACGAATGCATCTTGTCCTCACTGAAAAGCCAACAAAGCAGAATCTTAAACACTGTAGACAATTGTTGTGAATCTTGCTTCCTGGCGTGATTGCCACTGAACACAAGTGTTTCCTGAGTAAAACACTGCATAAGAGTGATTTCACATTACGTGCCAGAGTTTTTAATGTTGTTTGTTAACAGTGCCCATTAACTAACCTGTACACATTCTCAGCAATGATGTCCATGAGCTCCAGCCTGGGACGGACAAAGAAGATGATATTTTTGACGTCTGCAGAGGGCAGCCTGCCACTTTTGAGGGTGAACATTTTTTCCACTTCATGTTCCTTAAAAAAAGAAAAATGATAGTAGAAACAGTGAGCAATAGTTGACATTGCTGTGGAAACCCAATGTGTGCTTACTATATCGCAAGTGCACCATTGTCCTTCTTATGCACGTGAGCTGAATTTGAATCTGAACAAAATAGCGGTGCACATAGAGTTCTTACCTTCAGAAGAGAGTACTGAGCTATTAGTCCAAAAGGGCCAGTTAGATATTCGTCCCAAACGATGGCCTAAAAGAGAAAAGTCACTTTAAAATACCGTTCAATGGGTTCAAATGCCTTTAATTTGAAACTGCACGCATCTTTTTACCCATTAGTATCCGCAGTAATTTGATACGGAAACAGCAGACAAAATCGCATGATACTAATACGTAATATTATAAAACTGAAACTACTAAACTGTACACAGATTACAAGAACGTTGGTTTTGATACATTATTTTTTTCAAAATGTGTCCAACACTGACAACGCTGTGTTATCGCAGAGGTTGGAGATGCGACATGTAGAGCCATTACATCGAAAACGGTCGTTGTTTCAGCCATGTTTTACAAATGTACGAGGTCATTACCTTGGTTCCAGCACATTTATCCAAAAACTCCCTGAGCTCTTTCCGTGCTGCCTCTCTCAGGATGTTTAAGTTGACTCTCCCATAAGACAGGTGGGCAGCCATCTTTCTCCGCAGCTAAACAAAATCAGGTGACCACGGCAGTCAAGCGTTCTGTCACATGATCAAAGAGTACGCAGCGTCAAAATGGCTCACGCACACGTACAGTGTAACGCATTTATTTAAGGATCGCCGTAACGTCTTTTACATTGTTTCCAAATAATGTATACTTCCCTCTTAATGAATCACCATTGTTTGTGTTGAACGTCCTCTTTTTATATTGACATTAAGCGTAGGAGACAGCGTATTGGAGTTGAAAGTGCAGTCACCGCCTTCAGTAAAGCTAGCTTTAAGAGCAGCGGCATTTCTCCGGATAACACGTTTGTTGGTAGTTTTTTAAATGCACGTTATTGTATGTAAAAGTAAGCATGGTTTAGAAAAAAAATTGTCAAATTTTCCCAGTCGGTCGTTTCTTCCTCATACTTGACTGCGGGTCCCAAACACGGAAGTACGAAGAGGGGTTTTTCTTGGTTCAGATTAGTGTGGGAAGGTGTGGCATGCAAGAAATTAACGGTGACAAAGGCCCCAAAAATGTGTACTTTGCGTTGATTAATATGCAGTGCACTTATTATTGGCTGTGAGTTTGTATTGTTTGTGCCGAATCCACTGGTGCCGCAAATAAATTATTTTTGAATAAGGCAGAAGGCAGTTTCTCTATTGTGTGATGCAATGCGTCCTAAAACCGTACGATGGCGCAAAGTCACCACAGTCAGAAACGCATTGAACCGGCTTCTTTCTCTATATGAAACTAGAAAAATTCCAAAAGGTTCGCAATGTTCTCAATTAAATGCATAGCACAAAATAATCTAGCTATTATTATATATTGTTGTACATGCAATTCAATAAATCGTTTTGTGTCCGTGTCACCAAATAGAAAGAAAAAGACGTTTCATACAAGGTACAGAGAGAAAAGGAAAACAGGAGAAAAGGAAAATTGAAACAATCAAGTGGAAAATAACATCATGTTCCCCTTTCGTGTTTCATTTTAAATCTTTATATTGGAATCCTATGTGAAAGTTTGCTGTAATACAAACGCGTTGCATGTGTGTAAATGGTGATCTTGTCATTAAAGTATGTTGATCATAAATCCGCAATGATGACGACACAAATTTAGACACTATGCGATATTGAGACAATCGCGCGTTAAGTGATGACTGTCCTGCCTTAATGTTATCACTTCAGAATATTCGATCCAGGGGTTTCCTTCCCAGGGTATCAAGGGCTTTCCATCCCCCGCGCAGTATAGAAGACGAGTTTCCACACATTGTGGATATGCTCTGTCTTTAGAAACTGAATAGTTCTCCGCGGAGGGTGGGGGGAAAAAAATAGACGCACTGGTTTCAGTGGCAGGCACCATGCGCGCGATGACAAGAGACGGAGGACGTATCACGCGCTGAAATTTAGTCTGCATCATTCCCTGACAGCTCTCTGGGAGAAGAGGAGAGAGGAGGAGAGAGCAGAGCGGGGTCGGAATCACAGGTAGGCTGGTTGATCTCTTCTGAAGAGGGCTTTTCATCCTTATGCAGTAACCTGCTTTGCATTTGGCCAGGGACTCAGTACAGTGTAATTTCTCATTTACAACTTGAATGAATGCAGCATCCCATTCAAACGACGGAGGCTCGGTAATGAGGGGAGCACATGTCCAGTACGTGTTAATCTGATTGAAAATAGTTGCGTTTTTACCAACATGTGATGTGTGTATGTACGCTACTGCGTTTTTCGTTGTGTATTAATTAATAAAGAGGTACCATTTGTGTATGCGTTCTGTGCAACCCAGTATGCGTGGACATCCTGGTTATTAACATATGTGGGGAGAAAATATGTAAATTTGAGTGATTCCTTTGTTTTAGGCAAAGAATATCTTGCCGACACCTTTGCTTTGCAGCAGAACGGTCCTGTCATTCATGTGGCGATGTTCAAAGAGCTGATTATCCTCTGGATTGTTGCATCTGTTGTACTACACCATGCTTTGGTGTTTTGATTGAGGATGCATGAATGACTGATGAATACAACTCTATGTAGAGCTCTGCGTGCTTGAAGAAAAAAAAAAAAAAAAAAAATCTAATTTTTGTGGCCGGCCGCTTCCATTCACCAATCTGTGGTCAGTTCTTTGATGTACATGTGATATAGAAGAAGTGACCTGGTAATTCTTGTGTGAGATTGGTGTGATTGCGGTCCCTGGGCGTTGCTGCAGGATTTTTTGGAGTGTATGCTAGGGAGTGATGTGCCTGCAGACTAGGCAGAAAACATCATGATTCCCGCAGAAGCTGATGTGGGCAGGGCAGCTCTCCACTCCAGCTGTGTCACATGGGCAGGTGGTTTGGTCACCTACTTGTTGTGACATCTTTTAATTCATACACATTGTTGCTCTGAGCATTGCTCGTTGCGATAGACTAACTGGACCGAACCAGTTCTTTGCTCAGCATTCGTGCAAAAGGAAAAGGGAATGGGAAAGAAGCTTGGAACCCGCCTTCTTCTTCTTCCATCTCCAACTCCTCCTACAGACCTGAAGCATGGAGATTAAATGGGGGAGGGGAGAAAGGACTGAATGAACAGTCTGAAAGATATCTGCAGCTGCCTCCTCTCACATGAGCAACCACAGCAGTGATTGGACGACATCCCTGTGCTGGTACCCCTCTCTTTATTTCTGCCCGCTGGCCTACGGTAAGAGGCAACCGAGCTCGGCCAAATGGAAGCAAGGCAATTTGTGTCTTTTTAAACTGTAATGTGTAAGAGAATATAACGTGAGAGAAGGCTTTGCGGTAAAATGGGGGAAAAAGATGGAGGAAGTGCACTCCACACTATCTGCATTATTTAAAGATGAAGCATATGAGGCAACAGTACCCGTAATCCCACGTCCTTAGTTTGTCTTCCCCCCCACTTCTTTGAACTAAGACAGTCAAGTCTAAGGTGCAAATTGCAGCTATTATTACAGATGAGATATTTTCCTGTGACACCCCTAATTCCAAAATGATCTATTCTTAATGGCCTTTGAAATCTAAACTGGTACATTCTACCGTGTGTGCGCAGACACACACACACACACAGACACACACACACACACACACACACACACACACACACACACACACACACACACACACACACACACACACACATTTTTTAATCATTCTGATTCTTCTGATCTTGCTGTTACCATGGTCACAGTTGGTAAAGGTGCAAGACTCCATGTCTCTTCTGAATGCTTCACAGTCTACATACCAAGTGTAGAACCCCAATAATACCTTACTCTTTGATTAAAGGCCCATTTTTTAATCTGTCATATGATAGAGACATCGTTCAGCTGTGGCCGAGCTTTAGAAGGGAGTGGCTTTTCAAATTCTCAGCAGAGCAGTGAACGAGAATCAATGCAGCTGCAGCTCCTATACTCATTAGATCTGCCTAAATACTGTGGCATATTGGAAAAGACAGATATAATTAAAATGCCATTTAAACAAAGTTTCCTGAGAGAGAAGGAAGGTAAAATGGCCAAAAATGGCTGTGAATGAACCTTTGGCTTGCTGTGAGCAACATCTCTGTCGACGAATGATCTCAGTTGCTGAAGATTAACTGGTAAAACTCACAGCTGGCCATATAGTGGTATAGCTATAGCAAAAGTAATGAGACAGAAGCTAGGAATAATGTCTTCATAAAAACCACTTTGCATGTCAGGACAGATAGCCGAGATTCCCAAATGGGGTTTTCATCTCAGAAATTGGGCCAAAGCCCGTTCTTACTGTCGCAGTGCTTTCCAAACCAGAATGGGTGCTTCTCTGCCAACTGATATCCACATAAACACCAGGGGGATTGTAAATGCTATCTCTACCTGCAGCTTCTCTATTGGGATCAGAGGGAGGAGTGACCTATTCAGATAAACTGGGCTAGATTCTCCAGACTGATTAGTGTTGAATCTTGAATCTTGGCCACCTCACAGAGGGATTGATTGGAGACCAGGCTTATTTCTTTTATATGTTGACAATCTTGTTGTTTATCTCAACTGCACACCGGCTCAAAGTCTCTGCTGTTTGGCAAGGAACAAGTGCACAGTATCCTTAGAACAAACCTTTACTCCTCTGATTTAATACCCATGTCTAGTTAGACTTATTTTCTCGAGATAAGACGGGAGGAAATTGAAGAGGCATCACTGGCCTCTACATCAGCAGCTAGTTCTCAAAGTCCCACCTCTTACTGAGGGGGCATACATGGATGAATCACCATCAGCAGAATAAATTTAAGAGTCATTGTAGGCCGTTGCAGGAGTGCAATTAATTGAGTGCTCCTTGTACGGCAGCCACTCAGCTCCATCATTCTAAAATAAGGCCTGGATGAAAGACGATTTCGGATTACATCAAAATGTCTGGGACAGTCTGTGTCAGCAGACATATTTCAGCTAAATGTGAAAGTCATTCTTATCAAACATCTCCTACAATGCTAATTTGGTACGCAGACTTTTAAGAATGAAGCCTGTTCGCTGTTACAGCAAAGTTTTGGGCCAACAGCGATAGGGTATAACAGCACGATAGCTTGTTGGTCACTGGATGCTCTTTCCTGTTTGCTCTCCAGCGATGCGGGATCTGGAGCCAAGTCTGCCAAGAGGATGTAGGGGTGTGCATTTGAATTGGTTGGACACTCTCACATTTAAGAGGTGAAGGGCCCTCACAGATGGCTCCACAGATGGTCCCTGTCGACGTCCTTGTCTGACTGAAAAACATCGCTGGTCTGTCGATGCAACAGAGCCAAGAGAAAAACATGCTCGCTGTTTTCCCAAAATAGAGTTCACTAATTTATCTGACCTGTGATATTTGTCTCCCAAAAACCAGTCCTAATGTAATCCCTGACATTACAAAAGATAGACCTGTACCTTACAGAGGGACTCATGCAGAGTGGAGTGAACTGGGGGAAGGAGTTGTAAATAATTAAAAAATGCTGAGTGATGTTTTCTTTCTGCAGTGAACAGCTTCTTTGCGCAGTGCTTTACAGTCTTGCCATATTGTGCTGCTATATTGGCATCTCTCAGTCCCTTTACAGGGGTCGGCTGCCATGCGACTGGGAGTGGTTTGCAAACTTTTATTATTTCGGTTCTTCCTTTGCTTCCTTGCTGCTCAGTCTACTTGCCCAGTAGGTTACCTTCACTCACCACCAGCTGAGTACCTTGTGGACAGAATGACCTGTGTTTTGAAGAAGAAAAGTGACATGTTATCCATTAAGATTGGGTGATTATTTGAATTTTGTATTTGCCGAAAAAGCTGAACAATATCCCTGTGAAAGCGTTGAATGTGTTCTTACATACTGGAATCATACTGGAGTCTTATGCTTTGTGAGTTTGTGGCTTTTTAAACTGTGTAGTACCCCCATTCCATCTGCATAGAAACTTGACTCACATATAATAAAGTAATGCATGAATACATTAGTACTGTGAGTCAACCAAAATTACGATCATTCTTTTTTTTTTTTAACCTATACCTAAACCGATTTTATCTCTAAAATGTAATGGACTGCAAGGCTCATATTCTAAATATGTAAAACTTTAGATTTTTTTTCATCTGTATAGCCCTCAGGTAATCTTTATTTGTATCTGTGAATGAAGAGGAGGTCTATAAAGGAAACAGCAAGAGTTTTTCCCCCATCTTTTTCATCCTGGCATGATGTTAGAGATCACCATGGGAGTTAAGTCGAAACAGTGGTGCGGGCCAATATTCTCCCGTTTGAGGAGTTCAGGCTGTACTCTGTTTCATAATACATATTACAATCTGAGTTACGTCCAGGCCAGATGGTAGAACAGGAAAAAAAAAAGGGAAATACCATGTTTGTTTTCTCTCGCAGTTTTATGATTTTGGCTCAAGATCTGCATACTCATTTTTTGAAGTCCACCGTTTTCCTTGTCAACAGTAAAATGAGAACGTAAACACCAAGAGCAGTATTTGCCGTGTATGTTTTGAGATGGATGGTGTTCCCCTAGTATTGCATGGTTTTGAGGGATACCAAGCATCATGAATTATAAATGCTCAAGAGGGTATGTGGCTCGTAATGACCACGTTAAAAACAGGCAATTTGCACGTAGCACATATTATGTATGTGTTCCCAAGGCTATTAGGCCTTACAATGGAGAAAGCTGAACACACTACGGGGGGAAAACATTACTGTCACAGCAATTTGTGCGAACCTGTATAGCTTTTTCATTACAGGTAATAAATCATAGGTTGAAATGCTGCATTGACTTGAAGATGAAATCTTGCAGTCACATCAGCATGTTTTGGTAGCGTTGATCTGAGTCCTCGGGGGCTCTGCTCCGGCCAGTGGCGATGTCGTATGATCAAATCCCAGTGATAATGTAGGTTTCAGGCCAACTTCATTACACATTAGTAAGTATTACCCTAAGGCATTTACATGCAAATGGGGGCCTGATGAAGGATAAATTAAAGTGAAGCCAATCGTGGGACTTAGCATTGATCTTCAATCCTCACATTAACCCATTTTAGAAATTGTCCTTCTTGGAAGTTAGCTAGGGAATTGTTGCCCTAAAATACACTGTGTGCTTGCCACTGCTGTTATCATAGCAACTAGATTCACAAAATGGAATCTAAAGATGGGCAATCAGCACTGGACCCTTTTCTGAAGGATCCTTTTATGTCTAACAATTTCCTCTCGGGGTCCTCCTGAGGTGCGAACAAAAACAGCATGTGTAAGACCAAAGTGTCAATTAGATAATTAAATGGAACCGCAGCCAAAACTTCTCTAATTGTACATCTGCTATATGATCCCTTCAAGCTCTCAAACGCTGCATCCATTATGGCCTATGCCACATCGATCTATCAAAACCCTGCTTGTTTATTGCCACTCTTTCTGCTTTCCTAAACTCACCAGTTTTCAGCACTGACTGCACTGAAAACAAATACTTGAAACTGGCAGTAGCACCTTGAAAAAGATTGTCAGTCTGTCAGCATTGCAAGGTGCTCTTGCCCAGTCGTATAATCTGCAGTAATGAGTCATACACCTGCTGTTCAAAGCCATAGAATAACGTATAACTGCACTAAAGTTCTTGACAAGACTTAAAAGTCGTGGCTCATAGTAAGCATTTGTTTCACGTATCCAAGGAGAATGCATGGCTCTGATTCTATAAATGGTTGGGAAACATGCAGGGTGTATTATGGGAGTGCATCCCATGTATGTGCAGATGCAGATTGTGGTGGCTCCGTGGGGTGCTATCGTCTTTTTACCCCCATAATAATGTCTGCACAGGAGAATTCCTGCCAGGTGGGTGACTTGCTGATATCAGAGAGATGACAAGATCCAGGCGGTGCTGTTTTCTGTGATCCCTCCCGCTGCCTCCATCTCACACATGATCTGTTACTATTCCTACCCCGGTGTGTCTGCTAACGCCATTGTGTGGTTGCCCAGCGCAGCTCGTGGCACCACTTTGCAGAGTGCCACTTTTAAATGCAACGTCATCGAGACTCTCTTGAGACCATGAAATTCTGGGATGGGATGGTAGGGGTGCAATATCGAAAAAAATCCACCACCTGACTGAGTGATTTTGTATGGGGGAAAAACAAAAATGCTTGTTGCACCAAGTCACAGATAACGCACAAGAGTTGAATTTACAACCTCAACAGATGGCATTCTGAGGGCCCTACCGTGGTGATGTCATAACCAAAGAGGTCAGTGTAACAGTTTGCTTGATAGCATCCTTAAAAACTGAGCGGTGAGCTTCTCATTGTGTGTGCAGCAGCCTGTCCTGACAGCTTTCTCAGAGGAAAGTCTGCATACATTCCTTTGGCCTTCCTGCTGCTGAATGCTAATTTGTTCGCCGGCAGCCCTCTCAGTTATGCGGTGCCATCCATCCCCAGCGCCACAGAGCTCTGACTTGCCTGAGTCAGTGAATACACCCAGAATACACCCCAGCCAGCCATATGAATGTCCACTCACCACAACTCTATCCGTCCATCTACTGGACAATTCTCTCAATCAGAAGGTCCTCATAGAAAGAAAGCTTCAATGCGTGTTGCAGTGTTTCTGTATTGCACAGTGACAGCGACGCATCAGACCGATGCTGAAAAAACGGACAAAGACGAGCGCTCCTTGAGGAATGAGTCGCCACTGTTGGCCGGGAGCAGCCTCAGATGGAAAAGCCGGCACCCGGAGTTCATATTAAAGCGCCGCGAAAATTTGCTTGTTACTCCACGAATCCTTCCGGCAGTGCTGCAACAGATTAGAGCTCAGGAGGCACGGTGGTGGTGTGTGATTTTTACGCAGCAGCACAATGCGAGCGGCTGAGTGAGGTAGGCAGCACAGCACACCACTACCTTTAGCTGAGATTTAAATACTGCGAGCAGCACAACACAATGCTATTGATTTCCTTTTTGAGCTCCAGCGTCACGCTTTCCTCTCCGACGCGGCAGCTGCACGCCTTCTCAGCCTCACGCCGTCGCGATTCTTGACGTTGGAGCGTGGTGGGGAGGTTCTCGTTTCCTCCTGCTGCTCCTCCGAGGCCCCTCGTAATTCCCCTCAGGACAAACACTCCCTCTCCTCCGGCAAGTGGTTGCTGTTGCTTTATGCATTGTCTGGCTTAGACGGGTGGCAGCCCTCAGTCGGTCGCGCAGACGCGCGCTCGCACAGATGAGCAGACGTGCCCGTAGGCGCTCGCTCTGGCGGTTGAGCTGCGTATCGTGGCAGCGGTGACACCGAGATTAAAGGACTTTGCAAAGTGCACCGCGTATCATCAGAGCTGACGCCACAACTGCGTGCATGTCATTTTTCCTCTATGTAAAAAGTATGCCTGCTGTCAATCAGCCATCCTCAGACATGTGTATCACCACCAGGGCCAGTTCTGATATAACCACACCTTGGCAACAACCGCTTCCCTTGACGACCCCCTGACAGCGTTCTTCGTCCCACTGGGTCCCTTGAGAAGGAGGTGGAGGAGTGGAGTGCCATAGTCAATACTTGAACAAAAGCTTCATCTTCGGCTGTCATGCCGTGGACAATCAGCACAGAGGGTGGTTGTGGGTGTGTAGAGGGTGGGGTTGAGAGGGCCCAGGGGGTTAAAGACCTTTAGTCATCCTTGTCAACGCAAACAAACCACCTCCTCCTCTTCCTCAGTGTACAGTGGTATAATTGAGCTGCAGCTGCAGCTGTGCATGCATCCATCTGTTTCTTTGATATCCGTCAAGTCACAAGATGTTTGTAGGAGAGCTGCAGTCGCAGCTGCTGACTTCACCGCACCTCTGGATGCACGCGCAGGTTTTTTAATGAGCCGCTGCAGTTGTGACATCGTTGCGTGCCCGCTGATTTGCAGGAGGGGTTGGCATTATCAGTCGCTACCTTTGCGGTGTCGGTTTGAACACGCTGCCTCTGTTCAAACCGACGGCTCACAGTTTGCAGTTGTCTTTACGTGTCCGCCGTGTTTGTTTTGTCTTTGCCGTCAATGCCCGCATGTTGTTTGAATAGGTTTGTGGAAAGAACAAGCAGATGGTACTGAACAGGCTTTAAATTTGAGCGTATTTATTTCATTTTATGGTTGCATTTGTGCTCGGTGGCTGTTTTATATTTTCTGTTTCAGACACTTAATGAACACCCATTTGGATTTTAGAGAAGGATTCAAAGTTTCAATTCAATTCATAAGTGTAATTTGGGTGGTGTGTCTTGGAAAGAAATTGATTGACATATGTTACAATAGCAGGATGGTTCTCTGACTCATAGCAAACACAGAAATACTTCATACAGTGCCATGGAGGATTTTTGCAGACTCCAGAGATGACTCAATCATGCAGACACTGAAAAATATTCTCATTATTTTCATTCCAACAACACGCTTTTATTTGGAGAAACTTACCTTGCTCCTGCCGATGTATTGACTATTAACCAACTCCGCATGTTGATTTAGCATCTTGATTACTTAAAAAGAGTAAACAAAACCATTTCTCAGATACGCCATCCGTCAGTAATAGACAAATAGACAAATGAGCAGTATATGTACCACATTTATTGCATACACAAATTCTCTTTCCTGTACTTAAAAGCACAGAGTAAGCACTCTGTTTTTTGAGGACAACAGCCGTTGTCGTCTTTTGACATATTTCAGCTGTGCGCCTCTCCGCCTTTGTCTTTCTCCAGCGGCAGACTGTGACAGTGCGGTATGACAGACACAGTGATGAGCAACAGCTCGGATCGTTGGGCGTCCAACGACAGGCAAAGGAGCATGCATTCGAGGTGAGCCTGGCTGGCAGAACCTTATCAGATGTGGACCGTTCCCTGTGAGTCTTAACAACCCTCTGCTCTGCCTCTCTTGTTTCCATTGCTGCCCTCTGATGTGGGATTTGTCACACAGCGATAAAGAGCAGTAAGTAGATAACCCTCTATTGTATGTGCATCGCGCATGGCTGCTCTGAAAATAACCAGATAGCGGGAAGCAATGGTTGGACGTTATTGAAGTGGCTTTTTAATTTATTTTACACAAACAAAGCATGTGTTGATGACTGTGATCATATGAACAGTGTAACCACTATTGTTTGGCCGACAGGGGTACCTGGACCATGCAGCAAGGCCCTGGTCCTGGTCCAGACCTGACAGATGAAGAGAAAGAGATAATAAACAGCGTGATTGCCCGGGCTGAGAAAATGGAGGCTATGGAGCAGGAGAGGATCGGGTGAGAGATTTATGAAATCTGCAGAGGTTTTCTTTAACATCACCTGACAGATGTGGCGGCGGGATGATTAGCAGTGGCATTTAAAGTGGTGTCTCGCCCCCCGTATTGCTGCAGGCGCTTGATAAATCGCCTGGATGACATAAAGAAGACCGTGTGCGGGGACGGGATGTCTCGCTGTCTGCTGTGTGGCGAGCAGCTGGGGTCGCCCGGGGTTAAATCCATTGTGTGCGAGGACTGCAAAAAGGTGAGCTGGACGCATTTGTCTGCTGAAGTTTTGAAAAAAGGGTAGAAAAAAATTCCATGAGCCAAAAGGTCACGGGCTTCCGTGCTCTTCCTGTTGTGCAGAACATGTGCACCAAGTGTGGGACGCAGTGTAGCAGTCAGCCACGTGCCGTGTGGCTATGCAAGATCTGTAGAGAGCAGCGAGAGGTGAGTGTTTAAAGCCTGTAAAAAATACAGGAATTAGTCACAGTGCATATGTCTGTGCATTGAAATGTCCATTGCGTCCTCAGGTGTGGAAGAGGTCTGGCGCCTGGTTCTTTAAGGGATTTCCTAAGCATTTCCTGCCATCGCCAATGCCTTTATCGAAAGTAAAAGAGAAGGTTTCCAAGGATGCTGCAGCCAAGGCCCAGCAGGCAGCAGCCTCTGAGCCCAGGGAGGAAGCAGCCCAGCCTCCAGCGGCAGGTACACACATCCACACTTTGCTCCCGTTATGCAAGCTTAAGGTTTCTGTAACACTGGGAGACTTTTTAAGCTTGTAATCCATCAGCCTGACTTTTATCTCAATATTTATTTTTTTAATATTATGAATGCACCCCCAGATTTACTGGAACAGAACTGGCGTTAATGCACCCCCCCCTGCTAGTGCAGCAGTTATGGATATCAACCAAATTACATACGACGGCCTTTTCATAGTTTGTGTTGCCTGCTAATCTTGTAGTGCAACATCACAGACTCTATGGAAGAAAAATGTCTATTCTAGTGCAGCAGAACAAAACAATATATATTACCAAATGGTTATGGACACAAAACAAAATCATGTATATTATGTTGCATCTATTACTAACCTCACTAAACAAATATGCTAAATGCTGGACATTTGGCATTGTAATGCAATCTAGCATCACACTGGTTGACAAAGCTGGTTACAAGTCATAATATTTCAGCTATTATGTCCTTCTGGTAATGAAAGCTGGGTGGCCGTTGCTCTAGTCTTGTCCAGAGTTAGGGTCTGTTTTGTGTCTTTCGAGGGTCCAGCTGCGATGACAAATGACAAAGTGAGTGCTGATAAAGCCATGACTGGAATCATGACTCACAGTTCTGTGTGGGAGTTTCAAAAATCACAGATGGTAGATTCTTTCCAGCAGCTGGTTGGTTAACTATTTTGAGGTTGCCACCCACTCAGATATTGCAGATCAAATAGCTGATGCTGACATCGTAAGGTACCAGGATATCGTTGTGATATGCTATCACTGCAGAAACAAAAACCTTCAAAGTTTTTGATTCAAACTCAGACGGAATTTGTGACCAAATGAAAACTGACACCAGGGAGTGTAATACACTGTAGAATTCATTTGAATTTAATTAGGCCAATGTCACATTAGATCAACAACCATGCTTAAGTCCCTCTGCAAGCTCACCTCTCGTTATTCTTTTTTTAAAAACTTAAAAATCTCCTTTCCAAATGTGGTTGAGGAGGACAAGCATGATCAACTCAGCTAAACCATCTAAAGTTCATGTAGGGTTGAGACGTCAGGCGATGCTGGGACATGAACTGTAGTTTCATGTTGTACTTTTATCAGCTCGGTTACCTGAGCAGTTTTATGTCCCTGTAGAAAAAAGAGCTGTGTCTCAGGCAACTCATATACCCTCTGTGTGTACAGTAGCCCGCTGCCACATCTTGTTGTTGTGTATGTAGGTCAATGCCTTTGCAACAGAAAAGCTGTAACATCAAAAGTATCCGTAGAGACTTAGCTGTATTACAGGCTCGACTGCACCTGGAGCCTGAAGTAGTGTGATTATGCACGCCTCCCTTATGTATAGACTGTGTGTTTAGCATACTGTTATCCATGCTGATATTTATGACCAGGGCCACAGAGCCGCTCCGGTTATCCACCTGTGGCCCCCAAGCCATCGCTTCCACGGATGGCCACCGGTGGCGCTGGACCCGAGGAGGCGGGGCAGGGAGGCCCAGTGGTGATGAAGAAGATGGTCCCTGTCCAAAGCTCCAGACCACCAGCTGCTGCCTCAGGCACCCTGGTCCAGCAGGGTAAGAGGTGCCACAGTTCCAATTTAAACCAAATACTGGAGCATCTCTGATGTAATTTTGTGCAACCCTGGAATCCCTGAATGGTGACTGCAGGTTCTGTGACTGGAGACGGGGGGCTCTACTCTTCTGGTGCTGCTGCTCCAGAGCAGAGGGTGCCCTCCAGGCAGCCCGCTGCCTACAGCGCTCCGCCGGCCCGGCAGCAGCCCCCTCCGGCCGAAGAGGAGGAGGAGGCCAATGACTATGACTCTGATGAGGCTAGTAAGTAAACCATCTGCGCTCTACTCGGGTTAGCTGGTCATGTTAGGTTTCATGCACTGATTGCCAGAAGTGATTTCTTTTCACACAGTTCAAGTGAATTGTACCAGTTTGTGTGTGTGTGTGTGTGTGTGTGTGTGTGTGTGTGTGTGTGTGTGTGTGTGTGATTAAACAAAGAATTTTATCCTTGAAGCACACGGCGCTGGTCATTTATTAATTACCATCATTTGATAAGCATCTGTGCTGCCCTAAAGATTCTGAGTCATAACTGTTCTGATGCTCATTTTCAGCCTTCCAGTCTGCTGGTAATAATTGATATCTATATTCTGCACAATAGCCCCAGCAAATAGAACGTATCATCCTGGCTGTGTGTCACGAGCTGGGTTGAAAATGACAAATGACATGTACCATTTGTCATGTCGGCATGGTAATCAATAGGAAGGAGCCCAAAGCGGAAGAGGATGTGAATCAGGACAGGAGTCAGTAAATCAATAGTGATACACGTGTTGGCTGTGTAATCTACATTTTGTTTTTTATATATGCTATTTTTATATCAAGAATTGTGCCATGTCGTCTGTGTTCTATGCCTGCAGTGTCAAACGGCCTTTTTTCTCTCTCGGGGGGATCGCTTGTTAATTTATTTTATTGAGGTCCGGGAATTTGGAGCTGTGAAAATAATTGCAGATGTTCCAGAACTAACAGGATATAGATTCTCTTTGGGCTTGTCTCCAGTCCCCCGTGATGGAAGAGAAAAATGTAGAAAGAGCACTGAGTTGCACGTGTCAGTTCTCTGCGGAGGTTTGAAGTTAGGCAAAGAGCAGCATTAGTGTGCCACTAACTGGTTCCAGTCCCATGAGTTTTATGTTTCCGGGAATTAATGTATGTTAGTTTAAAGTTATGGTGAATGCAGTACATCTTACAGCTATTTTAAATCGTTCAAATTTGTCACATTTGCAGCATCACTTGCCCCCTGGCTTAGATGCCATTAAATGTGGTTGTAAAAAAATACTGAAAATAAATTATTGCATTGATTTGTAAAACGAAAGTCAACACATTTTTCTGAATGTCTTGTTTTAAATCACATGCAAAACAGTATGAAAAGCCTGTTACTGTTTACCCACAAGGAAAGGATGGAAAGGAAGAAAAAGAAATCGTAGAATGTGTTTTTGTTCATTGTTAGCCCGCGCGGTGTATAATTCTCATCGTTGTCCACAAGTTTGGTTACTTATATTTAAAAAATATTAGTGCATCTCTTGTGATGACTGGTGTGGGTCTCTTTCAGCCACGCTGGGCTCTTTGGAATTCGGTCTGCACTATGACCAAGAAAGCAACAGCCTCCACTGTAGCATCCTTAAAGCAAAGGTAAGGTTCATGGGGTTCCAAATAGGTGCTTTTTGCTAATATGATCCTGTACTGCACCCCTGCCCTGAGCTCTCTGTCTCTGCTGTGCATGACGATCTGATGGACGACATGATGTGTCTCTATCCCAGGGACTAAAGCCCATGGACTCCAACGGACTTGCCGATCCCTATGTGAAGCTTCATCTGCTGCCTGGGGCCAGTAAGGTAAAAGATGCAGCACTCCTACATTAAGCTCCTACATCTTTTGAAAGATTCATCGCTTTAAGTCCTCCTAAGCAGAATAAGGGCGGTGATTATAGATGGCTTATTGTCAGGCCTTTTCCTTTGGCTCAAGACTGACACCTTGTGGTCTGAGATTGAAACGTGCCGAAAACGAACGCATGGGAAAATCTCGAACTAGTATTTATCGATTCCAGATACGTTGCTCTCATTTGCGCGCTGGGATTACATTGCCAAATCAGTCGGAGGCTTTGATGGGAAGTGGTGCAAGGTGGATTTTAATGACCAAATGATACGAAACATATCTTGTGTGCTGAGAGTTTCTTGTCTCCCTGCGCCTGACAGGCGACCAAGCTGCGCACAAAGACCCTGAGAAACACCCGCAACCCCGTGTGGAACGAGAATCTCACCTACCACGGTCTGACAGATGAGGACATGCAGCGCAAGACCCTCAGGTGCATAGCGTGCAACGCAAACGCACACCCCCCATGCCACGGCTTAATGGGTCCGCGTGATTGAAATTCTCCTCTGACTCTCGCAGGCTGTCAGTCTGCGATGAAGACAAGTTTGGGCATAATGAGTTTATTGGCGAAACCCGAGTGGCCCTGAAGAAACTGAAGATGAACCAGAAGAAAAACTTCAACGTGTGCCTCGAGAGAGTTGTCCCTGTGCGTAGAAAACTCAATTACAGCCGAGCAGCATTTTGTTATCCTTGTCTAAATCTGTTATTGACCTGCTGTAATCTTGCCGCGCCTCCCTCCACAGACAAAGAGAACCGCAACTGCCGGCGGAGCCAGAGGCATCGCTCTCTATGAGGATGAGGCAAGGCCTCTACTTCTCACGTCTGTCGACCCGTGACCGATCCTCTTTTCAAACATTCCCAGTGAACCATTTCTATCGTGTTGAATCTTTTCCTAGCCGGGGAAAGACGGCGGAGAGGTGGAGGAGCGCGGTCGGATCCTGATGTCCCTCATGTACAGCTCCCAGACCAACCGCCTCGTTGTGGGAGTGGTGCGCTGTGTTCACCTGGCCGCCATGGACGCCAACGGCTACTCAGACCCCTATGTCAAAATGTAGGTAGAACAACTTGAAGCTCACCCATGCATCACTTGTGGCGTAACTAAACTTTTATGCAATTCTTAGATGCCTGAAGCCCGACATGGGGAAGAAGGGCAAGTGCAAAACACAGATCAAGAAGAGGACACTCAATCCAGAGTTTAATGAGGTTTGTGGGCGAATTCAGGAAGGATGAGTGGACACATGACTGAGTGGCTGAGTGTCAGAAGACTTGTATCTAAGCAACTGTTAACTGTGTGTGTAATGAATGAATGTTCTGAATTACCCTGCAGGAATTCAGCCTCGACATCAAACACAGTGAATTGGCCAAGAAGACTTTAGATATCTCCGTGTGGGATTATGACATCGGCAAGTCCAACGACTACATCGGTAAATGTTTGCCAAGTACTTACTTTGTGAGTTCAATGCCAAAGCTTTTCTCCCACTCACCACCTGCCTCTCTGACAGGTGGCTGTCAGCTCGGTATCACCGCCAAAGGGGAGCGGCTCAAGCACTGGTACGAGTGCTTGAAGAATAAGGACAAGAAGATTGAGCGTTGGCACACCCTGTACAATGAGAATCACGATGCTAGCGATTAACCTCTCGCCCTTGGCCCCACACACAGCATGAGCTTCCCGCTAACTCCCACTCTCTTCTTGAACTTTCTTTGCATTCATCTCCCGATGCACCTTTGTCTTACTTTAATCCTTTGATCCGTTCTTTTGTCAAACTGACCATCTCTCAACACTTCCTCGATATAGCGGCTCCTTCCTCACTTATAAACAATTTCCCTGCCTGTGCGGAATCTCATTTTGCATTTGGGACAAATCAAAGTCCAAATGAATAATAGTTGTTAACGTAGACAAAACACCAACGACCATCTTGCCTTTCAGTAACTATATGTACAACACTGAATTTGTTGCATTCTGTGATTAAAAAAAACAAGCAAACACACAAAATAAGCAAACAACAATATGTTGAAAACTTGCACTGGCACAGGTCAAAGAAGCAATATGATATGGCTCCTGAGGTCAAAAGCATCCTCATGCCCATCATCCCCGAGAATTGCCATTGCATTTCCTGTTTCACTATCTATCTAGGAGAAGACTTTGCCGCACCTGTCCGACACATGTTGTATATTAACATGAAGAAATGTTTACATACCGATACATTGCTCAGGTTAGGATAGGCGTCTGACGTGCAGATGTTTCATGTCTAAGAGGAACATGAGCTAGCTAATCCTCGATTGCTGTTAAGTTGTGATTTGAAATGATAGCACACCTCGTTAAACATTAGTTGGTAGTTTTCATGTATGTTTATTAAAGCTGTTGCTTTTGTTCCCTTTTGGGGAGAAAAAAATAATAGAGGAACATTCTTTACTTTCACAATTGATCAACACATTTGGCAGGAAAAAAATGTTTTAACCTCCTGCTACCTCTTCTTCACTCTGACACCTCAGAGCTTTTCTACTGTAGTGTTTACATTGAATGCACACGGGCAGGTCTCTAAAAAGGTTTCACTCTTGTCAGAATCGGTCTGCTCACCTTATGGGAACGGTTCAACCAGACATGTAAATGAAGTCATCATTGACTCATGCTCCGATTATGCTAGATTGAGATTTCGAGGCCACAAAACATTTCCAGTCTTGTAGTGTACTCCAGGTTACCTAAAGAACTTTGAACCTAAAACACCCAACAGGTTTAGCATGAATCCTAACATGACTTTTAATTGAACCAAATATGTATACCCCATTTTAAGATATCCAGTTTGTGATTGACAAGTCCTTGAGACCTGCGTCACAGAAAAAGTAGCATGACACCCAGTTCCCTCAGTATTTTAGGTAAAGCTGATTTGCTGAGTTGACTTTTTTCTAGCTTGGTGATGAGCTAATTATGACTTCATTTGAATTTTGGCTGAACAACAAGCGGGGAGAAGACGGAACGGTTTATGTCATAAGTATGTGCAGCTTTACCTGCATGCACTGTGCTTGTGAATCTGGTGTGCCTCGGGCAGTTGTAGCCCACTTTCACTCAAAACGCACCTTTTGCACAAAGCAGGACTCCTCACCCTCTGCCACACCCCAATCACTCGAGGCTTTAGTGTGTGCCTGCTCACGCATCACAGCATACCTAAGGAAAGCACACCTTACCAAGTGGAATGACCTCAATTTATATGGCTGTTTGCAAGGTATTCCAGCGTCAGACATGAAAACAAAAGATCCTATGCATGAGATGTCTTGTGGTTCAAGATATATAAACATATATACTTTGTAATAAATTATTGCTATTGTGATTCTATTTATGTTGACTGCTCCTCTCCCATGACATTGCTGTTTAAACTTTATTTAAAAAAAGGAGGCCATATTCTGCATGATTATGGTAACTATGATGTTGTCAGAATAACATCAAAAAGGGCAGACTGATTATCAACTGGGCGCACAGCCCCCTTTCTGTCAGTAGCACATGTGCGAAACTCACCTCTTTCTGTACATACGCACTCGCATCTCTTCATCACGTTTTATCTGCAAAACTCTCCGCCCCACCCTGTGGAATTGTTTTGAACTACCACAAGTAGCATCACATATGGCCTTCTGGTTAGCTACTTCAGCTGCACTAGACTATAATCAAGATGAAATATAACCAGTAGGAATTTCTTTCAAGCTGGCTTCTCCCTGAGCCCCCTTCTTCCCTGAGCTGAACCCCTTCCTTAGCTGTCTTCTACTCGATTCTGCCAGTCCAGTGGAATGTCTCTGGGTAAATCTCTGTATTTGTACATAGGTAATGCATGCACTGGGAAATATGTATGTTTGCAAATAACTTTGCATGTAAAGATTTTGCAAAGAGTTTACACAGATCAATAAAAAGTAATGAAAACTAAGAAACTATGTGCGTGTGAGTGCTTATTGAATGTGACTGTGAGGTAAGATAATGGAAATTTAAAGTGGGAAGTAGTGCGTGTCATGTGGACTTGTCAAAAGAAGTGGAGACAAAATTTTTATTATTATTATTATTATTATTATTATTATTATTATTATTATTATTATTATTATTATTATTATTATTTATGTCTTCATTATATAACAAGATCCTAAACACATGGGACTTGGGAACTGAGATAAGTACTTGATTTTATGGGCACACACCCACACATGCTGCTGTGTGTAAAAACGTGGAGGAGTGTCAAATTTCTGACGAGCCTCCAAAGAAGGCAGACCAATAAGAACCCGTGCCAAGTCACACGCGTTTCTCAGCAGACACCGGTGCGTTTACGCACTGATGCAATAATTTCATTCAATCATTTGCTCTCGGCTTGCATGTGCTCTCAATCTCTCTCTCAAAAGTGACATGCAGAAGTCTCCGCCGCCTGTTCCCTTCGTCGTTCTATGGCTTTGTGTTATTCTGACAGAAGCGCAAAACATGAGCCCGCGTGACCTCTCCTGTCTTAGATCAAGTCCATCCGACCACGGCCAGGCGCAAATCACGTTTCTAGCGTACGTTGCTGGAGTGCGTACTCTGTACGTCAGCCGCTGGTCCGAGGATCAGCTGCTGGTATCGTGCGAGCGAACCACCGACCCGGTGGTCACAGAGAGATATGGCGGCAGCTGCGACGACCGGAGTGACTCGCAAGGTCATGAAATCATCCGGAGCTTTAACATCAGTTCACTTGTGGCTCCTGGTGCGCCGTGCACGCTCGTCACAGCCAGAGGTGAAACAGAGGGAAAACTCCGGAGGGAACGCAGATGGATTTTTCCCGGGACGAGGTGGTGCGGCACTGGAACCTCAGCGTCCAGATACGACCAGCTAGGTGAGGACAGTGGGTGGTGTGATGCCATTCCTTTTCTTTGAGTTTTCCATTCATCTTCATCTTCATCTTCAGTCTTTTGCACATAATTTCATGCCCCTTGTATAATGTAAGCCATTGTTTTAATTTCATGTCCTACTTATCTGTCCTCTGATGCTTTCAGGCTGATTTCTGTTTTGTTTTGTTTTGTTTTGTTATCATAAATAAATAAATAAATAATTCCTTCCAAGAGAAGTGCCACATGACTAAACATGTACCTCTGTCTTCTGTTCAGGGACCTTTGTGGACACAGACCGATGCTGCCGTGAGCACGACCACTGCATTCACATCATCCCAGGGAAGACTTGGAATTATGGAATCTTCAACTCCAGATCCCACACTGTCTCCCATTGTAACTGTGATAAAAGGTGAGCCCCTGAGAATACACATTGCAACAATCTTACACCGTGTGTGGATTATGAGCATTTGTCATCAACACCAATAACAACTAATTCAATTTTCCCTCTGTTTTTGCAAAGCTGCTTGCTAAGTCAGTTGAGTGAGAGGCTGATTCTGCACTTTTTACTATATGATATTTGATAAAATCTGTTAATGAAAGTGTCCTGCCGGCCGACTCTTTGTGCCAAATAAATGTGAACCAATGAGAACTCATAGGGTCATGTGAACATCTGTTTTAGAGATGGTCATTGCTCAGGGTACTTTTGCATTCAAGAGTGAGCATACTGCTTGTGATTAAAAGTAGTATTTGCATTTCGTTATCACACTGCAATGTTCATTCATGGCTCATTAGGGAGTTAGTAATGTAATATACATGTGTTTTAGTTAAAGGTTACTTTATCTATGGCCAAAGACTGTTTGGACTGCTCACAAGGCATAGCCACAATAGATTCAAGGTTTCTAATGCATAGTGTGCATTTATCTTACCATGTCACTGGCTCATCCTTTTTTTGGCAACTCCACAGATTCCGACAGTGCCTTCATAATGTGAATGATCGCATTTCCAGAATGGTTGGCATCAGCTTCTTCAACGTCATTAAGGTCCCCTGCTTTGATTTTAAACAGCAATGCACCTTGTTTGGAAGGTAAGCAAGGCTGTAAAAATCTAACAACAGCTGGAGATTATTTCACAATTGCAAATGTTTGTTTAAAACTTTAATCACTGAATGAAACATCATTCTTGGAATTTTGGAAGCTATTTGGGGCGTATCAAAGCGATACTTGTGGCAATGTACGTGCCTATTCATTGCCAAACCGAACGATCATAGAATCAAAACAGACTGTGTGTCACAGTTAAACAATTAAAATGGTGACCTACTACTAATTACCAACAAAGCAAAATCATCAGATTCTTGGTTGCTCAGTTATGATGAACGACCTCTTTTGAATTTTGCAATTTCCGCTCAGTCATATTTCGAGGACTACTACTACTCACAGGTGACCAAAATTACAGACAACGTGTGACTAAGCTAGTGATTTAGTGAGTAGCATTTTTCAGTTTGTTATTCAGATGTTTTGCTTTTAACTTATTTATGGTTAGTGTGTTGGTGTATCATTATTGGGAAAGTGTAGTGCAACATCTGAATTTGTTTCCTAGTAAGTTTTTTTTTTTGCATTTGTGTTCTGATAGGTGTAAAGTGCCCATAAATGCCGCTCATGCCGTCCTAAAAAGCCCTCATCCATACAACATCACTGTGGTCAAGAGTGAATCAAAGACAAACAGGTCAACAGCTGATGAGAATCAGCCTGTCACCAAAGGAGCTGCAATCACCCCACATGCAACGTCACAAAAACATGAGCATGCATGTACCTCCAAAGACCCGCCCACGGGAGACTCATCATCCCACGGAACCAACAACAAAGGGTGTGTAATACTCAGGAACGTGTCTGCTGTTACACCAACTGAAATTCCATCAATTTCAGAATCACACAACGCCACACCCTCTCTGCCGCACACTTTGAAATCGCTGCCAAATGACAACAGAGAAGAACGAAAGGAGGACACGGAAATAAGCCCGTCACCTGATCAAAGAATCCACATTCCACCACAGGTGACTACAGTACATTATGCATCTGCCACACAGACGCCAGCTCCTGAACAAAGCTCACCTCGGGCAACCACAGTTGCGACTCAAAACCACAAGACACTTACAGCTCACACCACCTGCTGTGGAGACCCTAAAAGATTGCGAGGTGAAGCTTTTCAATCTCACTGCAGAAGTTGCGTGACTGAAAATGTGACATATCACATGACCACTGCCAAACCGAGTAGGACGGCACTTCAGATTCTCTCGAGAATAACTGAACCATCTCAAAAACGCACAACGGGTTCAGCTACCGCTGGAACACCAGCCTTAATGCAACACACTACAGTATCCTCCATTAATAAGCGGACTGACTCCCGGCTGCCGTGGACGCACACGAGCCTGCCGCCGACAACCAAAGCCTCAAGCAGACTGACATGGAGGGGCCTCAGACGACATATTGCATTACGCAATTTGACAGGTGAGTGTAAGCAGCTGCTAATCCCATCACTGTTGCAGTGTCAGCGGCCCCCTCAGTAAATCTGATTCACTTGTCACAGGGGCTGCTGCTAGGATATAATGTTTGAAGAAGAAAAGTGGTCACTTCGGTGTCGCTTTGCAACAACTGTAACAGCAAAATACAAACACTTAGAAGTAAGTTAGGCCATTTGAAACAATAATTATATCTGTCAATAAAACATTACCCAGCCAGTGCAATTGTTAATTATCAGGGTCCTGATTAGAAGGCTCTCTGATTTATCTGTTATCTGATTAAATGGCCCGATCAGGATGATTTGTGATAGTCAAAATACCATTAGAGAAGCTTTATTAGTCAACCACTAACACTGCCCTTCTCCAATAATGAGGGGGAGTAAATAAAACTCTTTTGGAGAGCATGAGTTATAAAGTAGCTGAATACATTTCTGAGAACATTTTCAAGTCACTGGGTTCATTCTCAAATCAATGTGTTCATTTTGGCTCTTGCAGACTACGAGTTCCTATGTACCAGTCTCAAACATCTGGATGGATGCCAATACAAAATACGCCCTATGGAAAACAAGTATGGACTTCTGAACAATTTAACCAATACCGTCTACCACTGCAACTGCACCAGCCGGTATGACAGCCTTTCAGATTTCTTTCTTTCTCTTCTTTTTTCACATTTGTCTTTTATCAGGTAGTTACTTCAGATCCTCGACAGTGTTTATTTATTTATTTTTTTTAGAAGGATTTCTGAAGGAATGCACATAAAAGCATGACACACAACCTGCTATAAGGTCACATAATGTTACGGTGTTGAAATTTTAAGTCTACACCTTGGTATCCGAACATGTGCATACAAGCATGACAAACATATTATTATTGTCAGCCATGGAAACCTGCTAACAGCTGAGCCTGTGAGGATAAGAAGGTGGCCCAGTTTTAAATGAAGTCGGAAGTGAGAGCTGTCACCCCAATAAACCATCACCAAAAAAAAAACTACATCTTGCATTCCAGAGATACTTTAAAGTTCTACCCACTGGTTGCAAATGGATGAATTACTGATGGTAACTTTAAACAACATCATGTCAGCAGAAGCACAGCAGGTTTTCTTTTCCCCTAACTTTTGTTTTGATGAACTTTGTTAAGGTTTTTACTGTGGTGGCAATAAACGAGTTAAACAAATCATTAAGTTGTTTGCTGGAGAGTGTTTACAACACATAGAATCATATTTGAAGAGAGGTTAGTGTCCATGTAAAGGAACAGATATCCTAACACATTAAAAGTTATGTGATGTGGAAGGATACAATAAAAGACAAAATGTCTAAATAAAAATTAAAATACATGAAATTATTACTGCTTCTTATTTTTAATGTTTTATCATTGTCATTTGCGCTCATTGTTAGGACTTGAGGTCTTAATGGCTGTGACTATTGAAAGGGCTCTTTGTTCTGTCACCAGCAGTGACTTGTTCCTGCAGGTGTAGCTATGGATCACTGACAAATGGTTTCCTGCCCTACTGAGGGCAGTTTCAGAGATTACAAGTCAATGGGTCAATGCCAAAATCAGATTTGGAAACAGGATTTTTTGCACTAATTCTCCTTGTTCAAAACCTCTGTACTGTGTAATTCAATCTAATTGATTACAAATCTAAGTGGGACAAACAGTATTTCAGCATCTAAATTCCCATTAAATTCCTCATTTAGGTTAATGTAAAGTTGTAACTAAAATCTTCATATCTTGTCAAATGCCATGTTGTGCCAATTTATTTACTTCATTTTTAGTTTTGTCCCTGTCAAAAACTAAAACTAAAAATAATGTGTTCATTTTGGCTTTTGGGAAATTGGTTAAGTTAAAACACTGAACATACCAGTGCCACTGCTGAAAATACCACCAGTGGCCTTTTGCACCTGGTGCCTGATGCAATTTGAAAGCCTTGATCCTTCAGATGAAAGAGAGCCATCTTATGGACAATTAGTGTGTCATACTGTGTGTCTGCCTCAGTGTGACAGGAACTCAAACTTAGACAGTAATAAACACAATTGTATTACATTATTTTATCATTTGGCAAAAAAAATACATTTCTTTTCAATTTTTGTGTTATACAATATTTAAAATACATTCAAGTGTAATTGTCATTTTGTTGTACTGTTAATCCTACCATTGTGTTTACTTCACACTTAGCAGCGCACATGAATAAGATTATTACTCATTTTTATCTACTGCATACAGAGAAAGGAAGCCTAACCCCAAAGGCAGCTTTCTTTCTCTTTGTCTTGTGTAGTTTTCTGAGTCACTCTTTCATGCATACACATTTTGTTTTATTTCTGCCTTGTTTCACACTTTATTCCTGTTTTGCAAGGTTTTAAATGGCTGCCTACTCTGTTATTTTTACAGCATGGCTCTTCAGATTAAAAGCCTCAAGCAACCCAGTATTGTCCCCTCGCTCTTGATGGATTTCGTCTCTCAGTCCTGCTTTGAACTGCCGAAAGAGAGGAACTGCAACAACAGAAAAAGGTTGCAGCCTAATCTCTGACAAATGTTGCATGAGTTATGCAAGTTTTATATCAAATAACTGAGTTTTCTTGTATAAAAGGCTATTGGTGTAAGTTTCTCATGTTTTTTATTGTCTCTTTTTCAGCTGCTCTCAAGGCTTCACTAAAGCCTCTGACCTACTTGAAGCACTTAAGAAGATAGAGGAAAAAGACACAGTCGGGGTGCGAAAATCAGGCTATGGCAGAAAGAGAGGGATTCCTGTTCGCCTTTATAAGCGATGCCTGAGGCTGGAGAGAGAAGCTGATGTTATTGCACAGCTCACATGATTATATAAGCTGCAGTGTGCAACAATGAACCTAAGTATTTTTACCTTTTCACAGCCTTATCTGTGTCTGTTTTTACCCTGGTGGCATAACATGGAAGTGGTGCAAAATATTAAATGTCCCAAAGTATATAATATACCAACAGGTCTGCTATGAATGATGTATATATTTTTAAACAAAGCTTTGTAAAACAAACATTAAAGATTCTGTATTTCTGCATTAAAAATAAACTAAAATATTTTGTTCTGTTCAGTAATTGTGACTGATATATCTATATATACATATATGTATATATATATATATATATATATATATATATATATATATATATATATATGTGTATATATATATATATGTATATATATATATATATATATACATATACATATATATATATATATATATATGTGTATATATATATATATATGTATATATATATATATATATATATATATATATACATATACATATACATATATATATATATATATATATATATATATATATATGTATATATATATATATATATATATATATATATATGTGTATATATATATATATATATATATATATATATATATATATATATATATATATATATATATATATATATATATATATGTATATATAACATACTGAAAAAAAAGCAGAACCAGCTAATACTGCATGCACTGTTCTTTTATATCCCCCAGCTCTTACGCTGTGTTGCATCAGTATTTTTTAGTCAGTCATGGTTTCTCACCTGTAAGGGATGGAAAATTGAGTTGTAATAAGCTTGAAATAACTCCAGCAATCAGAGGAATTTTCAAAAAAAAAAAAACCAAACAAAAAAACCCAGAAAAAAAATATTTTCATTGTAGAAATGACCTCAGATATTATTTGAGAGATTGGGTGTGCCAATTTTGCTCACATTTTAAGAGAATATTGCCGTTTTTCCCTTCTTGTACGTACGATATTGAATTTCACAACAAAAAACTTGAGCATTCCTATGAATTCCATACATCCCTCTATGGTACAATTTAGAATGTAAAATTGTGAATATTATATATACATGAATATTATAATGCATATTATAATATAAATATAAATAATAACATAGAGTTAGGATTACATGATTACATATTTAAAGGAGACTTTCTCTTAACGTATCATACTTTAAGTATGTTATTACTAAGTGACTGAGAATAAAAACATTTTTCAAAGCGATGGAACGGGCCAATGGCTCTTGTAAAACTATCTCACTTGGGTAAAAATGATAAAACATATAATAAGTTTAAGATTGATTGTTATTTGTATAATTATAGAATTATATTGTTTTTGTTCTCACTGTATCTTAATCACAGAGATAAAGTGACAGTTGCAATGAACAGTTTTCCTGGGCCGCGGTGCATGCTGGGTGTAGCTAGTTGGCCTTGGAAACATGGCGTCGCACTGACAGCTGAGAGACTTCTGTCTCCTCCAGCCGCTGACACACCGGCTGAGCCGTTTACAAAACGGTCCGCAACCTCGTTTTTACTGAGAAACGCGCTTACTGCCGGAGCAGTCTTCGCCTTGACCAGCGTATTGTTTCACCGGAGCGTCGCAATAACGGTTTTAGCCCGGGTGTCACGCCCACTCCGCTCGGTAACGTTATAACGAAACGCACGGTAAGTTAGCTCCGCTTCCAGCTAAGCGCACCAGACAGCTAGCAGCCGCGGCTAGTACGGCACGACCACCCGTGTAATGTAAGGACAGCGGGTTGTTCCTCTCTTTATTGATGGCTGTCTTCCGTCTATTTGTTCCATAGTGCGACTGCCTGCCTTGCCAAAGCCCAACAGATAACGCGCTGACAGTGACGCTTGTGATGTTATTGTGGCTCGCTAGCAGGCAAGCTAGGGCGTCTCTGCCATTCCGTCACTGAATTTTTAATGTTCGACCCTTTTGGCATCACTCTCGGAGGAGAGAGCGATGGGCTCCGGGGCTGTAGATTCGTCCCAGTGGCTTTCGGTAAAGGAGGAGACAATTTTCCTCCACGATGGACTTATTCGGGTGACAGATCTGGCCGAATTGCCCAGTGAAATTGGAGTGTCGGAGCATGGGGACACGGAGCAAGAGGTGGGTGAAAGCCATCTCTCTCTCTCTCTCTCTCTCACTCACACACACACACACACACACACACACACACACACACACACACACACACACACACACACACACACACTTTACAAAGGGTTAAATTTAGAAGGACGCTGTCAGTAAGGAGATTTTTACTTTCTGTCTCTTAAAACGATGCTTTCACAGTTGGCTGCATCACGACTACCCTTAATAACAGCAGCGCCAACGTTTGCAAGTTTGCTTTTCTGTGATATTTACCCACTGTTAAAGAAGCCATTGTTGTCAGATCATTTCCCGTCATTTCCTCCAAAATTAAAGTAATACCAACGTTTATGGATATAATTTAATCACCAGTGCAGCCATGTGGGGAGGATAAAATTAGATTCAGATGCCACACCAGCCTTGCTGGGCGTGTGCAAGCGATATGATGTTCAGTATGTTCCAAATTGTGTTTCACTTCACCAAAGACCATATGAACAGCATATGGCTTTTAGACTACTCCTTCACCTCATGCGCCAGGCTTCAAAACTAAATCTCTATTGTTGGTGCCAATGCAGCAGTACTCCTACCCAGAGGGGCTCAAATTGCACTGAACAGTATGTATTTCTTTGGATCGGCTGATGGAATCGAGGACTCAAGTATCTTCAATAACATCATGTAGACTAGGTTCTGCGTAATGTGAAATTTCCCAGACGCTTGATAATTTAAGTTGTCAGTTTTAGTACAATCATATCAGTGGTATTATATGATCAATGTCAAATGCAGCTAGCAAATACACCATTAAGATGCTGTCATGCCTGACCTGTGTTTTTTTTTTATTTTTTTTTTTATTTTTTTTTATATTTATTAATTTTAAATGTTGTATCCCTTCAGAGTCCAACTTTTCCCACATGCTCTCAGTTCAAAATACCTGTGTTGAATGCAGTACACTTTTATGTTGAAGGAAAATTCTTAAAGGAGGCTCTATACTGATACAGCTAACAGACACTATTAGATAAAAGTAAGATAAAGCACAATCAAGCAGTTTACAAAGCCATTCATTTGCAAAGCCCTTTTCTATCTTAATTTTCTGTCTGAACTTGATAGAAAAAGCAACACAAATGTATTGATATTTTTCTTGACAAAAGATATATTTGCATTATATTTGAGGTTTAATGGGATAAATGTTAGGAGATTGGTACAGTTGGAAGTACTCCTACAGGGAATATGCTTCAGGGATTATTGTTTGGCCTTTTGTGTTTATAGACAGGCACCTACAGCTTGTCTCAACCTCTTGTGTGATTCATCCAACCATAATAACCTAATTTGTCCTAATCTAATGACCATTGTCCTTACTAATGGTGAAATGACTGGTTTTAAATCTGGCTTTTGCTAATACAATACCACATTTTCTTTGGTAGTGGCTTTAGTACTGTTTAATTCATGATGTAATTAGCTCATGGCTTTTGGTCACCAGAAACAGCTGCTGGTGTCTTCTCTAGTATTCAGCTGTCAGCTGTATGCCATTTGCTTTTGCCGATTGTGGGCACATTCTAGCATATGTTCAATCCGTAGCTCTGATATAGTAATGGATAATTAATGGACGCGTATCGAGAATTAGCTCTTAACTGTAACAGTCGTGCTGAAGAAACTGAGTGTGATAGCTGTGGTTCGCAGTCAAGGAAGGTACGAGATGACACTGACACATCCCTCAGCGACTGAGTCACTGAGGGATGTTGCATGATGGTGTAATGTTAGTGGACTACTAATTTAGACTACTGCCGCTAATTTGAATTTGTTTATTGTAGTATTTGTATATAATTTATATGTATATTTTAAGCTATTTTCAGACTATGATTACATCATGCCAGGACAAAATTGATCAATATCCCGAGAAAAAGAAGAATAGTCACATGTTTTGTACATGTACTGTAATATGGAGGAAACGGACACTGTATAGAGAAAATACACAAATACATATATTTTTTTTAAATACAATTTTAATATGGTGCATCATTTACTTTGACTTGTATCCATCTGTGCTTGTAGTAGCTCATACCAAAACCCTGGACTGCCCTCTGACTGTGACTTATTTTCCACCGCATTCCCAACCTTTTCCGCATTCTGACACCAGCTATGAGACTGACTGGGTCACTCAGTGCTGTTTTCCGTAGGTGTTGCGATACCGACTATTTTTATCCACATGAAGCCGTGTTTCTCAGTGCAAGGTGGAGAAGGCCCAGGATCCAGTTAAGGCGCGGGACTGTAACATTAGTAGCATTGCTGAAATTCAATCAATACAGTTGTGCCTGCTAAATGGTATAATGGATTTTTTTTTTGGTTCATCATTCGTGGGCCTCAGACTGTAATCAATACCCGAAGTGCTGCCTAAGTGCACATGAAGCACATTGTTTCACCCATGCAAGGCTACCGCAGAGTGCTTTCCCCTCCGACAATTATTTTATGGGGAATGAGAGTTTATTCCATGGAATTGTTGCAAGATTTCACAGAAAAAGAGACAGATCTGTAACAGAACTGATATGTTTAACTTTAAAGTGCAGGCGAGTTCATTTCAAACTCGAAAATTCAAATCTTTCTGAACGTCGCCAGTGAAGCAACATTTCAGTCCTCTTCCTTATTCATCCTTTTGTCACAGATTCTAACATTTGAGTCGAAGAACCCGGTGGAGCTTGCTGAAAGACTGCGCGCCGTTTGCGGGAACCAGAGCAATGCCTACGCCCGCCTGCTGGAGTACCGTCTCAACGCTCTACGCGGCCTGTGGGGCGCACAGCGGCAGCTGGCCCTCGAGGAGCAGCAGGACCGAGAGGGAACCGGCGGGGCCGACGAGGAGACCCTGGCCCTGCTCAAGAGACAGGGTCTGCTTCAGCAGCCTGAGCAGGCTCCCTTCACCTCCCGCGTGGGCCTGCTGCTGGTCTTCCCCCTGCTGCAGTCCCAGACGCGCAGCGACCCGGCGCTCTGTGGCGTCACGGCGGAGGTGCTGCTGGCCTGTCTGCGCGATTGCCAGCCGCTCAGCCTCAGCAAGGAGCCCGCCGACTGCCTCAACGGCCTGGAGGGTCTGCTGTGCTCCTGGCTGGAGGATGGAGCCCAGGTGTCGGACAACCAGCAGGCTCAGGCCCGGACGCAGATCCTCCACACACACAGGCAGCGGGAAAATGCTGCGGCGGCGCTCGTGGCCCTCGCTTGTGCCAGGTGAGGCCTGTTTTTTTTTTGTTTCTAATTCTTTCAACTTGTATGAACAGTGTAGTTATGCAATAATGTGAGGCACAGGTTGCCAAAAAACAAGGAAAATTGCTTGAGCTCTTTTAGAAGTCCAAATAATCTTCAATTCAAATATTTATGTGCAATCCTGACACTGTCCAGGAAGCATCCTCTCCCTAATAAAATAAATCCAGGTATCTTGAATATGAAGTCATCTACATTAAAGAATGACTTCATTACTGACAAGCAGGTCAGTTATTTGTGGCGGCCAAAGCTAAAATAAGCACATTACTGACCAACTGATAATTTTACCCCCTCTCTCATTAGTCCATTTGCTCCGACAGCGATCACGTCTCATTCATCGCTCACGAGCCAGCATGTTCTCTCTTGGTCCCTCCGCTCAGTGTTTACATTATTACTGAACATCTAATGCTGTTTGTCACCACATCAGCACTGTGGTTACCTCTCGCTCATGTTCACAATCAGAGCATGTTATGACACAATCCTTGCTGGCATGAGCTACCAGTGGAACTTGAAAGTACACATGGGAAGGGATGATATATTTTTTTTCCCCCCACCTCTGAGTCTTTAACCGTCATTTTGCACTCTGCAAAATCCACACAGCAGCAGCAGAACAGAGCTGAGAAAGAAGTGACGATTCTTTTTATATCAACTATTGGCTTTTGGCTTCCTTCTCTTGCTAAAAATAACATTTGCAAAATGAGTTAAACTGGTTTGAATTTAAGTGTCCTGCTTGTCAAGTAGGGAGGAGGAGCAGAATGTTCTTGACTCTTTCCTTGCATTTGTGCATGAACCCTGGCTTCTGCTGGTGACAACTGATCTTCACGTGTCAAAACCAGAACGCTCCACTCTTTGTTCAGCCTCTGTTGGGGCCTAGAGGTCTTTGTTCTCAGGAACCATCCAGCCCTCATTCTGTCCCCCCCCCAAAACAAACACTAGGAGCTAATTAAACAGATATCGGTCCGACTGGCTCTTTTTAATGAACGGGTCAGTGGTTTTATTTCACTCTTAGGCGAAAGGACAGAATTGTGTGCTTGTGATGGTAAAGAACACAACCTTTAGACTGAGGTAACAGGTGAACGCTAAACAAATGCACTTTCCCCTTTGTTGCATTATGGCATTCAGTTTTCTTTCTGCCGCACAAAATCATTAACGCAAGCCACATTCAGACACACCAATAAAAGTATCACTACAGTCAGAGAGAGTGAAAGGAAATTGAAATTAAAACGGTGAGAACCGAATGTGTTTTTTGCATCTTCTGGACATTATTTTTTGCCAGTCTGAAGTCACTATTTGCACTTTTACTTTTACTTGAGGTTCATGTGGCCTTTGTTGTCAAATGCCGCTTTTACAAACATCCTGTATCGAGACCTGTGCAGAGATTAATATACTGTGGATCGTCCCTCCTTATTCAGTTAATCAGTATTGAAGGAGCCACTGAGGTAAAAGTTATGCAAGTCACTTACTGCGTTTCAAAGGAAGTTGTAAAAGTAAACCAGTTACTGTGCTGGAGTAAATGCAAACATTGGCATAATAAAGCGATTACATTTTACTGTGCATATTTTTTTTATTGTTTATCCTGTATTTAATTTTTACCGGTACCTCTGCTGTATTTTAATTCCCTTTCCTTCGCCCAACATTTATCTAGGGGCTCCCTGAAGACCTTCATCCACACGGTTCACCTGCTGCAGAAACAAACCGACATGGGACAGCTACCTGTGTCAGACGTCCTGTACAGGTTGGGGGCCTCATATATATACCTTTTTTCTTTTCTTTTCTTTTCTTTTTTTTTTTTACACTTTTTTTTCTTTATATTCAAGATTTTTAATGTGTAACCACCTTGAAACTCCCACTTCAGACTATTGCTTCTGGAAGGAGGTCCTGGCTCCCCTTCATGCCTCCTGGGGGGCAAACACAATGTTTCCTGGGGTTTTGAGGACATGCTGCCCACACCAGATAATTCTGCTGGTGGAGCCGAGAGCAAAGGTATGCACACTTTTTAAAAAAAATATATATATTTTTTTACAACCTCTCCATCTCTCTTGAATATCAGCATCCAATGTAAACACAACCACAAAATGCAAATTGTGTCGTTTGCTTCTATCGTTGGGTTACCATGCTTTTTGATTTCTTTATTTGTTGAATATGTGAATTCCATATGAAAATGGAATATAATAAAGATTTCACGCGCTCCATGATTCATTTGGCCTCCTCTTCTCAGATAAGAGCCGTGGCTTGTTCAGTTTGAGGTTGATGCAGTGGATGGGGGAGAGTGATGTTTTCTCTCCCACAGTCCATCATCTGCATCGGGAGAGTGATGGAAGCTGATGTATCCACTCAGTGGGTTTGCATACATACATTTTAAGCTTGCTTGGCGTTGGATCTGAGCGTTGCGTCACAGTTCTGACAGTTAAGGATTATGCAAACCAACCAACGCCTTTACTTTTTTTTAGCATCCTTATCCTTTGCTTCTGCCTCTCCACTTTGTCCGCTCCGCTGCAGATTCCTTCAACAACTTTTTTTGCGTCAGCGATTTCTCGTCTGTCTGTCCTTAAACTTTATTGAACGTCTGTCCCCTTTGCCTTCCAGACACCGATCTCGGCCGCTGTCTGGCCACAGATGGGCTCTATCTGTACACCACCAATTCCTCTGGGAGGGGACTCAGCAAGTTGGGCTCTGGTTTACATGGGACACTGAGGTAACGTGACACTACATTCGCCCGCTGTCCTCTGTCTGCAGTATTTAAAGAAAAACATGAGAAAGGCAAAAAGGAGGACAAGAATACAAAAATACCACTAAAACACCACTCGTCACTCACTCATCATGGCTTGTCAGGGTGTCCTTTCTTGGATATCCATTTTTCTTTCTTTGATTGATTTGGGTTTTTTTTTCTGAAGAAAGGAGAAGATTGCAAACATAAAGTCATACCACAGTTTCACACCTGTAACAAAATGAATTATTTTAGTTAATTTAGACTTAACATGACCACAAGATGAATAAATTAAACAAGATTCACATTTTTGGGTCCAATTGATAAGAAATAAAAAAAAAAAAGAGCATAGTTTTCATTAAATAAACGTTGGTATGCTTTGTTGCTTTTGTTTTTTTGTTCCGTCAGACCGAGAGGTCTCGGTGAGGTTCAGTATAAACTGAAGCAGCCTTGAATTTAAAAAAAAAAGAAGAACAGAAAGCAGAGTTTGACCAGTTCTGTTTGGATGTGCAGGGGTTTTGTGTACTGTCGAAATGAGGAGCTGGAGCCTGGCTGGGTGGTGTTCAGCGGCGGTCGCCTCCTCCACCGGCCCTCCTCCTTCGATGCCAAGCCTCATCAGCTGTGCCAGGTTGTCGACCCCTTCTCCCTCCAGGTATGCTTGACTGCAATTCCACCACGACTTGATGTAATGATGAAGCGGTCAGTGTCAGTTTAGCCTTTTTGATCGCACTCAAAATAGCTTGTTTGATAGTTAGTTTTGATAGTTTGATTGTGATGAATTTCTTACCTCCACATTTTAAATACACTACTATATAAAAACAACCCAACAACATTAGCTCTCTCCATGGAACATGCCATAAAATATACACATATAAAGTCATATACATTTGGAAAACCAGAAAACGGTTTATGTGGCAAACGCATAAATACATATGTCTCATTTCAGGTGTGCCAGATTGTGCCCATGCCAGCACATCACTTTCCAGTGGGCAGCAGCATGACCACGTTGCACCTGTGCTCGGATGGAACGTACCTTTACTGGGTCTGGTCCCCAGCCAGTCTCAACGAGAAGACTCAGAAAGGCCATTCTGTCTTCATGGATGTCTTTCACCTCTCTGTGAGCACTCGGAACTACATCAGTTACACTAGTTTCAGCTGCATTCAATTTGTTTGTGCTTGACTTTGATTTATAAGGCTGTTTTCCCCCACTCCCTGTCCTGTCCACGATGCAGACGCAAACAGGGTTGTGTGTTGCAGACACTTTGCAGGAGAGGGTTATTCTCACCCGCAAGGAAGGCGAGTCCTCAAAGTGCTTGAACGAGCTTTTGTTGAGTCGAATGTCTCGCTTCCGAGCCTCCCATTCTGCCACATTGGCTGCTCTTACGGGATCCGCAATCACCAACACTGTCAAAGAGGAGCAATCTGGTACTTAATCATCAGCACCCGAATTCACATTCTGTGCGACTCGTACGTTCAGTAAAATATTCCCTGTTGAGACATCTGTTTAACTCCTTTTCCAGCGGTTAACACCAGCTGTGGACTCCCTCTGAAGACTCTGAGGAAGACCCCCATGTATGTGTGCGGAACCTATCTAGTGATGCTGGTCTCGCCCCCTGGTGTATCCGGCAGCTCTGCCACACGCTCCCTTTTTGGTGGCACAAGCAGCCTGTCCTCTCTGAAAAGTAAGACATCACACTGTTTTAATCTGATTGTGCTGATTTAGTCCTGATAATTTTTCCTTCCTCATATTTGGAGAGAGTGGAAGCCTACACGTAATTGGACTTGAGATTCAATACGCAGTTAGAATTGAGCAGCTTTGTGGTGAAGACAAATGGAACAGCCTCTTAAAGAAGAAACACATTTTTGAACAGTCCTTTTCCCCCTGCCTTACAGTTTTGGCCTCCAGCCTGGTTTTCAACCTGGCTGATGGTCAGTTCAGTAGCCGCGCAGACCTCATAGACGCCCCTGGCAGTTCACTGGGCCGGGGGGCTCAGGTGTCGGGACTGGGTGAGTCAACTGCTGCTGTTCTGTGTTGAAGGTCGCTGATAGTTTCTCACGCTGCTCTAACAAATGAAATCACTTGGGTTTTTTTCCCTGGAATTTTGGGCCTTGTAGGAGCTTGTTACGATGCACTGAACAATTTGATCTGGACCTGCTCGAGTGATTACATTGACCAGTGGTGCAATCCTGGGAACCAAGCCTTTCATCATGTGTGCCATAGGCTGGGCGTCAGCCATGTTATCAAAGAACCCAAAGGTATATTTTAAAAAAAATCCACTTCAATCACCAGACACTCTTCATATTATAGGAGATACAAGTGACAAGTTTGATCCTATAAATTCTATCTTTTCTCAGAGGAGACTGTGGCCACTGGCGAGGTGATCAACCAGCTGCTTCATCATGTTGGCGCCATGTGCATCCATCAGCTCAACCTGCTGGCAGCAAGCAGCAACAGCCTGCCTCTGGGGGCACTGCTAGGTAAACAACATCCCATCGAGGCACGTCACTTCAGCAGCATCTGGGACATCATGGAGAAGGCCATGGTCAACGGGGATTCCTGCATCATCCGCTGCATCTTAGTGGTGTTTCAGGTCAGTTTCGTACAACCAAGAAACAGTTTTGCTCAAATGCAACACGGCAGCTGTGTCCTAAATTTGTTCTTTTTGTCTATCTTCGTCTTCCTTAGGTGGTGTTTAGATTTTATAACCCTCAGTCTGAGCAGAACAGGGAGAGTGGGCGTCGATCTGGCCTACTGCTGTGGCAGCTCCTCATGGCTCCCGTGGATCACATAGGACCAGAGATTAAAAGAGAGGTGTGCCTGGCCATCAGGTAGGTCATATACGTAAGCAGATATCTGAACGAAATGGTATTTTTTTCAATGAAGTCCGATTCACATGGGCTGTATCTGTCTTTCTAGTTCCGGTCTGAACATTTTGTATCAGGGGGAAGCCGAACTAAACAAACTGCTCAAACTGGTTTTAACCGAAGGTGACTATTGCAAACTGTCAGTTTTTATAACCAGCCCTTTTTTTTTTAATGTGCATCTAATATGTGCTTTTTTAATGCAAATTCCAGGGGAAAGAAATAGTGGACTGTCTCAACTTCGGGACGTTATCCTCACTAACTTGGCAGACCAACTGCAGAAGAATAGATTTTGTAGTGAGGAAGATGACCACTACAGGTAAGATGCTTTTTTTTTTTAATGACAAACTTTTCCATGACCAGCTCATGTAAATGCCGCATATTAGCGGAAGCTTTTAGCTTACCACAGGTACATGTTTTGATTTAGTGTCTTTTATAGGTTGGGAGATGACCTGCTGCACTGTATCCTCAAGACTGTGGTCCGGGAATCTTGCCTCCTCATCACTAAATGTCAGACTGTCGCACGTGACGATTTCCAAAAGCTGCTCTCCACTGTTCCAGTAAGAAAATCCCCTCAGGAGAATAAAATACAACAAGGCCATATATTTTATTTATTTTTTTATGAATGAAAAGGAAATTCCAAGGCTTTCTTGGAAACAATGAAAATGCCTTTGTTGCTACGGCATGGTCATCCTTGTTCTCAGCTCCTCCTCCAAAGAGCACCTCTAGAAAATCTGGTTTGAGTCCTTAAAGCTCCTTCTTCTAGACATTTTTGGAAGTCTTTTTATGTTGCTTACGACTTTGTTTTTTTTCTCTCTTGGACAGGTGGTCTCACCTTGTTTGCGCTACCTCATGGCAGTTCAGAACCACCTCCTCAGTAACACCATTCTCATCCATCCGGATGATGGTGATGATAGTGACAGCTCCCTGCAGGGGGAAACAATGAAGGTACAGGTAAACACCCCTTTAAATACCCCTACCTTTCTGCATGTGGACTTTTTCATTTCACTATTATACTAAATACTATATTATCAGTTTAGGCAAAGATACCAAGCAGCTGGAGATTTTTAATGAATTGGTTAAAGAATTTGCGCTAATCACGTTTGTTTTGAAATTATCTCTAAATATTGTTGCATTAACAGAGCAAGTCTTTTCGTACTATGGCACCATTTAGTGTCTGATAAATGTTCACAGACTGTTATTAATGTTATGACTGTCAACAATGTTATTAGATCAACAAGAGATTGTATTGGTTTACTTCATTGCATGGAAGTGAGAGGATTATTGGAAAGAAACGGTGGTTACGTAAGTGTGGGCCTCTGTTGTATGCACGTCTCAGGAGTTGCAAAGCAGCATACTGTCCCTGGCAACCAAGATCCTGATTGGATGTGATGAAGTTCTGGAGACCTTGCAGCAGGTGACAACAGCCCTCATTAACAGCGATATCCCTGACAGAGAAAACAGGTAAGATTTTATTTTATTAAAAATAAATACATTTTAAAAAAAAATGCTCTAAGGAGAGAAAAAATGCCAAAGAGGCAATCCTGTCCACTACACTGTTAATCCATAAAGCTGAATCAGCAAACCGGCAACGCATGCGATGCAGAGTCTGAAAATAAGATCGAGCTGCTTTGTTTTAGTTTCCCCTCTGTGGTTTTCAGGTTGAAAGGATTGGAACAAGTGACTAAGGCCACCATGCTGGGGCATCTGCTTCCAGTGTTACTCACCACTTTGATGCACCCCAATCTTCAAACCCTCACTCTTGCTGACGCCCTGATGCCTCAGTTGGTGCAGCTCGTGCTTTACACCAGCCAGGTTGTGCACAACGCTTCTTCAAAGCTCTTGAATGATTGAAATTCATGAAAGAATTTGAAGTCTTATTTTCTCCTGTTTTTTTTTTTTTTTTAGACTGCTCTTTTATTGAAGACCCAGTCCCCACTTTTCACTGAGGAGTCCCAGCTATTGAGTGGCGCTCTGGGGCAGGGAGCAAAGGCTTGTGCTGCTGATGACAAGTAAGATTTTCACATCTGCTCCTTCAGGATGTTTAGTGACATTTTGCAGTGGTTGAATTCCTAGCTTGCTTTTTATCTATCTTAAAGAATTTTAACAAAATCCAACACATCGATGATACAGAATGGAGTTTACTGAGCAAAGGTTCTGTTTGTTTCAAAGGATTCTTGACGAGCGCGAGGAGCCTGGTTTCCTGACTGGTCTGAAGATCCCTGCTCCATGGGCTGCTGGCAAGACGGTAGAGACAGTGCATCCCGTGAGGGACAATTATAAATTTAAGGAGACTGTACACATTCCAGGAGCTCGGTGCCTGTACCTCCGCTTCGATTCCCGCTGCTCCTCCCAGTATGACTATGATAAGGTAGCGTCTGCTGTCATATTGGCAAATATCTATCTAGCAGCCTTAGCCAATATTAAGTTGAGGATATTTTTTAACATAAAACCATCACTTCTTTTTCAGTTGGTTATCTACGCTGGTCCCAACACCAACAGCCGAAAAGTCACAGAATATGGAGGAAATACCCTCGGGTATGGCAGTCGCAGTGTGTTGGGGACAGGATGGCCCAAAGATCTGGTCAAGGTAAAATTAGTTAGTTCTACACTACCAATAAACAGCGATCAGTTTGCACTGACTAAGCTATGTGGTGCATAACGTTTTGTCTGCGTCCTGCTTTAGGTTGAAGGGGACACAGTGACGTTTTCCTTTGAGATGAGGAGTGGGCGTGAGCACAATACTCCTGACAAAGCCATGTGGGGGTTCTCCTGCACTGTCAGAGCTCAAGTAAAATGCAGCAGCAGCAGCTCATTGCACACATTTATTTGAAACTCTCATTATGGAATCTGATGGCACTCTTGCTAATTCTGAGAATGCCTTCTGCTCTGTCATTTAGGAGTCATCAGAGGACGTCTCGGGAGGTCTTCCCTTCCTGGCAGACCTTGCCCTTGGTCTGTCAGTGTTGGCCTGCTCGATGCTTCGCATCCTGTACAATGGTCCCGAGGTGACAAGGGAAGAGGAGGCCTGTCATGACTTGCTGTGCTCAAAGCT
Organism: Nelusetta ayraudi; assembly: GCF_046127955.1. Taxonomy (NCBI): domain Eukaryota; kingdom Metazoa; phylum Chordata; class Actinopteri; order Tetraodontiformes; family Monacanthidae; genus Nelusetta; species Nelusetta ayraudi. Next base: position 476,363 of record NW_027466108.1, read on the forward strand.
GCTGCAAAGGTAATGCAGCCAATTAATGATGCCATGAAATGTATCCCAGTGGTACTAATTATACCTAGGTTCCTTGTCGGGCATTGTTTTTAAAATAGCACATTGTCCAGCACGTCGTTGAACACTGGTGCTTCTTTGTAGGTGCCAGTGGCAGGTTGAAGCGAACGGGGCGATATCCCCTGCCCTCACACCAAGCCCCTCACCTTTGCCGCTGACGATCGAAGAGGACCGGGAGTTCACCTATCCTTCAGATGTGCTAGTTCCCCCGCCAGGCCTGATGCCTGGAACATACTTTGATTTGCCTCGCATTCGACTCCCACCAGGCATCATGGGTCGACTGAGAGAGGTGTCGGGAAGGGCGCGACCACAATTCCGGCCGAGTCTAAAGTAAGATGGTGTTGCTGTCACAGCACACAGGTTTACATGTGATGTCACTGTAAAATGATTTGTGTATAACGGCCCTCAAATTGTGCAGAGTAAAGCTACTGCTTTCTTCGAGGTTTTTTAACAAAAATGCTTTTTTCTTTATTTTCAAGGGAGGTGATCAGGCCAGACGTTATGGAGGAAGTTATAGTATCATGTGTTATTAAACATCTGAGCCTAGTGGATGCCCTTCAGTCACTCGTCAACTATCAGTACCGAGAGGACCACACTGAGGAGTATGACCTGCTCTGTAAGATCATGGCTGAGACCTTCAAGAAGATTAATGCCATGGAGCGCCAGCTGCAGGTGAGCGGTAGTTGCTTCTCAGCTTTTTTGGCAAAGCAATGTCTTTTTTCTTTGTTCTTTCAACTTTGGCAGACACACTGAGCAAATAAATGCAAAAAATATTTTTAAAATGTTTTTTTCCCCCCAGAAAAATACACTAAAGAGGACCAGAACTACCTTAAAGTAACCTTCTAGTGTCTCACTCTGGGTTTATTTTTTCACATTGCTTCTAGAGTGTTGCAGAATTGGAGCAGAAGTGGCAGAATGAGGTAGAGGAGGCCCATCAGGGAAAACTGGACAACAACACTCCTTTCTTTCATGACTACCATTTCTTTGAGGTACCCTGTCCTACATACTATACGACATTCATGACCTCTACTGGATATCTCCTGATAATTTTATGTTTTTCATGATTTATTTATTTCCTCCCACCAGAACAAAATTAAGGAGTTGGAACTACTTTGCTCTTTAAAAGAGATCCCACTGGATTTCAGCGACCTGGAGAATGTCGTCCTAGCATTGAGGCAAGTGGCTCGAAACGCTCCCACATTTTAAAAACAATTGATAATATCTCAGTTTATGGTTGTGACGTTTTCTATGTGCAAACAACAGGGAGAGATTCTTCCAGGAGGTGAACTCTGTGCATCTCAAAAGTAGCATCCCACTGGCCAAAACAAAGGCACTGGTGAAGAGTCTGATGAATCGCACCGAGCTGCTGCTGCACGTTACCATCGCTCCACACTGCAGAAGCCTGACAAGCACGCCAGCTGGTACCCCGGGTCCAGGTGCACATCATTGTGAATCCTTTTGCATACAGTTTTTTCCCCTCTTACTTGTCTGCCTTCAGTTATTTAATTGTGTCTCAGCCTTATGTCTGTTAAATGTTTTGTCTGTCAAGTGTTTTTTTTTTTCACGTTAGTGGGCTTCAGTTTGTTAAAATCATTAGCGTGTGCCTGTTTGCATGTGCCAGCCTCAAAATCGGTGTCTGATGCCAAGACGGTGATCCCCATGGTGAAGCAGCCAGTCTTCCTACGCAGCATGTCTGCGCCGTCAGACTTGGAGATGATTGCCAATCAGGATTTAGAGTTTACACACGCACCCCCAAGGTAGTATTTGTAATATTTCCAGACAGATTTAACGTACAAGTATCAAATGAGTGGTTCCCGGTAAATACTATTCACCTGTTTTTTTTGTTTTTTTTTTGCCATTAGGAGGCGACACCATCCCACCAGCCACCGTAGCAGCTCATTCACTCTGCTGCAATCTCTGGCCATAGAGGACAGTGGCGATAAGCCGACCTACCGTGTGTTGCTGGGACAGCTCTTTGCATTCATTGGAACCACCCCTGATCAGGCTGCAAGTGTCTTCATTTTTTTAAGATCTTGTCATTTCTAAATTAAAATTCTGCTAAATTATGGTTTGACTGTTGAATGTTTTGGTCTGGTCATGTTTGTAGGTGTCAAGCAGCAGCTTCTTGTCAGCCGCACAGACCCGATGGAGACGTGGCAGCACGCGAAAGCAGGCTCTCGTTCACATGAGGGAGTTGCTTACTGCTGCTGTCAGAGTCGGAGGCGTCACTCACCTGGTTGGACCGGTCACCATGGTACTGCAAGGAGGCCCAAGGTAAGAAATTACCCCTGCCTATATACACAATGCAATTCTGCACACTCTTCAATGCATAGATGTCAATATTCTGTCTCTGTGTATTATCTGTTCAGGATAGAGGAGCTCACCTGTGGTGGAATGGTCGAGCAGGTACAAGAGGCCTTCGGGGAGACCATGACGTCTGTAGTGTCACTATGTGCTCGCTACCCCATTGCTTGCGCCAACAGTATTGGTTTGCTTTGCACAATCCCCTACACAAGGCAAGAAACGTCATCCGCATCTTAATTGTCACCGAGGATATTTGTTACCCTTGCGTGTCTCACTCAATTTGTTGTTTTTTATTCTCACAGGAGTGAGGAGCAGTGCTTAGTTCGGAGTGGTCTGGTCCAGCTCATGGACAGCCTGTGTAGTCTAAGTGGTCAGAGAGAATGCAGCTCAAATGAGAAGCAGACCAAGAAGCAAAAGGTTGCCACCATGGCATGGGCAGCTTTCCAGGTGCTGGCTAACCGATGCATTGAGTGGGAGAAGGTAGAAGGTATGCTAACACATACATAAGTAATGCTACATTTGATACTAAAAATCTGCAAAAAAAAAAAAATGAACGAAGCGTTTACATTTATTATATCAAGGTTTCATTGAAATGTCCTCTTCGTGGGGACGTAGTAAACACTCCTCATTTTATTATTATTTTTCTTCCATTACAAAAATAATGATTAACAGTTCTAATTGTACATGATTTTTTTTTCCTTCACATTACAGGTGGCTCTACAGATGCTGTGCACTCTGGTCTGGCGCGGCAGGTTTCCAGCCTGTTGACCAATCACTTGGCCAGAGCCACAGAGTGCTGCGGGAATCAAGCAGCTGGTAATGATGCCTTACAGGATGTGCTCAGTCTGCTCAACGACCTTTCGAGGTAAAACACGATTCCAATTATTCTCGTAAGGTTTGTGCGATTGTGCATGTATTTATCCACTGCTTGTGTGTCTATTTCCAGGAGCCACATTGGGAAAGCTATTTTGAGCCAGCCGGCGTGTGTGTCGAAGCTCCTGTCTCTGCTGCTTGACCAGAGACCCTCTCCAAAACTAGTGCTCATCATCCTGCAGCTATGCCGAGCTGCCCTGCCTCTCATGAGTGTAGAGGACTGCGGCAACGTGGCCCTGCCGTCGTGGAGCTACTCTATTAACACACTGGATGCTGAACAACAGGATGCAAATGACCCTGCTTCACGCATTGCTGCTTTATTGTTAGCCAAGCTCGCAGACTATGTTGTACCAGGTTGGTCTCATGTAACTAAAATACGTTTGTTTTAAACCGAGTGTAATCTTGTAAAGAAATTCTGTTTTCTTCTCTGTTTTATAAGCCAGATTGGTTAAAGCTGCAGCTCCCAGTGCTTACCTCTACAATGTTCCCTTTTTATCAGGCTGCCAGACACTACTCTCTCCCAGCTCCTCAGAGCCAGACACCAGTCTGTCTCGCGCTAGTTCCAAAGGGGCTCTAAAGGCTGATGATGTTGGGGAAGAGGGAGAGGCTGTGGATGGGAAGCTTTCAATATTCATCCACAAGAGAGAGGACCAGTCCTCTCATGAGGTTTTACAACCGCTTCTCAGGTCAGGATAGCACTCACATTTATGTCTTTAGGTCAGATTAGCAAACTTACTTATTCTGACATTTTTATTTACACTCCTGATTACAGCAGCTCGGAGGGACGTCCTTTTCGGCTTGGGACTGGAGCAAACATGGAAAAGGTGGTGAAGATGGACAGAGACATGACAAAGGTACACATTATTAAAGAAAAACAGCAATTTTGGAGTATTGTTTCAACTGGTTGTTGCTAAATTTGCTGACTGATTTGAATGCCTCTCTAGAGTGGTTGCTGTGAGGTGATCACAGAAGAGGCCTCTGCGGCGCTGAGAAAGGCAAACAAGTGGGCCCAGTCTGGTCTGATAGTGAGTGTCGGTCCGCCTGTAGAGACCTTAGCCCAGGAAACTGCAGGAGGCATCACGACTGGTGACAAGAAGAAAACCGCACAGACGACTGTGTGCAGAGACAGGAATGCTGAGCTGGCCAGGTGAGTCACACTAGAGGCCGTAGAGAAGCCTGGATGTTTGACTCCCGCTGTCTTTTATTTGTCCTCAAGATGCCTTTCCGAGCATCCAATGTGAATATCTGGTCTCGACACCACATTCACTGATTTCTACGTTTGTTGTGCACAGGTCAGACCCCGTCAGGCCATTTATCAGTGGCCATGTTGCTAATAGCATGGCTGCTGAGGTTATTGCTCTGCTGCATAGCCTGCTCACTGCCCCAGAGTCCAACACGGCTCAGATCTGGACCAGCACTGCTGAAAAAGTGAGTTACTGTGTCTAAATAAATGGTAACCACAACCGTAAGCACTGTTCTTCATTATTGACTGTTGTGTATGATTCTAAAATGTTCTTGCTTATAGTAACATGCATGTTTTTTGCGGGACCCTGTTTCTTTTTAAACGTATAATTTTTTGCTGTGACTTTCACTTAAGGTTCTGTCTCGGGCCCTGATGTTCATCCCTCAGCTGGGAAAATATGCTGAGAGTATTTTGGAGAATGGAAGCAGCAGCGGCAGGAAACTGGCTAAGCTGCAGGCAATCGGTAGACAAGCTGTAGCTGCACTCTGTGCCCTCGGAGGCTTCAAAGAAACTATTAAGATTGGCTCAGAGGTCCAGGTTAGTTTGTCAATCAGCTGAAATACTCACCAGAGATTGCTGGAAATCATTTGTTTTCACTTTTCTTTAATGATGACAATGTTAAATGTACGCTTTTTTGTGATTATTTCCCTCTTCCTTTTCAGGTGGTTGGTAAAGGAGTACTGGGTAGCGCTGGCATTGTCATGTCCATCAATGAACAGGAAGGTATCGCTACAGTCAAGTTCCCCTCATGCGAGTACAGAAGAGCCTGCAAAGCGTCAGACATCCTTACAGTCCCAATATCGCGCCTCTGCACACCCAGATCTGAGGTACACACCACATTTTTTCTTTTAAATGATTGAAAAAAACACTTTTATCTCATATTTGTTTCTGCTCTCTGCAGGCTCTGCCCCTCTATAAGCTTTCCATCACAGAAAAAGTTGTCCAAGCCGTGCAGTCCATGCTTCTACCACAGGAGGGCAGTCTTTCCATTCACACCTCCCTGCCAGCTACGGGAGATGGTTCCAGCCCAGTAATGGCTGCAGTTCGCCTGCTGGCTGAAATCCGAACCAGGTCAGTCATCCTCATTTCTGTAAAGGTCAGATTCAAGGTTGATGTTCTCTAATACCCCGTGTGATTCAGGGGTCACCCAGAACTCTTTGCTCACAGGCAGGTATCCATGTGTATTTTGCTGGCTTTTCAGGGCTTGTCTGGTGATGGCACAGCTCCTGGAGGATAGCTCCTTCTGTGAGGAGTTCATCCAGCAGTGTCCTGCAGCTGTTGAGGTCCTCAACCTGGTTGCGCAGGAGTGCAGTCCAGGTGAGAATGCGTTTTGGCAATTACACATTTATAATTGTTTTTATTATTTATTTCAATATTGTGGAAAATGTTCAAATGTTTTGTTTCAGGAGAGCGCCTCGGGATGGTCGAGGCTCAGTGTGAGAGGTTGAGAATGTTGTATAGGGACTGTGCTCGGCCGCCTCCTCCACCACTGCAGACCGACAGGCGTCAGGTAGTGTTTTCTCATCTCTTTTTTTTATGACTTTTTTAATAATCTTATTTTTTTGTACAATAAGGCAACGCAAGGTTTTCCCTGGACAGGTTTCCCCTAATAGCTTATGGCAGTTTGTTCCAGCTTTAATGGACCAGGTCTTTCGTGCCAGAACTGATTTTTTTTAAATTGGACTTCACTGCCCCCCCTAGTGGTTGCCCTGAATAACTTGTGTTGGATAGAAAACTTCTGTAATTGTTAACATATCTTGATTGGCACACAACTTAAGACAAGATATTTATAGAAGGGAAATGACACATTGCACCAAACTATACAATTTCAAAATCTTCAAAGACATTTTCAGAAGCAGTGAGATTGCTCTGCGCCCCTTTATCCTCTCACCCCTTTGATGGGATTCTCTCATCAGCCCAAGGAGATCACGTGGTGTCCATCCAGAGTCTTTCCTCCGGTCCGTGCCTGCATGTTCTCATCCCGCCTGACCTCTGTCACCTTCCTCGCTGATCCAAGTGCTGGAGGGGGGCTACCCAGGGGTACCTTCATATACGCCACCTGTCCCGTACCAATTCAGGTACATACCACATGAAAGTTTTGCATTTATTTTTCATTCTTTGTCTAGCATTGTTTAAACAAGTTAATAATTATGCACTGGATACTGCATGCTGTCTGCACTAATGAAATTACACCAACTGTTTCTACAGGCCCCTTCTTTCTACTGGGAGATTGAAATTGTCTCCTATGGAGACTCTGAAGAGGACAGCGGCCCGATTGTCTCCTTTGGTTTTGCCACCGAGGCAGAGAAGAGAGACGGAGCTTGGACCAACCCTGTTGGCACTTGTTTGTTTCATAAGTATGTTCAGATGTTTATAGTCACTGAGAGACTCTCATTCTCCTACTGCTCTGACTCTGAATTGAATACTGACTGCACTTGTCTTCTTCCAATGCCTCTGCCTTTTGTGCTAGTAATGGAAGGGCAGTGCATTATAACGGCTCCAGTCTGCTGCAGTGGAAGAGTGTGCGGCTAGATGTTGCTCTGCTTCCTGGTGAGAGATTTGATGGATTTTTCTTCATTTTTGTATTATGACATTTATTTAATTCGTTCTTCCACATCCTCTAACTGTGCTTTTGCACATAATGTTTACATTGAGTCAATATTGAGTCATCATCTGGAATGTGACCTCATCCCATACGCAACCACAGGTGATGTTGCTGGAATAGGCTGGGAGCGATCAGAGGGAACTCCTCCTCCTCCTGGTCAGGCTCCAAAAGGCAGGGTCTACTTTACCTACTGTGGCCAGCGGCTGAGCCCCATCCTGGAGGATGTAGCTGGGGGAATGTGGCCCTTGGTACACATTCAAAAAAAGGTTAGTTACATTTTATATTCAATTCTTATTGTTTTCCTTTTTTGGACACACAACCCGAATATGACTTGAAGTAATAATACTGCCGCCCTTTTCATTCACAGAACTCAAAGATACGTGCCAACTTTGGAAGCCGCTCATTCGCGTACGCAGAAGGCCAAGCGCACAGAAATGCGGCTGACCTCTGTGTGGACCTTGCTGAAGAAATCAGCGCAAATTTTGAAGCTCTGCCATTTGCAATGGCATCAGACAGTGACAATGATGCTGGTGCAAGCGTGACCTCAGACTCTGGCTCTCATGGTCCCCCCTGTCGGATTGCAGCTGTTGCAGTTGCCCAACAACGTATGTTCATCATCCATAGTTATCCAGTTCAGAAGTTCATGCTGTTTGCCTTTTGGAAAGATTTACCTAATTCTCCTCTCTTCCTGTTCTTACAGAATACAACAGTGATCTCTCCTGTCATTACAAAGTGGAGCTGAGCTATGAGAACCTGGTCACTTCTGGTCCTGACCCACACCCTCCTCCTATTGCTGATGATGAGAGTGACGATGAGGATGATGATGATGTACCAAGAGTGAGTTTCAATTTCTTCACTACTCACAATGTTTGTTGTCGTCTCTAAACCAACGTGTGTCTGATTATTTAGGAGGACCACTACGCCTTGCTGGTAAAGGCCTGGGAGACCAAAGTGTTCCCGACTATTCGGAGACGATTCCGTAATGAAGCTGAGAGGAAATCTGGTCTGGACCAAATCAAAGGAGCCCTGCAGCTCGGTAAAGAATAAAGGAGTGCAGAGTAATGGAGGAACTGCTTTAAATTCTAAGTGTCATTGATCAATTATCTCTAATCATACGGATGATTTTGTTGGACAGATTGATGAAACGGTTTTAATACTGTTATTTCTTTGACAATAGGTATGGTTGACATAGCAAGACAGACTGTGGAGTTTCTGTATGAAGAGAATGGCGGCATTCCTCGTGATCTGTACTTGCCCACCATCGAGGATATCAAGGATGAGGCCAACAAGTTCACCATTGACAAAGTTCGCAAAGGTACTGCAAAACTGACTCATTTAAATAACTGTTGTACTTTATGCACATGATTCAATGCTTTTAACTGGAAGTCCAGTGTGAATAAGCTCTGCAGTGTTCATTGAAGATATATTTTTAAGTTATTTAAGGCCAAATTAACTGACTGGTTGAGTATATTTCTATCTCCCCAGGCCTTACTGTGGTCATCCGGTGCCCAGATAGTAACAATACCAACAGCACCACAGGAGGGACAGCATTGCCAAAGTTTGCTATCAGGGGCATGTTGAAGACCTTTGGCTTGCATGGAGTTGTTCTGGATGTGGACTCTGTGAGTACAAAACATACATTTGCAGGCCATGGATGAGAATCACTAAAAATGAGATCCAAAATAATGCACAGTGTATAATCAAAATATAGAACTCTTGATTTTCTTGCTATGTTGATTTTATACAAATTTTATTGGCCTTTCCAAATGGTAAAACAGCAGCATTTGTTAATGTGCTGGCACTAAAATAACAAGTATACCACCCAAACATTTGTATGCCGTTCTTATCTCATACAGTTGAATGAGCTGGTGCAGGTGGAGACTTACCTGCGCAGCGAGGGTGTGCTGGTGAGGTACTGGTATCCTATCGAGATGCTGGAGCGGCCACCTGCTGGATCTCGACGGACTGCCGCCAATGGCTTGGTGTCCCTAGACAGCAGCAACATTCAAATTCACAGGTAAGCAATGGACCTGACAAAGATGTGACTCGTATTTAACCAACCGGAAACAAGGGTGAGGAGGAATTCACAGAAAATTTCCTGTTGGGATGAAAACAAACATGTGTACGGCAGTGTTGTAGGGGGATCTCTGACACAATCAGCATAACAGGGCCCACTTTGCGACAATTAAATCCTTTGCTTCACTGTGATGCATTTGTATCATGTGTAGCTGCCGCAGCAGGACACAAACAGCTGTGACCAAGAATTTGAAATTTGTTCGACTTAAGGCACCATCTCCAGCAAGACCTGAGGGGTGTCATTTAAAAAAAAAATCCATATCCAAAACCGCGGCAGGTATAGTGTGTTTATTTTCTTTTTCTTTACAAAAATCTCTCTCGTCTCCCTTCAGGGAACTCCTCCGCTGCGAGAGTGCGCTGGCTCGGTTGTACTGCCGGATGGCCTTACTTAACATCTTCGCCCCTAAGAATCCCCACACCTTCACACGTCTCTTCCACATACCAGCCATCCGTGACATCACCTTAGAGCACCTGCAGCTGTTGTCCAATCAGCTGTTGGCTCCACCCCTCCCCGGTGAGTTATGTTTTTGTAGTTTTTTTATTTTATTTATTTGATTAGGACAATGCACATTAATTGACATGTCAGCAAAAGCATCAATGTAAATATACCGGATTTAGCATAAATGCTAATTTTAATCCGTTGTGTCCAAGGCAGACGTTTAAAGACATAGAAACAATACGTTATATATACACAATACACTATGACAAATAGATAAAACATGCAAAGATCTTATAAATGGAATTAGCTCCAATTCAGAGCTAATATATTCAGAAAATATAAGAAGATTACTCATGAGTGCAGGTCTATGACCATTAAAATGGTGTTGTTTGTGTTCTGAATTCTCTCTTGTGTCCTCCTTTAGATGGCACCATTAGCTCCAGTTCTCTCCTGCTGGCGCAGTCGCTCCTCCACAACCTCCAGGGCCAAAGCTGCTCTCCGTCAGAGCTGTTCTACCAAGGCAACGCTCAGCCAATCCGGGAGTGGCTTACAGTGGCCATAACCCGTGCCTTACATCAAGGGGAGGAAAGCCTGCTGGAGCTCACCAAGCAGATCTGCTGCTTCCTGCAGGTCTGCCCCGACAACCAGTGTTTAACTCGGAAAACTTTTTACCCTTAAACATTGGTCTACAAAAGTTGCTAAGCTTCTCTTGTAATTCCGCTTATTTTGACAGAATGCACCGGAGCAGTTTACATCAGAGGAGTTTCCAGTCACGGAGTCTAAGGTCAGCATGGACGTCAGCTTTCCAGGTGCCGCATTTGTGATTGTGTCATGCAAAGAGAGCCAGCTAGGCTGCCGCAAGGAGTGAGTACAGTGGAACTTTCCTACATTAGCTATTTATAATGATCTCTGCTTAAGTGCAGCCCCTATCCTGGGTTTTCATACTCGTCCTTACGTTCCATCCCATTAGCTCCAGCCTGTACAAGGCTCCCTGGGCTCGAGTCATGGTCTATGGCCTTGGCCACAAAGTGCGTCGAAATGGACAGCTGAATCTGATGGAAGCGATCCGCTTTCCTCTCGACGCCTCACCCACCAACACCGGCCTGACTCCCCCTCCCACCACTAACCAGTACCCCTCAGTTATCATACCTACTGATAAAGTGCACATCAAACTAGGTGAGTGTCTAAATCCTGCATGAACGGCAAGGTGCCTGTTTAGTCTGAAATTAAAATTGATACTCTTGCGATTGTAGGAGTGTCTCCCCCTCCTGGTGCTGTACTGGTGCTACACTCCTTGCCTCTGGAGTTTCCTTTAGCCATGGCCTTTGCCGAACAGCTGTTGACATGGAAGCTGGGAGAAGGTACTGAACGATCCGAAGACGAGCTGGACACAGTGCCCTCATCTGTGCTGCTGCAGGTGGTAGAACTGCTCGGTAAGTAGGGATTTATTCCAACTTCTAGTAGCGGCAAAACGTTTTAATCTCTCCCACAAAGCGCCTATTTTATCTTTCTGTTTTCGTTTTAGGTGGATTGCTTTGGACAACTGACGTGGCGCCCTCCATTAAGGAGCTGATCTTTCACCTGCTGGCAGAGCTTTTGCGCAAGATTCATCACCTGGAGCAGCGCAAGAGTCCTTCCGGCCTCTCCAGCTCTATTGCCCTGCTGCTGAACCCCTGCCTCGCTGTGCTCATGGCCATGCAGACGGAACTGCGGAAGCTCTACGACCGTGAGACTCAGGGATGGTCGTCGGGAGGGTCGGGAGCAGGGGGATCCTCCTCCGGAGGCATCGCGCTGGCTCTCGGGGCGGAGCAGAGCCGCTTCTCCACCTACTTTCATGCTCTGATGGAGGTCTGCCTGGCCGTGGCCGAAGTGACTCTTCCCCTCAACGTCGGCAGCTCCTCGGTCGGCGCCCTGTCCTCCACCAGCGCGCCAAACCTCAGCGACTCGTCCTCGTCCTCGTCCTCGTCGCCGGGCCAGACACCGCAGAGCCCAAGCCTGCTGTCCAAGCGGAAGAAGGTGAAAATGAAACGCGAGAGGGCGGCGGCGGCAGTGGTGGCCGCAGTCTCGGGGAAGCGTGGCGGAGGCGGAGGCGCGCGGCTGTCAGAGAGCGACAGCGCTCTGCTCAACATGGCGGGCAGCAAACCAGAGGACATGCTGTGGTTCCACCGCTGCCTCACTCTCCTCATGATCTTAAGGCATCTCACCAACAAAGACCCTCAAGGCTTGAGCGTGACCAGCGATGCGGTGACGGACGCCTGCCAGGCCCTGGTGGGGCCCACCGCCCACAGCCGCCTGCTGGTGCTCTCAGGGATCCCCACGCACCTGGGGGAGGCTGTGGTCCGGAACGCCATCCGCAGGGCCTGCAACGCGCACGGGGGGCTCTTCAAAGACGAGATCTTCATCCCCCTGCAGGAAGAGGACCCCAAGAAGACGAAAACCGGAGCTTCCAGCCCTCAGGACGGCAAAGCGGGCTCGGAAGCTGAGCGGCCCTTCCCGAACAGCGCCGGCCCCGAGAGCCCCGACAGCTCCAGCAGCGTCACGCCGGCCATGAGTGTGAGCGCCTCGGCCTCCACCAGCCAGACGTCCATCTGCAGCTCCTCGCAGGGGGTGTCCCGCACCGCCAGCGAGCTGTCCGTGGACCAGGAGCCGCCGGCTGTTCCACCTCTGCCCCTCGTGGGCGTGGCTGCGGCTGGCCCTCAGCAGGGCCCACAGGACCCTCTGACGGTGTCCAGTCAGGAGAGTCTGAACAACTCGGGGAGTGTTGGGAGCCTGGGCAGCCTGGGCAGCTTGGGGGAGCCGCTGGACAGCGCAGAAACACCCTCGGTTTCAGACGGGGGCTCTCTGCACACGGTTGCCTCGCTGGAGAGCAACGCTGTCATGTCCAGGCCCATCAAGGGTTACGCAGTCATTGAGGTGGGACTATGAGAAGCTTCAAAAGGGATGGCCGTGATTTCATGTTTGTCTTGTAAATATAAAATCTCTGCTGTCGCCAATCTGTTGCAGGTCCGCTCTCGGGCCAAAGTGGAGAAAATACGCGCCAGCCTTTTCAACAGCAGCGACCTGATTGGCTTGTCCAGCCTGGAAGGTGAAGAGGAGCTGATGGAGTTGACCAATGAGGAGATCCTCACCGCCTCCAGTGTGAATCAAAGCCTGTTTGACACGCAGGGAAGCTCTGCGCTAGAGGACTATTTCCTGGACAAGTCACTCAGGGGTTGGTCTTTACCTTCAGTCACATGTTTTGTCTTTTTTTTTTTTTTTTTTTTTTAAACCTTTAAATGAATTGTTCCAGTAAAAAAAAAAAAAATGTTTTTCTCATGGTGTTTCAAGGTGACAAGCTCGTTCCTGGAGCGAGGGATGTCCTCACAGACATATTTAAGAGCTGCGTGCACTCGGAACAGATGCTCAGCCTCACTCCAGCCAAACCAGTCAAAGTGTCGGACATTTACCTCAGCAAGGAGCAAATTAACGCACAGACCCCTGGAAACCTACTACACACTTTCTTCGCCAATGTTAGGCCGCCGAAAAAAGTCCTGGAGGATCAGCTAACGCAGGTATAATACACATTCTGTGAGACACAAAATCTGACATTTTTTTTGCTATTACTCTGAAGTCCTACCACTTCCCTTTGCGATCAACCATAATTAATTCCTCTTAATAACTTCACTTAATGTATTGTGTTTGGCAGATTTTAAGGAAATATGGCACACCCAAGCCCAACAAGAACAAATACAGCAAAGCAGGGAAGGAACAGCACCAAGGGAAGGTTGTGAGCACCAAGAGACCCATCACCAAACCCCCAACCAAGGAAAAATCTGTCATCAACAGTGTCAGGTGAGGACTCCTCAACACGCAGTGCACTGTCGCTCTCTGGACCCATCAGCTTTGGCCCAGTAATTAAAGGAAATGCCTGCTGTGGTTCTTCTGCTAGGACTGCATTAAGTGAGAAGAAGACTGTCCTGAAGCCAAAATCTCCAGAGAAATCCAGACCTGATGAGAAAGATGTGGAAAAATCCCCTGCAAAGAAAACTGATGGTGAGCCACTATTGCAGCATCCCACCTTAATTAAGTGTATTTTAGTATGATATTTCAACATTAGGTTTGGAGAGTATTAGCAGCATGTGAAATGCGTTTAGTCTTGTTGAATGTTGATGATGATTACATGAGGAATGCAAATGGATACAAAAGGACTTTGATATAACACATTGTTCATCGTGTTTTGCTTTTAGTCTGATGTGCTTGTTAATTCCAGTGAATATATGATTTTTTTTGGAGCAAAGATGTCATTTTTGGATTTACATGCATGTGCAAAATCATCTACATCCTCATCTAAGTCGTAGGCCTACATCGGCCGTTATTATCTCCATTACTGGCAGTGATCCTTGACAGTGAGGTATCAGGTTTGGAATTAATCTTATCATATTGTAGCTCTCAGTGATGTGTGATTGTGCAGTGCTTTGTGTGGAACCTGCATGTTCTCCTTGTGCCTGTGTGGGTTCTCTCTGGGCACTGAGGCTTCCCCTCGGTTTCCAAAGACGCACACATTGAGCTAATTGGAAACTCTGAATTGTGGTAATGTCTTCGCAAAATGGTTGTTATGCTGTGTTAAACTTGCGACTTGTGCAGGATGTAACCCTGCCTTTGAACAACGCAGCTGGGACAGGTCCAGCAGCGTCTGGATTGAATTGGTGATTGAAAATGGATGAATGGATATTGTGCACAACTTCCTGACACAACACTCACTCTGCGTCCTTCAGTCCCAGAGGAGAAGTACTTGACGCTGGAGGGCTTCCATAAATTTGTTGTCGACCGGGCCAAGCAGGACATCCGCAGCGTGTGGAGGGCAATATTGTCTTGTGGTTATGATCTCCACTTTGAAAGGTAAGACTTAGTTGGGGCCAAAAACAAATACAGCCACATGGGTAGTTATTTTTCAGATCTTTGGAATCTTACAGAATTAAACCAAAATAACGGCTTCATCTACACAGTTTTGATTTAATCGTCTTAATCTTGGCTCAATTTAATGCTCAACCAATTGGCGTACTGAAAAGTGTCTCCTTTTTTTTCTTGTGTGGACTAAACTACCTTTATTTGCATTTACTCTAGGTGCACCTGCATAGACACTCGACATGCCCAGAAGGCCTGTCGCAAATGGGGCTTGGAGATGGATGTAGCATTGGTCCAGTACATCAACCGGCTCTGCCGTCACCTGGCTATTACACCAGCCAGACTTCACCCCCACGAAGTGTATCTGGACCCCAGTGATGTTGCTGATCCCCGTGTGGCCTGCCTTCTCAGTGAGTGCACTTGCTTTCCATTATATCTATCCTGTTTGTTTTTCTTTTACTTGTCATGGGCCATTTACCCTCCTTCAAGGCGCACCATGCTTTAAGAGAGTCACTTTACCACAGGCTGCAATGATTTTCAACCTGCTGAGCCTGTAGTGGGGGCGGCTCTCTCAAAGGTGTAGGGAAAAAGGGTTCTGTATAAGTTTATTGTAGCATCAGGATTTCATACCAGCCAGGGCCCAGCACTGGCATGTGCAGTCTGCACACATTAAAAGTCAGTTTGCAAGTTACCGTCTATTCAATGATCCCGTTTGTGTACGTGCTTGTGTTTTCAGATGTGCCTGTGGAGAGTCTGCGGTTACGTTTTGCTCTCCTGCAGTCCCTCAACAACACACTGGAGAGTTTCTTCCTGCTACTGGTGGAGCTGAGGCAGACACAGACCTATCAGAATAGCATTGCAGCGCTGCTGTGCGAGGCGAAAGGTGAGCAGGGTCTCTCATCTCTTTAAAACCAAGATAAGATATCCAGCTGATGCTAGCTTATTGCTGGTTTATTAAGAAACTGTTTCTCAATCACTTCGCAAACTAACCTAAAATAGATCAAACATACAAGATTGCCATCATGTTGCTTATGGCTCCTCAAGCCGAACTGTTTAGAAAACTGGTTCGTCTCCGTCTCTTCAGATGTCCTTTTTCCTCTCTCATCACATCAACCTCTTATCTCCATCTGTCACAGGTCTAATCTTCTACGATACAAAAGTCACCGTGATGAATAGAGTACTGAACGCCACAGTACAGCGGACAGCTGACCACGCTGCACCAGAGATTACACTGGACCCGCTCGAGATTGTGGGAGGTATGTTTCTCTTTGGTCGCTCCTGTATTTCAATGCACCACTCTGGAGGCCGCACATTCTTTCCCTCTGCCGTGTCGTCCTCGGGTGAGCTCACCTGACCTGAAAACCCACCTCTGCTGCCTTGACTCTCACTTGTTTACACGTGTGTTGTTTTGCACTTCATGTGACTTGTGAAGGACAGTCGTACTCATCCTCTGTTTGACGTTTAGGAGAAATCAGGTCTTCGGAGAACACGTACTTCTGCCAGGCGGCGCGTCAGCTCTCCTGCGTGCCGTCGTCGCAGCTCTGTGTGAAGCTGGCCAGCGGAGGAGACCCCACCTATGCTTTCAACATCCGCTTCACCGGAGAGGAAGTTCATGGCACAAGTTAGAATTCTTTCTCCACATTCAATTCACTGTCATATTTTACATCCAGGAGGTTGTGTGTTTTCTGCTGGATTGTTGAAAACCTCAAAATCAATGCAAGTGATAAAATGAATAGACGTTTTGGACTCTACCATCCAGACCTTGTGTTTCCATCCAGACCTTATGTGTTTCTCTCAGTATTAGTAGAAGATATGTGATTTGTTATTGATTTTTTTTTTTTTCAAATCAATCCTGTACTAACAGAGCTTTGTTGAACCTGTGCTCAGGTGGCTCCTTCAGACATTTCCTGTGGCAGGTCTGCAAAGAGTTACAGAGCTCGGCTCTCTCGCTGCTGCTTCCCTGCCCCAGTGCTGCTGCCAACCGCAACAAGGTCAGTTCTTACTTATGGATTGATGTGTTTTTACGTTTCCAGCTTCACCTTGTATATTCTGCAATAAGGAAGAATAACCTCCTGGTACATTGTTCAGGGATGCAATTTTTCATAGTAAGAATCTGCAGTTTTTTTTTTTGTTTTTTTTGCTGTGCTCAGGGGAAATACATCCTGACTCCCTGCCCCATAAGCTATGCCGAGGAGCAGTTGCTGCACTTCTTCGGCCAACTTCTGGGCATAGCCATCCGAGCAGACGTGCCACTTCCTCTGGACCTACTGGGCTCCTTCTGGAAGGGTCTGGTCGGAGAGTCCCTGGACCCTGATCAAGACCTGCAGGAAGCCGATGTGCTCACCTACAACTATGTCAGAAAGTTTGAAAATGTAAGGGACCAGCTCATGTCATGCTCATAGTTGTAACCTATCAGAGGTGTCCAAAGTATTCACATTTTGTACTTAAGTAAAAGTACAGAAACATGTGTAAAAATACTCTGGTAAAAGTACTTATTCAACTCCTTTACTCAAGTAAAAGTAAAGTACAAGCTCAGAAATGTGCTGAAGTAAAAAACATTTTTTGCCATTAATGAAACAAACATTTGTTGATGATTTTGCAAAAATTATAAAACTATTATAAATAATAATGAAATTACTTTTAGGAGAACACTTTCAAACGCAAAAGTAACAAGCATGTTTTTCCAATGTAAGAAACAGAATGTACAGATATTTGTGTACAAATGTGGGGAGTAAAAGTAAAAAGTTTTCAGAAAAAGAAATAAGTAAACAAGTCAAGTACAGATACCTGAAAAAAATCTACTCAAGAGTAGAAAGTAATTGGGTTACTTCCCACTTCCGTAACCCATACACCTATTTAACTATAACCTATATACGACCTCAGCACACACTGGGTAAAATGAATCATTCAACGGCTGGAATGAAGAAAATTCGACTTTTGTATATTATTACTGTTTTGGTATATTAACTTAGCCTCTGAAACAACAGGTGAGCGACGAGACGGAGCTGGAGGCCCTCTGTGCTGAGATCACCTCCCAGCACCACTCGGGGGAGAGCCCCGACTCCCCGAGCCGGCCCTGCTGCACCTTCACGTACATCACCATGACCGGTGAGGAGGTGGACCTTTGTCAAGGAGGTCGCAGCCTCACTGTCAGGTAAGGAAAGACTCCCCACATTTGCAAACTTAAAGGACCGTTAAACCCCGCCCCCTGCCTAATTGAACGTCTTTGCACCCAAGCTGGGAGAACAAGGACGTGTACGCGCGGGCGGTGCGCAGCCTCCGCCTGAGGGAGCTGCAGAACGTGGATTGCATGACGGCGGTGCGGGCAGGGCTCAGCTCCATCATTCCCCTGCAGCTGCTCACCACGCTCAGCCCTCTGGAGATGGAGCTGCGCACGTGTGGCCTGCCATACATCAACCTGGAGTTCCTCAAGGTACTGAAGTGTGTTTGTGCGTCTCAAACCAGGCGTCAACGCGTCTCCCCCGACGTACGTGTGTAATGAAAACCTATTCGGGGCTGATGTGCCAAATGCAACCTACATGCAATTGTGCAGCAATTGTGTTGCCTGCCCTGCCTGGTGTTTTTCTGTTAGTTAAAACATGCATTTAAAAAAGAACTGCTTGTCGATGTATGGAAAGGGGTGGTAAACGCTGTGCTGCCCTTTTGCAGGCTCACACCATGTACCAGGTGGGTCTGATGGAGACCGACCAGCACATTGAGTTCTTCTGGACGGCCCTGGAGATGTTCACCCAGGAGGAGCTGTGCAAGTTCATCAAGTTTGCGTGCAACCAGGAGCGCATTCCGTTCACCTGCCCCTGCAAGGACGGCGGCCCCGACACCGCTCACGTTCCACCGTACCCCATGAAAATTGCGCCCCCTGATGGAGCTGCAGGTATTGGCTTTGTTAAGGTTCTGAACGACGCTGTAGTGGGACAGTCTGAAGTGCCAAATATGAAATCTCTCCAATATGCTGCATTTATTTTACATGTCCATTAGGGAAAGCTCAAAGGAAACATTTGGAAAGGAAAAAAAGACAATTTGTATTTGATTGGTCAAACCTTCCTCTGATAAAAGCCTATGGTGTTTTTCTTTGTCTACAAATGCACAAATCCACCAACGTTCTGATAAGAGTGCAGCAACAGCAGCATCCATGCTAATCTGCTGACATATTCATAGTTGTATCTCCATCTGTGGTGTTTTCTGTAGACTTGAACACACAAAAATGCTCTTAGAGCGAGTTTGAGAGCACAATCACTTTTGACACTGGAGTGATTGTGCTGTACTCCAAGTTTCACAATGGGAACCCTTTGTAGCCCTTTGTGGGTCTTGTCAACACATGAGCAGGTGTTTTTACAAGCAGATTTCCCATGTGGTTTGACCTTTAATCCAC
Organism: Nelusetta ayraudi; assembly: GCF_046127955.1. Classification (NCBI taxonomy): domain Eukaryota; kingdom Metazoa; phylum Chordata; class Actinopteri; order Tetraodontiformes; family Monacanthidae; genus Nelusetta; species Nelusetta ayraudi. The sequence goes on from NW_027466108.1 coordinate 495,234, forward strand.
AACTCTATAAAATAACTCCTCCAGTGTTGACACGTTGCCTTGTTCCTTCTCTTTCAAGGTCAGCCAGACGCGCGCTACATCCGCGTGGAGACCTGCATGTTCATGGTCAAGCTGCCTCAGTACACCTCTCTAGAGGTGATGCTGGAGAAGCTGCGGTACGCCATCCACTACCGCGAGGACCCTCTCAGTGGATGAGATGACTTGACGACCACACCGGCCCACGCTTAGTTTGCTGGACACCTACACACACACACACACACACACACATGCACGCACGCACACACGCACACACTCACTCTGACCCTTCCTCTGAGTCAAACAACAACAAATCAAAGTGAAAGTTAATTTGCATTTGCTGTTAATGCTTTGCATGTTTGCTTATATATTTTTTTTTCAAATCAAAGTTTACACGAATGACTGCATTTCTATGATTGTTTGATGCATATTTTTTTGTGAGGAACTCTGGGTAAATTATTTGAAGTAGCCCTTGATGCTGGTGGAGCATCTTTTTCTGGTTGCACTGAGTTTGAGGATGGCGTTGGAGTAAAATGACTGTGATTTTTTTTTTTTTTTTCCTTTTTTTTAATTATTATTTTTTATTCCCTTCCCCTGGTGTTAACGGGGGTGCGAGAAGGTTTATTAGAGATCTGTGAATTCCGCTGGGTCAGATCATCACCTGCAGGTTCAGTTTGTGATTTCTGAACCCTCCGCCTGCAGTAACGGTGACGAGCCCTTTGATTCTCAGCAGCTCCGGCTCTGCTCTGACTTTGCTGATACGTGTGGAGGAAACACACTAGCCGTGTCCCTCCCACTGCTGATCCTTGCTGCCTCCTTCCGCCTCCCCTCTCTGAGGAGGCGGAAGCGTTCGAACATGACCTTTCTGTTGAGCCTCTTTGCGGAGGGGGATGCTGGTATAAAGAATATTTCCAAATGCATTTCATAGAAATTACATTTGGATGACGGTATTGCCATCAGTGTGCAAACATGCCTTTTTTTCTCCTTTTGATCAACTATTTTGCAGGTGGAGGACGTGAACAAGAGCTGTACAGGATAGTATGTAGTTTACTGCCCTTTTCAGTAAAAAAAAACTACCTGCTAATGAAAAAAGCTAACTTATAACTATTTCAACATTTTATTCAAGTCTCTGAGCAGAGGGTATGTAAGTCGTGTAAAAAGTCATATTAATCTATTAGTTTATGAAATTGCTCAAACCCCCTCCCCCGCCGCCTCCCACCGTGAGTTTCAGAGAAGCAGTCGTCAGTAGGTCAGATGTTTGGAGACCCCTGCTGGTCGAGACCAACTGTTCATCAGGTTTGTGAAGCCTGAATTACTGGGAAAAAAAGAATCCAGGACCGAGATGTTCTCATAGGCTGCTCTGCCACATTGTGTGCTACTGCTACTGAATGTGCTACACCCTCCCTCTTACCCCTCAAACAATCTACACACACACACACACACACACACACACACACACACACATACACACATACATGCACACACAAGCAAGGGGGGAGGAGCAGCAGCTTTATTGAGTTCTGCCTTTTAATTTTTTTTACCGTTTTGCTCACTGAGAGATCAGTGTTTGCTTTTTTTCATTTCTTCAATAACCAAATGATAGGCTGTGTAAAAAATAAGGGGGGAATGTAAATAAGCTGAAATTATGTTTGATGCCAGTTTCTATTAACTGCTTCCTCACCTCACTTCTTTTTTTTTCTTCTTTTTTTTCTTCTTGTTTTGCACTATTCCAGGAAAGAAAAGATTCTACAAAATAAGCAAACTCGCTGATGTCTGTTGGATATCCGGTTTGTTGTGTTTGTTATTTTTTATGAATTTTGGAAAATTACCAGTAATTCTTCTCACGTTCGTCTTGTACTCAGATGGATTCACTTTCTTCTGCTCATGGTGAAACATGTTTTTCTTGTGAGTGAAATCGCCATGTCCTTGGATAGAGCTGAAAAAACAAAATCAAACAAACAAACTAAAAAGAAACTCCACGACATGCGGCGCATATCCGATCGCTGGGTTGCTCGCGAGCTTCGGTTCTGTTCTCCTGAGGGGTGATTATACCGCTGCTAACAGGGACGCTCTCTTTCTCTTTCTCTCTCTCTCTCTCTTGCTCTCTTGCTCTCGTTCTCCTACTTCCTTCTCCTCCAGGGGAGTCGAGAAGGTTATCAGAAGGACATATCCATACAAAGATGTGTTGCGATTTAAAAAAAAAAAAAGAAAAGAAAAAAAGAAAAGAAAAGTGTGCTGTACATTTACTTGATATTTATTACAATTATTTATGGTTGCATTAACTTTTACTGTCTTACCTCTGCACATCAGAAACTTAACATATCTAAAAATGGATTATACAGATGTAAAGAATCCAATGGCATTTGAGATTTCTGTGTCACAATAAAGAAAAAAATCTTCATGTACAAACATCGTTGGCCACTTTGTTTTTGTCTATAGCATAGGTGTCAAACTCTGGACCGCATGCAAATTTTGGCCCATGGTGTCATTATATTTGGCCCGCAAAGCCAATACAAAATCACTACTAGAGCTGGCCTGCCACTATTATACAGCGCATGTGCCACTAATACTACAAATCCCAGAATGCTCTGCTGGTATTTTTCAATCAGGACAGGACGTCCATTGAAGTGTATTATGACTTAATTGGTTTATTGTTGTTATTTTGTTTTTTATGTTTATTATTAGCCTGTGGAAAAAGGTTACTGTTAAAATACTACTTTGTTTAGTTTTGTTTAATTTGAAAAGTTTGATTTCGCATTTGTGCAATATGAAGTTATTTATTTTTATTGTATATTTGACACCCCTGATCTACAGCTTGTTGTACCTGAGAACAGTTTGCATGACCACTGCTGACAAGGTTCAAGACAGGATGTTTTTATCTGCACTGGATTCTTTGAGTGAGTGAGCAGCACTGGCACGGCGCGGTAAACATGCCTGTTACATGTCTGCGTACAAAAGAAGCGGCGATCACGATGAATGGCGCCTGGCGGAGCGTGCTTTGTCTCCTTTAGGACATGCTTCTAGTGAAAGGCCCCTTGGCCGGCTGTGGTTACATCAGAGCTGCGTTTAAACTAGACACCTTTGCAAGAGCGGCGAGCGCCAGGCGAGGCCAGTTTAAGCCGGATCCCCATTCTTTCCTCTCAATTAGTCTTGCCGTTCCCGCCACTCCATTGTGTTTTTTTTACTCAAAGAACATGATGTGACGCAAAGGCAGTGTTTTGGACACTTGTTGACGTGGTTTTACATAGCTGAACCAGAGCAGGAACATCACAATGTACGACAAGATAAATATCAAGTTCACAAAAAAAAAAAGTCAATTAAATTGCACCTAAAAAAAATAAAATATGGTACTGCTTCAGTACCACCTAAAATGATACTGGTGGCTTTAAGCTTAAACTCGGCCATTTAAAGTTTATCATATTGTCTGAGGAAGTTGTGGATGATGCAAATGGAAAAACCAAATGAAAATATTTTATTTTAACATTTTAGACAGAAGAAAACTGCGTATGGAAAATTCTGTCCTGGGTTTTCGTTTACTCACATTCATTTACTAACACAGTAATTACCTAATAGTAATAATAATGATAATCTGAAGTATGTTCAATTATTTCATTCATTTATTTTATAGAATGCCTCCACGCAGACTGTAAATAAGCATGCTGTGTCACCACTTTGGCATTGTCTGAAAAGTTATTCAACAACACCTTCTGACATGTTCAAAAAAAAGATGTGACTCAGGAGGAATCCAGGGAATGTCCTCAGCATGTTGACTGGTCACTTTTAATGGGACCAGTCGGTCTTTCACACAGCTGTCCTCCTTTCCTTTCTGACATAATCCCCCTGACATTTCTCCTCTCCTCGCAGACCCCAGAGCTCACTGACCAGTGAGAGGCCTGCAATAGGGACACATCCCCAGAAGTCCAGCCAATCAAAACACTGGCAATTGTTTTCAAAAAGCACAGAGGCCTACATTGCTCATGTGGTGGACATGCGCCTGCAAGGCAGAGAAGATCAATTTTCTTGTGAAAATGGTGACAGATGAGTGGTACAGAGACCTGCTGACCTGTGTCTATCTTTATTGCTGTTATTGTAGAACATTGACCCCAAAATTGTTGGCCTAATTAGTTTTTGAGTAACAACCTCACCGGTCTTCCAGTTGGTGTGGGGCTCAGAACAAAATGATCATTTTCTTTTTTTTGATTGAACCATTTTAAATCATTAAAACCCAGTCATACCCATTTATGTATAAGCGAAGCATTTCAACACATTTTTGGATGCTGCATAGAAAATAACCCTACCGTCTGTGAAAAGCTACATTCACGTACACAGGCTACAGCTATACTGTTTATGGTGTGTATGTGGATGAGCCTTTTTAAAACTAAACAAACCAACACAAAATACAACCTTATTATCGAAACATAAAACAGTGACTAAAACTTTATATAGCTTGGTGACTATTTTCTTTAATCACTGATTTAAGTCTCAAATCTCACCCAGTTGAAACTCCTTGGACAAGAGACGAGAGGGCTCAGATCTCTTCCGTTTTCTTTGTTATTTGCTTGTTTTGTTTTCCCCTTTTTGTTTTATTTTCATTGGTTATATTTTTGAGATAAGGTGAACAGAAAAAAATGATAATCGAAATGGGAAAACCATACGCAGGAAGTAAATGTTGCACTGTGCTCCACAGAACCACAGAACAGTATCAGAAATAATCCCACAGGAAAAAAAAGTCCCAAACATAATTTATTTTACATACAATTCAAAGTACAAAAACAGGTAACGCTTTACAAACAGTTACGCAACTACGCCTGTTACAAATGCAAACGATGTGTCCAGTGGAGGCTCCTTCAGATCAGAGGTCTGTAGTTAAAAACTATCTCTCTGAGCAGCTCTATGTCCCGACACTGTCAGTGCTCTGGTGGGTTTCACAGTTTGGAATGATTCAATATCTGGAGCATGTGACTACTGGAGTTTTAACAGACTGAGATCAGCTGATCGACTGAAGAACGGCAGGCGGGGGGGCTTGCAGACGCTAGGCGACGATGCCCAGCTGCTTCTTCAGCCTCCTAAGCTGCTCCATGCTGATGTTGTTGCCGCCGCACACCACCACCACCACTGGGCCCAGGTGCTCGGCCGCCGCCAGCTTGCCTTCTCCCTGCAGCCTCCTGATGACGCCGCTGTAGACGGCGGCCAGGGCGGCACCGCAGGCGGGCTCCACCAGCACCTTCTCGTCGTCTGCGGCGGGGAAGAGATGACGAGAGGTCAGCTGAAACTGTCAATGTTTTAACATCATCTTCATCTCCCCCTGGGTCAGGACTCACCGACAAAGCGCTCCACGGCTTTCACGGCCTCCTGGTCCGAGACCACCTCAGAGAAGACTGTGTGCTCGTTGACCAGTTTGAGGGTCTGCGCAGACACTCTGGTGAGGCCGAGTGTGGTTGCAACACTGGAGGGCAGAGGGGGAAAGAAGGGGAAGAAATCGGAGGCTTTTAGGAAGCGAGCTGCCAGACAAGAACGCCAATTTATTTTCCTTTTGTTCCCCTGTTCTCTCACCTGGTGATCTCGGGTAAAGTGACCAGCTCTCCCGCCTTCACGGCCGCGTTGAGGCTGTGAGCTCCGATCGTCTCCATGGCCACAATGGGCACGTCGTCCCAGCCGGCACGACGCAGGCCCTCCACCACTCCGTTCAGCAGGCCTCCGCCCCCCACTGACAGCACCACGGCGCCGGGCTTCTCCATCATGTCCTCCTCCAGCTCCTTCACCAGAGACGTGTGGCCCTCCCTGTACACACAAGCAATTGGGGTTGCCGGATATTCAGCATCTGCTCCGCAGCAACAGGGAAAAACAAAACTATTGACACTCTTGAAGTTGCTCTTTGGTAACTTTTCAGATTTGTGTGAAATCTGAAATCTGTCCAGCCCTGAAGTACTGCAATTTGTTCTACATTCCGCCACAAAAAAGAAGATCAAATCTATTTTTCTTCACTGATGAGGTTCATCCGCCTCTTGTGTTTTATAGACAGAAACATAGTCACATGTCACAGTCCCAAAGCAGACAGAGGTGAAGGCTGTCTTACCAGATGAGGGGGTCATCAAAGGGGGAGATGAAGATCCAGCCTGGGTTGTTTGCCACAAGCTGCTGTCCATATTCAATACTCTCATTGAGAGCCTAAGGAGCATATACAACTTTATTAAACACATTTCAAGTTATGTCATTACAAGACATAATAATATATTATGCATCTTTCTGAAGATGCAATATTTTCCAGCTAGACTTCACTTTATTTCTATATTCACGTTTACACTTCTGTAGTGGATCTCGTGGTGGCTTTTGAAAATGGTCTAAGAGGCAACTGAGACAAAAGCAATCCAAATAGTTTTGCGCGTGACTAACCTAAGCCTTGCGTCGAAATGGCATGAAGGGAATGAAAGACTGAGGTGAGCTGACCTTGCCGTGGATGATCACGGTCGCGCCCTCGTCCTTTAACCGCTCCACCGTGGGGTTCGGCGTCACACTCGGAACGACGATGGTCGCCGGAATCCCGAGCTGACGGGCGGAATAGGCTGCTGCCATTCCAGCGTTTCCTCCTGTTGGGTCCAGATGGGTCCATGAATAAATAAGGTGCTTTTCATACGAGCAAAGTGGGACAACACCTGTGAAATGTCGGGTGTTTGGGAGGTTTTTTTCGTGTGCGGCGGTCCCACCTGAGCAACAGACAAACTGCTTGCATCCACGTTCTGCCCACTGCAAGCAAAACAAAAGGGTGGGGAAAAAAAAAATGTTTTTAGTGACTTGGAGCATGTTTACTCGTGAAGCCTCCTGCAAAGGCAAATCCTGTCATCCCGGGAGAGGGAGGCAGGGTTACTCACTGTTTTGCAGAGGTGTCCGATGCCTCTGATCTTGAAGGATCCTGTGGGCTGTGACGAGTCCAGCTTGAGGTACACAGAGGTGCCGGCCACTTTAGTCAAAGCGAGGCTCTGCCTCACCGGAGTGGCCACATGAAGAGGCTGCTGGGTCTTCATCTCACTGCAGAGCAGAGCAGACAAACAAGATGAGTGTGTGCAGTTCATCCTTCTTCTTCTCCTCCTTTTTTTTTTTTTTTTTTCTTCTTAAATTTTTATAAGTACAGTGAACGAGTGTTTGCATTTACCAGTCCCTGAGGAGTGACAGGACGAACTTGCTGATGCACTGATGATCCTGAGCTTCCTGGCTGCTGGGAGTCTTCAGTCTCCCAGCAGAACATTTATACCTCCTGGTGTTCTGGGCTTGGCAGAGGAGGCCCGACTCAAGGACCAATCAGCGTCAGGCATCCCGCCACCAGAGCTGCGTAGTGAGGAAGAAGCTGAGCGTCGTCGTCCCAGTTCCTTCCCTTTCACAACAAGCAGCCTCGTCAGAACAGCGCGGTCCGCGTGACTTGAAGTCGCGCATTTCATTTTGAATTTTGTGCCACCGGTGTCGTGCCGAGTTCTGTTCTCTATCAAACTCAACCTTTGAACCATGACCCCCCCCCCCCCAAAAAAAAAACAAAAAAAAACAAAACAAAATCTAACCCTTACCGCTGCGAAATTATTATCGTCGTCGTGTTGCTGTGACTGCGTATGTTTTCATTCAAGTACGGTGATTAAACGACTTGAGAGTAATTCTTACACAACCGCGAGGTCTCGCCACAGATGTCCTGCTCGCCGCGGCTCCTCTCCTCCCGTAAAGGAGGTGCGCGGACGGCGGGCCTGGCCCGCATTACCAAAAGAGTCGCGCCTATTTTCGCACCCCAATTGCCGACTACCAAAAGCGGATGGTCCAAACCTGAACGATCCGGCGCGGGGCTGCTGTCTCAGGGCGGCCAGCCAGACTTCTCACGCTGTCGATGCACATCGCCACGTACTGGGGCATCAAAGATACTAAACCCTAAGTTCCTCCATAGAGCTGAGGATATTATAATATGTTCTTCATGAGGACAATATCATATGAGCAGGTGATAAGTGAGTCAAACACAATTCCTTGTATTTGTTAAAAATGGAATGTTTTACATGTTAAATGTAAAGAGCGGGTGGTGAAAACAAATTTCACTCTGTGACATTATTATAGTATTGTTCTGATATTGAAGTTAGAACAAAATTATTGTAAGCCTTCATGTTCTGTTTTATCTATTTATTTATTTATTTATTTATTTATGCCGCACTCAAGCATATTCCCACCTCCAACCTGCATATGCCTACTCTCTCTCAGGAGCAAAGTTTGGGAGTTGTCTCTCTCTCTCTCTCCCCCTGTTCTCCCCTTTCTGCCCCCCCATGAATGCCCAGTCCTGCGGCCCTGTCTCCCCATGACGTATTGTGTGTCAGCAGAGCTGGTCGGAAACAGAGCGACGCAAAACAAACATTTGCTAATTAACTTGTTAAATGGTGACTCTAAATTGCCCACAGGTGTGCATGTGAGTTCTATTTGTCTGAATGTGTAATGAACTGGAAAACAGGATGTAATAGACCTTTACCCCATGAGGCAGCAACTGTAGAATACACGTTGTGGCTGTTGCTTACGCTGCGTATTGCAACGATATCTTTTAACATATAGTGGAGACGTCGTTATTATGCGCTGACTCATCATCCCTGTGTCTCTCTCTCTCCCTGTGTGCATAGCTACCCGAGGGACACGGGTGTGCGGGAGAAAGGGCAGATCTGCTACAGCTGCACCCAATGCTGAAATCAACCATGCCTTCATAGGGTCATCAAATCCATACACCCAGTCCACAAGGTTATGCATTGTAATTCGGGACTGAGCCCCGGCGATGGACCAGCTCTGAAGCAGAGCAGGTCATCGCAAAGCAAAGACCCGTTTGTTCTTCGTATGTTTATTATTTGTGTGGTTGATATTGGTTGTTGCATGTTCTCTTTCACCCTTGCCTCTGTTCTGGAGACGCCCGGTCAGTACCCTTTCTGATCTTCTACAGATCTGAGTAACCAATGGAAAACATGGTTGACCGCAGACCAGCAGCCACTTTGTTTACATCTGTATGTGAGTAACGCGTTGTTCAAGTCTCCATCCACTATCTTCCCTCTGATCAAAGTAGGTCAGTTGGTCAAGGGTTACACACTATCGAGAAATTGCTTTGTTTAAATCTCAGCTGTTATGATTTGTTTTTCTGTCAGACCCGCACATAATCTGTGTTTTAAAACGCTTTATGGAATGTAATCATCCCCCTGAGTCAAATTATTACAAATAGGTCTCACTGACCTCAATGTGTAAAATCAAGATGCTTTTAAACTGAGCATGAAGATTACATTGTATGTCATGTAAAAATTGTAATCTTATTAGGAACATTGTCTTCCAGCTGGTTTATTTTGTCAGAACTACAAAAGACAATGATATGTGATCTTGTTGGCACTTCTGTTTTTATGGTTGATTGTAAATGTGTGAAGCAGGAAGTCGAATACATGTAGCACTGGCAGACCGATTTCTCCCATGGGGGAAAATATAGGTGTAGGTATACGGTATCATATTGTGACAATAAAAAGAATACAAAGGATTTTATTGGACAGGTGTAGCTGGGAGCACAGTATGTCAGCACTCTGTTAAAAGGAAGAGGTGGAACAGAGTTCTTCCCGCCCTTCTCAAAAGCGCAAAGGTAATAAAATGATATAAATAAAATACTTTGTTGAGGTTGAAAGACTGCAAAAAAAAAATTTTTTCTCAAAGAAATATATTACAAGAAGCCATAAAGCTAAAATCTGGGATCATTTAGTCACACGTGGAGATTTAACTTTCTGCTAGTTTTTTTTCCTTCTGAATTATTTAATATTTTATGGTCTCAGTAAGCAAATGGTGCACAATCTGTTCACGTGCCGTCCCTCTTCGTGGTCATTTGTAAAGGATTATTCCACCATCTGCTGGTTAAGAGCTGTACTTACAACAATATGTCACATCTTCGAGGCAGTCTGCCTCCTCTTCTTGTTTTATAAGACAGACTTCTGTTAATTCCCACCAAGTTCACCATGCAGCGTCCCGAGAATGTTGATTGAAATGTAAGCAATACCCAAAGCTGTAGATTAATAGGATTGCTTTTGAATTCTTTTAATTTTTGGAGAAAGAACAAAACTGAAGCATCGTGCATGAGGCTTTAGAATTTTAGCTTTTGGAGAGAGGAAATGCATAGACTTCATCATTTCAGTTTTTTTTGGAAGAAGGGTTTCACGAAACACTAAAATGATATACTAAAAATAAATATATATTTATGATATTCTGCATCACACAATTTCATTTTCACCACAAAAAACAAGTTGGTCCTATTTGGTTTGTCTTGCTAATCTGTTGGAGAGAAACTCAAAAAACAAACAAACAAACAAACAAAACCCAGTGGTATTGGTCAAATTAAGGTTATATTTGGTCTTTTTTTGGATGATATTTCACTGTGTTTTAGCTTGCTGCACACATCAAAGGAACTTCTTTTTTGAGCAGTATATATGAAAATTTAATAACACGTCAAATTTATAAACTGAACAGCGGGTAGAATACACTATTAATGTAATGAATTCCATTATTTTACTCATTCCTTCTGCTGCCCTTGTCTTGAAAGCTCTCTGTGTGATAGGAAGCTCAGCAGAGATTTCTTTCCCTCTGACATAAAATAATGGAGTCATATGCTTGTAATCATTATGCTGCTTAAGATTCAATCAAATGAAGGATTAAAGCTCTGAAAGTAACTGGACTCCCAGAGCCAAAGTGCAAAGCTTTGAAGTTACTGAATTTTTGCCCTTCTTTGAAGCTTATTGTTTCATATTATTCAGGAAGCCTCCAGTTGTATATCGGAACAAAAGAAAACTCACAGTGTGCTGTTCACACCACAGTGTGAGGTTTTAAAGATTTTCCATCTGTCCTCCTTCACTGTCAACTCCCTCTGCTGACAGGACGGGAAATAACACAAATTTAACTTTTATGGCATTTCATTCTTACTGGACTCATTGGAGTCCAGTAGGAATTGAAGTTACCGGGTAGCTGGATGTTTTATTCTTGCTGATCAATTTTGGTACCTCTCAGGTCTGTTGAGCTATTTGTCAGTACAATAAATAAATGAATCAAAAGGCATATATTCCCAAGCACCTTGCCTGCACGGTCACGCGCCTGTTTGTATTGCTTTTAACCCTTCAATATGGCTGGACCACTTAGATCTCAAGTTCATTGAGCATCAACATGAAAAGGTGAAATATGAAAAGGTCATTTTCAACAGAACATAGTATTTGGGGACCAATTAGCGTCCTTTTGGGAGAAAAAAGCAGAAGCTTCGGTCAGGGTTTAGTTATGACAGCAACAAGAAGCAACTGCAAGCTTTGACTCAACAGAAGCAGCAAGGTACATATGGCAACACTAGAACCGGTTCATCTGCCTTTTCTTATTTAAATCAGAGCAATAAATGGAACTGCAAGCTTTTCTCCAATTTGGACTGTTTTGACAATGCTTCAGTGCATTGCAACTGGCCCTATGATCAGCAGGAAGCCTTGCACCGTAACCCAGTTCTCCAAACTTGGTATTAAGTCAGTTTGGTTCACTTTATAATTGATCTTTGTAAAGTTTGTCAAATCACCTTCAAAGCTTCATAACTAACGATGAAATTAATACAGTTCGGAGACCGTTTTGCACAATCCCCAATCTACACACTTTCTATTAGTTCTTTACCAAATAGAAAAGAAACTGTGAAATACATGCTGTTGGTCTGGATGCCCCAAATATACTCACCGGACACTGTAGGTGCACCTTTCTTGTACAGTGAACCTAATAAAGTGGCCAGGTGGAGGTGTTGTGCGCACAAAGATGCTATTCTGCAGACCTTGGTAGTACCATTGACTATTTAAGTCACTTAGTTTTTCTGCTCTAACCAGCCTGCCCAATCTCCTAGGAGCCCTGATCAGACCAGCCAAACATTCATGCCACACTCAGAGTGGCTTAAATCTCTTTTACGCCCCATTTTAATGCTCAATATGCACTTCGGTAAGTCGTCTTCACCACATCTACATGTCAAAATGCACTAAACTTAAAGGTCCAGTATGTAAAATCTGACCTGATTTATTTTTTTATATTGGTAAAAGCTTTACATATTGCCAAAAGTATATTAATAAATAAATGAGGCCTTTCAGTGTGGAGTTTGCATGTTCTCCCTGTGTCTGCGTGGGTTCTCTCCTAGTCCTCCGTATTCCTCCCACAATCCAAAATCATGCATATGAGGCGAATTGGGAACTCTAAATTGACCGTAGGAATGTGTGTGAGAGTCAATGGGTGTTTGTCTCTATGTGGCCCTGCAGTGAACTGGAGACTTGTCCAGGATGACCCTGAGTGCAGGAGAAAGTGGGTATAGAAGGTGGATAATAATAATAATAATAATAATAATAATAATAATAATAATAATAATAATAATAATAGATAATATATTTTTTAATGTGGCGCGCTCAACAGCTGTTGAAGGTGCCCCCCACCCCCCGCACCCCCCTTTTTTAAGTATACAAACTACACAGTTGTAGAACGCCAGTGACCTCAAAAATAAGTTAGTTTTAAACCCAACTAAACGTTTTTTTTCCCCTCAAGAATCCGAAAAACCAAACACGCACATTCCCCCCCTTGACACGCTCTCTTCTCTTCCTGACTCAGACTCCCACTGGCTCCCTCCTCGGAGCGGTCAGAGATCCGCTATGGCAACAGGGGGAGAGAGAGAGAGAGAGAGAGAGAGAGAGAGAGAGAGAGAAAAAAAGTCAGGAGAAGAAAAAAAGGAAAAGATTTGACAACATGGCGCACTTTCCTTGAGAAAAGTTTCTGCTCACAGCTGCAGTCCTAGCGGAGTTCCCTGGCGCTCGGTCGACGCTCGCGGCGCTGCGGGCACCTCTCGGCACACTTTTCGAGCGCGTCTCGACGCGCAAACGGCGGATTAAAAGCGTCGCAGGGGTGCGATGGGATGAGAGCGATCGCCCGTCACACAATCCCGAAGAGCCAGCAGCCAGGATGGAGAAGCAAGCGACCCTGAAAGAAAAGGTAAATAGAACGAGAGAAAAAAAGTTCGCGTGCTGTCAGCCGGCCTGCCAGTCTTTTTTGTTTTCTCTCGGACGTGCCGCCGTTTCACGGCTCCCCGGTGGATGTCACCTTTAACCTCAGGAACCTCAGGAAATACCAAATGACCATTTCTGCGAAAAGCCTCGTAAAAGCCTCGTATCGATTTTCCAGTCATGCATAGCCGACTTGCGCTGCAGTGGGCTGCACGACTCGCACAATAGAGAGCCAAAGTGTGATAGAAATGCCAATGGAAGGTGGTAAAAAGTGACAAGTCTTGCGGAGCCAGCCCACTTGATTTTTTTTTTGTTTTTTTGTCAGTGCATGAGCACACAGGTCTGCAGTGCCAGGACCTACCAAAAGGAAACTGCATTCGTGTAGGGAGGTTGTGCGGTGCAAAGTCACACAGTTCTTCCAGAGCAAATCTGAGGTATCTGCAGCCGGGACTATATGTGACCCTATGGGACAATCGTTGTCTCCTTATGATTAAGTTGGCTGGGTGTCCTCTGCATCGGCGTAGGCTCTCATTATCTCTGCCTCTCCACCCTTCCTGGCCACATGCAGCAGACAGGCAGCCCCCACTGGAGTAGCCACAACACGAGAAGCCACTCACTGTTGACCTTCCACCCAGACCCGTTCCTTCTTCTGCTCCCTTCTGCCTTCTGTTGATCGATTAAAAAGACGCCTCCTCTGAATCCTTTGAGAAAGTATTGAACGCAAGTGGCTGTCATTGTCCCAGTTGTGATGTAGAGCAATTTTTTGTTGTTGTTGCTAAATCTGTCTGTGTCTTTTTTGACAGGTACAGCAGTGTGGCGTTGATGGTATTTTGCTTTTGGATCTCATAAAAACATTTTAAAAGGCTGTCTTGTTGTTACATCTTTATTTTTTCAATCTGGACAGACATGGGGAAGTATTTACTTAAAAACAAACCGAACAAGAACCCTCACTAGAAAACTACTTTTGCAGCCCGCTGTTCACAGCCTCCCACAAAAACTGCACATTTTCAGCTTCCTGAAAATTCAGCTTTGCACAGGTTTGCGAGGGTAACTAAAGTGACTGTGGAATACGCACCTGGCTGAGGGTGTGGCCACTAACCTCGGATAGTATCAGTGCACCTTGTGACACCATGAAGGGTCCATGTATTTAAAAGTGCAAGTTTTAGCTCAGTCTTAATGCAGAGCAAGACAATGAGGTAAAGGTCGGACTTCTCTCATTTCTGGGGACTCCACTGACAGCATAGAGACGTGTTGTCGTTAGAACACATTGGCAAAAAGAACGTGACACATCATGTGACCTTTGGAGGTCCATTGTAAAGGTCAGACACTTAAGATCAACACATCTAACGCTTTTCAAGCAAGAGAGGCTGAAGGTTCAAAGTGTGGATGAAATCTGCAGATTGGTCTCTTTTTTTTTTTCTCTCTAACCCAAGTGTTGGATCTGCTTGATACCCAAAGCCCCCGCGTCTACTTGGTCTGCTCTCCGGGCCTCTGGAAGTAATTACCCAGCCTGCCCTCTCCCAGAATTCAGTCTGAGGAGGGTGGTGAGAAAGAGGCATAATGCTCGCTGGCCCCGAAAACGTGCAACACGAGATGGATTTCATGATTCGGCAGTGCTCAGCAAGCCGTCCGCGTTAAATAGATGCAGCAGCAGCGCACACATTTGCTTCGGCGGCCAGAGTTCACTGGTTAGATGTGGCTGCTTCAGACCGACTGGTCTTGCCACTGACTGTTTAGTCTGACAGGTGGCTCAGAGGTCAAAGAAATTGCGTCCAACATTGGCTCAGTCCGACCAGAATGCCGCTAGCCTTGTCTGAGGGCAGGTCGAATCTTTGTCGCGATTCAAGTTGGATTTGTGAGACAGAAGTCTTTATTCGACCCGGCTGCACTCCATTGTTGTGTGTGAAGCGGCGCGTGGAGGAATGGCAGCTGAAAGGATACGTACATCAGAGAAGATGTGGGTTTTATTTTGTGCTCGCGGGAAGTGAACAGGATGTTTCTTTCTTTTGTTCCCTGGTAAAAGGAAGCCTTTTCCGTCTTCAGTCGGGGGGTGTCAGTGCAGCTGAACTACACCAAAGTCTCAGCTGACGACGTGAAAGCTAAACAAAGCTCAAACAACGGGACTGCACGTGCCTTACAGATGCCCAGGTCTTTTTCAATAAAGTTTTATTTGAAGTAAAGGCTTTGATAATAATTCCCCGTAACGAGCTTGTTTTTCCGGACAAATCATGCTTTTCGCTTTTCCATTTCCTGTTAATGTAATCTGCTGCCATGGGAACGCTCTAAGCTAGGATCAAATCCGTCACGTGTTACAAAGGCAGCCTTCAGATCAGTTTAGGCCGACAACCAAAAACATACAACAGCGTCCGCACAATATATCGTCGGCCTTAAGTCTGTGCAGCTGTTCCACATAACGCGTCGTAAGGTCTTTATGGTTTTGATCAATACAACTTTGCGGCTTGTGATTGGATTGAAATAGATCTTGTTCATCTTGGTCACATTTGATTCATATCACAGTGACTCAGCGGGCTTTTTAGTCAGCACAACGAACAACATCCTTTCCCCCAAAATCTTAAACTTAAGAGAAGAGGTTTTAGCAGCACACGATGCACAATAGACGCCGTGTTTACAGAACCCGACATCAAAAATCACGAAATATCCTCCCAACAATAACAAGACCTCAGATGTACACAGATGATGTCACACTTTGTGGAGAATGTGGATGAGAGAGATGACTCAGCATCCCCGTGTGGCACCACGGATCTGCACGACGCCACCTCGTCCAATAGCTTTCACCCAAAAGAGGACAACGGGCCGGAATAGAGAACGTGTACACGTTTCGATGGCACGGGGTTGAGTTTTGTCATGAAATAGTCTAAACATTGATTCAAACTGGATGCCTGAGGGGGCATCTTTCCAGACCCAGCATCTGCAGGGACTGACCACGGTGAGAATACAAAGTGGGCAGGGAGGAGCCTGAGAGAGAGACGGTAGGAAAGTTCGACTAAGGAAAAGGAGAAAAAGAAGACAGGAAGGGAGACAGACAGGATGAGACGGTAATACTGGGAGATGGAGGAGCAGTGGCGGAGGAAGAGGAGGAGGAGGAGAAGGAGCAGGAGGAGGGGACGCACACAGAGTCTCTCTTGGGAACCAGAGAAGGAGAGAAATAGAAATGCTGTGTTTATTAAAGATTTGCAGTTTATTGAATTACTTCCAGGCTGAGTCTGGGTGTTCCCTCAAAAGGAAGCAGGATTGGGTCTGAACTGATCACATGACTATGCATGTGATCAGGTTGCATATTTTACTGACTAGTTTGAATATTATCCAGCGGTTTGCTCGTCAAGCTAGCCCCTCAGTGACAGCCTTATTCTGAAACGGATTCAATATTTTTTCCCCCTCAAAATCACACTCACAACATCCCATAATGACACTGTGAAAAAAATATGTTTTGTTTTAGGTTTTTACACATCTGTTAACGATGGATAACGGAGAAATCACATGTACATAAATATTCACATCCTTTGCAGGTGCTTCCTGTTTCTGCTGACCATCCTCGGGATGTTTCTGCAGCTTAAATGGAGACCAATTGTAAAATTCCGTTAGACGTGATTTAGAAAGGAAACACACCTGTCTATATAAGGTCTCAAAAAGTCTCCCAAAAACCTTTTTCAGGTTGTCATTATGCCATGTTGTGGTTAGGATTTTGAGTAAAAAAAGAAAAAAAATTAACAAAAGGTTGTGACATAAAATTTGGAAAGAACAAAGGGAGCTGCTGTGATTACTTTCTGGATGTACAGCACATATCACGTAAAGTACAAATGTTTGTACTATCTTAACCATAAAATAACGGTCAAGAAATTATCGTTACATTTACATGCATTAGAAATGTCAGCTATGTCATCAACGTTTCCAGATACTGTGTGTGATAAACAACATTGCTTGTGTCGCTCTCTCACCCCTGCTCCCCGTCACCCCAGTTTTCAGTCTTCAGCTCCCGGACGGCCGCCAGAGCCGCGCGGCGCCTGTCGGGAGACGGAGGGAGCGCGTGCGGCCTCAGCAAAGCAGAGTTCATGGAGAAGGTGCAGCAGAGCAACGAGGCGTGCCAGCGCGGCGACTTCCAGGAGGCCGTCCACCTGTACACCAACGCCCTGCGGGCCGACCCGCAGAACTGCATCCTGTACAGCAACCGCTCGGCGGCCCTTCTCAAACTGGGGCGCCACCAGGAGGCGCTGGACGACGCCGCCCGAGCCTGCGAGCTCAACCCCAAGTGGCCCAAGGTCAGTGCGCCTCGTTCGTTTTCAGCCGTTGACACGCTCGCGTTCATTTAGCCGGAGCAATTTTCCTCACTTGACCCAATAAATTGAGCCACTCAGAGCTGTAAAAAATTCATACAGTGAATCCAATCCGCATGAGCTGCTGCCCGTGTTATTGACACTTGAAAATGTGATTCATTATCTGACGCTAAGCCAGGCCTGGGCGTTTGACTGGTGCGGCGACAATGGCTTCTAAAATTTGACAGAGGGAGTGGAGCAGCAGCAGATGGATGTGTTTTGGTGACCCGCATCATAAGAGAAAAAATATGTCATGGGGTATGTAGAAAATGTGCTTTATTGTCATCTGAAAATGAACAAAAGTGTAAAAACAAAATGCGTGTGAATTGGTTATGTATGAAATGACTCTCAAAACACTGAAATATTGAGGAAATAAAGCTTTTATGACTTACTTACTATTAATATCATTTCTTCAAGTTTGGTGGACCGGATTTATGGCCTCCGGGCCGTAGTTTGCCCATGCCTGCAGTAAGCTAAGGCTGAAATAAGAGCACTGCTTTTGAAAAAAAAAGAAAAAGTTGTTTCAAGACATTTTGTCAATGTGGGAGGCAACAACTACGCCCCTGTTCGTCGTCTCATTAGTGCTCAAACATAAAATGATTTATCTTCCAGCTTTTACATTCACCTCACGCTCTCACTCCTCGGTTGTGTCCCGTCTCCCACTGATCAATACAAAGTTTTTTTTTTTACTGGGGTCTTGTCTTTGATCTTGTCCGGGCCACGTGGACTAACCTGCGATGGATTTCGCATTACTCAACCCCAGAGATCACGGGGAGACCGATTCCTCCCAGTGATAGAAACGCATTGATTTGGCGATTCATCACGGGGAGATACTTTTGTGTTTGGCGAGAGAGATTGATGATAATGTGGTGGAGTGCTATTGATGGCGTTCCTGTCGCCGCCGATGACACATTGGTGACCCCCGTCTCCTCTGATCTCAGGTAGGTTCCCCCCTTCTGTCAGCGTGTCACTGCAGCGGCTACTGTAACTTTGCACGACTTGCACTATAGATCATGTCTCATCCATCCTTCCACCATGATGGAATGGAATCTTCAGTCACACATCTATCAAAAAAACCTGTTGGTGGTTGATTTTTTAAAATCTGTTTTCAGAATAAATACATTTGAAAAACAATGACGGACTCATAACCTTACATTCCATCCATCCATCCATCCATCCATCCATCCATCCATCCATCCATCATTATAGCTGTGTTTCTGTTTTCCACTTTTACTACTACAGCCTCTGCCTTGTCACTTTGCACTCATCTCATTCCATCTGCAGGGATTTCACAACCCTGCGGAACCACTGAGACCAAACCGTAAATCGTAAATCAGCGGCAACATTCGCTCCCCTTTCTCCTCTTTATGCGGCATCCAAGCTCAATGACCTCTCTGTGGCCTGACTGTGGTGTGGTTGGCTAAATCGAGGCGGTGTCACTCTGCTCCTTCTTGGATGCGTTGCCTTTTTGCAGCTTTTCCAGCGCAAGCTAGGGTTCGTGTTTGCGGATGTGTCCTGGCGTGTATCCTGATGTTCCGTTTGCTTTGTTGGTGCAGCAAGAGATTTGGTCCCACTGTGGCATACGCAAAATGAGATTCAGATTCAGATTCATGTTTTAGTTATTGCCATTTGTGTAAAAACACATGGGAATTTGTTGCGGAAGTACCCAGTGAGCATCCATAATAAATAATTCAATAATTTCAACAAGAAACACCAACAAGAAACCGCGAACCCAGAAAAAAAAAACATACTAAAGCGCAGTTGACCAGTAATGCGGAGATGATACCAATGATACTAAAGCGTTTCAAGCGTATTTGATTTATTTTTTTTTAATATACATCTTTACCACTAGGGGTCAGTCATGTCAAACAGCAGGCTTCCAAACGGTTTGAACGCTGAAGAGCTAAACAGGCAAGCCTCCCAGTTTTGAAAATGTATTTTTTTTTTATTGGTTGTCTAACATGTCTCGCCTTCCTTCTGCTGAATTATCACTGTGTTTAAACCTTTATGAAAATAGACAGACTCGGAGACTAGTTACATGTTCTGTTGCCCTTATGCACAGCTGGACTGTAGACTCATAGAAGATCCATCCTCCAGTTTGAAAAAAAGAAGACGAAAATCAAACAAACTCAGACCCGCGTTTACCCGAACTCTGATTTTACAACTCGGGAGCATTTTCAAACACTACAGAGCAGTGAATACGAATGATGCCATATCCCGTTTACCCCCGGTCAGCAGTTGTTGCCTCGGAGAAATCGATTAGTAACGATGACACGACGGGCCTGAGGGAGGGCAGCCTTGGCGCGGCGCGGCCCATCTGGCGTGCCTGGATGTTCGATGAGGGGAGCGGGGATTAAATCACAGGATGTGTGCTGGCATTCAGATCCAGCCTGAGTATATAATGCCATCAATCACGGCCCCGCCTCTCCCGCTGCCGCCGCACCTCTGGACTGGCCTGTCTGGCGGTGACAGGCGTGGCTCCCGCCGCCCCGAGCGCCGGTGAGCGGCCCTCCCCCTCCTGCAGCCTCCCTCGTCCACACCGTGTCAGCCCGCCTCGCTGCAAGTGGCAGAAAACACTGGGATGGAAGAGAGAATGTGTGCGGTTTAATGGCGCGTGTCAGCCTCGGGGGCCTCTATGCCTCGGCCTCCGTGTGAATTATAAAGAGCTTAAATGAGATGAAAACCAGGGTGCCATTTCAGTGACAAGAGGGCGCACGCTTGTTTATGTCGGTTCGCATTTAGCATTTAGTCGCTGAACCGCACTGGAGAACCAGCTCCTCTTTTTTCCCTTTTTTTTTTCTTTTCTTTTTTGAAGCTACCAGTGATTTTTAAACCACCAACGCGAGGATTTGTCTCCCTCTCCAGGCAGGCAGATTGTTTACACAAATATAGCTAATGTGCCTGTGACGGTTAAGGCATCTGTGCACTCTGTGAAAAGTAAAAAGGCTGATTCAACTCCTCTACTCAAGTTAAAGTAGGAAAGTACAGCTTCTGAGATGTACTTCAGTATAAAGCCATTTTGCCATTAACAAATCAATACATTTCTGGCTAATGTTGCAAACATGTTGTGCGTCTTGCATGAGCATCTGGGTCATTTTCTACAGCTTTCTTTCTCAACTGCAGGACAACCAAACTGTAGTCAGTGATAGTTGTGACCAGTGAGCCCCTTTTAATAACAGTAACCAATGTTTTTTTTTTCTACATTTTTATTTTTCTCTGTTCTGAAAACGTACTGGAGCAGTGACCCCAAACTCTAAAATAATCTCCCTCTAAAATATGTCCTATTTAACTACACAACAGTATAGCTCTGTTTTACTTCAAACAACAACAGTGATAAGTGAATTGCTTCAAACAGAATTTTTACCTTTTAAACACTGGTTATTCCAATGTGAGAAGTAGAAAGTGAAGATATTATTGTCCAAATATAGGGAGTAAAACTGAAAAGTCGTCAAAAAAAAAAGTAAAGTAATGTGAAAGTAATGTTGGATGGATTCCGAACCGCAGAACTTCCACTCGATGGAAACATTGAAACAACTCAATCAGATTTTGAACGACACTGTGTCAATTGATGTAAAAGTAAAAAAGAAAAAAGCCACGTCCTGCAGCTTTAAGTTGTAGTCCAATACGAGCCTCCGCCGCAGACGAGCATCGTTGGCTCAGGAACGGCGGCTACGCGTCGGCTCTCGTTTTCCCCGCCCGATCCTCCCTCCTCTCACCCAAGTGCTCTGAAGGCCTCTCCAAGTGAGTGAGAGGACCATCCACTCTGCCGCGGACGGCTCCCCCCTGTCTGCTCCCCTCCATCTGGAGGGGCCGAGGCACTAAAACAAACAGCCCCCTCTGCCATCGCTCCCCATTCATTCTCCCGTGCGTCAGGCAGCGCTGACAGGAGTCTCTCCCAGAGAGCTCGCGACGCAACTGGCACCGCAATTTCACAGGAGACGACTCTATCATTTGCATTTCTAGCGATTATGGGCCATTATGACGCTTGCCCGAGGGGGTTTCCCCTGCCTATTTTCCTCCAGCTGAACCTGGAGAAGACAATATTTTGCCTTGCCTGTACGCTTGTTTTTCGCACGCTGCGAGAAGGTCTAATTGAAAAGGTTCGGGGTCCCTCGCTTTGACCGAGACAATGAGTTCTCGCCGCCGAAAAGGTCACGACGAGCGAGCAGAGCTGGTGGGGATTGGGGGCTTTAATTACAGCGGCGGCGTATCCAGCAATTGTGTGAGGAGTGGATGGTGACACCTCCAAGAGGCGCTAAGCCGCCTCCTCCCTGCGGCGGCGCACGGAAGGGGAAGAGCAGGGGAGGGAAAAAAAAGTATTGTGCGTGTGATTCGAGGACCTCATCCTGCGCCCCGTCTTGGCAGCGCTCTGCTTTCTCTCGGCGTGATGCTCCCCCCGTCGCTATGACAGTGCGTTAAAGCAGCTCCCGCGTGAGACCAGAGGAGGCGGCTTTTGATCTCCTGTGGAAAGAGAGAGAGAGAGTGAGAGAGAGGGAGTGCAAGAGAGAGAGAGAGAGAGAGAGAGTGGAGCCGTTCAGGGGCCCTCGTCCCTTTCTTTGCACCTCCGTTCGCGCCGTCTGAAATATTTATCTCCTAACATCTGGTGACCCGCTCTCTCATGTTGGGCTCTCGCTGAATAACGAGCTAAACACCTCGGAGTGAGGCGACGGTGTGTGGGCCGCAGTCTGTTTTCTTCTTGTGTCGGCGCAGCGGGGAGGTGGTTTCTTTGGTTTAATGCACCTTGACGGCTCGGAGAGCATCGCCGCGTGTCCACAGGTTCAGTTTGTATTATTTCATTTTTTTTGGCTGCTTTATGACGTGACAAAGCCTAGTCGGTCAATTTAACAGTTTATGGTGCAAAATCTAACAACAGCTGATGCACTTTATGATGTGATTTTTTTTTATTTATTTGGAGGGATAAGATAAAGGTAATAGCAAAAAAATAAATAAAATCACCATAAAAGGTTTCATCAGTGATATTTGGTTTACGCAGTCTGCATCTGAATCTGCAGGACGTCCTTCTTTTCATTCTCGCCCTCTGGCTGCATGGTCCAACTGTTGTGTAGCATAATAGAATGCTACACTGCTGGATGAAAATCCATAAATGAGTATCGGTGCCATGCCCTGCAATTATTTTTCTATATAGTGCATTGTGATTATGAGCGCCGTAGTCGTAAGCATGTATTATCCTTGGTATAAGAGCGTAACGCTGCTGACCTCGACATCCGCACCTACTCACAGCGGTGATGAATAGCTGCAGAATGCAGCCTACCTGGCTGGCTGGCTGGCTGGCTGGCTGGCTGGCTGGCTGGTTGACTGTGTTGGCGCCTCGTTATAATATCTCGCAGGGAGCGTCGCTCACCTCCGACTCCCGCGCTCTCAGATCAAGTGCGTCGCTCGCAGACTTTTCCCTGCTCACATCCTTCACCGGATCCCGCACACGGCGAGGTGATTGTAACCGTCAGCAATAATTAGAGACGACTCTCCGGAGTGTCAGAAGGGCCCGTCGGAGTGGCGGCAGACTGGCAGCTTCCTCACGTGTTGATGAGCAGATAAGTGGATCGCTGGCAAAAAAAAAAGTTATTTTTCTCCTCGTTAAGATACAGAATCTGCATTTTTGAGTAGTTTCTCATGAGAAATTAAGGCAAGGGTGATGGATTAAGTGTTGATTAATTCAGCGCCCGCATTGAGTGTTCATTTAGATGACAACTATCGTTGTTATTATTTTCTTTAAAAAAACAAAAACTAACTAAAAACACTCTGATAATGATTTCAGTGCCTGGGCTTTCATAGCTATGCCACTGCTGTGTGAATCATCATGTGGCTCTTTATGAAGTGGAAATGCTGTGAAGTCCCACCAGTATGAAACTCCATTTGCTCCAGGCACCATGCTGGACACAATTCAATTTCTGCATTTAATGAGCAGCAAGTTATAACACAAGGAAGCATTTGACATATTTCCATATAAAAACAGATGTAGGAGTCTTATTAGACTGCAGCGACTATTATGCCACTTTATCATCTACACTTTCCTGTAGCTGTCAGCACTTGTCAGCACAGTCTCTCTTGCTTGAATGTTTGACTATTTGTTGACTGTTTGTTTGAGTTATTTTCCTTAAGCACACAGACTGAGTCCTGGCCTGTTCATTTTGTGTGTCGTGTTGGAACCCGGACCTGAGACACTGAGCCTAAATCTGAGGGTAGAAGTTGGCCCCGTTGAATTGGACTAGCTATTTTCGTGCTGTGTGTAGTTACTTTAGATGCATAATAAGAAAATTGAGTCATATTTTAGGAGGATGAAATCACAGATTGAACACGTGACACGAGATGGAAAAGAAAGAAACATTTCTGCAGTCGTGGTTTCGCGTTTAACGATCTTTGTTGACACTCTGGACTCCAGATGACTGCTTTTTATGCCAAAGCTTCACAGAGACAAATTCACCACGACAGTATCCGTCCCCCGCTGCCTCTCATCACAGGGGCGTGCGATAGAATAAGGTCTTCCCGCCAGTCGCCCACCGCTGCCGCCGCCGCCGCCGCCGCCGCTCTGGAGCTCGCCGTGGAGAGAGCAGAGTCATGAACCACTAATGAGAGGGTTCCGCTTTGCCTCTACCCAGCCGAGGCTTGAACTAATGAACAAATCAAATGAATGGCATGTAATTATAGGCCAGCGAGAGCGGGACGGACGGAGGGTTGGCGCTAGCGGGCGCAAAACCCGAAATTATTTGTCTGGAAAAATCTGCAAACTGAGCGGGAGCAGTTACACTTTGTGTTTTTCCTACAGAGGGTCCGCTGCGCTGCGGCTCGGCCCTGCCGCACACGTGCACGGCAGGGAAAGTGACCACACGCACGCACCGGGGTCTGCTGTTTGCATTTTCGAGCGTGCTCCTTTGGCTGCTACGCTTTGATGAAAAAAAAACCCCAAAAGAACAAAAACTCGGCTAGGCTGAAGCTAATCACGTTCTGCCCTTTTTGTTGTTTTTAAATAAGTCCAACGAGTGCCTGTGATATGCGATCCTAAATTATATGAACCACTGCGGCGTTATGAACCTGATTTGCATGCAAAATTACACCTCTCTCTCAAACCTCAGTGTTGAATATCCAGCGCGGCGTTAAAATGGGCTCGCGTCACCCATTTCTCCGTCTCGCGAAGCTTTTGTGCTTTCAGTTGTCTGTAAGTAACACAGCTCAGGCATAACAACAACAACAACAACAACAACAACAACAACAACATTGGCAGTATTATGACTGATAGAATTTCTGTGTGCTTCTCTCCTCAGCCTGCTAACTCGATGCGCCGTTGGATGTGTTCAGTCATTTTTTTTTTTTCCGTCACGTTTTTTTTTTTTTTTCCCCTCGCGATGTGAATTCCAAATCCTGCCGTCCTCGGCTGCTGCGATGGTGGCCAAGTGGTTTTCCTCTCTGCCACCCAGGCGCCCCACCAAATTGTAGTCTTGAGTAGAATTTAATCTGCTTTCAAGAAACACCAGGCTCGCACGTAAAAAAGAAAAGAAAAGAAAAAAAGGTTGTAAATTGGTCCGTTTTATTCTCTCTCCGACGGCAACCGTTCGGGTCCCGGCAGTGCAGCGTCGCTCCTGCTTTGACTGGCCCCGCAAAAGTTTGCAAAGAATGGGCTCTCAGCCTTTCGATGATGTAATGGGATTTGATGTGCATGTGATGACCTCCCTCTCACCCCTCTGCTGTCTGTCTCCAGACTCTGCCTGGGGCCACGGATGAGTCAGGGCTGGGTGCGCTGATGTCACCATGATTATTTTCTTTCACTCCCATCAACACCTCGTCGCCTATCCCTGCTCAAAAACTACAAGTCCTTGTGGTCTTGGCGACGATCTGGAAAGTCTTTTTTTTTTTTTTTTTAAAGTCGATCCATAAACCGAACCTTTCATGTGTGTTCGGTCTTTTCATTAGAGCATCGTTTTATCTTCCCGCCGTGCTATTTTGCAGATAAGCAGTTTGGAAAATTAAACGTGGCTGCCGCTTTGTCCCAAAAGAGCAAATCGGGTCGAAGCCGAGGTCAGCAACTAAAACAAGAAAACTTGCAATTGCATTAGAGAATGTTAGCGCCCTCACAATGCTTTTCAACCCAAAGATACATCGATTGATTACAAGCTTAATAGCTTTTTTTTTTTTTCTTCTTGCTATTCCATGTTGAGAAATGTCACAAAGCCCAGAGAAAGCGCGCTCATTGGCATGCTCCTGCCACGGCCGCCCGCCACCGATAGTGGATCAGCTTTGCAAGCCCGAGGAAATGAGCAAAACAATTGCACCCTGCTCCTAGCATAAAACCCCCTGGGGTCGTACGGAGGCTTTCCTTTCGTTTCCATTCCGGAAGTTTGCTGCCATGTCAGCCCCACATTGTCCTGGCCCCTCCCACACCAGAACTTGGCAAGAGTCGGGGCCTGGAGACCTGGATCTGGTCTCCAAAATTAGCACAGCCTTGCTCTGCCGTGGCGAGGAAGCGCTCCCATTGGGGAAATCAGGTAGAGTGTAGAGCAACCTCGTAGGAAGCCCATTAGTATACCCTGCACAAGCCTGGCAGGATGAATAGTGGCGCTGAGGGGCTTTTTCTCCTGCTCTGATCAGCTTCCTGAGCCGTCGGGTTCACCTCTGAACTTCCACGACTTTTCGCATTTTCTTTTTCTTTCCCCTTCTTCAGCGCCGGCAGCCTCTCCGAATGCAGAGCGATGTCAAACCTGTGGATTAAAACAAAGAGATTGAATTCTGCTGATGCACAGTGTCGCACACGCGCATTGTTGTGCGCCTCGTCTTTGAGGTTTGGTCGGCGTGCGTCCGCCATAGAGGCCGAGGAGTTCCTGACTCAAGTTGTGGTCTCCTTCATACGGCACCTATTTATGACGTAGACTCCTTCCCAGAATGAGTCATATGGCCTGGTTCCTTGGGGAGAATAAATTGGTTGGGATAACGGCGCTGCTAATTCTGTTTCCAGGTGGCTGAGCAGACTGCAGCCGCGCTTACTTTCAGGTCTGCCTCTCCCATTCACTCTTAATTGATTCCAGGTAAAGCGGAATAATTGTACTTCTATTAATACAGTTTAAGGGGCCCATGAGTTAAGTCAATCAATGTGTCTCTTCTATCCTATTAAGGACGACCCACATAGCGCACTTGTTGTCGGTGGCATAACGTTAACTAACGTTCAAGCCAAGGCGACTTGGTGACTTCTCACTGCAGCAACTCTGCCTGCAAGCGGAGCGAGCCTCATTATCTTAACAAGGTGAGTGGCAGCCTGCGATCAGAAGACTGGCACGCCTCAGCTTCAAACGCTCGCCTACACTCAACCCGCTCCCCTGCCAAGCAACGTCCACCCCAGTTCCTTTTCTTTGCTGCGCTGAGGGTGAAAGGCTCCCACACATTAAATGTTGAGATGACTCTTTTCTCGGCTACTTCAGGCAAAACAATATTTTAGTACAGCTACTTGGAATTCAAAATACATTGGCTATGTACACTGTGCCTACAACGGTACCATCATGTTGCCCAGTCAACGAGTACGTTATGTGGCGCTAATTTCAACAGGTTTTTGTTGATGTCACAAATGAGTTGTTGTTGTTGATCTTCGTAAGATCAAGTGGCATCTCCTTCTAGTTGTGAAAAAAACACTTCAAACAAACAGAAACAAAGAGAAACCTTCATCATATGATATCATGCACCGTGTTATGCCCATGGTGATGCTGCCATGGTGACGCAATTGATCAGAAAGTTGTTTTGCATTTGGCCAAATGAAGAACCCCCTCAGAAAGCAACTGAATGGACTGTTGCTCAGCTAAAATTGCACTTCCTTTGCAAATTCTGCTGGAACATGCTGGTGCGATATGGCCAGCTGTTTATGTGAATATATATTTTTTCATTATCAAATGAAAACACAATAGTGGTACCTTTTTATATAGCTTGAAATGTACGTGCGCATTTTGTAGTCCAATGTACGTCGATTGATTCTTGTAAATGCAACACATTGGGCTTTTAACAGGCAGAATAAAAACAGCTGATGTCCAATGATCATCATCGTAGCGCCCTGTAAATGCCCATAACCTTTTTTACTCTGAGAAAAACAGTCCCAGTCGGACGGCTCCGAGTTTAAGGAATAAATGGTCTCAGGATGCATTGAGGCCAGACCACACTCGCAGTCCTCCGCATTCTTTTGGCAATGTATACAGAAATGTTTCCATGGGCCGATTATAGGAGTGCTTACACAACTGGCGTCTTCTCTGAGCGCATACACAACGGGCTTTGGTTTGCTTTAACGATATTTACGTGTTTGGTCGCCGCTAACGGCCAAGATAAGCCGCGGATGTTTCTGAACAAGCTGTCTCTTTCCACTGATTTTAACATAAACTAGTTACGGCAAGACTCCCTTGCATTGCATTAGAAGACACTGATGGACCATGGCTGTCCTGGACAGAGCTCTATGTCATGTCATTTTGTGTGTCTGTCCTACAGAGTTGTGCATCAATGATAACAATGCTTGCTTTTCTGCCAACAGGCTTTGGCAAGATTTTATTTTAATCCAGTGGTGCATAGGGTGGCTTGTCATTGGGCACTGATGGGGCTGGAGGCCTCAAATTGTTGCTACTTGGATTACGGAGTTAAAAATCTGACTAATCTAATAGACTGCAGCTTTGTCCTATCTTCATTTTTTTTAGAATGGATGTTTCATTATTTTTATGTGCAGCAAACCCAATACTTTTGGGACATCTTCAGTCTTGCGTTTCATGGTGTTTTCCAACCACACTCTATGCTTCACTCTGTTACGTATTTTTATGACGTTCGGAAGCTTCACATATAAATAAGAGCGATAAACACGCCTTTATTCATTACCGCAAATTAACAAGGTCCATGTTTCTCAGCGAGACACTGCCCGCGCCTGTGTAAAATGTCAGTGCACATTAATCGAGCGAGCTGGTTCAGTGATGTGTCACTTTGAATCTGCCGTTGGTTCATTCAAACACAATCCATTGATACATCAGCGAGAGAGGGGAAAAAAAACAACAACAACAAAAAACAAAAACGCAACCCGATTCATCAGTGTTGCCCGTGTGCAACCGGAACATGAAATGCAATCAGGCTTTAGCTTAAGTATGACCCAATTTCATTCGTTAAGCGAGGGCTGCACGATTATTATTTTTCTGTAATTACTGACTTAACTGGCATGTCGTATGTGATTAATGATAGATGATTTCTAATAAATAATGGATGTTGGGAAGGAGGTCTGGAACACAGGCTGCAATATGCGCGGTATTATATTAAGCCGCTACTGCGGTAATCTCAGGTTTTTATATATATATATTTCTTGCCTTCGACTGCTAGGTGGTCCTTATGATATTCCAATCCCGCCCAGCGAACGATGAATCCCCTCTTCCTGTCTCAACGACTGGGTGTGTAACGGCCTCTGGCCTGATCCATCCCTCTAAAGTGCTCCTTCCAGATCTCGGGCCTCATTCTTAGGCAGCTAAATTACTCACTTGTGTCAGGTTATTACAATTAGCTGTTTGAGTGCCTGCTGCTGTGTCTTACCAAGATCCTTCCATCTAATTCATTCACACTGTAATGAGTTTTAGAGGCAAGTGCACCGCCAATAACGCACACAGCCAAAATGGAAATGCCTGGGGAGATGTATTTGCTTTTGAAAAAAAAAGAAGGAATACAGGTGTGTTTTTTTTTTTTATGGCTGACAAATGATTTTCCTTATTTAGTGTGGAAAAAAATGTCAGTATTTGACTGGGGGGCTGAGCTGCTGCAGCCAGGCGTTGAGAACGACACGCGCACGCTGTCTGTGTTGTTGCGCTGGCTTCGAGTGTGCTGTTGTTCTAATGAGCTACACAATGAATTCCGGCAATCCCACCAGAAATCCATAAATCTGCATTCAGGAGCCCCCTGAACCATCTCTGAGCCTGAAATATTGGCGAGAAGACGTGAACGTTTCCCAAACCGCCAGGAGCAATCGTGCAACCGGGAAGGCCACAGATTGATCGATTGATTTGATCTCCGGCTCTCGCTGCACAAACATAACATTTAAAATTCGCAGTCTGCCTGTCTTGTCTGGCCATCTGTTTGAAGGTTCGATGCAGGTGTGTGCCTGCGGGTGCCAGGAATAAAATGAGTCACTGTGACTTTCTGCTTACAGATTGTTAAACCACAGTAGTTATTTCTTGCTGTAATGATTAAAGAATCTTGTTTTTTCCAATGTGATGTGTGTACCACTGTCGCGGTTCTCTGTACCTGCCTAATTAAGATGTAGCAACCATTACATGGAGAGATTGTGCTACAAATCCTCACTATAACCAATTATAGTTTGTCCAACGCTGACGCCTTTGGAATATAATCAAATAACTAATTGATACAAATTTACTTGGCATAAAGAACAATTTTGGCCAGAATGTTTGTAATTGTAATTTAGAGCTCGTCCTATTTGTTTTCATTCGTTTCATTTTCAAGGTAGCTGGTCGCATGGGCCCAACGGTTTCCACATGGAAGCTTGTCTTGAATCCAACCACGTACAAGATGCTTCCTCAACTCCTTCCCAATGCGTTTGTCCGTGGGGACAATTCCGAAGCAAGGATTACACCCATTTTCAGTTTGTCTCAGTTTTGTTTATCTAGCTCTTTGTATGCCATGTGACGCAGCGTCATTGCCAAGACCCGTCGCGATGATCCGTTACTCCAACAGCCCATCTACGAGGTGACGTGTTCCGCTCCAGACCTTTCTGTCATTTGAGATTGTTGCCTCCTGAGAAAAAAAAAGCATCTACATTGCCGTCAATTGAGACTCACCCTGCTGGCAACTACAATCACACCCTTTCAAAAGGCTGTTAAATGATTTTTGATCTTGTCCCCTTTAGCTATTCAGATGCAGATTGAATGCGATTGATGTTCATACCTGTTTATTTTGCACTGTGATGCATATGTAAGTTCTCCACAGCATGACCGCTTTCTTTCATTAATACATAATGAGGAGAATTGATTTCTTAAATTGGAAAAGCTTAAATGATTAATTATTCATTACAGTCGTTTTCCGGTTACAAATCACCATTTTGCACAAAAAAAAATGGGCAAAGTCAAAAGGTGCAAACCAACATGAAAGTGTAAAAAGTACATTGTACTGGCAGATACAAGATTAGCACAAGGTTTCAGCCAGCATCATCTCAAGGAAAATGGATGCAAAACATTTTGTGGGCTGAACACAAAAATGTTAATGTTGGCTCTCTTTTTAACCATTCCGACAGAGAAAGTGCTTTGAGAGGTAACTGCTACAACATATAGAGAAATACTACAACTACCTGATTAAATTTGTGTTAATGCGCTTGTCTATCAATTGCTACTTATTTTTTCTTAGGTTTATTCAGTGATCGTTTCAGTCATCTGCTCCCTCAAAAATGCGTAGCGAAACAATTAGCATTCCTTCTCATATTGTTTTTCAAAATTCGAAAAAGGCGCTTCAGATGCCGCTTCAGTGGAGGCTGAAAGAAACCTCTCCAAGGATTCTGAGTCGCATATCTCCCCTATTGTTACATTTTTCTCAACCAGTGTAAGAGTTGACCTTCACTCTGTGATAGCTAATAATCAGCAAGTTTTCCCTCACATTGGTGTATTTTTATTCAACAAAACTGTTGGAGTTTTTTCATGTGAGCACGATAAAGTGCTCCCATTCTTATTATTTCTCTCTGCTATTGCATGGATTCTTTGCCAAAGGATTAGCATAATGGAATCAACAATGGGCTATTTTGCCAACCATGCACCAACCATGTATTGCAACCGTGCAATACATTCAAAGGGGCCTATGGCCATTTCCAAATTTAATACATTGATTTTGGTGGTTTGCTTCCATAAAATCCACCAGGTTTATTTGGTCAAAAAAACTCCTAGTTTGAGCTGTGCGTGGCCAACTGTTTCTCACTCAGCCTAAAGAGGCTGTTCTGGCTGTCTTCCCCCCTCCCCAACCTGTTCCATCCGGGGGCTCCACCTTGGAATAGGCCACTCCCTTGTGTTTGGCCAGCTGTCCGCTGGCGGTGAAGATGGCAACTAGCTCTCAAGCAGTGACGCTTCGCCCACGTTTAAAAAAAAAAAGAAAAGCTGCAGAGGTCGGGTTGTGGCTTATTTGCAGCAGTTATATCTATCTTTAAAGGTCCAGTGTGTTACATTTTTAAGGAAGCCTTGTATTTAAGGAAAACGTATTTCGTATTTAGGGGACGGTCAGGCGGGCTTCCTTAAAAATGGCACCACAAGTTGGCAACTAACTGGGAGCAAGACCACCATTGCTCTATTTATATTCATATACTGTATATATATCTATCAGAACTGTTCTAAGGGTAAGAAAACTGAACTACTTCATTGCATTGCGAGTATACACTTTTATTAATGCATTTGTGGGCAGTATAAGTTTTTTACCAATATAAATATCATAAATCAAGTCCACTTTTACACACTGGACCTTCAAAGGATCCTTCACCGTCCATGCAAAATCTAACTAACTCAGTTCCTCTGTATGTTCATCTGATTATAAGTTGTAAAGCCCCAGTTGATTCAATCTTTTTGTACACATTTGTGTAATACATGTTTCCTTAAGCGTTTTCATAAAGTTTTATCAATTAATATTCATTATTGTCTATAGGGCCTCTATACATAATTCATTTTTCTATAGTTGAGTCACACTTCTTACTTTGAGAGGGTGCAGGAAATAACATGTCAAACCAAGCTTGGAGAGTGGGTGCATCCATTATTGAGACTTAGCGAGCGCGACTGTTTGTGTTATTATTGATTAATACCACCTAATTAGCGCTCGGCACCAAACTGTGTTCGTTAAATGATGTAAGATTGTGAAAGATGCGTGAACGCTGTATAAAGAATTGGATTAAAGATGCATGATTTGCTAGTTCAAGACTGTTGCTGTGTAGCGGGCCCACGCGGAGGGAAAACGCTCTGATAACTTTATTTTCACCAGTGCGCGCATTTAATCGTGAAAATTGTTTGATTAGTCAAATTTCTAATGTCTGGCCTTGCATGTTGTTCAGGAGTTTAGTGAGAGCTAAAAATGGTCAGCTTGCCCCTTTAATAACGCATAGCAAAATTCAACTTATTTAGCATTTAGATTGGATGCTGTCAAACCGCTGTGATCCTTATACTTTTATACTGTCAGTGGAAACGAATCCCAAAAGGTAGACTTTCATTCAGGTTTCTCAGGTTATTCACTGCTGCTGCCCATGCAAATGTTTTTTTTTTTTTTTTTTTTTTTGAAATATTATATTTCCATTTCAAGAGAAGAAAAGCAAAAAGCCCTGAGAAGAACAAATCATCGATCGGCCTCATTCATGATTTCTCTTTCCTTGGAGATTAGCCAGGCAGTGGTCCCAACGCTGCAGCATTGCTCTTGACTAATGCCACATGGCGGTCGGCTAGCAGTGGCCATGAAGAAGGGAACGCTGCTCTTACGTAGCCTTTCCACTTTTTGCAGCTATTGAGCATTGTGCGGTGTAAGGAAAATTGTGCTTGGCTTTTTGTAAAAAACAGAGCCTGACGTTGTCCTCGTCAATATTCTCAGGCCTTTATCCTTTCACTTTATATGAAGAGCCTTGTGCATCCGTAACAAAGGGGCACCTCCAGATATTAGGCAGAGGGACCGCCGACGCCTGGCGGCTGATTTTAAGATGTTTGAGGTTTTTGGGTGGAGAGGTGTGGGGGAGGGGCGACACCTTCCACCCACCCGCTTGTTTGGAGGAAACCGGTGCGGCGCAGCGCGGCGCAGCTATTTTTACTGTGAGAGGTGAAGCGGGCTAATCAATCACTTTAATTGTGACTGTGCAACGGTGTAAATTGTAGCCACAGCCTTTTCCTATCAAATGCTTCCAGAAAACATTGTTCTGCAGCACTGTTCTCCATTCGTCATCGCACACAAACACCTCAGGTAATCTGAGAGCCAGGAAGAACTTTTTTCTTTTTTTTTTTTTTTTTACAGCTGCTTATTTTTTAAACAGCCAAGGATGCTGCATGGCCGCTCTTCCTGCACCTTCTTTAAGCTGCATTATGTTCTCTTCAGCATACATTGCAGCAGTCAGGGCTCCCAGCCTGCCTTGCGTCACACGCGAGGTGACCTGCATGAAAATGGGGTCAGTGCCTCATCGCGGCCGGTCCTTGGGAAACTCGTATCTAACAGTGAGTCGGAAAACAGGAAAGCCACTTGGGAAGTTTGTCAACAAAGCTCGGAAATGACTCTTTTTTCCACTGTTCAGGGTCACAGTTGGAGCTGGAAAAAAAAGAAGAAAAAAAAAGAAAAATCAAAACACTTTGAGGATATTTAGACTTTTCATTTGTTGAACACAGACTGATGTAAACAGAGACTATAATGGATCAGATATTAAGGCTGAATTCCACAGGAGATGGCGGCTGTGTCTCTCAAGACTGACAGAAATATCTTTTAAACATAGTTTTCACATTATTACATAAAACTCACTTATTGTGTTTTCAGTACAGTACTGTCATGTGGATAATCGTCAGAAACGTTTCTTCTTTATCCTGCTCTACTTTTCTACTCTTCTACTTTTGCCAAACCTCTTTTTGCCACAAACACGGTCGATTTTAGCGAGACTAATCAGATGCAAACATTTGTAAATCATAAATAGAATGTAAATCTATTAATCACAGATTATTGTGCTAGGCACTCAAGCTTTTCTAAACTTTGTTTACAGATCCAGCAGCACCGAGTATCATGATGAAATATTGATGTATCCGGAATCGGGATATTTCTAATTACTTCCACACTTTTTCATTGACTCGTAAAAAGAATAAATTACACATTTAGCCTAAGCACTGGAATGTTTATTTATGATGCAGTCCCCTTTCAGCTCCATCTATGCGCTTCATGTAATTGCATATTTGCATCCGGAGAACCGCCACAGCTCCCATTTCCCCGAGCAACACTTATGGCACTACACATTCATTCCTGCCACGCGGGATTTTAACCATTACAAAGTCTGCGGTTAAATGCCGTTGCATTATTGCGGGGTCTGTTTGTGGGAAACAGTTTTCATTTCAGCTAAACGGGGGGGAATCAATGTATGTGATGTAGCTCCATGACTTTATCTATCTTCGCTGCCCTATTAGTGCGATGGTCCAACAGATAAAAATGTAATTCCTCGGCACAAGTGTGTTGTGATTAGATTTTTTTTTCTTCGTGCGCCTGTTGTGCACACCTGGGGGACGGAAAAAGACGTCTCAGTTCCTGTGCACTTGGAAGCCCGTGTAACTGTTTCTATTATCCCAAAACGTAATTAAACAACAACCTTCGGTGGCCATGCAGAACTTCTTGTATGGGTTGAACTCCCCGTGTTTGATTAATGAGGAGAAACGTTTTTTTTGTTTTTTTTTATTAGCTGGAGGAAAAACATCTCCGCTGACGAGAGAAGGTACAGGGAGATGCAACTGCAGGTGAATGTTGCTTTCACATGTTCTATATATATGATATCTGTTATATCCCAGTAGAAATGAGAAAAAAAAAAAAGCTGCATGTTTTTTCTTTTCTTTCCGGCAGTGAGAGGCACAGTCATCTGTAACATCCCTACACATTGTGGCAACTGCCAAAGGTTGCAACTTGTTTGGCCTTGAATCTCGCAGTTCAAAGTGAAGCGCTGATAATTCACCGGAGGTTTCGTTCAAAAGAGTTCCCCTTTTCAATTATTTCCTCGGAGACCTCTGGAGACAGTGCGATAATGAAACTGTCTCCTTTACTTGCGGCTAAGACCCACCGCAACCTGACGTGCAATCCCAAATAGTTTTATTTACTGAGTCATTTCCATTCACTTTGACGCAGCAAATTAATTTGACAGAGTTTTGCGTCGGCGTCGGGGCCAGAGCGGTTTTTTGACGTTCCTGCTGAATGCGATTGAAGTGAACGGCTCTGACACGGATCGAGTTGTCTCATTTCCTGCAAATGTGGCAAAAAAAAAAAAAACGTGGCGTGAAGGTTCCGGCGTCGTCACTCTGATTCATATTGTATTGTTGACCCGTTGCTTTCTGTATGAATCCTAAATCATTGTTTGATTGCCTTGCCGGGCCTGGTCTTTACGTGTGCTGCTCTGTAATGGACAATACCCAGGGCCGCTTGGTGCCACTTCAGCAGCGACGGTCCCATTACCACCGGCCAAATGCAATCCATCTGTATAAGCGCGTGTGTCTGCGTATAGGCAGGATTCTGCCCGACGTCGGACAACACATGTGCACTGGGCCATAAATAGAATACATGCGAGGCCTGCCCACTTGTGTTTTCATAGCGCAGAACGAGATTTTCCCTCTGGGCGGCATTTGTGGTCAGGAGTGAAATGTCTCGGCAGCGATTTGCCTTTAAATTTGGCGACCGCATTCCTTCCCTGCTCCCCTCTCGGATGAATCGAATTAACCGTTTCAATCTCTGATGTTTGCTTTTTTGAGGTTGAGATTGGCGAAAGCTTCTGACGTTACGCGCAGCCGTGCGCTGCGTGTGTGCCAAGTAGCAGTTCTTTTCATGTTTACATTTGAAGTACATTAGCAAACACGGTAAGCAATGGAAGCACTTCTTATGAGTGTTTGCATTGTTCCATTGATCAGTTAAAAAAAAAAAAAACATAAACCAGGTGATGGACATTTTCCCTCCTCAACAAACAAAGGTGTTCATGATAATAATGTTACCGTGTTAGCTAGCACTAGCGTCTGCTTGCTAGCTAAGATACTACATAGCTATGGCAGCACGTTTTAATCAGGTATGCAGTTGGGTTTGGAGTGTTAAGTTATTTTCTCGAACCGGTTCGCAATTGACAGTGAACTAGTAGTTGTCGTTGTTGAAATAGACGTGAGTAGAAATAAAATGAACTTCAACGGTCATGCTTTAATGAGCTGTCCACACAACCGATGCGTTGCATTGAAGCGTAAACACATTTTTAATGTCTCCATCTATCTTTTCAGTGAATCACGCCATTTTATAGTTTTGTTTGGAATTCTAAGAGTATTTTTTTTATCCAAAGATCTTCCTTCTCTTCCTTTGCAATAAATCTGGCTCCACAGCTACAGGGTTGGGTGGGCTCCAATTTTATCTTTACATCTTGATGAGCTTCACAGTGGCTCACAAACATCTGATACAGCTGCCTCAACCTCTGCTCTGATCCTTCAATAGCCGGGAAGGAAGTCGGGTTTCATTCTCTGATATCAGGCACCTTTTATTGGATGTGGCAGACTAATAAAGAGTCTCACTTTAGAGTTGAGGTGAGGGGTCAGAGCTGGTGATAAGGGTATAGATGAGGGGGGGGATAAAAGGGACTTTTTTCACCCGCTGTGTGCGACAGTGGACGTGTTTCTTTGGGACTTGGCTCATATTCCACAAATTGCCAGGGGACCAAGGGGAGAACTGGACCGGGATTGGAGTGTCTCAGCAGCGTGTCCCCTGCCACTCACCGAGACACACTTCCTGTTCTAAAAGAGTTAGAAAAAAGGGGGGGGAACAATGTGTGAAGAAGAATGTAGGTCAGAGGTGATCATATAAAAAACATCCTGCACTGTTAAATGATTTCATGTCAACAGATGACATGTTATTATAAGACATCATTCAAACACGACACCTGAGAAATGTGAGCAAAATTAAACGATGCTATTGTTTGATGTACAAAACGATACAAAAGCGTGGGAGGCAACAGGGGCAAGTGAAATTTCAAGGTCCCAAAATTCCCTTCATCAATCGACTTGCACAGTTTTGCCTCCTTCGAAACACGTGCACAGCACAACAAAGCATCATTTTTAGGAGGAGGCTAAAACTGATCATTTTTATGAAAAGTTTTTTTTCTAAACACAGGGAGCTAAATTCGAGTTTTCTGGTGATCTAAAGTGTTTTGGGCATCATGATTGTGGGAGGCGGCTATAGTGGAGTTTTTGGTGATGATCTGAAAATGATTATAATGTAGGACTTTGGCCTTGCTGATTTTCACGTCGGTTTGTGTACAACAACAGTGGTTTTTGTTTAACAGCATTTTTTTTTTTTTTTTCACTACTACCTCGTACTTTCTCGACAAACACAATACAAACGTTGTATTTCGGGCGGGCGTTTCCTTTCTTGTAGTCCATGTTTGGCTTTCCAGTGCCAGATTTGTGTGATGATTGCTTGTAAGCGCGGCGGCGAACTGACTTGCGGGAGAGGCTTTGACTCCCACACAAAGGGGGGTGAGTTCGGTGTCACGGCACCGCACTTGGCGCTTGATTTTAATGTTTACCTATGTGTGTTTTAGCTTCGGTGCTCGCGCTAGAATTATTTATTGAAAGCCGCCCGAGCCTGGTGGCAGATTCAAATTTATGATTTTGTCCGGAAAGTGGCCTCGGCTTGCCACCGCAGTATGAAAGTTAGGTGAATCTTGTTCAGCGGCGCCACTGTTGTGTGCCCGCGCGAGACGACACGCAGCGAGTGTTGTGGCGTTTTTATGTCGCCGCAGCGCAAACGGCGCACGCAGCTTATTAGCTTTACGGCTGCGCGGCACATTTCGAGGTACAAGACCGTGATACATGCTCCGAGTGCCGCTCCCTGTGGTGTGACCGTGTCTGTGGTGGCGACGGGCGTGCAGGGGGGGGGTGGAGGTTGCGCTAATTAGGACCTCTCCCCAGCCTTTGTGCCATTTTTATTCTGGCACTTCCCTCGGTGGCCCTCATTTTATTGGAGAGGCTGGTTGGGGGGGGGGCGGACGAAAAAGCCTTTACGCAGTCATGCATTATTCACAACGCAGGTGTCGATCTGACCCTCGGTGACATCGCCACGCGCGGCGGGAAACCCTCCAACCCCCACTCCCCAAAATAAGAAAAAAAGAAAAGCACTCGGAGGCGCAACCTGCGAGAGGCAATTTACCCGGCGCTCTCATATTGTTTCGCCGTTGTTCCTACCTGATTTCTGTCCCCCGAATCAATAACTCCACTCCCCCCCCCCCCCTCCCCCACATCTCCACCGCCACCTTCGCCTAAACGAGAGCTCATCAGGCTGCGCAATTAACCGCGTTCATTTGTTGAAGCGCTTTAATCGCTCGATTTGGAGGGAGGTGTGGGACAGGTCCCTGGTTGTATTTCACTGCTGATGTTTCTTGTTTAGAGAATTCCCACTGAGAGCAGCGGTCAGCGCTTCTGCAGCTGGCTGCCTAGTTAGCGCTCATCTCCCCTAGAATTGCTTTTTTTATTTTTGTAGTTTTGAGTGATATTTCCAATATCGTGGCGTAAAACTGAAACTGCAGCCGCTTCCTCAAACTCCCCTCATGCCTGTTCACATGTTCTGCCTCCCACGCCGTTCGTCTGCCTCCTTCTCTTATTATGCAGACATGTCCCGGTGCCATTATTTCACTAGTGAGGTCTCACGAGGCATCTTTTCCCCCGAATAAACAGCTCTCTGTGTTTGCGTAATTTACCCTTATTAATGTGATCCAGTCTAGCGCTGAGCCGCTCGGTCTGGTGTATTAGGAGGGCCTAATTTGCCCTGCAGAGACCCATCTGAGGATAAGGGGGAAAGACGAGGGCGCCGCCATTAATGTTTCATAATTTAATCATGCATCTTGCCCCGAGTTTTGCCTCCAAGGTTGAACAGCCGCTCCTATGTGCGTGCAAATCTCATAAACCCCATCTTCAGCGAAAAAAAAGAAGAAAAAAAAACAAAACAGGTCATTTACACGCGTTTGAAATTTCCCCCTCATGTGAAGAGGACAAATGTGAAAAGAGAGAAAAGAGAGAAAATGAGTCTTTTTGTCGGGTGGTGTTTTCTCTGGCGTGAAAATGCTGAGGGGAAGGTTAACTGGCACGATGGCGTCGTGTGCGCTGCGTGCACGCCATACGTAGCCGAGCAGGAAGCGACTGCATCAGTTGTGTCTTCCTAACATGTTGTATGATGTTCGTCATTTAACGGTGAGCAACTTAAACACTGCCTTTGCTCACGCAGTTGCGTCATTTTTTTCTGTTTTGCCTCGTTTTCGTGCGGTTTCCGGCGCTTCTTGCACGAACTTGTTGGAGGCTACCTCCCCACAAAAATGAACCCCGAGTGGAAAACACTGCATTCCAGGAAGTTTTCCGGCTGCCCCACAGAAAATTGCAGCGTTTCTGAGGTAGCAATTTACAGTCTTGGTAGTGAAAATGTGGCTTTATACGTGTAAGCTACACAGGACTGTGAATAAGTCGACGGTGTTCGTACTGTTGGTCATATTCTTAAGTGGGATGAAGACTCATCCACCCGTCCGTCCGTCCGTCTGTCCGTCCGTCCGTCCATCTATCACTCAGGCTTTGGTGACCTGGTCAGTGGCGGTCACTTCAAGCTGCTCCCTGTTGACTTGGCTAATGGAAGGTCCATATTTGCAAGAGGGGACGGGTTGCTGTGTGGGGCGGGGCCTTTCTCGCGAGACAAACAAGGCCATTCATCAGAGCTTTGTTTGCCCGCGTGCACCTTCTCATGAACAATTAATGCACCGCGAGCGTTTCAGTCCCTTTCGGTGTAAACCCTCCTTTTCTTCGCCCACCTTCCCTCTCTTTGTCTCACCCTGCGGGGGGCTGTCACTTCAGCGCCGACCGACCTCTCCCGCCGGTTGTAACTCGAAGTCCATTTGTTCGGTTGGTTCTCTCTGATTGTATAAAGCGCTTTGAGACGCCATTGGTTGTGATTTAGCGCTGTACAAATAAAAAGTTTATTATTCATTTTGTCTTTTCGGGCTGCGGGCTGTTTTTTTCCTCGACGGCCTCGAAACCTTTGGATTTTCCCGCCGCGGCCCGCCTCTTTTAATGTTAACTGGCATCAGCGTCTTGCCGCTGATGCGCTCCAGGCATTTTCTGATACCCCCAGACGCCCTCGGTAAGCAGTGTGCTGCATGTGTTGCAAAAGACTCAAGCACAGGATTAAGCTCCTCACTCTGCTGAGCAAGGCTGATCTCCAACATGATCAGGAACACTCTGATGCTCTGATGCAAGGCGCTGTGTTAGCCCATCAACGGTGTAACAGTCGATTACTATTTTTTATTTTTGTTCGTTTTTTTTTATTGTTTTTTTTTTTACTGACTATTGTGTAGTCTTGTCTTGTATTTCTAGATTGGACTGTATATTCAGTGATCAATATATATGGTTGGATATTTCCTTAAGCAATCAAGTGTAAGTGTGTGTTGCCTAAGAGGTTATATAGAGGCCCGCCGGGAAATAGAAGCCGATATACCCTGGACAGGAGGTGTCAGCATAAATCAGATGTGGTTTCCCCCCTAACAAAACACATCCATTAGGACATTTCATTTTTGTTTTTTTTGTTTTTTTTGTTTTAGGCAGACAACTTAATGATGTTTATAGCCTTTTACGCTTGGGAATTATTTGTCTGTGCTTCTTTAAATATTAAAGAGCAGACATGAGTTATTTCGGTGTTCATGACAACCGTATTTTGTTCACTGCCTTGGCTCGCAGCATCATGAAAGGGAAGGATAAATAATAAATGATAATGGCGAGAGTCA
Organism: Nelusetta ayraudi; assembly: GCF_046127955.1. NCBI lineage: Eukaryota > Metazoa > Chordata > Actinopteri > Tetraodontiformes > Monacanthidae > Nelusetta > Nelusetta ayraudi. The sequence continues at coordinate 536,084 of NW_027466108.1, forward strand.
ATGGTTTTGTTTTGGCCCCTTCATCTCTCTTTGGCGCCATGTGTAGGCATTGTGAAAGCTGACTACTGGCAATATTTCATTGTTAGTGGGCTTCGTGCTCACCATTTTAGACATGCACGCTAGAACAGAATGTCCTGAAATAGAGCAGGATGAATTCTATGACTTCCGAAAATCAGGGCATACATAATTGGCCAACAATAAAGAGTTTCTGTTCAAATGCAAGTTTGCTTATATGTCTGCATTTCTTTATGCTCCATATGATGTTAATTCACAGATATTTATTTCTCCACCGCAGGAGCCTCACACAAGTAATTTACCAGAAAAGAATCTCCAGAAAACAACAAATTAACACTCTGATTGTGGCCACCAGGTCAAATTTATCTTTGTGCTAAAACTGAGGTTTTATGATGGTTTCCACATGTCAGGAATGAACACCTGGCTGCGGGTGTCATCAATGACCTGGGAGGTTTATCTGTGAGGTATCTGTGTCGTTTGTGACATCACAAAGGGCTAAATCCCAGAGCTGCCTGTGCTTAGGACATACTTTCTGAAGGTGGCGCGTGAAAGAAGCAAAGGGTGGACTTTTCTGGGGAGTTCATAAGCAGGCTAGAGACACACCATTGTGTCTATCACATTGGTAATGTGAATTTCGCATAACGTGGGACCTTTATGGAACATTTAAAATTCCATTCTCATTATGCAAAGTTTTCGGGAAGCGAACTGGGGTAATTCTGTGCTGACTTCTCCAAAAATGTGGGGCTTATTTTTGGGTACTTCGGCTTCTTCCTCACTTCCTTCTGTCCTGCGGGTGAAAAGCATGCACTGACATGCAGGTTGGATTAACTGGCAACTCTAAACATCCTGCTGGGGTGAATCGGTGTGTGAGTGGCTGTCTTTCTGTCTGGATGTGTCAGCCATGTCAAGCTGTCTGGGGATAACCCCGCCACTCACTCAGTGTTGCTGAGGTTCCATTCCACTTTCCCCATGTGCCGCCGCTGAAGGCTGAGCCATCACAGCAGGATTAACAGCATGAAATTATAAATTAAGACCAAACCATACTTTGTAATTTATTAATTTAAATCAATTCTCTGCCTGCAAGTACCCAAACTTCTCTGTGTCAAAGACCACTTGATTTTGTCCCAAGGTCCCCTGTCCAATAAAGACGTCTGGGATGGTTTCTGGCACGGATGTAATGAAAGTCACACACACTGTCATGCTTTTATAGTACTACGTTAACCATGTACAGTATTTATCTGAACACGAATGAATTATTCATTATGAATTAATCCGTTCTTCTGTGAATTAGTTTTGATGTCAAGCACCTTGACGTTGAAAGTGATACTCAGTTGTTTAAAGGAACAATACGCCCGGTATTAGTCATACATGTCTCCTTGGTGGCAGCTAGGTTTTCAAAATAATAAGCCCAAAACCCAAATAATGTTTCCAAAATGTCTACCTTATACAATCACATGAATTGTTCTTTAAATTTGAAAGTATGTGGTATAAATTACATTGTTAAGAATGACAGCAAACCAAAAATAATCATGCCTGACTGGCAACACAGTCAGCTTTATGTCCTCCGAATTAGCCTCAATGCCCTCCTAATGAAACTAGTCATGGGTCAGTCTGGTTTAATATTGTCTGATCTGCTGCGGTTAGTTAGTATGGGGGGATCGGTCCAAGATGAAGGTCAAGTATAGACTATTAGTTTGATTTGTATAGATTTAAGGTCAAATTGTTTCATGTGTGACGTGTACTGAGAGCTATAATTAATTTTATTTTGAAGAGAGACAGACGACCCCGCGCACTGATGAAATGGAACACTGAAGAAACGTCTGACCAAAACCCAACAGAACTGACTTGTTTAATGGGCAAATTTAAAAGGCCTTCAATTAACAGTGGAAGAATATAAAATGACCACGTCAGTGCTGATGGTCTGTACTGCTACAGTCGCCGCATTTGAATGAATAATTGGATTGATGCTAAATGACATGGTTTGTGTTGACATCATTTTATTTATTTGAATGTAGAATTTGGTGTTTGCTTCTTTGTCATTATTTCCTGGTCTGTGGGAGGAAGAAGAGGCAAAAGAATATACATTGCTGACCTGCATGTATAATAGTTCTTATTGTTTGAGGTCAATTCCTTGTATATTTTTCAAAACGCCTCAATATCTTGGATCCCATTGAAAAACAAATCAAAAGCATAACATTTTCCTTCAGGAGCTTGGTTCCTCTTCCTGACACCCCAAGTCATCTTGTCGCCTCCCTTTCTGCTATACTTCAGGCCTGGCACAAACCATGATGTATGTTTTTAATCGGCCGGATTTATTTAACATATCCATCAGTTAAAGAGCCAATAAAAACATGAAGAAACGAGGGGCCCTCACAAAAAAAAAGCTGCTATGCAGGGTTATAGCTCTACTATTGTTTTGGTTGTAAGTTTTCCTCCCTCCCCTTCTGAAGTGCTTACTTATTGCAGCTAAAAAGATGGCATAAATCATGCACTTGTTATGTTTCAATTGTAGATTCTCTCTGCACTGCAGGAAAGAGCAGCAGCAGCAGCAGCAGCAGCAGCAGCAGCAGCAGCAGCAGCAAATGTCGTTTCCGCTCAGGGTGGCAGGATCCACCCATCCGCAGCCTCTCTGAGGCAGAGTGATAAAACATGCATTCAGAGACCTTGAGAATTCAAACACATCTGTGCCTTTTCTTTCACTCGCACCGTTAAACACACAGTTTGCAGATAGAGATCTCGGGATGGAGCGTTAACAAACAACTGACACCCACAGCTAGTAGATCTCCCCTATTTGAATTTCAACACAGGGACCATTACCACGTTTTATTTATTTATTTTTATTATATTAAGGTGCCATTTTTTCTTCTTTTTTTCTTTTTTTTGCCATCTGGCCTGAAATACTACAACAGATATCCAGAGATGATTCCCCCTCCTTCCTTCATCTGTGAAGAAAACTGTGTATTGCCTCGGGGTCTGCTGCGAAGAAGGTAATAAAGATAGATTAAAAATCATAGAGTTGTTGTAAGAAAGCCATTGATTTAAATGTCAGGGCGTATCTCCCCCCCCCCCTCCACCTGCTCTGCCGCTTTATTGGATATTGTCACTCGGATCGTGCACACAGCCTGTTCTTCCGAGACTCAGTCAAGCTCAGAGATACTCGCACAGGGCTGGTGCGTAAGGGACCGGGGGTGGGGAGGGACGGAGCGAGGGAGTGAGGTAGGGAGGTAGGAAGGGAAGGAGGCATGGTGTTAACATCAATAATTCACAACGGCATCGCTAAGGAAACTGGATGTGAAGGTATCGCGGAGCACGACCAATAAAACATCTCTCCGAGCGCTGCGCAAATGAGTCAGAGCCGAGCGCCGCCGTTTGTTTTCGTAGCGTTTCGCAGCGATATAAATGTATTGAGCCCATAAAAATGCTTAATGATTGCATTGATTTCGCAAGGGCTGCTGTGTGTTTTTTTTCTCCCCCTCCCCTCTCTCTCTTCTCCCCCCAGCTTGTGTCCCTCAAGCGGAGAGTTTAATTTACTGCTGCACTGAGGCTTCTGGTTTTTATAAACCCCCAGTGTTGTGAGAGGAAAGGTATACGGGAGCTCCAAAGGGCGCGTGGATATTTCCCAGCTCTGCTTATTAAATATCCAATCATAGCCTGTGGGGCGAAGGCATTGACGCTGTGAAAAAAAAAAAAAAAAAAAAAACACCTCTTGCTATGAGGCCGTCTGGGCAGGAAGTGCCACTGCGGCGTGGAAGCGCCAGTGTTTCCCTTCCGCCGATTTCTTTGGCGAAGGGAAATCGAGTTTAGGCCGTCATTAAAATCAGAGAATTCCTGTGAGCGGCGCACGGCGGCTGCAGGTGCCAAGTGGGCCCGGCCAAGCGCTCCCTCTTGTGTTTTTGCCTGCTCCAGCCGCTCCCGCCGGTGCGAGCCGCGCATGCGAGGCTCAAATCCATTTACGCCGCTGATTGCCATTGTGAGTTCTGTCACAGCCGCGGGTCAATTATGAGGCGGGCAGCGAGCGCATCAGTCATTCACGGGGGGGGGGGCGGGGGAGATCGGAGTCAGATGACGGGTAATAAGTGAGATGATTGCCTTCTGATAAGCGACGAATCAGATTACGATTCGAATCTGTGTCGCGGCGGCGTTTGGCGGCGGTGAGGCTTCGCTTTTTCTTTTTTCCCCCCGAAAGCGAGATCTGACGACCGTCGCTCTACCTTTGTCGCTCAGCCAGCCCGCGCTGGGCGCGCGCCCGCTTTTTCCATCCTGTCCCTCCCACTCCCCGGTGACTCTCCCTCCTCCTTCTCTCCCTCCCTCCCGTTTGCCCCACCACAATTTTCTCATTAGTGATTAGAGCAGAGTTTCCATTTCCAGGCTATTGACTGTGCTGTTGGAAGCCGAGAGCCCATTACATACGTTGCTCCCGCTAATTGTTTCCAGTCATAATGAAGTTCCTCACAGTGGAGGAATGGTAGTTAAGGCACATTAGATCGGGGGGGCAAGCGCGATGCTTCGTATTTGAACGCAGCAGGTCTGCTGCGTCTCTGCACACGTCCACTTTTTCTTTTTAATTGTGCATTAAATGCATTATTACTCTTAACTGATTTCGGCAGCCGCCGGTGGTTGTAATCGTTGGGTTTTCTTTAAGCAAAGTCTGATCTGATTGGATATCTCTTACCCGAGGGCAGACGGGCAGACGGCCTTCAACTGACAAAGAGGTGCTGCACGTACTGTACGTATGAGCGCAGGTGCTGTTTTCGATGTAACACGGGTCTGAACTAGACGAGAAGCGCCGTTGCGTGAGAGAATCTCATTCACTGGCCAATTACGACTTGGACCTGCGTGCATTACATGCACGGCCCCGGCTTTCTCGGCAAACACTGATATGGACTGATACGATGCGTGCACTATGTAATTCAGTGAGATTGGACTGACAACGCGATACAATGTGATATCATAAAATGTGATCCGCTGCGATTTCCGAGCAGTGCAATGCAATGAACGCGCGGCACAATGGACGCCACCGCCGTTAAAATTTGATGCGACCGCGGACGATAAAGTTTCACTCTGCGCTCACGTCCATCAAAGGCTTCTCGCACACAGCCGGAGCAGCTGTGAGCTTGCTGGAACTGACTCTGCTAAAACTTTGTGGGCTGATTTCTCCTTCATAGTTGTTTATCACATGGACATCACTGACGCAGTGGGCGGGGCCCTCTTGCAACCACCAAATCGGCATCAATTTTTATATAAAAACTTTCGTCAAGCTATGGAAATTATTTTAAAGGTCCGATGTATAATTTTCATACATATTCCATAAATATGTAGATGTTTTTTTTCGAATATATAAAGTTATTACAAATAAATAACTATTTAAATTGTTTCAACTATATGCATTACAATATATTTAAAGGGACTGATTCCCATATTGTGCCACCCCGTGTCTGCAGTCGCCCAACATAAGAATCTGCGCCGAGTTTCATGATGTATAGCCGGAAATCTGGTGCGAGACAGATGTGAGTCTAAGTGGGACTTCAGAAAGCACTGATTAAGGACTGCTAATGAGAGAAAAATCTTTGCAGATGTGGAACGAGTTCGCTCTCTGCTCTCAGATTCAAGCAGTCCCATTGCCTTTTTCTCCTTTCCGTTTCATAACTATACATAAAATGACAACACATTGCTGTGCGGGCGTATTGCTTTACATAATAAACATACAGGCATCAGTGTCTTAGCAGTGCTCTTTCACGTCGTGAGATGCTGTTAAATGGCACAACAGAGGCCCTTTAAGCAGTTGTCCCTTTTGTCTGGATGCGACGGTCCGTGTGAATGGATGCGTTGGTTCAAACCAAAAAAAATCCACGCTCCAAGGCGTCGCTCGCCGTTCCAGCTCACCCCGAAATGCGTAGGCCGACATTTAAAGTGGCTTCGCTCCTGACACAGCTGGCAGACGCCAGGCCGCCTCGTGCCAGCACGGAATCGGAGGCCTGGCGGGTCTCCATAATTTCAAGTACACACACACACACACACACACACACACACACACACACACAACCCAGGTGCGTGGACCTCTTTTGCACGGATTTTTTTTTTCCATTCTCTGGTGCATCGCGCTGGCTCACGACTCCTCCACGTGTTGTTCAAACACCGAGCCGCAGCGTGGCAGAGTGACGGCCAGTGTGAAATGGAGAGTGATGACACCGGTACAAAGAGGAGGTCCGGCTGCACTGACCCTTAAACGTGGCACATCACACTCGGCTCCAGTCAAGTGCTTCAGTAGAAGGAGAAGAAGAAGAAGGAGGAGGGGGAGAAGGAGGAGGAGGAGGAAGAGGAGGAGGAGGAAGGGAAAAAAAATCTTTTCCTACTCCATCACAGCCTGCTGGACGAATGACTCCCCCCCCTCAACCGCTCCCCCGCCCGCCCTCACCTCCACCACCACCACCACCACCTGCCTTTCCAATATACTGCGGCGGCTCCTGTCCGTGTCACATCCCCTTTCTCGCTCCACTCTTCACTTTTGGAGCAGGACCCATAATACGCCCTCGCAGCGGCAGCATCATGCATCGCATTATGGAGAATGGACTTTGTGATTTGAGAGCACATATATCAGAAAATAGCACGCCGTCGCAAATGCGGGCTCGGCCCCCGGGCTTGGAGGCAGGCGGGCGGCTTAGAGGAGTCCGCTCAGAGGAAACGGTGATCCCATACACTGATTAAAGACAGTGTTCCGTCTTGGAAATGGTAACGGGGCCTATTCTTACCCGAGCCAGCGCCACGTCGTGCTGCACCCACGCTTTTTTTTTTTTTCCCTTCACCCTTCTCCCGCTTTATATTTTACATGCAGCCTGCGCTGCGTCTCCGGGAACGATGAACTGGTGTTAGCACTCCAGCAAAAGTAAATAAGAGACTCTATGAATTATAGATGCAGGAGAGGAAGGACCTTTTTTCAGGAGACTCATTTTGGTACCTTTACTTGGTCACAGGGCTGTTTCCCTGCTCGCTGTCTGTCTGTCTGTTTGTCTGTCTGTGTTGGTCTGTGTTTGATTTGTGTGGATGCACATACCTACTGTGCGTACTCAATTCACAATCTCACAAACTTAATTTATAGCCCGTTCAAAGTCAGGCGCCGGGTGTTTTAATATCTGCAGTGTCGCCTCACTATGGTCTCCCACGTGCCGCATTAGCAGTTTTGCTATTTATGATCTGGAAATCCATAAACAAGACGCTGACAAAAGCTTTGTGCGTGTGCGTCGCACACAGGTTGAATGAAACAAGAGTCAAATCACGGTGTCAGAGATTTGTATTTATTGCATAACCGATACTTCTCAGATGAAAAGGAGACAGATGCATTCTCATAATGTCATGCAACACATAGCCTTGCAGAATTCTTGCACACTGGCACAGTGATGCTTATTACTTGCCTTTCTAAGAGCTCAGCTTTATTGTAAAGCATCTGAAATAATCCATAAGCAATTAACAGACTCGCTTCAAAGATGCATTTTTTTTTGTTGGTATTTTTTTCAAACAGGGTGTTCTTGGTATGTCGTTCCTGAGCGTTCTGCCTGCCCGGTTCTGCTGGGAGCAGAAACATGCACAATGAGAGGGGGCGCCGCTTCTGAGAAAGATGATCAAAAAGCTGATGCAAACGTGGATTACAATTTGGACTCAGTGAAAAAGCCGCTCGTGCATTTCCTTACGGCTGATAGCGACCTTTTTTCCCCTCCGCTCTCTCCATGATGCAACGGAAGAATTGTTTCAGCAATAAGTTTAGCTCCTCTTTCCCACAAGCGAGGAGAGGGGAGCGTTCAGTTCGTTAAGGTGCACGTGTGGAAAGAAGTGCGCTGACTGATATACTGTTTCCTGTGGTGTTTTGCTGATGTTGCGCAATTGTCATTTGCAACAGAAAGTTGTTCAAAACTGATAATATTTCACCTCGAGGAAATAAAAAAAGAAGAGAATGGCACTATCTGAATCTCTCCTCTCGTGGCCATCATAACCTGACTTCACTTTACTAACTCTGCATTGTGACTCTGCATTATCTGCACAGTGTACACAGTGCTGTTTCCCCCCCCTTCCCCGGGTCCTTCCGGCAGCTCCCTTCATTTGCATGTGCCTCATATTTGCTCCAGCAGCCCGAGAGACGACTGTCAGAGTGGGGTAATGCTGTGCACGTGCAGGTAGACGAGCCCCCTCCACCTCCCGCCGTGCCCCCACCACCCTCCACGTCAGTCCGTCTGTCATGTTAAGGGCTTTAAGCGCTGCCAGTGTCGCGGCGTCGCCGTCCCGGGAGACGTTGCACCAGGAAGTCTGCTTAATTATTTAAAGATGTCTCAAGTTAAATAACCGCGCTTTGAATTTTTTATTTATCTTTTCTAATATAATCCGTCTCGCGCTTTCGTTGGTCAGCGATGTAATCTACGGCCTCTTAGCCCCCTGGCTGCGGAGCGTTTTGATTAGTCCCATTAGAATATATTACGACCATAAATTATTCAAACTTCCACTTGTCTACCGGGCTCGCCAGTTCGATTCCACCGTCGCGCTCTGCGGACTTTTCGTTTCGCTTCCTTTTCTCCACCAGTGGCACCCATTGTTTTCGGGCTTCCTGTGTTGGGTCTGAGCGACCTCAGCCTGCGCAACCGGGCCCACGCTCATACCCCCCCCTCCTCTCCTGTCCCCCCTGCACTTGTCCAGCTCACCTTCCTCTCCCCTTCCACTAATTGTTCGCCGTGGACGAGCGAGTTGGCTACCGATTCCAGCCTCCCCGTTTCTTTACCAGCTGTTGGAGGCCGCCAATGCCACTCTGATCCGGAGGGTTCGGAGGTATGGGGGGGCCGCTGCCTGCTGATCCAGATGCTCAAAATTTTTTCCGCCATCCAGGCCGCAGCCGCCACCACCGCTGCCTCTCTCCCCCCCCCCCGCCTCTGGCATCTGCCAGAGAGAGGCTGGGATTTGATGTAGCTCGGCCCGCGTTCCTTCGCACGTGATATACTGCACTTTCAGCACATCAAAATCCTGCTCAGCAGTCTCTTGTAAAGAGCTCCTTTTGTTCCTTTTTTGAAACACTGAAATGAGATAATGAACGAAGCAAACGTTTGAGCACAGATTGTTTTTTTTTTTTTTGGTGTTTCACTGTCAAATGAACACGGTCCAATTACTATAACGCAGATAAGACGTAAAGGATTCATCCACTTCTTCTTCTTCTTCTTCTTCTTCTTCTTCTTCTTCTTCCCAGACACTCACTCACATATAGAGTTTGAGCTTTGGGTCCAGCGAGAGTTTCATTCAAGGGGGTCATCTAAGCTTAGCATGCCAATTAATCCCGCCACTCATCAGAAGCCTGCTTGAGAATGGCAGTGGTTTATAGTGGAATTACGCTCGGCACTAATTAGCGGTTAGCATTGACAATGTCAAGGAGAAATGCTGGGCCGGAGCGTCGTCATGTGACAGCGGGGACCAGCCGCTAATTCCGTGATTTACACACCCGTCACTGCGGGGAGCACAAGTCCCTGTGTCCCCCGTCTGCATCGTCTGACCGTTTTCCTCCATTCATACACATTTCTGTACAAATCTCCGCTTCCTGTTCTCCTTTCTCTCCCCCCCCCCCCCCCCATCCCTTTTTTCTCCTCTCTTGTCGCCCAGCCAGCCCTCTGGCTGTGCGCCTCACAGTTGCCATGGTAATGATATAGTTTCTCATCTCTCTAATGTGATGTCTTATTAGGTTTCATTGGGCCGTGTGTCACTATTTTATTTCACGCGCCATTTGTTGGCCGTCGCTCTGCCGTCGGAAAAAAACAAAAAAAAAAAAACAGCTCGCCTGAGAGGTGAGCAGCGACGGCGGAGGTGTGAAAGCTCCCGGTCTTGATGGAGAGGACGACGGGGACGAGATTGAGCGAGACGGTGCGGAGGGGACGCCGGCCGCCGCCGCCGCTGCTGCTACCTTACAGTTTCCTGGGGTTGGCAGTATTTACTCGCGGCAGATAGGAGACGCATGAATAGTAACGTGCCGCTCCCCGGGTGGCTCTGTGTTTCTCTCTCTTCTGCGAGGTTGGCACAACGGGGAGGGGTTTCAGCTGCTACCCAGCAGGAGGCACTGTGTGTGTGTGTGTGCGCGCGCTTTGAAGCATCCACCGAGAAAGCACTTTATTTGCGGTACAGTGTGCCTACCGTACCTCCATCTGTCCTGAGAAGGATTTTTTTTTTTTTTTTTTAAAGGGTTAGTTGAACCACTGATGCTGGTGATCCCTTAACTGGAGAACTGCTGGTGCCGTCCCCGCAGTAAAACTCCACAGAGCCTCCTCTATTTGCGCAGTATTTGCATCCTCGCTCCACAATCGCGAGTATATTTGCGAAAGATGTCGTGCGTGTTTGTTAGGCACCCCGTCCCTCTGAGCCGCCGCTATACGTGCGCCATTGTTCTACTTTGACTGTGCAATTATAACAAGTGCTTTGTATGGCTGTGGGAAGAGGGCTTGCAGTCAATACCGAATCAATAGGAGCCCAGATGCCACTGTCAAACACATCAATACACTTTCTCCAACTGTGGTTTTCTTCTTTCTTTTCTTTCAAATCCCCCCACTGTGTATTAAATGCCTTGTGTAAACCCGCGGGGGGTTTTCAAAAGTCACCGTCCTCCCGTGTGGACCTCGGCGAGGGGCATTTGTAGCGCCTTTCTACATTGGAGCATTGCGGCTATTGAACCGACATATTCGCTGGTAATTGCGCATCAGCACTTCTTGCAATTTGCACAGCATTGGGGGCGACTGTTGTGTGTGCTATTTTTTTAGTCTCCTTCCAAGCAGTTTCCGATTTTTAACGTGTGTTGAAGGGGGCTTTCAGTGATTTTCATCAGCTGAGATGACGCGCGAGTTCTCCTATTCTCTGCTGGCACCACATTTTACTGTTGCAAGGCCTAAAAAAATGAAAAGAGAACAATGTAGTCAACACATAATGAGCTTCACCAAGTGGAATATTGTCCGATCTCTGATGGCTTACGACATCTGACGGATTGGCCTCTTTTCTTAAGCCAATTAATAAACTTTGTTGAGAGAAGTATAAGAACAAGTTTAGTTGTTTTTTTTTTACCTTTTGAACTTTGTCATGCCCTTACAACAGAAGCTTTAATTTACACAATCCCCTCCTCCCAAACTGTGCTGAAATGAAGCTTTGAAGTTGCCTTGGAGTGTAGTACCTCTAATAATGCTCTCAGAAACCTTCTTTTCACCCTGTGGGCAAGAAGAAGGGCATGTTCGTGATGAGACTAGCACAGATACAGGCACATACACCAAATTTAGCTCAATCTGGCGTTGCTATGCCGCATGTGAAAGTTTAGTAAACCCTTGCCATCAAACTGAAACCACGTTCTAGTTTGTTCCTTTTGAGTGCTCTTGTTTTTAGCGCCTCCTCCCAGTCAGGCTCACCGAGGAGGCACAGTGTGGCTTGGATGGCATCTGTTGTCGTCCATATTCCTCTGGGCTCCTTGCCAGCCATGTGTTTGTCAGATGGCACTCCCGGTAAGATGGAGGAGTGTAATATACTTTGACACATTCACTCCCCGCTCACAACAGGTTCATAATATTTTGCACTTGCATTAATCATGATTGTTTGAAAAATAAGCCTTTGAACCCGACTGCAAGACTTATTCGTCAGTGCTGATCCATACGTGGAATGTCCCCCAAATTTCTTTGATATGTAATGTAAATCTCATTCATTTACGTATCAGTGAGTTGACCGATGAGGCAGTACTGGACACGTCAATGAAAAAAAAAACAACAACACATCTGGTCTGCAGCCTGTCGTTCTGTACCTGATGTTAGTCAGGGATTTATATTTGGTTTTAGACTCTTTGGCTGCACCTCAAGCAAATTTTAGTGCTTTTAGCTGTGGAGCCATTCAGAGAGTAAATTGGAAACTGCGCATCTTGTGAGATTTCTGACTGCGAACGCAGTCCAGGATCAACTCAAAGCAGTGCTGTAAAAGTCTGGCCTAATGTTCGGACTTAATGTTCTGGGGTAACCACAAGCCGCAGACACGCAACACACTGCAGAGTAGTCAAAGCAGCCCCGTATGGAACTGAAGACCACAGTTTGTCCTGTGTTGAGTCCAAAGTCAGCTGGGATCGACTCAAAGCCCATGCAGCACTTCTGAAAGAACAAGCGTTGACGGATAATTAACGGATGGATGAATGTTATTGGATTGGTATTGGCAGAAAGCCAAATCAGGCTTTCAGAAGGTGCAGCACTTATTTGTGCCATCAATGTATCGTCCTTTGTATGTTGCCCCCTCCTTTATTTCATAAAGCACCTCTGTTTAAGTGAACGCATCATTGATTGGCTGATTTATGTAATCTTTTAAGATGCTCTTGTCTTCATTCCAGTCAGTCATAAAGCATTGTGCTTTTTGAATGTGCATTTATATACTTAAGGGTCTTATGATTGACTCTGACAAGTTGCATAACGTGTAGAATTATTATTTACGACGTTAAAGCTGCATTGACTAAATAACCGTATCTCAACATTGGAGTCGTCCTTGAAGCATTTTCATTGTTCAGGTTTTTATGTAAATTGGTCAAAATTTCGACCTCTTCTGTTCTATCTCTGAGTTTAACTGTTGCATAAGTCCTGCCCATGGCGTCACCACCCCCTGCACTCATTGGGTGCTTTATCACCTGAGGAAATCAATGATTTATCATGCAGACTGAAACAGTAAACCCATGGGAGTAGACTGAGTTTACGGTCTGACCCACGTTAGGTCTGGTGGTTGAATCCATTCACTATGTATTTATAGGGCTATAACAGTCATCATAGCCATTCATTGCTGTTGGGTTGGGGTTTAGGAAGTGAGTCATGGAGGAGCAACATATCTAGTTAAATGCAGAGACATTTTCGTCCTCACTCTGTTGGCACCAGTGTTAGACAGGTGCAAGTGCACCCGACTAATTCTCAGTTTTGGCTCATTCGTTAGTTCGAGTGTGCCAGGATGTGTGTCTGCAACAGTGCATGTTCAACAGTAACATTTTATTGGTCAATACGTAAAGTTGCTTTTAATTTATGTAATAAACTCTGGAATGTCAGTGATTAATACATTGTTGCATTATTTAAGTTAAAAGATTACAGACAGTGTTGGCCAAAAAACAGATTTCAAAATGTATGTGTTGGTAATGTGACAAAATTATGATTAGTAATCTCTACATTTGCATAATTTAAATAAAAAAACACAACAGAAGTATGACTCAGCTTGCTAGAATACTGAAAATGTTGTTTCTTGCAGCACTTCTGCAATTAAGGCCAGTGATGTAAAGCATACTGACTGTGTAACAGCTTCTAGACGCAGTGTGGTTTTATATTGCAATACCATGAAAAACAATCAGCATCAACAAAGGATCGATCGTCAAAATCCATTTTGCAAACCACCAATTCACAAAAAAAAGAAACCCAATGCACCATTTTTGTGTTTGCTGCACTTCAATAAAAACATATTTTTTTGTTATTGCTATACATGTTTTTAACTTAAGAGACACTAGCACTTACAGAATGGGCGGCTTACCCGCCTCAACCTCTAACGTGTGGAGTCGTTTTATGTTTTAACCTCAGGGTTATTCAAATAATCCAGCCGTGTCATCCCTTGTGTGGCCGCCGTGGTCTCGGACACCTTGATGCGTGTCTGTGCACCATTGCTGTGCCCAAGTACACAGCAACTGTGCCCAAGACTTCGCCCCAAGTGGACCCAGGCAAGGATGGTGAACTGTGCACAAGCATGACATGCTTATGTTCACACTCATCAGATGAACTGGGCTTTTTCGACAACTGTGCCTGGATCCGAGCCCATGGCTGTGGTGTGAAAACACCATAAGTGGCTGGACAGAGGTGAGGGATAAAGAGGGCGGGGAAGCAGAAACAGGCCAGGGACTTACACGGGAGGATGGTCAAGGACAGTGAAAATCATAAGAGCATCTGAAAATAAGGGATAGAGAAGGAACTAAAGCAAATATGATATACAGTTGGATGAATATGCAGAATAAAGTGAAATGACCATGTCAGAAGAAGATAATAATCCTTTTGAAGGCTAGTTAATTGGGTGCATATAGGTGACTAGATGTTACCTCCAGTTTATGAGCCATCATGGCTGTTTTTCACATCTGTCGCATCTGTAACTGCCACAGTTTTGCAGAAGTATGAAAAGCATTTTGTTTATTTATGACTATAGCCGTGAACCATTTTGAGAAACATTTTAATTGACGTAGACATTGAGAAAAAGCTGCAGTCACATATATTGTAATCTTTAACCCACAAGTTTATTGTCATTGGGGGAAACCAGTGTAGTAACACAGTGTGACCGAACAAAAGTTTCCTTCAGATGTTGTCAAATAACATTTGTCAAATACTGTTTGTTTCTGAATCTCGTATAAACAAACCAGACAAATAGCCAAAAGGAGACGTACTTTCTGAAACACCACTAATTGTGTTTGTTGACAGTGCTGTTACAAGCTTTTATACACACTCTGCAACACACTGCATCAGGTGACCCAATGAGCACAGTGTGAGTGGCTGGTTGCTGATTGGATTTGATCTCAAGTCATTTGAAATACCTGTTGTGATTTTTATACCTTTTGCATCTGAAATTGGCCTTTTGAATTTGAGCAACTTGTATTAAATTTGATTGATTTTTTTGAACTTGAATTTTCAATATGAATTTATCTTAACTCAAAGGTGTTAATGAGTTCTTGAAAACTCAAATAAATTCTAATACCCAACTTTGGTGTATAAATATTCAGTGTACAAGAATTCAATGGCTTTTGAAATGCACAATGAGATGAAGCCCATTCACTGTGGCGAAGGTGAAGTGAGAACATCTCAAATTCGCCTCAGCAGAAAGTATAAAAATCAATTATTCTGGCGGTCACATTCCGCCTAGCCACTGGCATGTATCGGAGGGAGCAGACCTCGCTCCTAACTTGTATGGAACTTTATTACGCTGAGGCTGTGTACACCAGGACCATTTCTGACTGCTCCAATACAACTCAAGCCGGTCCAGAGAGCGAATTAATTAGCCTGTGTAAAATGTGAAAATTTGAAGGTGTCCACTCTTCAGCTCTCTTCTGTGCTTGGGAGAAGCAGATTTAGGTCAGGGAGATTTTGGGGAGGAGGGGGGGTGGCGGAGCAGCTGGAGAGCTTGTTCTCGGCTGTCAAAGCTGCCCTGTATACCATCTGGATGGGCTGATAGTGCTGCAAAGCCAGTTATCCTCTTTGGAGAACTGCGTGGATCTGCATAGCAAGAAGCCTCCAATGCGACTCTCTACCTCTGGCGCCTCGGAAAACCAAACCTGATGCGTCGCATCTGTGCTCTGCTTTCGAACATTTTTCACGTGTGTGTGTGTGTGTGTGTGTGTGTGTGTGTGTGTGTGTGTGTGTGTGTGTGAGCGGCATCCAACCTGCACACTGACGGTACCCGAGGGAAAACGCTGTGCAGCCGGGCCCCGTTATTACCCACCGCGACCCCAGCGTTTTCTTCTTTCTTCGGTTAAAGCAAATATAAAAGGTTCCTTTTAGCCTTCAGCCCTCCGCGTCAACAGCCTCAAATACAGGACGGCTTCCCTCTGAAAGAGCCATTCCAGCACTCACAAACGTCGCGCTCAGAGGCTGCCTTTTGTGCCTCGGCAGTAATCGCTTCAGACTGATGAAGACTACACATTTTAAAGTGAAAGCCCTCGCAAGCCTGCGTTGGCTTGTCAGATTCGAGGGGAGCGACGCGAGATTTCATTCTCAAACATCACTGCTGCGGCTGTCAGTATGTGGAGGCTTCTGCTCGTGCCACAGCGCAACACACATTCCTCCCTCCAGCTGAGGGAGTCTCCGAGAAAGCCAGCCGGACGTAAATGCCCGAACGGTGAAAGCATTTGATGAGAAAATCCACTTTTATCCCTAAATCCACTTCTTGTTGAACTGCCATTTACTGTAGTAATCGCGCCTCAAGCACCACTCTGGCTCAGGCTGTTGTGCAGCACTCCCTAGAAAAAGCTGCAAATTAACATTACACCTCTCAATTGAGGCTGCGACGGCAGTTTATCGTACCTTTTGATTTCATCTCCAAGTGTTAATAAATTTCGTGTCGGCGGTAACAAGCACGTAATCCACTCTTAATGGTGTGTGTTTTTCCCAGCCCGGGTTTGTGAAGCTCAGGCTGCAATTTACACATTATTTTGCAGCTGGTGCTTTTACCACAGCCGCCTTATTGATGCTAAAAATCCTGATGCTCATTGCAGTTTTAGACGGATTATCGTCACTTGACTTGTGTGTATAGGGAGGCAGCGTCTTGAGTCTCACTCATTTTCAAGTCTTTCAAGACGGATCTTCCGGTCAGAAAATTAGCGCAACCAGCAGTGGAGGTTGAACTCAACTGGCAGGTTTCAAAGAGTGACAACTGCTACAGAAATCTGCAGAGCTGCTGGAAAAACTGTGGCTTAAACAGACCGAACCAACATTTACAGATTTGGTATAGAGCAAAAAAATAAAAAAAAGGTTGCGTTTTGTTCAGCTGATTGGCCGTATTGTTTTAGACCAACAGCTTCTTCGTCTTATCACCTCCGTCCGTCCCATTGCTGGACTTTCCATGGTGAACTTTCAGACGCGGGCATGTGTAATATGTTTCTGAGACGTTCTAACTGCCGTGTCACTTCAGCAAACATCTCACCATGTATGAATCTTCTTCTTGAGTTTCCATGTTGTCGCTGCTGTGTATTATTTTCTTTGCAACAGCATCCACATTAGGTGCTGTGATCTACATGAAACTTCTGTAATTAGCTTGCGGTGATGCCGATGCTCATCTCGCTTCACTTACTTGTTATGGAACAATTTCACAGACTTTACTTCACTTTTTTTTTAGTACCATACGTAACGTCTAGACAGATATTGATGTAAACCGCCGCAGCATATGCAGTGGGAGGGCGTGTGTGACTTGAGGTTGATTGCGGCCTGTGTGGTTAAGGTTTCAATGAATTGGTTTAATGTAACTTCTGGTTGTCGCCCTTATTGTCTGTCTTTGAATTAAAACCAAATTGACCTCCTTTACAGTAAAGGGTTAGTGCTATATAACTCAAATTGCCGTTGCCATATATAGCGCGCAAGTCATTTGCAAAGCATGAGATTATGGTTGTTTTCTCTCTGTGCGTCATTTTGCTCTTCTCAGCAGGGACCACACACTGTGAGTAGTGAGTGTGATGAAAGACAATGGGTGATTGATGCACACGGACCATCCGCACATCTGTTGTGCTCCACGGGGGGGCGGGGGGGGAGTTTTTTGAGGGATGCCCAGCCACTGTGTGAGGTGCCGGGGTGTGGAAAGATGCATTTGGGACACGATGGGGAAACTCCGCAAATCTCAAACTTTCAGCTTTCACCAACGTTACATCATTCCTTTCCTCCCCTTCTCCAGCCACATCAAACAGTCCTGAGGCGAGGCCTGTTTACGGATCAGGGCGGTAGATGGGCTCCGCTGGGCTTTTGGTTGCCCTAAGACCTCGTCTCCGAGTTTTTTATGCTTGCACCTGTGGACTTAAAATAAATGTGATGATTAAAGTTCAGACATGGTCGGCTGTGGCACAGCTGTTTGAAGTTAACAGCCTGTTCGAGCATATTTTGAGCTTGTTGACAAACGCCGGCCCCATATTTATCTCAGTGACTCTGATTTGGCTCTGACCCCGGCTGCTCCAAGACACAGTTGGAGCTGGATAAAGTGGAGCAACGCAGTCTGATTTTGACCTGTTCTGAACTGGCGGCATAATTAAACCTTGGCCAAGGTCCTCCCTCGAATGACAACTGTCTAGTTGTCTCGTAGCATACAGGCAAATGTTTGGACAGTGTTCCTCTTGAAAGTGACTTGTTACATTTACACATCACCACCAGTATGTCAATGAAAAGCACTTGGTTTCGCTACAGAGCAAAGCACAGAGAAAGGTAAATTGTTGCAATCGTCTGTCACCAACAAACCCCTCTTTTGTTTCTCTTCCTTGCATTTTACATTATAAACAGGATGCTCATTTTCCACATTGTGTTGACGTTTGGAACTCCCAACATTAAACGGCATAATTTTTCAGACCCCTTTCTCTGCATCTCTGCAGACTCATAACCAGAATGACAGACGGCATGATTTCTTTATTGATTTTCTAATGTTATTGACATTAAGAGGGCAATAAAGTTCTGATTATTTGAATCAAATGACAGGTTGCATCATTCTAAAAACTTTAGATTATAAGAGATGGAAAACAAATACATGCAATGCTATTCTCCCTAGTGGTCAACACGGTAAGCTAGCTCACGTGGGACAATGACAGTTGAATATTAAATTTAACTTGTGACATATAGTTGAGTAGTTGTGTTCCCTTTGACAATGAGTAAATGTAAAAAAAAAAAAAAAGAAAAGACAAATCAGGCATGCTAGACAGATGCACACTTATACATTCAACACATTTAAGCCAAGCAATGCTCTGCTCTGTCGAAAGGACATGAACCAATCATGGGCCATTTAATTATCCTTCAAGCTCACTCTCCTGTATATTTAAGCAGACCTCCTAGAATCCAACAGTCTGCAAAGACCAGTACAGTAACAGCGTCTCAACACTCGGATATCCCCAGTGTGCCTCAGAGAAATCACTGGACTGTCCGGAAGAGTCGGAAACCTTCTCATGCCTCTGAGAAAAGATGAGAAGTGCACGGCTTAATCCCTCTTTCCATGGTTCATTGCACCGAGACCACAGAAGAAGCACAAGCTGAAACCACAGACAGATCAAGGCAGCCAAGTGTGTGGCCATCCAGGAAAAGGTGTAAACATGTTTGTCTTTAAATGTGGTTCCGATGTTGTTTCAAAGCAGCTTTTATTCCGATGTTTGCGGTCACCGGAGTTGATCAACTAAATATCCCACAAGTGGTTCACTCCCGCTCACAATGGCTGGTGCAAACAAGCTTGCACGCACGTCGGCGTGCATCTCAATGACCTGTAACCTTTCGCATTGATGGAGCCCCGCATTTTTCAATGCCAATGGGCCGTGACACAGTTATGAAATAAAACGCAGCTGATTGAAGTCGGTGTTTCTCTGAAGGGTCTCGGCGGGGATGCGGATGGCGATGTTGCGATTTGATGGATGCCAAATGGAGTCTGATGAAGTGTTGAGTCACAGCGGAGAGTGTCATCACGGGAGCCCAGTGAAGGCTGTGTCTTCTACTGGAAGACAGCGGCGGCCGAGGTTGGAGGGGGGTATCCGTGTGCGCGAGGTGATGGATGAGGACGGAGCGAGAGAAGGACGAGGCATGAAATAGAATGTGGATGAAGGACGGAGAAGTCCTGGGCGGCCGGCGGGGGAGGGGGATGGAGACGTTGAGACAGAGATGGAGAGACTGGGAGTGGAGACAGAATAAGGGTCAGAGCGAGAGACTGACCCACTCGGAAAACTGCTGATGTTTGCCTGCCTAAGCTCTGCTGTGGCTTAAATTTGCATTCACTCAGCCAAAGTCAAGTTAATGTGTGTGGTGAGTATTTCTCCTCGGCTGTCAGACGTATGAAAGTCAAAATCTCAAGAGAATACAGCTGCAACTTTATGTTTTTTTTTTCTTTCTGAAGATCCTCTCATTTAGTCTGGCAGATTCAACATCTTTGCATAATACTAAATGTTGAATAAATCTAACCATTGTTATATAGTGAATATTTTTGATAAGTTTTAATTTACCAAAATTATTGACACACTAAACATTTTTTTAGTGATTGAACTAGTGGTGGGCCTTGATAAAAAAAATATTATAAATGAGGGATGCGTGCATAAAGACAGCAGACATCTTTTCGTCGTGCAACATTATTTTGGAATTAATTCCTCATGTCTGGTGCGAACATGAAAACAGTTTACACTGGTACTGAAGTAATTGTTATCCATTTGTGTATTTTCTTTCGCCGCCTGTACCGCAATGAGGGTTTCCGCACTTGCAATTCCGCCTACATGCAATCTAGAGAAGCCAGGTGGCTAACCTGTGTGTCTTGGCGCTGTGGGAGGAAGCAGAAGTAGCCTCAGAGAACCCACACAGACACAGGAAGAGCCGGCCAAGAACCTCTGGTGCAGCTAGCCGCTGCGCCACCCTGCTGTCCTAAGCAGTTATCAATACAGAGTGAAATCTGTGCCGTCAGTTTACCTCCTCCAGGACTTGTATATCCTCAGAGGACATTACGGTGACCGGAATGCATATCGCGTCTCGAGGGGGACTGAGGGATCTTTCGCAGGAGGAGAAGAAGACCGACTTTGGAGACAAACAACGGGACATAAATAGTCCATAACAGACTTGACCAGGAGGGGAGCATTAACCACCAACACAGGCCCCGATAAACAGATGCGTTTTCAATGTTTTTCCCGACGCCCCCGCAGATGTTGTGTTATGAATCCCTGCTGGTCAGTCCCAACATGGTGAGGGAAAGCCACACTTGAAAACTCTGTCCCCCTAAAGTAAGCAAGCTGGTGTGAGAGACGCACAGCAGAGCCCGGCCTGAGAACGGCAGTTTTCGGGGGATAGGGTGTCCTGGTGTAGGAGGTCTGGTGTATACTGTGGAGCGAGGTTGGAAAGGCATCTGTTAGGTGATCTCAGACACAAGCAGGAGCCGCTAAAGTTGAAACAGCGAGGGGGTTGATGGGCTCCCAGCACTTGCAGCAAGTGGAAACCCCGGTAGTTCACGCCAACAGGCCGGAGAGGATGTAATAACTGCGTGAATCAGGGTCTTCGGGACAGGATCTGACTCTCAACCGGAGGTTTGCAATATTTTCCAGGCGAAAAAAGAAAGTAATTTGCATTACATATGCGATAGATGTTTGACACAAGGGGGTCGACCGGCGCTCAGGTTGGAGCACTTTCAGATAATGCGGAGATGGAGCAGCGGTGCACATCCAGGGTGAGATCTCCAACTCTGCAGGAGAGCAGTGGGGCGCACGAACATCAGCTCTTTCATTCCTGTTAACTTCAGAGCAGCATTCATTTTTAACCACTTGTCTGCTGTGTCGTGAATGGAAAATTTGCAGTAAGAAGAAAAGGCAACTTTGTTTGACGAAAAGTGATTACGCTTGGGGCGTGACAGCCAATCGCAAGACTCCTCTGATGACCCATTTAAATCAATCAGTAAAAGCGCCGTCTTTTTTGCAAACTTGTGGAATTTTAGAGTTTTCCACACACGGGAACATCGGCACTGGCTTCAGAAATCAGCCAGATGGATCCTTTTGAGTACCTGGACTGAATGACTGACTATACTATATATATATATATATACACACACACACACACACACACACACACACACACACACACACACACACATATACACAATGTAGATTTATATACTGTATTTCTTTATTTCAGACCCAAGAGATCCATATCACAGTTAAAAAAAAAGGGAAGACATAGAGAAAAAAATTTAAATAAAATAAAATAAAAATAAAAATTAACAAACAAATTCAAAAATATCATTCACCACGTTCAATGCCTAACATACAGACTTGTTCGCCAGTGACTCCAGTGATTTATCTCATTATGCATTAATTTGGCCTTGTACTGTCAGCTGTTTCCCTGACTCCCTTGTCCCACCTCTACGAGGTGCGTGTTGTGAATATTCTTGAGGATATTAACATTGAAAAGATGTCTCACAAACATGCTTAATAACCCATCACAAGCGGCACCAAATGACTCTGTAGCTGCTTTTCCATTAAGCTGTTTTGCCACGCATCCGCGATTTTGCACATCAAAACAGCAAGGTGGAACAATCCCAAACAAATCTTAAAATGCCGCCATCCAGTTTTTGTGCTCGGTGTAAATATTGTTGTATATATGGGTAAAAAGGTATTCGGACAGTGGACAGAGGAGTCCGAGCTGAAAGTGATGATGGTCTAAGCTATTGTAACCTAAATATTGCCAGAACTTCAGATGTTAAACAGCAAGATTATGCAGTGTTGGATCAGAGCTCTGACCAATATTGCAACACTTATTTCACAACAACACTGATTTTCTCAATGAAACAATGTTGGTTAAGGCATTTTATTGATATAAAGGGTTTGTCCTATTTAGACTAAACAGGCAGCACCACACTAGGATGAAAGATAGATTTGCCAATCTGCCGGCACGTTTATTTAATTTACGCAGCGACATGAAACAGGTTATGGATGACTGGAACACACACCAACTTTAATAACAAAAGGAGCTCCTGTTGTGTGCTTTTTTTTTTTTTTTAAAAGCACATTACTAATGACCTTCCGCATGGTCATCTACAGGGGAAGCCCTGCTGGGCGTCTGCGCATTACTGCAGAATTGTGGGTAAATGAAGCTTTCGTTCCGGCTGTGAGCTGTCATGATGTGTTTGAGGAGAGCGGGATTCTATTCATGCGTGCACATTTTGCTCACACACACACACACACGCGCGTGGCACACGCCCTCCTGTCCAACACACACACACACACACACACACACACACACACACACACACACACACACACACACACACATGAAGACGGAAAGATTCATCAGTCATCGAGTCACACTGAGGGTGGCAGCTTAAAACAAGCTGTGTCCTTTCTTCCACCCTCATCCATTAATTTCTCTGTCGCTCTTCCTCCGTCCTCGCTCCATCCGCCCGTCTATCTCTTCATTCGCCCTCCTGGTCGTCGCCACGCCAGTCTGACCTTCCTCAGGTTGTCTTCCTGCCTTTGGCTGGCCGGCAGGGGAGTGGGGCCGGCTGTCACCAGACTTAACCAGATGGTGGGGTCTAGCCTGGGACTGGTGACCAGAAACTGGGGGAAGACCTACTTGGCCATACTGGTGACTGCATGGAGTGGCGGCAGACTCGAGCTCTGCGGGGGGAACCGACTGAGACTCTGCTGCCCCGTCGGCGGAAATGCTAATTAGCTGTCTTTAGCGTTCAGACAGGTGAGCTAACGATCCGGGATTGGCGCTCACTGATTCGGAGCAGCCTCATCGCTGTGCCGCGGGCGTCTGGGTTTTGACAGGGGGCTGAGCCGAGGCGGGATGAAGATGATTGGAGCCGAGAAGTCAAAAACCATTGACGAGATGGTTTTTTACAGCGGGGGGCTGGGGAGGAGGAGGAGGAGGACGCTGGTGGGCGAGAGGAAGGACCGGAGTGCTGCCTGCCGTCCTTGGAGTACAATCAGACCTCGCACCGCTTCCCTGTTCGTGCTACGTCAGCTCCGGCGCTCAAACAC
Source organism: Nelusetta ayraudi (assembly GCF_046127955.1). Classification (NCBI taxonomy): domain Eukaryota; kingdom Metazoa; phylum Chordata; class Actinopteri; order Tetraodontiformes; family Monacanthidae; genus Nelusetta; species Nelusetta ayraudi. Next base: position 559,314 of record NW_027466108.1, read on the forward strand.
AATACCAATCAAAAGGGCCGAGCCTGTTTGATATATGTTCTCCACGCATCGGACGCCTGTCCCTCGGGTATTGGCCCACGGGCTGCCCCCAAGTATCGCAAATCATAAGAATTCTTTACGTAACCTGGGTTTTCTTTTTTTTTTTTCATTTCAAAGGCAGCCGTGAGCACAGCTGTTTGACTCAGCCGCTCCCGGAGGCGCCGGCTGCATGCAAACGAAGCCATCTTGCTGATACATTAAAGTAGGACTTGTTATCACAGGGGTCAGGGTGAGCGAGGACAACTAATTCCGTCGGAGCAACAACAAGCGCCTCTTTCCTGTAACGGAGCTCTCGGTATTCCCGGCCATAAATCAGCCCGTTGAGATGAAAGAGAGGCCTGCCTGTGCTACATGGCTAATTTAAGGGATTAACACCTGTTCTACCAAGGCAGATTAATCCTAATCCTGCTTTAACCCCTTTGATCTGAAGTCAGACTGATTTAAGGAGTGGACTGGCCTAATCCCTTCACAACAGTGACAAGAAACTACAGGTACCCCGTGGAGCAGCTGAAGTGCTACAGTATTTCACTGTACTCAGCACTGCTCTGGTTTTGGTTCAAATGCAGACAGATTAGTGTTTTAAAATGCTGCTTTTTCAAACCCTCACACATCTTCATTTGCAGCGCCGAGGGAAGCAATAAAACCGAAGGTGATGAATCCATTATCAAAAAAGTTGACAACTCATTTTCTCTCCTTGACCAGGTGATTAATGGGCTAATTATGACTGCGCGCCGTACCACAACCTTGTGGTCATACTACCTTTCCTCTGCCAATCTGCAGAAGGTTCTAAAGCAACTGAATCCCTTTCACCTCATCCGTCCCTCGCCGCCCCTGAGGGCTGGACACGCACACACACACACACACACACACACGCACACACATACACACACACACACACACACACACACACACACACAAAACAACACTCACGCAGCCAGATTACGGCGAGCAACAAGCTGTCACTGTCACAGCACGTTCTGCGCAGGACACTATTCTAGGCTGGTCATTGAGAGAGAGAGAGAGAGAGAGAGAGAGAGAGAGAGAGAGAAAAGAACGTGTTTATTGAATTAAAAGCCACGGTAGCGTTCGTAAATCTTCATTAAAGCCGCCGCAGCCAAACGAGAGGCAGTGCTGGCTCGCGGAAACGGCTGAATATTTATTTGCTATTAATTGCAGGCTGTTGAAGAGATCATGAGTCACTTCTCCTCAGCGCTTCGACGTGCTTATTATGACGACCAGATTGCGGTGTGTGACTTGAGAGCGGCTCGCGTGTTTGTGATGGTAACACATGGACGCATTTGATAGGAGAGAGAAAGCAGGCGGGGGGGGGGTGAAGGGGGAAGAGAGACTGTGGGAGAATTTAGATGGATGTGGTGGTGGTGACGGTGCTGGGAAGAAAGGTAATTGAAAAAGAGAGACTTGAGTTTGGTTTTGGGGTTTTCTAAATGAGGGAGTGCAGATGGGTGGGTCTCGCCGCAGCATGGCTCTGTGTGTTCCTCCGTGCGCGCGCGTGCGCATTTGTATTCGTGGAAGCGGATAGGCACAAACACATCGGCGCGCATTGTCCCTCGCCATCGCTAAGTTTAGTATATAGACTGCGGAGGACCACACAGGATCTGTGCCTCTTGCGTCGGAGTATGTGGCAACGCTGTTATTATTGATCCTGTCAAGGAGCGTCAAACCCCAGCGCCTCTTCAAGTGCCAGGCCTGATTCGAACAACATGCCCGGGCCCATTTCATCCAAGTCCAGAGCCCGCTGAATTACTAAAAGGAAGGCTCCCTGTCTTAGTGCTTAATGTCTGAGCACAAACGGACCAGCGGGGCGGCTCCGGCGAATAAACAAGCCTGCCTTCGTTAGTGGCGTCGTGGGAAAAAGATTGAGAGGTTCGGGGGGGGAATTGGATTTAAAGAGAGCGAGAAGATTGTTATCGTGCACCTTTGCCAAACCGTGTTGAGGAGCCATTGATTTTCACTAAAAACCAAAGCGAACATTTGAAAACACTTTGAATAATTCACTTTGCTGAGGGGAAATAAGGGTGTTTATGTTCCCTCCATTGGACTAGAGAGGAGCGTTTGGGTGCAACGGGGCACAATGAAATTATTCACACTTCAGGGGACGCAGCAGAAACGCTTGGCTATGCATGAATGTCTGCACAGATGTTTTCACTGATGTAGATGCAAGCAAAATGTTTGCAACCACACCCCCCCCCCCCCACCCCCACTCCCCCGCAAACTGCGAATCATGGCCGTGCACCAATCCACGCGCGCAACCTCGACCTGCAGTTTTGCCTTGAGATTGGCACTCAGCTTGAGTTGAAGGAGAATCAATTTTCAGTTTTCTCCTCCTGCATTTTGTTTGCCACAATTTTGACTCTGATTTATTGTATGTGTGACACACACTCGCCAGTCTTCACATGCAGTTTGCACGTCATTATCTTTTGATACAACCATAACTTGCATATATCGCCACCGTGAACAGCGGAAATATTTATTCTGTGTAAGTGTCCTGTGTCTAGTCAGTATGCTGCTCATGAATGGCTTCCTGTACACCACTGCTCGGGCTTTATCGAACACATAAGAAAACAGTCCTGGGCAATATGGGGGAAAAAGTGTTTGTGCCGTATAATATAATTCTGAATGTGCTATCTAACTTTCATCCAAAACCAATTGAAATGTTATTTTTTAAAATAAAATGCTTACTCATAAAAAAGAGGCAGACAGACTGACTAAAATCATAAATTTCTTCTTAGATGTGATGAAGTGGAACAAGCACATGACATGGGTAATTGGAAACATGCTCACTATGCAGTGTTACCAGGCTGGTTTCTATTATATCTGACAGTCTAAAAGCACTAAAAACACTGAAGGAATATATACATATGAAAAAAAAAAATCCCCAATTATAATTCAAGTAAGATCTGCCCTAGTTGACAGACTAGTACAGTAAGTATTATTCTAAACGGTGATTTGGCGCTATACTTTGTTTTGTCTTCTGTACAACGTGTTTTAAATAGTGTGAGAGAATGTTAGTATGACAACCTTGGTTGCGTTATCAGCGAGAATGTTTACATTCTCCGCAATATTCCACTACCTGCTTGTGATCAAAGTCGTGTTCAGGGCAAAGAAAAGACACATGAAGATATTTGAAGATGTGTGTGTTCCTCCTACTTTTTGTACATTTCAGTTTTCGTCACGCATATTGGTTTTGAGTTGTTGTAGCGCAGTGTGTGAATGTATATCGCAAATACAGCATACCTCTTCTTGTCATTTCCTCAGTGTCTTCTGTTCCGTTGTTGACTATGTGGAGAGGAGCTACTGTTGTCATCTAATTGTGATGTGAGAGGGCCAAAAAAAGCAAGTCAACACAGACTGAAGGAAAATAAAGAGTTTTTTTTTCTTGCCGCTAGTGTTCTCTCTGGCTTACTCAGAATATGATGATTACCGTATCGCTCCTATTGCTGCTTGCTCTTGTAAACACCACATTTACAATATAATCTTAGTCAGTGTTCCACCTGGACTCCCCTCATAGCAGCTGGACCTGATGTGCTTGACTGCTTCCAAGTGATCAATTGGAGTTCTGAGATTCCAATTCTAAAAATCACGCACATCCATCTTGTCAAACTCCATTATGAAGCGCTTTCATTCGGCCTTGGTATTCCATTACCAATTTAGCTTCCTCATTGTTGTTATGAAAGCAGGGAACAGCTGCTGCGAGCTGCCCATGAAAACCGCTGAAGAAGCACAATAAGCGACGGCGAGCCGAGCCCCTGATTGAGAGGTTCTGCAGTAGCTATCCTAGCTAGCTTGTGGTTCAGTTGGGTCAATTGTAGTCATTCGCATCAGTTGACAGACATTTTGTTGTTTTGGTAACAACTTCTGGAAAGGTCCATTATATAATGCATTGAGAATGTGTTCATGATTAAAGATGTTCTAAATGTTTACAATCACATATCAAAACTTCTAATAGAGTTCATTAAGGATTATAAATCATGACTATAATGTACTATAAGCATAAATCCAGGGCATAGCTACATTGCTTTGCTTTATGTCTCGAGATATTTCATGTTATAGGCCAGTTGTAGCCATATTATGAACTGCTGCAACACATCATATCACCAATACTAACTTTATATCATGTAATAACACCTTATTGCCATGGAGCCATAAGGTGTTATGAATGGTGGTCGCATAACACGTTGTACTCAGCACAAATAACTCCTGAGGGTTAGGGTTAGGGTTAGGGTTTGTCATAAGCTGTCATTACATAGTAATTATGAACATTTATTACATTTTTTAAAATATAGAACATTAATGCTCTTTTAGGGGCTTTTTCTGACAGTGGTAGGATATGAGTGACTGGTGCATATTACTGAAGGTGCAAGATTCTTCCGTTGAGAGTATAAAATTGGAGGCATTTAACTGCATAGCAACAAAAAGGGAGTATTATGGACACTCTGAAAACAGGTTTTGTCATTCAAGGCCCAGCTATCACACCCTTTGAGCAATAAGTCATAAATGCCTGAAGCTGAACGCTGAGTCGGTTCATTCAACCTGCAAGTGATGCGAGGTGAGTCAATGTTTGGATTCTCCTCTCGAGGTGAAGCCCTCCGCTCCCTTTGGACGCGGCGGCGCAACCAAACAGAATTCGGCGTGATTTTTATTTATTTCTTTTTTCTCAGGACCTGCAACGTCAGCCTGTGCTCGGGCAACGTTGGGTGGTCAGCGAGTGTGACCTTCTCATAGCGGGGCTTCCCTAACCCACATCCATCCCTATTAGAGCACACTCATCAAGAGGCAGTGGACAGAGTGACACCCCCCCAGCAGGCCCTCACGGGAGGAAAGGCTTTGTAGTGTTGGGGAGGTGTGTGTGTGGGTGTGTGTGTGTGTGTGTGTGTGTGTGTGTGTGTGTGTGTGTGTGTGTGTGTGTGTGTGTGTGTGTGTGTCGGTCAGGGTGTGTGCATTGTGAGCAAGGGTGCGTGCGGACTTGTTCTCGGCAGATAGGACCCTGTGACTCTGAGATATGCACGGGCTCATTAATTAGAGGCTCTCATTATCCCCCCTCAGGCTCCAGACACTTAATCAACACCCAGCTCCAGCTAAGACACACTCATGCCCGTATTCTCTCACTCTCTCTCTCTCTCTCTCTCACACACACACACACTCACATGCACACACACAGTCCGCAGGAGGCTGAATTCTGACACACCGTCATCCAAGAGCGCAGTGCAGTAAAAAGAGGCGAATGAATGGATGCTGATGAGGGTTATTTGTTTTTCGGCGACGCGCGGCACAACAAAGAGGCCGGATGTCATCGGTGTATAAAGCTTTTATTATTAAAACGCTGTTCGGCATTTTGGAGCAGATTCATCCGTCTGCCAGGGCTTTGCGGGGACGCCATCTATCAGGAAAGCAGTTCCGCTCCCGCGCCATAAATCTCGGCGCTCGGGACGCGACAAATTAGCTCGCGATTCCCTTTTTGAGGCGACTAATTCTGATTGGATAATGCTATCTGCTCCGCCGTGTTCTGTGTGAACCGAGTGTCACAGGTGCCCAGTGTGTGTGTGTGTGTGTGTGTGTGTGTGTGTGTTGGGACACGTCGGCTCCTGTTTGTTGGGGCACGCTTCGGAGCTCTGCGCTCTCACCGCGGGATTCATTGCCTTCAAACTCCAGCTTTTGTAATTAAAAAGCGTCTGTTTATCCAACCGGGGGAAAGATAAGAGCCAGTGACACTCCAGCGTCGTGACTTAAGAGCCTGCAAAAAAAAACAAATAACCCGCAGACAAATCGGGAGAAGCTTTTGGAGTGTTGTTTTGGAGCGCCTTTATGGGATCCTTTTGTAAAGCCCTTCTGACAGCTTTATTATTTTTTAAACAGTGTCTGCCGCTGCCGTACTGTGGGTGATGCACTTTTTACATCATGTGGACCAAGAAACCGACCAGAGCCACAGACACGGGGACGACTGCTCAGCTGTGAAAAAAAATGCAGTTTTATCCGTCATCACGTGGAGCTAGTTAATGGAGGAACATTGAACATCACCACAGCCATCTAACGTATTATCTTCAGTCTATGGCTCTTCCAGCTTTTTTTGAATACTAGGTCGTGGTCGGATAATTTGCGGTGTTGTGTCTTTACATTATCCAAAGTTTTTGCAGTAATGTTTCGGCCCAGGGGATCGTGTGATTACATATAAGGTAATGGTGCGTTTGATTATGCTAACTCAAGGGAGAGGTCAGAGAGAGAGGAAGGAAGGAAAACATAACAACGTCACCTCTTCAAAGCCCTGGGTGGCTGTTAGCAGTGAGCACGCGGCGAGCTCACGCTCATTACGACTCTCATTCGTTCTGCAGTCACTTTAAAGTTCGACTGCAGTAAATCGCAACCATTCATGGCTAAAATGCAGCAACACGCTGATGTAACGCACGTGGTGTGCACGCCCCATTTGTCTGACCAAATCACCCATTTGAAAAGAACAAAACATTTGAATGCCATAAATGATGCCATCTTGGGCGAACAGTCTTTTGGAAGCTTGGATGTGTCAGCCTACCAGACCACCACTCCACCAAATATGTAAAGCTGTGGACATCTAAAAAGTTTAAGGTGATTTACTAGAGTTTGCTGCTGTTACAACAACAGCAACAACAACAACAAGAGGGAAATGAGCAACTGTGTTATTTTCCTCTTTTTGCGGTCATCAAAAAGCGGTGACGCTAAGTGAGAAGTTTTTCAGAGAGCCTGCAGCAGTTTGGTAGGAAGTTTTTTTTTTTTTATAGTGAATTTAACAAGTTCTGTGTCTACACATCTAATTTAGATTTGATTAAATGCAATACCCACAAGTGTGGCACAGTCCTACTCACATCTCTGGAACGCGGCCCTGATCACAGCTCCCTGTGAGACTTCACTCAGGGCAGCCGCACTCGGAAACACGATGTGGAAGCGCAAACTTTTCGTTGTGGAAAAAAAACAAAATAAAAAAAACCCCAAAAGGCTGAGAGTTTGTTTCCCTCTGAAGGCTGGAGTCTGATTTCCTGTGCGGCTGTGATTGGGAAAGCAGAGGCACGCGCGGGGAGCGCCGCTTCTGTATGGAGACGCCAGATGACAGGCTCGGCTTCGAACAGACCGTTGCCGAACAGCTCGCTGTGAAGTGGCCTTTGATTGAGCTTCAAACGTGCCTTTTATGGAGCAATCTCTTGTGTAAACCCTTTTTTTAGGTGGTGGGACTTTAGCGTGTGCGTGTGTGTGTGTTGTTGAAAGTGAGCATACGTGTAAATATCACCACGGTGCTAAACTCAAGTGTTCTGGCGCAGAAGGGAATAAAAGGTGATCAATGGTCGGCCGAATCAAAAATGTAGATACTGTAACACACAAGCTGTCAAAGCTCCCCAGTGCACGCGCACGCACGCACGCACGCACGCACACACTTCCTTTCTGAATACAAACGCGTGCTTTGATCAGGGAGTGTCATTCCGTGCGGGTGCCAGCTGTGGCTGCCGAGCTGGTGTCAAACATTTTGTTCGTGTTCACCCATGTGGATTAGCGAGTGACTCGGGGCGTCCCCGTGCGCAGCGGGGGCTTGTCCGATGGACCATATGTCTGCTCGTCGTCTTTTGTTATCCGAGTGACCCCGAGGTGCCCCCCGCACACCCCGCTGACCTCCAACGGACGCCGGGTTATTGACCAGCTCACAGCTCCATGGACTCCATTACCTAAACCAATTTAGATCACGGGGCTCATTGTTTAAACTGATTTAGCCGCGCCACGTATCGACCATTTCGGTTCTTTAACCTCCGAGCGGACTTCTAAAGACGCGGCGGCACAAGATGCACTTACAGTGTGCTTGCGCTCTGAGTGTTAATAGATCCTCTGTTTTGAATTGTTTTCATCCTCTCGCTGTGGCAGCAATTGTGGCGAGGGGGTTTCTTGCCAGACTAACCATGGCCTCTGTTTTAGATTTTCGACTCCACATCCACAACGGCTCAGAAATGAGATCAAGACTGTTGTGCATGGGAGCGAGGCGCCGAACGACGCCAAACGAAACCATTTTCAGATTATTATTTTTTTTTGCAACTGATGGCTGTGTTGCTTGCCGCGCAGTATGTGACAGCTGCTCTGTGAAGGAAAACAGAGCTATTGTTCCCTCCGTCATCCAAGGCCTAACATCCCTTTTCAGCTGTGTCTGTGAATGCAAGTCGTTTTACACTTCTATTGGAAAATCAAAAGTTAGATGGAACCCTCCCCTGGTCAAGGTGGCACACACAGCACACTAGCAATCACAGAGGCACACTGACAAATAAAACACAAACAAACTAGTGGGAGGCTGTACTAGATGCCCGGAAATGAATACTAATGTACAATGTGCAAACAAATACAGGTGCATCTAATAACCTCCATGTTGTTCATGTCAGTGCACAGGCCTCAGCTCTGAGACTGCCTTAACTGCTTTTTTTGTGGCCCTTACACCTGCCACCACTCCTGTATTAGCCAAAAAAGCACAACACATGTTTCCGTCTTTCACAGCAGTTGCTGCCACAGTGAAGCATTATACTCACTTAAGGCCTCCCGAGCCTACTAATGACTGATTAAGTCGAGACCGACCATGAACATGATAGACTCATGAAGACTTTTCTTTTTCTCCATAAACTTGTATGTCACCAAGTTTGGCATATATTGCACAGCAGTTCAAATTTGCGTTCCTTCCAGGATGTCGCTGTTCCAGCAAAGTGCCTTATCATCATGGTGATGTCCTAGAAAATTGTAATATGACCAGAGATGAAAGAAAAAATAGGGCACTCTAGTTATGGTTTCATAACAGACATTGGACAGCTAGGTTTGAGCAGCGTTCGGTCCTTCTATACAGAACAGACTGATTGTGGGATTGATGACTAAACCCCTTATAATCAGTGCCTTTCACTCCTGCATGTACAAGTTTCCCCACATGTTTGCGTGGGTTTACTGGACGCTGTGGTGACTTCTCACAGTCCAAAGACGCGCGAGTTAAGTTCACCAGTGGCTATAAACTGTTTGTTGCTTGAATGTGAATTTGTACATCAGCCCTATAATTAACTATTCTCCTGTGTGCCTTAACCAGACAAGGCAGATTGAACCGTAATGTAATATATGTTTTTCTTATTTGTCAATAAAGACCATCAAGTATTTGAGTCCTATTTGAAAGTCGAGGCTCATTCAGAAAAATAATAATTATTGGATAGAAGCTATATTTCTGTCCTTTTCAATTGCATTCAAAGTGGAATAGTTTTCTTTCTTGGTTTCTTTTTGGCTTCATACTGGTGTAATGGGATGCATCTCCCCTCCTGTGCCGAGCGAATCTACCCAAGTGTTTCACTAAACTCTCACCGAGGCCGTGCAGGATTAAAGCTAAAACATTGTTGCCACCAAGCAAAGCCTTGGGTGACATTTTTAGTTCTTCTTTTGATCCAAAAATACTGAGCATCCAGCAGAGTGTAGGCTCTTCCTCTGTGGTTTTTTTTTAATGGTAGCTTCAGCTGCTTCTTCCTGCTTTCATCACAAAGCAAAAGGAAGTTGACTGGTTATGTAATATGAAGACTCGCTGAACGTTAATAGAGCACTTCACCTGTGTATACCGCGCGCCGTGAAGGTTGAATTGGATGGATGGTCTATGTGGCTGCATACATAATGTGACATATTAAGCATAATTAATATGTGAAGGACTCGAATAATGTTTCTCCCGCCTGTGGACCCTCTATTTCTCTATTGCCTTCTCTTCAGTTTTTCTTTCTTTCTTTCTTTCTTTTTTTTTTTTTAAAAAAAAGTTTACGCCTCAACCGAAATTTCACGAAATCAACTGTTTGTGATGTCATAAAGGGCTCTGATACATTTTCCAAGTAGTCTGTCAAGATGTTTGCTCTTGCATTTGCTTGGGCGTTAGGACTTCTGGATTTTTTCCCCCTTGCTAACTCAAGGAGGGAATTTTTAGAAGGATGTAAACAGGGGAATTAAGAAAAAAAAACCCACAATCAATCGTGCGAGGCAACTCAAATGCAAGTGTGGATTAAAAATAAACATCTGAAAATGGATACAATATGCGTGCTTTCATGATTTCAGCCATGAGAGCTCCCTGTTTCTCTTCTCTGCTCGGTAACTTTGTAAACAACACTTGTTTTTGACCAAAGTAAAGGTCAGCGTGAAGACTGAGGACACATAATGCTGGACCGCTTCAGGGATTCTGGCACCATGGGTGGCACGTGCCTGGAAGAATCCCGGACAAGCAGTCCAAACCGCAGCCTGCTTCCTGTCTGGACAGCCGCGTCAGCTCGTGCGTAAATGTCAAGCGCACTTTTTGTTTTCCCCTTTCCTCCTTCTTTTCCGTTTTTGTGTGCTATCTGTGTCCGGCGGCGCTATGACCCTGCTGCCTGCTGCTTGGCCGGCTCCGCCGTTCCAAGTGTGTTAAACTGCACGGCTGCAGGAGCGCAAGGGAGGGAAGTCATCCGAGAGCCGCGGTCCAGTTTGTTGCTGTAGCAGGAATCAGGATATCCTTCCAGCTCCTCGCAGAAATTCCAGGGATATTTTTTTTTTCTCAGCGGTTGTACCTCCTCCTCCTCCTCCTCCTCCTCCTCCTCCTCCTCCTCTTTCTCCTCCTCCTTCTCCCTGAAAGTAAATCCCTCCTGCTTGTCGCGCTGTCTCCTGCGGGCTGCGTCTCGGACTCTTACAACACGAGTGCTCTTCCAAAAGTGTGTTTTGACCGCAGGAAAACGAGATTTTACCGCTGTGATGCGTATTTCCCTGCCCTCCCTTCTTCCTCCCAGAGTCTGCTACACATTCCGTCGTCTGGTCGTTTACTCCTGGGCGACGAGCGCGAGACCAGTGGCGTAGCCTTCTTACAGAGACGTCCGCGTTTTGAAAAAGTTTAAGATTCATTTCCCTGCCCTGTTCACAGCCCGGCTCGCTTCAACGGGTTGTACGCGCCGAGTACGGCGGGACTGATTCCTTCATTTTTATTTTTTTATTTTTATTTTTATTTTTTTTTACCTTCACCGTTTCGGACTCATACTTTGGATTTACGCACAGGGACCGTCCCCCCCCCCTCCTTTCTCCAACGGTGTCAGTCTCCACCATGTGTCTCTGATTTATTCCGCCGAGCTCCACTGTGGATTTTAACCCGAGTGAGATTTGTCCCGACTCCTGCCGTCTCTCCCCGAATTCGCCGCAAAGCTGAGAGCCGCACATCACCGTCATGCATCGCGCCTTGGAGAAATGTTGCTGCAAAACCGAGGGAAGTCGAAAGGCAGCATGACTTGCGCTCTGGATTTCTTGGAATCGCCATTCCCTTATCATATGACATCTTAATGCTGGTCCATTTTGGTTTACAAATATGATGAAATGGCAGCCCCGGAAGAAGGTGAGTCCCACTTGTGTTTCTAAGAATATACGATTTTCTCTCTTCTGTTATGGCGACAGGCAACGTTTCTCCGGTAGATCAAAGTTGGGAAGAAGGGGCGGGCTCGCTTACAGGCTGCTTCTTTTCATTCTCATGTACACACCAGGAGGTAATGGAATAGTGGTGAGCTGGAACTGGAGGAAAAATAGAAAACTATAAATGTGCAAGTGTGTCTACTGTTCGATCTTATCGCCACGTTCCCTGCCCCTGTCGTAGGAATAGTGCCGAGGACAGTATTCAGCTGCTTCGCACTGCACAGGCTGACCTACAGCATCCCACCGTCCAACACTGATACTTCACACCGACCCAAAATAAAATAGGTGTCAATGCAAATATTAATATTGCCAAGTAATTTGTCACTTTCTCTACAAGTCAGAGACAGTCGTCCACTCTTTATCCTGGCCAGTTAAGACCAGTGATAAACATGTCACCCACAGAGTTTCAACCAAGTACGAGCAGATTTGAATATTGTTGAATAGCCTGATAGAATTGCCCTGAATGAAACAACAGCATAAAGAAAGATATCTTTCACTCAAAAGTTCCAACAAGGATGGAGACTCATTTAGCATTTTGAGGATGTCCTCAGTCCTGAATCTGGGCTCCGGAGAGGAAAACAATGGCCTCCTCTATTATCTGTGCTATTGCTCAAGTTTTGTAGCCTCGGAATGTTACAACATGGAAAATATCTGAGAATCATTTGGGCTGCACGAAAAAAAATGGTAGCCCTAATGACGTGAAGGGTTTTCGCCAGCAGGGGGCACTTGTCTGACAACAAAAAGGCAGCTTCCTTATGCAGCGGTGGGATTTACACTGGTTTTGAGTTCAAGATGGAAAAAAAAAAAAAAAAAAAAAAAAATTCAAAGTATGAGCAACAGTTTTCTCTCCTCTCTGCTCCACATCATTCCTAATGCATCTTTCTCAAGACTTTGGTCAACTGCTGCATAAACAGCTCGAGTTTTTTTCCCCCCTTCTCCTGACCCACATATTTTCTGTACTGAAACATGATGATAATGTTCTGCCATAGAGCCTCTTATTGAGCACGAGTAAGCACCACTGTAGAAACAGTTCAAAAAAACCCTCGCCAGCTTATGTGACCGTGCCTTGCCATCTCCGAATTAATTTAGCTGTGCCTTCTTTACCCCCACATGAATGACATTAATGTGAGTAATCCCACCCTGAAAGATGGGATGAAAGTAAATGATCGAAAGCAAGCCCCTTAATGTTGAATTATCAGCGGGGAAAATAAAAGCTTGTGAGCAAGCTTTAATGATTTCTACAGCTGTGCTTCTTGTCTGCCAGAATCATCCGTGAGACCCCCTTTGAGGACTGTAAGCCCTTTTTGACTACAGGAATAGCAGTCACACTGCAGTCACATGTGCTCAACCTGGGAAAAAAAAAATCCTTAAAGTTACCGCGCCATTCAAGTGGATTCTCTTTTAATCTTGTGTTTTTCTGAGTTGAGTGCAAAAGCTCACCATCACTGTGGAATTGGTTTCTTAGATTTGTGTGATGCTGATTAATGAACCAGTTGCTGGTGTTACGTGTTCCCATGTGAAAAGGCAGATCTTTGTAAGATGTTAGTGCTTTGTATTTCTGCCTGGGTTTCTGTGCATTACTAATATGAAACCCTCACCTTGAACCTACTGACTCCCGCCCCCGTGCACTGATATTGAGCAGCGAGCCGGGAGGAGCTCTTTATGTAAACAATGATGTGCTGGACATTGCGAGAAAGTGATTGTCAATTCCTCTGAATACGTTGTTTTCTATAAAGACGGCACACACAGATACGTCACTGAATGAGAACGTTGAATGTTCTCCCTTCATTGTTTATCTCCTTTTTTGCATTTCTTGTTGCCCTCTACGACTGCTTGGCAGCAATCAATAGAAAAGGTAGGTAGGAGAATCAAATTGATTCAGGCTGAGTGTCCTGTCCACCTCTTTACAATGGATTACATTCATGAGTCAAAGATTCTGGGTCTTTCAAGAGCAGAGGAAGCAACTGGCCAAAAGTTGCTGGAATAACAGACTGGAAAGAGGAAGAGGGTGAAATCCTAACCTTCACCTGGGATTCCTTTTCCTGCAGTTCAACCTGAATTTGAACGCGATCATGTCCATGCATGCAAATCTCCTTCGTCCTCATTGCTTTCAGACCTGTATCCTCCTTCACCCTCCTGATGCCATGTCAATAGTTGACAAATAGTGGCGATAAGACACCGCACAGTGCTAACAATGACATAGCCTGTGGAAATTGTATCCTTAATTGTAATTTATGGGAAAATGGAAGATGGCTGAGGAGGTGCTTCTACCTCGCTTGACAATGTCAACAAAATGGTCATTGTCACATTGTACAGCCATGTCTTTGCTCAGCAGAGGATCCGATGCTTGTTACACTATTGCTCGCCAAAGACATTCATGTTACATATATGTTCTTTTTGGTAGTATATTCATACTATGGCACAGTACTGGTTTACTTGGAGGCTTAGCTAATAAAGTTCTAGTGATGAACCAGAATTCCAGAATTAATGCCAGCCATTAAATGTGGGTCATTCAAGGCATAACATTTCGCTAAAGATTTGAGCAGAGGATGGCAACCATAATGATGGAGGTTATAGAATGGGCAATGAGCTATAGTAGCATGCCTAATTCCTGAATTGCAACCGGTTTCTTATAAATCAAGGTGGTTAATGATCACTATGATTTGTCCAGTCTTTACATCAACCTTTTTTCAAAAGGGACTGCAAATTGGGCTGAGAGTATCTTAAATAAGCTTGTAGTTTCAATAGAGAGATCATGATCTTTAAGTTCAAGCACAGCTACTGGTGATTATGCGTCACCTTTTAATCTTAAATTTGAAGCAGGTTGCATATATATTGAAATACCATGAATTTGTTTTAAGACTGGAAAATGAACAGGGACAAGGCCAGGTTGTAAATATATATGTCTACTTTATATTCAGGCTTTGAACAAATGGTTTGTGGGTATAAGTCTTCCTCATGGGACCATCTGTGGAGCTGCAGTTTTCAATGGCACAACTTGGCTTCATTTTATAGCAGCTTGGTTGAAATAAGTGCAAACCAAATATGTGGTTCGATTGGTTTGGGGTCAGTTGGGAATAAATACACTGATCCTGACGTAATATGTCTGCGTACACCAGGCCAATATTGTTTGGATATGGATTGTGGAATCCGGGGGCTTAGCAAGTTTCTGTTTAACTTCTACCTGTCTTTATTGTCCACTAAGCTTGGCTGCGCATTTTGGAACAGGTGTAAAATATTCAGATGCCCTAACTTTGTTGCCAGATGTTTGTAATTCATTGACACACTGTGTTTTGAGAGTGAAAATGCTCAAAACCTATAATACTCACAATTTGTCTCATCTTACAAACTCGGTCTCCCCATAACCTTTTGCCTTGTGGCAGTGTCACCAAAATATGAGAAAGCAACTGTTTGTTGCGGTTGCGTGGACTCAAGACATTGTCTCACCTGACAGGAACAGATAGCCTGGACTTTTAAATTTAAGCCGGCAAATTTTAACGTCTCTGACAGTTTTCATTGGCGTTTCGCCATGGGGCGTTTCTTATGTTTCCTTTCCTCTTTGATTCAGTATTATTTATGAGCTCTCCTGTGGGAGGAAAAAGGCTTGTCTCTCCTTGTAACCCTCCATCAGCCCATGTGATGTCTCCTGGCTGGCAGCAGCATCACAGATTTGGAATACTCTTATAGCAGGGGGAAAGCCATCAAAATGTGAAGGGAAGCGCTTGAAGGCACATATTCGAGGAGAGAAGAAAAGGGAGCAAGACTGTCGGTATGGTAAGGAATCACTTGGGAAAAACCAAGAGTGGCGGTGGACACAGATTGAGATGCGTCAGGGACCAAATGAATGGGGTCTGGACTGTAAGATTGTGTGAAATACGGAGATAGATGGGTGGATATTTGAGAAAGGAGATAGGATTGCAATAGAGCCAGACATTGGAGACCTGCTACTTTTGGTGCGGTGATTGAAAATGGAAAGAGGTGGTGGCTTGAGAGTGAGATGGTGCTCCAGATGGAGATCTGGAGTTGAGAAGTGAGAGGCCCCAGAGTCATGCACTCGGGATAATTAATGATAGGGAGTGATAGCACCTGCTGTTCCTGATGTGGTGCAGTATTTACAGCCGAGCATGCTGAGTGGGAACGGGGATGCGGCTGCATGGCCTCTTGGGACAGGACGGGTGTGGGGGTGGGGTGATCGGGCCAGGTAAGGAGCCGGGCTGGGGGGGGACATCGACTCAGCAATACAACTGAAATTTATGTGCTCTCCTCGCTCAGTTAATCCTAGTCCATTACCTCCCTTTGGGACAACTGGACAGAGATGGAGGACTGGGAAAGGCTCTTCTGGAATGCAAGTCCTGCCTCGTGCTTAATGCTCCACAGTGCTGGACAGTATGCACAAGACACAAGCATATGCTCATTAAAAGTCTTTTGAGAGCCCACTGCCAAGATACAACAGCAGAGAGACGGTAGCGGCCAGGTCCATCCTGCTCTCATTTATCCTCATTCTGGTGACCTGTACACTCCGCTGTGAGTGTGAAGATGGATTTTTTTTTGTTGTTTTGAATAGCAAGGGGCAAATGCAAAGATTGATTTATGTGTGCAACAGACCATTTGTTATGTGCACCTCCAAGCCTCGGCGTACTCATTTCTGATTTGCCACAGCTTTCCATCACCACCCCAGCGACTCTGTTCGAGCAAATGGGGCTATGTTGGAGTTTATCGAGGTCATTGTTCCAGGGGTGTGGTCAGCTGCTCTTGGGGCTCAGGAGGTGCCTGCCTCTGGTTAACTCCACAGAAAAGAAAGGCGACCTGAATTTACAGACCACATCAATAGGAGGAAATTTCCTTGTTCTATGAAGTGGAACCGTCGTTGGCTGCTCCCTAAGCTCCACTCTTTACATTCTTTGCACCGAGTTAAGCTTCTGTATTATGGACTTATTCCTGCATATGTAGAAAAGAGCCAGTGATTAAGATAAAAGATAAGTTAAAACATGTAAAAAAAACAAAAAAACAACGACATGCACACTCTTCTTTGTTTCACAACATTTATCAGAGGACAGCTGCCAAAACCACAGTTCCTACATTCCTTTACAACTCCGCTCTGGATTGCTTCCAGTTGGGTGGGTGTCCTATCTGTTCACTCCGCAGACCCTGCAGCTGTCTCCAGCCAGCGCTGTATGTTGTGACAGACATTTGCTGCTAGTGTCTCTCTAAAAAGAGCTTGGCTTTTCAGCCTGGATGGAGACGTGTGAAGAGCATCACTAATACCACCCTGCCTTATGATGACGCCCCTAAATCCTACTAATTCCGTCTCCCCCTTTGTCCGAGATGGGATTCATAAGCCCTCCTTTGAAGGCTCAATTTTCCAGGAGCACGTCCATGGCTTTTCTGTGGCCTTCATCTAGCCAGGCCTTGGCATTCCGTTCTGGAGTGATGGCTGGGTCTCTCACCCGAGTGGACAGTACCAGGTTCTTGAGTGGTTTATGATGGTAAAAATCTTTCGGAAAAATCTGAACTAATTAACCCCTGCTATCCTGGCAGGGGTTAATAAATGGCATGTTGGAAAAGAAAGAAGCCATCAAGTCAGAGTGCCATTCTCCTACTTAGGTCAAGGAATATATTTTTCCGGCAGTGCAGCACTGCAGCAGAGACTCACACAAGCCAACTCAGTCTAGTCCTTCTCCAAGGGTCAGAGATACAACAAACCGCAGAGAGCAGATTGTTTTAGTTCCCCTTGCTGTCTGTCTGGACTGCCTGGCTCTGCCCTGCCTCCCCATTCTTTTACTCCCATGCTGAATGTGGAGCCCAGAAAGGCTTTTACTGCTGGCTGTAAAATCCTGCAGAAAAAGAAGAAGGAGAAATGGTGAGGACGACCTGCTGAGCACTTCCCATCTCTGGCTCTGTGGTGGTGGTTTAGCTGCCGTTCGGTTATGGACCCTTTGGATTATTTATACAAGGCTTACACTGGGATACTTTTGTCGGGCATATGTTGATACTTGGTTATGTACCGTATGCAGGCAAGAAACACGTCTGTATTCTCCATGGGCTTCTCTCCATTGGGAGATTTCTGATTCCAGCTTCTCTAACAAGGAACACGGACACGAGGTGATTGACAGGAGCTCAGAGATGGATCTGTAACGATTGCATATGATTGCATACCAAACCTCCATGGTCCAACCCCCTTACAGCCCTCGGACTTAAACGTTCACATACCTCATCAATTATTTTTCTTCCTCATAGTATCTGTTTCTATTTGATAGAGCCATCTATATGTACAGTAGAGTTAAATCTTTGCCCCTCCCATCTAACCTGAACTCTCTGTGTCTCACCCCTCAGAGCGTTTCCTCCTGCTGTGTGCGTGGTTACGGCTGTCTGCTTCCAAAACCCAAAATGGTTAAACTTGTTTTATGTACGACTTTGTGTCGCCTTCCATCTGTTGTAGATGTTCCTTGAGCCTAAATACCCCCCCATCACCTTCCCCCCTTGCTTCATCAAATTTCTTGCTACCCATTTCTCTATCCTCAGAAAACACAGCACGCTCTGTGTATTTGTGTTGTTTTTTTAAATTCTCTTTTTTTGCATTTGTCTTCTACTGAAAGAAAATTGTCGCCATGACAAGTGAACGATGCCCCCCCGTGTCATATAGGGCGTGATTTATGAAAACTGCGTCATCACCGTCATCAATCAGAAACACTGCAACACTGTATCTCCTGCCTCTCCCCCGTAGCCTGCTACTCCCCTCCTCCACCTTTCCCTCTTGATCTGTATTCCAGCAACTGGGGGTCAGAGGCCACATTCTAGCATGCATTGTTCTGCAGTCTGGAGAGTGCTCCAGTTACCACTGTGAAATCTCAAGCATCAGCGTGTTCTCAGCCGTTTAAATATACTGCGCGGGGCCGAGCACTTCTGCAGCGGGGCGCGCCAGGCACGACACGACGTCTGCGGTGTGACGTTACATTATTTTAGGTAATGACCACCTTTATTGGCACGTAAAAAACGTGTTTGCCGCCTTTGCCATCTGTCTGGGTGTTCTGCTTGATGAAATCACGCGTGTTGAAATCTAACGCTTGCCTGTCATCTGCAATATTAAATAAATAAAAAAACTGGTCTGTGCACTCATTCCAGCTGCTCCACTGAGGGCGGTTAAAGAAAGAAAAAAATCCATCATCAGGCAAAGGAACAAAAGACTATAACTTGGTGCACAACAGTTGGTGTAACGCTTCAGGTGTGAAATTAACCTCCCCATTTACATTTGGGAATAAGTGTAAGCCCCGTACGCATTGTCTCTCTATGAACAATGTTGTCTTTTTTTTCCAGAGCGGGCTGCAGCTGCTGCGGCAGCATTTGCCAGGAGTAACGCTGCAACAGTATAGTGTAGTACAACGGCCCCATTAGGCGCGGATGAAGCCAATGTGCAGCTCAGGTGCTGCTGACTCAGACTTGCAGAGCCTCGTTGTAAAATGAATGGGTGTATTATAACACAGAGACACTCAAAGGTTTCTCGTTTGTTGCTGCTGGGCAGTGAGCAGTTTTACAACAGCACCCCGGGGACGTTATTGTAACACAGCCTGGCCAGCTGGCACTGGGACACGTGAAGTTATCCGTGCCCGAGTCTGTCAGCGAAACATGGCTGCATGTGTCCATCAGACTTTGAGGAACAGCAGCAGACGGCCTCGCGCAGCTGAAAGCGCCGTGACAATTGTCACCCCGAGGTGCGGTGGGGTTTTTTCTGTTCCATTCTGGACCCGCTGAGGCGTTGTAATATTTATAGCAGGGGCTCCCAAACTTTTCCTTGCCACGGCCCCTCAAACAGCATTAGCTTCTGGCTGGGAACCCCCTTTGCAAATCAACAGAAAATGATACAAAATATGTAAACTTCTTTTTTTTTTTTTTGCTATTCAATAATTGTTACATTTGTTTAGAATAAGAATGATATCAACCTACATGTTGATGATCATGGCCATTTTTCTGTAAGCCAAAATGTCACACACGACGCCTGAGCAATGTTTTTGACAGACAGGCAATCGTATAGTATAATATTATAGATTATATTTAATAATTATGATTACCAATAATTAGATTACATTTGATCATAATAATACTTAAAAGACAATTCAATTCTATCATTTATTTATTTATTTTCATTTTTTTTCTTATCCTCTCTCCAATTTTCTGTGGCTCCCCTGGCGCCCCCTGCCTCTAGGGGGACGTGGCCCCCACTTTGAAAACCAATGATTTATTGCACTGCAGTTCCGCACATACTAAAACAGCTATCGGCTCGAGAAATCATATGAATTCACTCGAGCCCCTCAGCCGCACTGGCTGCTTTTTGAGCTAAGCTGTTGACATTTACGCAGGCAGACTCACTTCCCCCTCAGCCCCGCCGTTCCGTCGCCCTCGTTCACCCCGTCCGTGCGTCGTGCCGCTTTTCTCTCCGAGCTAACAGAGGAAGGCCTCAGGCAAGAGCAGGTGCAGGCCGCCGCGATGCTGACGCACACATGAGCGGCTGTGCTCGAGGGAGACTCGCTGGCACGGCTCGCCGTGAAGCGAGCTCGGATTGTTTGTCGGCGGGGAGGAAAAACATCGACAGCGCAGGGTTGTGCTGGTGCGGTTGGACTCGAGAACGAGCAGGTGTTTTAGAAATTAAAGGAGTCCTCCGCGTGCCAGCGTGCAGACAGGCCCCCATGAGCAAAGTCAAATCTGCCGACAATGTCGGCTATTTGGTTGCCAGTTTCTGAAGTGTGTCTGGTTGGCTCTGTGTTCAGGCTCTAATAAGTCGGTTTGCGCCTGTTGCCGGGATTCCGGGCTTGATTAAATTATATTGTTCAAAGCCTTAATCTGCCGAAATGTTCCCAAAATCCCTCCGCAAAGATGTTTTTTTTCCTTCCCATTCTAAGACATTAATCATTGGGAATAACTTTATGCTAATAAGATTGATAGTTACTTTTCAAGACCTCCGGTACGTCGGCATTAAAGTAACAGTTTGTAAAAGCCAGCATGACATGTAATCTCTTGCTGCTCCTATTTCAGCTGCGTCTCCTCTCCTTTTTGTTATTTATTCAGTCTCTGCTTTGTTCTGGAAAATAAGAATTGACTTGACATTTGAAATGGAATTCTAATCAACGTGAGAGACAAATGCAATGGCTCCGTGATTGAGCTGTCAATCTCACGACTGGCGGCAAGACGGGCTTTGAGAAAATAGAATTTCTTTTTTTGTATTTTTTTTTTTTTTTTGAAAATAAATTCTATATTATACCGGAGAGGAATTTGAAACTGATGGATAACAGCACAACGCTGATCAGGGTGCCAAATTTCGGGCGGTGCCTTCCCTCGTTGAAAGCACGTGTTCCTTTTTGTAAATGGAGTTTGTCAAGGCTTTGAGGCACACAGACAGATGGACTGGCAGGATGACAGATAATAGAGACGCGAATGTGGCGCGCGACACTCCTTCTCAGACACCTCTTTGACTGTTATCACACTCACTTGTCCCCACTTCCATAAAGAGCGGCTCGTTCGCTACCTACTTCTGGTTTCCTGCCATGACGGAAATTGCCACCCCGACACCGGATCCGCTTCTCTCAGGAAACGTACACAAAACACCCGGGCAGAAAGACGTCCTCAAACCCTTTTTTTCTGCTTCCGTGTTTTTTTGTCATCAGCTATTGACGCCGTTGTCTCAATCAGAGTCTGTCTTTAAGTGCTTTCCTGTTTAGGAAATTAGCGTCAAATGATCTTGTTGGAGTGGCCGTGTCTTCAGGGCCTGCGCGATGGTGAGTCCGGGGGGATTTGTGAGAGGATTCAGATTGGAGGTTGTTGAGAGGTGGGGGTTTTGGTGGGTTGGTATCAAACCTGATTAGAATACGGTTTGAGTTAATTAACTCAGATTTTCGCCCCTCGCTCGCTGTCTACACGTAATATCATGACTGATGGTGGGTTTCCCTATCAAATCCAGCAACACCTGATGCCATGAGAAAGGAAGGGAAGGGTTGAGGTGGCTAGTGATACCCTCCTGGTAGCCCACCAACGTGGTTGTTTGATTTTGAACAGATATGATGTCGGTACACTCAGAGCTCAGTGTTTCAACCAGCCTGGGGCGCTTCCTCTGCCACTGGGGACGCCAGAGATGCTGTAAGTGTCTTGTTGTTGTTAATTCTACAGAGGCTGAATCCTGCCTCAGACACAGGTTGTGTGATCCAAGAGGGATTTATATGTCACTGGGACACTGACTGAAATAACGCAACATGATCTGATAATGTGAAAACAAAGCTTAACAACCAGTTAGGCTAATATTTGTGCAGAATTGCTGGATGGTCCATTCTGATAAAAGTGGCAACACACTGCATTCCATCATCCAGTCAGGCTAATGTACAATATATTTGTACTGATTTTGTTTGAACAAAAGAACCTCATAGGTTCCCATTAACAGGAATTTATCACTTTATGCTCAATACAGATTTGTGTTTGTATCAATCTTGCTGTTTCAATGTGTTATAGTTGCGCTATCAGCTTGACTCTATTTCATTCTTCTCTGCCACTGGATTGGCACTAGTTACAGCTGTCACCGGCAGCCCTGCTTTCTGTATCGGTATACGCACTAATGTGTTCTTGCTTTATGAATTTCACACATTCTGTCTTCCCAATGCGAATCAAATTATTCAGCCTTTTTAAAACAAAAACAAAAACCACATGCAGTATGTTTTTGTTGTTCACATGGGCACCAGTTCATAATGTTCCTGTGAACATTATTCACAGAAAAAGCAAAACAACAAGTCGTTGTGTAACCTTTTTTTTTTGTACCTTTGTTCTCCCTTTGCCAGATTTGTTTTCACTTTGGGCGCCCACTTTGAGATGGCTTCATTGTTTGGTTAAGGGGTGGGAGGGTTTTCGAGGAGACATGAGTGACACCACCCATTAGTGACTCCCAGGGTGAATTTTCTTCTTTCTCTTGAAAACACAGAATTCAAATGACATAATTGTCATTTCCATAATGCTACATGTCTCTCAATACATTTCCGTTTACTGGCCAGTTCTGCGATCTTGGAACCAAAGGTCACCTTTGGTTCCTGATTGTGTGCACTGACAGCGAGGACCTCCTAATCTTATAACGCGATTGGTTAAACACAAGTCCTGTCGCGCTTTATTTTCAAGAGTGAAGTATTGTTTGTAATTACTGTATCAGAGAGAGGATAATAGTGGGCTACTGGGTATTCCAGCTGCAGCAGAGTCCCCAGGCATAATTGTGAACAGATGGCAGAGAGCCACTCACGTTCATTTCTGTCTTCCTTCCTTTGTTCTGTCTGTTCTTCCGTCACCTCAATATCTCTCTTTCAAACTTCCCTCAGTGTGGAAAAGTTCTCGGTGCTGACAGCCTCTTTCGTTTCTGCATGTTGAATATCTGAGCAGCTCTTGTCACCGAGGCTGATTGGGAAGATCAAGCGCCGCTCTTCAACTCCCGTCTCTTTGTAAACGAGAAAGTTAAAGGCCAGAACTGCAATCCAAGCACTCCTGCCTGCCCGCAGAGATGACGAACATGTTAGTGCTTACGTCTTGGTTTGCTTGGTCTCACATCTTGTTCTCCTTTTTTTTTTTTTTTCCTCTTTGACTAAATTCAACCCCCCCCCACTTCACACCCCCGTCTTTCCCACATCTACCTCTACGTATCATCTGTGCTCCATCTTTATGTCGGCGTCTCTGAGGAAGAAACAGCCTTTAGCTGTAAATTGGCCCATTTCTCACATTTCATTTCCAAAAGTTGAGGCAGGTAGCTATGAATTCATTAGCCTCCTTGGGTCCCTGGAATGAAAATATTCAAGCCTTTTCTCAAATCGGCCACAAAATCTCTTTTCCTTTGTTGCATTTCGCTGTAGCCCTTCGGCATGTGTTCTCAACATCTCCCGTAGTGGTCATTAAATGAAACAGAAGCAGACAGGTAACACAGGGTGTTTTCCAGCACAGCAGCACTGAGTGGTTTCCTAAGTGTTGAAAAACACCAGAACATTCCCATTATTCTGCAGATGTCTAAGTCCGTGAAAGCATAAAATTAGATATCTGTGGAGCATAAAATTAATTCTGAGACCTCTACAAAAGGTCAAAGGATATTTTGAACTAAACCCACGATTAGCTTCTTGTTTGACATACAATGTTAATGCTTGGTAAGAAGTTACCCAGTGTGGAATTGGTATGTCCAGTCACACATTAATCCAGCTTTGAAGTCTTTTTAAGTCTTTTGTGACCTACTGAGGATTACGGACGAATTTGCCATATTGTTCTGACGCATGCACATAACATTTCAGTCATTAATTCGTGATTCGTGCTCACTAAGAATTCCGTTATTGTGGCAGTCTGTTTCAGGCCCTTTTTTTCTCTTCTGGTCATCACTCCCTGCGGTTGGAGATTAGGGAAAAGGAGGCTACAGCAGCCAATTACAGTTGTATCTTTGTCCCGCCGTAGAGTCCCCACTGTCTGCAGCCCCTCTCTTCAGTCTGAAAAGTATCCTCTTTGCTGCGGCAGCCTAATTTGTCAAGATCACTCATTCCAGATTGGCGTCACTTTGAGTAGGGGGCTGATGTCTGCCTTTCAGAGAGCAATGATTGCAGCGAAGGCGGATTAAAAAAAAGCCAAAATGCAGAGGATCCTTAATCTCTTTTGAAGAGTCGTACCTCCCCTTGGTTTTCTGCACCTCCTTATCTCATGATCCCATTTCCCTTTCATTCAAGGTCTTTTGGCGCCCTATTGACCTCTCCTCTTTTACTCCTTGATTTCCTTCACTCTTGATGTCCGTCCAGCTCTTCATTATCTCTTCCCTGTCGGGTCCCCCAGTGCACCACCACTCCCTACCCGTTTTCCTTCTTTCCTCGTTCCCCTCCTGGCACGAGGCTCTCTTCTTTAATGTGCGGACGACACTGCATCGACCCCATGTAAATATGTAGGCTAATCTGGGCTTTCATTAGTTTGTGTACATGAATATTGCATGACTGGCTCTCCTGTGCTGGTCCAGATTAGTTTCCACTCTTTCCCCCTTGGTTAATTGAAACCCATGACTATGACTGACTGCAGTCAAGAGTCGTGCTCCCAAAAGCTCTTTTCTCAGCCTGCACGCTCAGGCTCCTCTGATCTCCCCTTCCTTCTACCCTCTTGTCCGTCAAAAGCCTTCCCCCATCCACCCTTTTTTTTAAGTGGACACCAATCAAAAGGCTCTTATGGAAGAGGCCGAGCAAAGTGTCGGGAAATGAGGTCAAGTGTTCAGACTGACCGACCTTCAAGACAACGGCGCCCACCACATCACAGTGTGACAGCCTGTGAGAGTGTGGAAAGGAAAGGGCTTGCTGGGATGAGTTGTAATTGGACGGGGATACCACAGAGTAGATGAAGCATTTAAGACTTGGACCTGTCCGCTTGCAGGGCGTGAAGGGTGTGACGTGCGCCTCTGTTGCTTCTCGGCAGCAAAATAAGCACCGGACACACACAATGTTAATACATTTTAGAAACAGACTGATAATAGATTTTGTTGGCTTGACTTGCGATTTACTGTACAATTGCATTCAATACATTAGAAATGGTGCATGTCCATATTATTACTTACCATTGTGATTCAGTTTGTGCTTTTAAGTGATATAGTATTAATTCCAGAATACTTTTAAACATGTCTTTGCATATTAATGAGTCTTATTGCAACATTGATCTTTCAGATCTGACAGGTCGCAAAACAACACAAAATGTATCGATGTAAGGAACGTTCTCTTAAAGGCTGTTTCTTAAATTCCTCAAAGTGATAATAAACATGCTGATGTAAGGCAGCAAAAATATTTTCAACTGGTCTGTAGAAGAGATTCTCTTGGTAGTTAAAAAATTTAATTAGTATTCTCTTTATTGTTGCCTTTGCCACTTCTTCTCTGTGCAGTGAAGACATGAGGAGGAACTAATCAAAACTTAGTTTGAATTCTACTTCAGTAATTATGTGGCACAGTGCGTCTGAAGAGTGCTGATACTAATACATCAATAATAGGGTGATATCAGTCGATATATATTATGGAGAGGAATATATCAGCCGAGCCTTAATATAAACTTAATCCATAATTAATTTCTGGTTGGAGAAATTCAGGACAGCACGAGCACGTGGAAACGAGTCGGATCTCAGTTAATAATTTTACACTCTGCTTTTTTCTTCTCCTTTTTTTTTTCCTTTTCAAAGCTGGTTGTTCAAATCTTCAGAAGAGTGTCTGTGGGCTGCTATTTTAAACAGCAGGCCTCTCGACTCTATATCTGATTCTGTGTTGTGACTCGGGGACATGGGGGGGCTGAGCTGAGGCTGAGGGTGTCGAGACTTTTTTTTTTGAAACAAGGTCCTCTGTGTTGCCCCCGGACACGTTCCCCCTGTCAAGCAGCTAATTTTATGCAACCCTCATCATGCCTGTGGAGCAGAAAAAGAGACAGATAATATCACCAGGATGGTGCCGAAGAAGCAGGAAATTGAGTGGAAACGCAAAGCAGGGAATAAAAGCAAGCAGTATATATCGCTATGGTAGCGTGTTTTTTTTTTCCTGTTCCAAGTTTTTCTGTGTTTCTCACGTTGGTGCCGAGAGACTGGGAGTCATTTATGTGCTTGTGCATGTGATGTTGCCAGATCAGCTGAGGAAGATGTGCGTGTGTGTCTTTTCACCGAAAGCACCTGAGAATGCCTCGAAGGCTGGCGAGTATTTAACTAATCCTGCAAGCTGCTTGTTGAAATTTAAAAAAAAATAAATAAAAATAAAATGTTTTTCAGTCAAATAAATACTTTCCAGCTTGGTACAGCTGTGTAATCAGAGACAAAAATATATTTTCTACCTTGACCTTGAGGGCCAACATGTGTGGGAGTCATAATATTTTTTTATATTATTTTTCAACGTCCTATTTTCCTCCTGCCTCGGTTGAAAAAAACAACAACATAAAAAGCTCTGCACTGTTTCCCCGTTGCTCTCCCTGTGCCTGTTAGATTTAAGCACCGTCTCAGTTCCCACCTCATGATGCCACAACGCTGGCTTCAGAAAATGGAAATGAGGCTCCTAGTGGCAGAGTGTCAAAGAGCAGCAGATTGAACATTAACTTGAATGGTTGAGCAAATGTTTGCAGATTTTCTTTTTTTTTTTTTTAAATTCAAATTAGCGCAGAAATTTGGCACGAGAGCCGGCAGCGCAACGAGAACGCTGCCATGGACACCTGCTCTATTAACCCCCACATGATGTGTTTGTGTGCCTGCTTGTTACTGCATGAATTATCTCAAGTGTGGGGCAGCATTTATATTATGTGTTTTGTGTGCTAAGCTCAGTGGTAATTGTTAGGGAATGGTGAAAAAAACAACCCACATTCTTCAGCATCTCTTTTCTGGCATTTTTGTGCTTTGTCTGTGTTTCCCCCAAAGCAAAGTTCACTTTCTAGCCCGACAATGAATCCCAAAACCCAAGCGAGGGAAGGTCTGCTCAGCTTGACATTAGACAGCATTATTTATGGTGCGTGTGGCTGTCGCTGCTGTTTGACTTACCACAGGGTCACAGGATGTGGGTGGATTTGGATGCTACTTTATCACACTCTCCTCACCATTCTTAATCGGGTCACGTCCCACCCTGTCACTGCACTGGGTCACCTCTGCTATCTGCATCTGTATCTGTATGTGTCTGTATACACGGTATATACTGTATACGTGTAATTGCAAAACGCCACTTGATACTATTGACTAGGACCACACA
Source organism: Nelusetta ayraudi (assembly GCF_046127955.1). Taxonomy (NCBI): domain Eukaryota; kingdom Metazoa; phylum Chordata; class Actinopteri; order Tetraodontiformes; family Monacanthidae; genus Nelusetta; species Nelusetta ayraudi. The sequence goes on from NW_027466108.1 coordinate 586,523, forward strand.
CACGGTCCCCTCAAGACATCGATTGCGTGCGCATGCGTGTGTGTGTGTGTGTGTGTGTGTGTGTGTGTGTGTGTGTGTGTGTGTGTGTGTGTGTGTGTGTGTGTGTGTGTGTTGGAGGGACAAGTAGCTAAACACATGTTGCTCTCATGTTATGTGCTTCCTTCAGTGATACGTGTAATGCAATAAGTTAATAATAAACACATTTTAAACTGTCAGTCGATATTCAAGGAATTACCAACAGCCGCTCACAGGTGGCCTGTGTCTCAGCTGCAGATTAGCCAACAAGGAGAACTTCTCTGTCTATTCATGCAACGTGAATTTAATGATGTTACACAATCTTGGACGTGTTAGTTGTTTATTTTTCACAAGAAATAAAGAAGAAAAAAAAAAACTAAACTTCTTCTGTTCTTATCCAGGATGTGTGGTGACCGCCTTTAATTTGCTAAAACAATCACTTTTGAAGAAAAAAAAAATCTGGATGGAACATTGCACGTGCAGAAGGGAGCATGTGGGGTGACTACTGAAAAAAAAAAATGCAACACTTGGACACTCAAGAGTAATTTGTTTCGCAGCATATGACAAATACATGCAGTGGACAAATAATTGTTCCACCACTGTCGATTCGGAATGAAACCGCTCTCGGGGAAACAGTTACACTACAGTTTTATACAAGCGCTTAGATGAGAACTAGAGGTGTTTGTTTTTGGGCCTGATCCAGTCTGCGACCTGCAGACCCACACCTCTGGATAATTCACATTAATCAGATTTTGCGCGCTGTTGGCCAAGACATGTAAACACACTTTGGTGCGTGAAATCTGCCGAGTGCCCCTTAGAACTTGGAGGGCTAACTCCATGTGATCTGCTGTATAAACAGCTGCGCCGCAACAGTGTCATAACAAAGCCTGCCCTTGTGTGAATATGTGATGTTACAGCTTTATGGTACGCGGCGCTTGAGCCGCAACCCCCTCCTCTCCTCCCTGTCCTTGGCCGCTTCAGAGGCTCCGGCTGTGGCTGCCCGGTCGCTCTGCCGGCCTCCCAGTAAAGCCATGACTGATGGGATTCACGAGCCTCCTCTGAGGATGATGCGTTCGTGTGTGCATTTTTTTTTTCACCTTTGCCACTCGGTGTGCGCGTGTTTCTGATCCCTGGATTCGACCTGAGCCTGGCAGAATGTTCTTGCTTGTATTTTTAGCATTTGGGAATGCACCGTCGTGTGATTTAACAGGAAAGAGTGCAAATGTCTGCGGCTCTCCGTCACCGGTGTGCCTTGACTAGGCCTGGGCCGGCTAGATATCATGTCAGCCGGGTATTAAATGTTTAATGATAGTGGATGTAGAAGATTGCCTTCTGCTTGTCCTGATTAAATATTTAGCGGTAGCTGAATAGCGCATTTGACATTGCGAAGTGCTGGGGGAGCGGGCAAAGTGTAGATACATGACTGACTGCTTAGTTTGGTTGTCACAGCGGCGCAACTGGGACCTTGTCTGTGTCAAAACTGGTGGCAGACACACACTGGGGCGGTTATATTTAGCCTTGTCCTTCTAAACACAGCCCTTTTTCCTCTCTAGACAGCAGAATCCTGATGACGACAACTTCCCTTTGTCCTTTTTGCTGCAGGAGACTCTAGATGAGGATAAAAAAAAAAAAAAAAAAAAGCCATTACACTCGCCATTGTAGATGTCCATCATGTACCTCACATCCGTCTTGATGGAAGCGGCAAATCTTGTCAATTAAAAAAAGAAAGAAAAAAATCCCCCGTAAAATGGAGTGTGCATTAAGTTTAAAAAGTGTTCCCAGCCACGGTAGGAGAGATGGAGGTTGAATTCAATTTCCATCTGGTAAAGCCTGCAAAGTGCAAGTACAAAGACAGGCTTTGGATTAATACCTTAAAAATCAAAGAGCCTCTTGCGCGGCAAATAGCACGATCCATTTCCCTGACATCTTTGTCCAGAGACGGAGTGGAAAAGACTGGCAAAGCAGTTGCGCTTTATGGGTTAGCGATAATGCTTTATAGTAGATGCTGACAGAATCTGTGGAGTTTTATTCAGGTCTTTGACAGCTCGGGAGATAAAGAAGCATTTGTTTCTTCGGGGCAGATTACAGTAATGCATCACACGATGTTGCTTTTGGCAGTGGCAACATGAAATAACATTTGCAATACATAAATCCAACAAGTTGTTTCTTTTTTCAGCAAAAGCACGACTAAGTGGTTGTGTAATTGCTATATGAATTGATAGGATTGTGTCAACCTCTTGTCTTGCCTTGCTTAAGGTTTGAGGCTGCCGAAAGTCACCCCTCAATTTGTTGTCATTTGAGACAGAAATGGAACACCAAAACACCAAATATTAGTAAATGTGAACCTGAATCTGAAACATGGGACTTGTAGCTACAAGTAGATAGCCGCTGCTATCTACTTGAAGAGAGATGCACCTTCTGTTTTATATACAGTGTTAAAGTTTGCAACATTAACACCATTGTGTTTGTTTATCTCATTGGTATATTTTCACATTGCAAACTAATGAAATTAGTATAAGGAGCCAGCTGTAGAATTTTGCAAATCGGTACCTAGTCATGTAGACACTTGAACTTCAGACTGTCTTAAAAATAGTGGAAACTATACAGTAAGCTGATGAAACAGGAGTTGAGCTTCAAAAACCTCTTCAATTGTATAGCCTTTGTTTCCTTTTACCATATCAGAAGTATATCCTCTCATAGTAGACATAAGGAGACACTTGGTCACGCCCTGCGGCACTTTATACTGTTGAAAGCCTTGACACAGTGGAGACATGAACACAGAGACATGCTATGCGGCGAGACATGATGCGTTCCACTGAGGTTTACAACATACTGCACACCCTGGCCCGCACTTCCATGTTAACATCTCAGGAGCAGAGTCCAATTCCAAGTCCGTGTCTCCAAAACAAAGTCTGGAACAGCTGAGGCAGAGAGAGAGGAGAGGAAGAGGAGAGGCAAACGTATCCCAGCTGCGGAACGTTCCCTCTGGTCAGCGGAGAGAAAGACGAAAGTTGGAACTTATCACGTCGGCCTTGACAGGCCTGCACCGATGGCCTGTTGGACAACCTAGAGAGGGATGTCGAGGGAGTGATCAGAGGAGAAGAAGCTCAACAGGAAGAGCCTGGAGGCAGAGGGAACCTTCTGCTCCACAGTCTGCCTCTGAAGAGACAAACACTCGGAGGATGAAAGTCCACCATGTGATCACTGCCTGACCTCAGTAATGCCTCGTGACGTTTGTTATTGGCGCAATCAGAGTTTGAAGCACGGTCCAGCAGACTGAACTTCGCTTCTATGCTCGTATTTTGCCACACCTCCAACAACGGCTCAGAGTTGTGGTGCCGTCAAGGTTCTGCCGAGGCATGCCGAGAATGGCGACAACAGGGGAGCTTGCATGTGTTGGTGAAATAAAACTCTACAAGTCTTTGAGGGTTAAGCTAATGATTTTTATGTCTTGCTTGTTGTGGTCTTGCTTAAACTAATCAAATTTCAGGACTGTCTGCACTTGTGGCCTTCCCGGGTTTGCGGTCCGACTGTGATTCTCTTTTCATCGCGTGGTTCTTTGTTAGCGGTGGTATCTGTTTGTTTGTTGTACCATTTTTCTTAGGAATGTTGTTGTGCCGCTGGTTTTCATTAGCTGGACTGTGAGAGGGTGGGAGGGATTCAAATAGTCAAGCTAAAGCTGTTGGAATCGTGTTTTTTGTGTCTCATGGCTTTGAATCGTGTTGCTTTTTTCATTGGTCACTTCTGTTCCGTTGAGGCCTCAGTTCGGAAATGTAATCTACATAACATGCCCAGATGCTCCTGAAATTGGATTTTGTTTTTTTTAAATCTAAATATTAGATTTTTCCAAATGACAAAATAAATTTGCATCTTCTTCAGGTCTTATGCTGTGAGGCTACATGCAGGTGCTAAAAATTCTCCATATTGGATCAATCTAATTGGATCAAGATTATTTATTTATTTATTCCGGTTGAATTGGAGTGCACAGCTTTCTTGACATCTAATTCTTGTAGTTATCCCTCACAGTCCTGAACACAAAGGTGTGGACTGTGTCAAAAAGCAAACAACACGACACCCCTCATTGCAAAAGGGGATGTGTTGCCCAGTGTTTAGGGATCCTTGCTGGGTGGATCAAAGAAGGATAAGTGGCTAAGGTATGAGGGAGGCCTTTTAGGCCCAGTTATGGCTGGATGGTTTAGCTATAATCCGATTGAGGCCACTGGGGAGACCTGGTGTGGGCGGCATGAGGCCCTCGCAGCCAGACAACCAGCCCGCTCGCACCTGCCACTCCATTTCATCTCAATGTTCTGGCTGATTACTGACAGTAATTAAAAATTCTAATTATATCTGATTCGCTATCAAGCGGGATTTGTAGAAAATACAGATTATTAGCTGGTTTTGTTTTGGCTCAATTACCCACTCGCCTCTCGTGGGAGCAGCAGTTTGTAAGCTAGATTGCGAGCCGAGCCGGCGCGATATCTCCGGCAGTGCCCCCCCCCCCCCCCCCCCTCCACACTTCCCTCCTCCCCCATAACGTCTTCAAGTGTTTACAACAGGTCTGGCTTTTTGGTCAGGGAAATTGTGTAACCCCCTCAGAGGTCGGATCGTGCTCGGCTGTGATTAGAGGTCCTTGCGTTGAGGGGCTGCTGGGGGGACGGCAGCTAATGAATATTCAGAGGGTACATCTTATGAAAACAGATGAGCAGAGTAAAGATTTGTTGCGGCGGGCGAGCCGCAAGTGAGCCATTTGCCCAGTCAGAGTTTATTTGTACAACAATAGGTGAGGGTTCAACAAATAAAACATTCTGTCACTGGACGAATGCAGCTGGTTTCTTCTGCCGCACAGCCCTCGGATGTCGAGGATGCGCCTTGTGCACATGGCTGGTGGGAGCGGTGGCGGTTTTGGACGTGCGCATCATGTGCGAACGTACAGGACGGCGTTGGTGAGGAGCCGGCATGGCACTCCAAATGAAATAAATACATTTTGCTTCAAAATGTTTTTCTAATTGTCTTTGTATGTCTTGTTCGTCTGTGGTATCTTATTATGTCTGATGTAGGGATGTTAACACATCATTTTTAACAAATCGATTATCGATTAATTGTCGATTAAGAATTTAATCAATTAAATTGAATTAGTCGTAATTAACTGAACACCTTTTTCTGTTGCTTACACATTTTTCATTGTGAAATTTAGGTTCTTTGGAAAAATCACAGCGTATCCATTAATTGTTTATCGATCGATAAGGTCAATCAACGAACGATTAATGAATTAATCAATAATTTGCATCCCTAGTCTGATGTATGGGAAATTTGAGCCCCTCATACTCTGTAGTGTGTAGGCAGCCAACTAGGTGTTGCACTATGCAGTCAAAACCTTGGGATGAGATGCCCACACTGCGGTGGAGGGGGGACAAAGAGTCACACACTCACACCTGAAAGGCGCCATTCAAGCCAGAACCGCTGGTGGGTAGGAGCAAAACACACTGCTGAAGATGCAAATGCGTTGGATTTGGAAACTGCGTGAAAGCAATAATCGGAGCTCACGTAGTCAAGAGTTTCATTGTTTACACCATAATTGTGCTCAAGGATTTAAAAGTGGCCAAACTTGAAGAGCCGCTGCACCTGATCCAACGTGATCATTTCTCACACCAGGGACCCAATCTTTGAGAGAGACGGGGGAGGGGGCATCTTAAAGTATTCGCAGTCGTCAGTTGTTCTGAATATCAGCCAATGAAAGCCGCCGCGAGTGTGACTGCTGAGCGGTGAAATGAAGGAAAGGGCTCCTCCAGATTAAAGAAGGAGTCAATGGTGGAAACCACGAGTGGCAAAGGCAATCCGCTAACGCAATCTATTGCAGCCCATCCAACCTTGAAGGAGCTTACAATAGCCGGAGCCGTTTGCTCGGCATTAGCAGTCTTGTGTGGGATGCTGCATAATCTACCTGCCAGATTAAGATGACATGGTCATTGTCTCGAAGAGAGAATTGAATTATGGCGTGTGAAGGGGGTTTAAATGAGATTATAGCGGGGGAACTCATCCGGCATGCGTGAGATGTGCAAAGTCAGGGGCTGGTCCACCGACTGACGGCATGGTGTCTCTCTTTTATGCAAACGCGCGCTGTAATGCAGCGTAAGCTATTTTGAGCGCTCCTCCACCACCAACACCAACTAAACCTCACATTTTGGCCTATATTCCAAAGATCCACTGCACCACTTCCTTGCTCACGTCTCCAGCGGAGGACGTCACAGTTCTTGCTTTTTGTGACAGTGGCTTCAGTCACCGGGTGACTCTGTTTTCTCTGCCCACTGATGTGTTTACTGAATTGGCTTGCCAGAGTTCTCCTTACACAAGTATACGTGGCTAATCCCCAGGATGTGTGCGATTAGCTTAACTGCTCTGGAGCATATTTAGTTCATGTATCTGCTCTGTTTAAGCACAGCTAATCTGTGCGCGCCCCCAAACTGTTGAGTTCCCATGATCCTCCCCCTCCACGTTGAAATTCCACCTCGTTTGGTGTTTTTTCCTCCAGCCCTTTGTGTGTGTGTGTGTTTGTGTGCGCAACGTGTTAACCTGACTGTTGCACAGCACCTGTGGGTGCTCTTATCTCATAGGGTGCCGCTGTACGTATCAACCCTGCAGCGGAAGAAAAAACTCAGACGTTCTACGGCAGCGGCTTTCAATTTATATTTTTTCTTTATCGCCGCTGATCATCGGGCGATACGGGGGGGGAGGCTTTATGACAACAGCGATAGCATCAATTAATCCAGTTTGCGGCGTCCCCTTCAGACACGATGTAATCGCTTTCCTCAGAAGTTTGTTTTGCGCGATGCGGTACACAAACGCATTGTCTCGTCCCCGGACATGAATGGGAGGTGGGTGGATTAGAATTAGCAGATGGACTGTATTTGTATTAGGCACCGCGTCGCTAACACAGATGGAGCCAATCTGGCGCTGAGGGGCCGAGAGCAGGTTGTTGCTCACCAGGGTAGAGCCAGGCCAGGACACCCTGTCTGGGGATCCGCAGCAGCGGGGTGTCGGGGGCGGGGCCTCGAGTCTGGCCCGTCTGCACGTGTGACACGGAGGTCAGCGGCACAGGTGGCTGGAGGTAGGAGGTACCGCTCTGTTAGCGGAGGGGCGAGTAAAACAAAAAAAAGAAAAAAGTCCGGCATAAAATAGAACATTGGCTCTCCTCTGCAGAGGTGAGGAAAGCCAGGAACATAAAAGGAGAGGAAGAGGAGGGAGGTTAAAAGTTGAGGAATGCAGGCAAAGCGAGAGAGGAGGGAGGGCACGCGAGGCGAACTCGCCGAAGAAAAGAGCCCAGAACTCCTCGCAAATGTTTTGAAGTGGCGCGAATTAGTTTCCCCTCATGATGTATTCATGCCTTCTTGTTTTTTTCACGCCTTTGTTCTACGTTTCTGCTGCGTGGTTATCAGAGTCCTGAGCTCTGTGCATGGGGGAGGGGTCCGTGTTTAGGTGGGTGAGGCGCTTTTTGCATCAGGCATCCTTGGCATATCCTGCAAGAAATAATATATATATTCATATTATTCATATTCCCTCAATTTTTTTTTTGCCAAAATGTCTAAAGACGCTTTTTTTTTTTTGCTTTTTTTAAATGATGTAATTATTCCAAAAAAAAGCCCTCTGCTAATAGCGTCAGCCCTGGGTTGCAAATTCCTCTGCCTATGGAGCTCTAAATAAAAACCTGCCCTTTACGATAACAAGTTCTGCTGTTGCTGTTGTCTAAATTCTAACAAATGAGCAAGAGAGAGGTCGGATGAGTCCAACCGGGGTGATTATTGCTCATCAGGAGCCGCACTAGAAATCGATGCCAACGAGCCTTTCCTGCCCGAAAAGAGCAAACGGGAGACGGGGGACGACAGGGCGAAAAACAAGTCGGTGGGCGTCATTTCCTGTCAGTAGCAGACAGTGGGCATTCTTTTCTTTCTTTTTTTTCCAATTTCTTTTTGTCTTGTAGCAGCAGCCCTCGAGTTGAGAATTAAGAAGCGATAGAAAGATCTCTGGGACTGCCCGAGGGCTCTACAGTCAAAGAAACAGAGATGCTGACAGATACTTAGTGGGTTGTTTTAGTAGCGGTTTACAAGCGTGGCAGTTTTGGAGCAGAAGGAGAGATGAAGACTACCCGTCCCCGGAGTTTTCCAGCCTCGGCGCAGGCTTCTATTTCGGGAAGAATGTTTCTCTCAGAGTGGGAGAAGCAGTCTGTCTTTTTTTTTTTCCTTCCTCTTCTTCCTCTTCTTCTTCATTGCACCCATTACATGTCATCACTCCCGACTAATCACGTCCTGGAAATTGAGCCTGGGGAAAGAGTGCTGAGCTTGGATTTTACCCCGCTGCACTCCCCCCCCCCCCCCCACACACACACCCCAACTCCCTCCCTTCTCTCCCCTCGCCCTTCTTTCCACCGGCCTCACATTGTTTTTTCGTCGTTATCGCAGGGAAATCAGGAGCCCGCCATCCACCCCGCCCCGCCCCTCCCCCTCCTTCGTATACTATTACTTCTTTTTTGGCCCCTTTTCATTCCTCAGGCTCTCTTCCACCCCCCACCCCCCGCTCTCTGTCTGCAAGAGTCTCGCCATGCAGGGGAACGCTGCCCTGCTTGCTCTCGCACAGCGGGAGTGGATTCTCACTCGGAATTGGCCACCATCAGAAAAACGGCGACACACTCTGTTGTTCCGTGACCGCTCGCCGCTCAGCTCGCCACCCTGGCGGAGGCCTGATTCCCCTCAACCTCATTCCACCTTGTACCTTCCCCATCCCGGCCGCATATAATCTGCCCGGCCGCAGTCGGGGGGGTGGGGTGAAAGTCTGCCGTGTGCGAAGATGCTGACTGAAGTAGACACCTCCCCGTCTGGTAATTGCGTCGGCTAAATAGTACCGAGGGTGCTATCGCCGCGTGACAGGTGGTCACGAGATGCGGCGTGATAAATCGCTGCATGAGATTAGCGCCAGCGCCAGAATTGCTGCCCTGCTTGAAAAGCAAGGGAGGGGAAGGGAAGGTGTTTTTTTAAGTGGGTGCGGGGGGACTGATAAGCAAGGCGGGTGGGAAAAACGCGATTGGGCGACTTGACCGCCACGCAGTGGAGAGAAGCTTGGAGTGGCGAACTCGAGGATTCTGTTGTGGGCAGTTGTTATCTTTCAATACAACTAGACAAATAATACCAGGTTGGTGTGTGGAGTTATGGAAATCAGGTAGGGAGAGGGGGGAGTGGGCGGGGGGGCGCCGGCACGTTACACAAGTGGTCCATCCTCCAGGGTGAGAGGAGACGCTGCATTTTCATCCACATCCCATCTCTCCCATCCGCCACATTGCCACTCTCCATTTCTCACCCAGGCCATTGCACTCGTGGCGTCATTTGCGAGCGCCCGCATGGGTATACCGTGGTGCGGCGGGCGAGGGCAGGGGAGGGGCGGGGCCAACTCTGTTAGATTTGGCAGCGGCGGCGGCGACTCGTCTGACATGTTGGGGGAAAAGATTAGAGGGGTGGGAAACAGCAAATATATTCGTTATTACACTCTCATCTCGCAGCTGTAGCAATTGATTTATTTGAATTTTTTTCCTTTTTAAAGTGCACACTGCGGAGCGCCTTGGCCGGCGATAGCTGGGAGGAAGGGGAGGGTGTGGAGAAGTGACATTATTGGAGCTGAAGATTCCAATTCACACATGTAGCAAAAAAAAAAAAAAAAATCAGACTGAAAAGAGGATAAACAGCCGTAATCTGTTTCTGCGGACGGAAGCGTGTCTAAAGTCATTTGCGGTGGCGGGGCGGCATCGTCGCTCGTGTGTGTGAGTTTGCTCCGGCGCTCCGGTTCATTGTCCTTCGCTGCGCGGCTCGGCCTAAGCCCCGCCCTCGGGGTCAGATTACTCGCTGAACGCATCGCAGCCCTTCGCCGGGATTCCCCCCAGTCCGGGCTTATCGTTCTCGCACACGTTCGCCGGCTCCGCCCGGAAATCGCAGAGTAGGCCGAGCTGCCTCGGAGCCGGCGTTTAGCTGCCAGCTGACCTGCCGCTAAACGGCGGCGGGCGGCGGACACCGGGAGGGAAAAGGCATCCGTCAGCAGCGGGCTGCTTATACAGGGGAGGGTCGCCGGAGGGGAGCAGATGAAAAGGCGAGTTTAGGACGCGGGTGAAAAACAAGGAGTGCATTGAGACGTTTCCTTCCCCGTCTGCTGAATAAACACCAACGCCTCCCGGCTGGCGACGAGGACCGAGCTTGCAATGAAAAGTCCCAGTGGCCGCCGAGTCCCCTCGGCAGTGAGCGCGCTCTCCTATGAAATGATTAGTGACGCATGGCCGTGTTGGGAGAGGGACCATCAATCAGGCCCGAGAGAAAGGACGGCTAATGACACGCGAGTCTGAGAGGGAGGCCCGAGGCTGTGGTGGCGGCAGTGGCGGCAGCGGCGGTGGCGGCAGCGGCGGCGGCGGCAGGGGCAGCTGCCTCTCACCGCGACTCGTGTATTTCTGTTCCCTTTTGTTCTCAGCCCCTTATCTCTCAAGTCGTAATTGCCAGTTGCTCGCACAGCCGGCGTTCCGCGTGTAAAAAAAAAGAAGCTATTTTTGCTCTCTTTGGTTAACGACAGAAAAAAACAACTGAGTTTCAAAGTTAGGCAAATACTTTGAGACTTTGATACGTCTGAGGTCGGAAGTAACGAAGTACAAAAATACTTTGTTTTTTATGTTTTTTATTTTAGGTATGTGTACTTTACTTGAGTGTTTGTACACAAATAATATTAATAAAAAAATACTGTTTTCACATGTTTTTTTCTTTTATGTTTACAAAAGTAATTCACTTTTTATATTACATTTGTTGCTTGATGGCTTTTTTGAACTATGCTGTTGTGTACTTTGATATAAAAGTGGTTTAATTACTGATTACAATCAGGTTGTAGTGTGTAACAATGTGAGTAGCACTACTGTTTTGCTACTGTTGCCCATCAAGACCTCTGGTCAGTTCAGTCTAGTTCCGTCACAACTTTTCTGTATTGTTTCGTTAATGGCAAAGAAAACATGTTTACTTTTGTCTTTAGTACATTTCAGACACAAGTGTCTGTACTTTTACTTATGTTCAGAATGTGAATACTTTTGCCACCTCTGGGTTCCCCCCCATCTCCCTCCCCTCGTTACGCAACTCCACTCCAGTCAGGTACACACATGTGCCTTAGCGTGCGTTTCTTTCCCATTTGCCGCCGATGTTATGCCTGTGATGTTTTATGACTCTCATGAGCCTTTTTGCGCCTCTGACATCAGCGCCGTGAGCCGCCGAGGCCTCCCCTCACGCATCACGCGCACAACGGAGCAGGCGGAAAGGAGGGGAGCTCGGCGCTGCGACTACATCCTCCTTTGATCAGTCAAGACGAGAGAGAGAGAGAGAGGGAGGGAGAGAGAGAGAGAGAGAGAAGAAAAAGAAAAAAAGTCAAGCTAGCTTCCGTCGCTGTGTGCCAGTGTGTGGGAGCTCTTTCACACAGTATTTACCTTGATGAGGAATTGAAACCGACTCGGCGGAGGAACGTGACCCTCCTGGGGCTCGGAACAAAGTGCTTGTGTTAGTAAACAGACACATAAATTGCATTCTTCAGAGCTGCGGCTAACAGCTCACAGACTCGCACGCGGGCATCGGATCCAGAGTTTCCCAAGGCTTCGGTCAAGCGTTTCCGGAAATGCCTACCTGGCCGTCGCTCCTCGGTCGCCCAGCGGAAGTGCGGCTCCCCGGCTCCTCGTCAGGTTGCCGTTTGAGACCATCAGCTGCAGGGCAGCCTATGGACCTGCCTGTCTGCTCGCTCCCCCACATCTCATCCGTGGCCGTCAGTCAGATTATGCATTCCATGTGTTCTTCCTATCGGGGAGCTGCAGAGTCCCATTTCATGCCGAGAACACGGAAAGACATGTGGTTGGACTTTCATTCCTTGTGATCATGCGTTGTGCTTCACACGTGGGAATGATGTGATGTAATGTAGGGTGGTCCAAATGAGGAAGATCAATTATAGAAAAAGCTTCACAAGTATGTAGTGTAGTGTAGTGTAGTGTAAAGGAGTGATGCCCTTTTAACCATTATTATGGCATGTTTTTCAGTCTCAGGCTCCCGCTTGCATTAAAATACAAATCAGAAATATTTGTCAGCCAATCACATGGCAGGAAATCAATACGTAGATACGGTGAAGGCGACTTGCTGAAGTTCAAATCGACTATCAGACTATCAGGCTGGGGAAGAAAGACGATTGAAGTAGCTTTGAATGTGGCGCCATTGTTGGTTGTATAAACCGACTGGTCTTGATATTTTACAAATGAATGATCTCTAGAGTTTACAGACACTGGTCTAAATATGAGGAAACAGCAGAAGTTGTATGGAGAAAGAAGTGGTCAGAAGACAATGGGGCATAGAAAGGCAACAGTGAGTCTATTAACCACCGGTTAATGTCAAGGTAGGCCGGCTCGGCGTATACACACTTATCAGCTGCCTCATTAGCTACCCAGTACAAGCAAGGTGTACCTATTAAAGCTGGTTCATATTTCTCTTATGTATATATATATATATATATATATATATATATATATATATATATACATATATATATACATATATATATAAATATTAGCATTCCACTTGCTAAACCCGTCACAAGAGGAGCATTTCACCGGCTTAAAGAACCGACACAAATCAGGTAATAGACTCCCTGCCAAGTGCCCGATGTCCTCGAGCTGCACGCCACACTTTATGTAACTTGCTAGAAATCATAGCATGGCATTTTCCCTAATGCTAACTCAATTAAGTCCCTTCCCTCCTCGGAGCCCCGAGCTTAACCTCATCTGAGATGGCCGTGAACCAGAACTGATACAATCACAGCCATCCCTGCGTGGACGTGTTACCAGCACATTATCAGATGTAGTGAATCAGTTTATGGATTAATCAAATTTACCCCCCCCTCCATCCCCCCACCTCCTTGCTCTCTCTCTCTCTCTCTCGCTCTTAATTTTTTTTCTGAAGTAGCACTACCTCGCTCCCTCCCCTCCCTCGCGTCGTCTCGCCCGTGGTGCAACCCGCCGAGCGCTCCGCCCACTTCCAGAGCACTCAGGTGTGGCCCCGCCTCCGCACTCGCACTGCTAATACGGAAGTAATGGCTCCGTAACTGCTCCCAGGCCAAATGAATTGAATCTGTTCCATGCCGTGATTAAGTGTTGCGGAGATGGCAGCCCCGGACGTCCTGTGCCGGCACGTTGAGCTCGTATTTTTGGCCGGCAACGTCCCGGGTTTAGAGTTCAGGGAAGAGGTTCCACTCTCCTGTCTGTGGACGTGTCCAAAATCAAAACTGCTCAGCAGGAAGCCTGACTGCTGCAGCTTCAGCTCAGCTCTGATGGAAGCACTTATCCCCCCTCCACCTCTCCCCACTACCTCCTCTTGAACGTAAGGCGAGAATCTGTGAACCGGAACATTGCCGCTCAAGTAATGAGG